>NW_024104541.1:232437-862307 GCF_003945595.2 Pipra filicauda
CACGTGTAGGAAATATTTATATTGTCTGAGTTTTCAATATGAGAAGCTGCAGAAGTAGTCTACACCCTAATTAAATCCATAACATCTCTATGTTAATCAACAAATAATTTTTTTAATATGAACATGAATATGTCCTTTTGTTAAGCAACTAGATTAGTTCTGCCAGGAAAAAAAAATCACTACAATTTTAATAGGGAAGTAACAATTTGCCTGTTATCTAGGGTCATTATTAGCATTTCACTTTACCAAACTGCTTTTTGATAAATTTAAGGTCTTTCATAACTGAGCACTTGAGTAGAAATTAGGATGCAGGAAAAAAAAAGGAGATATTTTGTTTTGCCATATTTACACATTCATTTTGGGTAAGCAGCATACTTACATTTTGAAGTTTTCGCTTAAATAAAATAAATCCCTAATAAATTTTGGAATTGTTTTAGTTTTCCTGATAATATAAATCTCTGTAATTTCTATTTTTCTTGTTTCTATCAAATACGGTGCTTGGCTTCTCTAAATTAGAGCCACCAACTTCCCATTTACAAGTATGTTAACAAACCACACAGACATAAGAGAGAAAAATAGAGAGAACATTATTTCTATTTCAAGTCTTTAGGAAACATACTTTCAATGTAATTTATCTATGCATTAAATATATTCCTTTTTTCCATCTGGATAATGGTGTGTGGTGTGTTGACCTTGGCTGGTCGTCAGGTGCCCACCAAACTGCTCTATTTCTCACCCACTTCAACAGAACAGAGGGGAAAATACGATGAAAAGCTCATAGGCTGTGGTAAGGATGGGAAGAGATCATTTACAAATTACCATCATGGGCAAAACAGACTCAGTTTGAGAAAATTAATTAAATTTATTGCTGATCAATAGCAGATGGGGATAGTGAGAAATAAGAACAGATCTAAAAACATCTTCCTTCCACCACTCCCTTCATCCTGGGCTCAACTGCACTCAGAACTCTCTTACCTACTCCCTCCACATGGTGCAGGGAGATGGGAAATGAGGGTCATAGTCAGTTCATAATGGTTTTTTCTTTGCTACTTCTTCCTGCTCCCAGTTTTTCTCTGCTCCAGCATGGGATTCCTCCCATGGGATACATCCTTTGTGAGTTTCTCCAACATGGGTCCTTCCCACAGGTTGCAGTTTTTCATGATCTGCTCCAGTATGGGTCCTTCAGGAAAAGGCTGCTCCAGTATGGGTCCCCCACAGGGTCACGAGTCCTGCTCCAGCATGAGGTCCTCTCTCAATATACCCACAGGTCCTGCCAGGACCCTGCTCCAGCATAAACCCCCCATGGAATCACAGTCTCCCTCAGGTATCCACCTGCTCTGGCATGGGGACCTCTATGGGCTGCAGGGGACAGCCTGCCTCACCACGATCTGCACTATGGGCAGGGGAATCTCAGCTCTGGCTCCCTGACCACCTCCTTCCTCTCCTTCTTCACTGACCTTGGTGTCTGCAGGGCTACTTGTTTTATGTTTTCTCACTCCTCTCTCCTGGCTGCTCTGTGGTGGTTTTCACTCCTTCTAAAATATGATATCCCAGAGGTTCTACCAATGCAGCTGTCTGGCCAGGCTTTGGCCAGTGCCAGGTCCGTCTTGGGGCTGGTGGAAACTGGCTCTGTCTGGGGCAGTTTTTTAGTGTCTTCTCACAGAAACCACCACTGTAGTACCCCCACTACCAAACCTTGCCATGTAAACCTAATACACATAGGTAGGATGTGTTTAGGGCAGAAGATGTTTTTCTTGTTCTCTCTGTGAAGCACAAATAAAGTTTTCTTCTGTTACTACCCAAGCTTTTCCCATGCTTATTCTCCTGCTGAGGTGCTTTGGAGAAGGAAAGATAACTATAAAGCTAAACAATTCCCCCAGTTGGCTATTTTACAGAATAAACAACAAGAGTGGAGTGTTGTTTGTTGCTGGTTTGTTGGTTTGGAGTTTTTTCATTTTTTTTTTTTTGTTTGTTTGTTTGTATTTTTTCTTGTGTTTTTGTTTGTTTGTTTCTCTTGGGGTTTTTTTCTTACATTTTTTGTGGAGAAGGAGTAATTTTCAGTAGTGTAGACTCAGTAAACATCCATCCTGTGGTAGACCTACACTGAGTATGTGGTCATGTTATGATCCTGCTACCAACCAGCTGAGAACTATTGCAGGGTGTGTCCTGATGTGGACAAAACAGCACAAATTCTGAGTTTCCCAGGTTAGTGATCAGCGTTCAAGTTCTGGATGAACATTCAGTAAAGAGGGGTTTGGTTTGGTTGATTTTTGTTTGTTTGTTTGTTTTCTGCAAAATGAGTCAGTCAACTGTGGGAATTAAAAAATAAAGAAGTAGTGAAATGATAAAGCCACAAAGAGAGCTGTAACAAGGGGTTGGCAGTAGCAACTAGATGTTGAAGAGGAACATTGTCAAGAGTCAACAAATAAATAAAATATAATGATAATACTTTAATCCAAACCATTAAGTCTACTTTACTACATTTTTAAAATTGTGTCCTATTCAGCTTTTCTTCCGATTCTGACTGCAATAGATTCTTTGCACATATAATTATGAAGACTCTTTTTAAATTGTAATAAAGAAATAGGTATCCAAATTAAAAAAAAAAGAAAATGGTAATAGTTGCTAAGTTTTATTTCTTTCCCATACCTTTAACAGCTATGGTAGGTAAGAAGTTACAGTTTCACTAACTTTCATACTTTTCAAGTAGAACTTGCTGTAAGCAGTGTTTATTTTCAGAAGCAATAATTCTGATAGATTTTGCACAAACCACAGGGTAAAAGAGATAAAGTAATTACATGATGTTTTTAAAATCACATCTTAACACTTGAAAACAGACTTAACACTTGGAAAAGAGATGACGACAATAACAACAGCAACAACAGAAGAAGAAATTAGCAGCCTAGAGCAGCATAGTCATGGTGAATAGCAAATTCAGTGCTTTAAGTGGAAAAGAGAGGTCCCAGAGAAACAGCTGTGGTTATATTTATAGCTTGTTCACTGAGCAGATCTAAGCATATTTCCAGGTGCATTCACTTTTTATCCTGAAAGGGAAAGGCAAGGTAGATGACAAGGTACCAAGGACAAAAAGTAAGGAGACAGAAGGAGCTCAAGGCTGACTTTGTTCTTTCATTTGCATTTTTAGCTTCACCCTCCCTGGCAAGATGTGATTCTTCTGCCCGAGTAGGTCTAGGTGTGTCCTTCATGTCAAATCTAGGGGAACAGACCAACTGAAGAGCAGGACTGTGGAACCCAGCTTTTCATTGCAGGATACAGGAAATTCACTGAGGATGGGTACCCCAGATTTCTTAGGGTCACATTGTCTGAGGAATCTGCATGCGGCCTTCTTGGGGATATGGAGCCAAAGTCACTGAAAAATTACTCAGGAATTTCAAGTCAATGTTTTAATACTTATCCTACTAATGCAAGTATTACACAGTGCTTCCGATACTACCTGTTAGATCTCTGTTAGACACTGAGTGCTTTTTTGGTGATTTAATGAGTGGAAGAACTACTTCACTATTTCTTGAGAGGAAAAAACATTGCATTAGAAGTAAAGGATATGTCTCCTTTACAACGGAACACTTGAACGTGTTTCGGTGTTCAGTTTTCAAAATCTAATTTTAGTTGTCAGTAGTAAACAAAAACAGTTAATTATTACTATTGAAGTGTAACTAAGGATGAAAATAAACTGAATTTTGCATGAGTGAAACCATGTTACAAATTATATATATATTACTAAAATTAAGTACTTTGAAATTAGAACAGATAGTCCAAGTCTTAGATTTTTTCTTTTAAAGGAAGATGATGCAGTCTTTCTTTTTAAGTCTGGATAAATTATTTTTTTAATATGTTACAAATACATAAGACACTGGGACAAAGAAATCAACAAAATGAAAGTAAAAGTGGAAATTTTCAATTTTGCAAAAGATTTTGACTAAGCAAACTTTTGACGAAGCAGTAATTTTGATAACTGTAAATGGATATGAGAATTACAAACTTTTGGAAAAACAGAAAACATTTTCACTAACACTTCCATATAGTGAGTCCACAGAATGCATAAATGGGTAGAAAATTTCAGGTCTCTCTTGATCAATTCCAGAATTTTTATCAACTGTTTGTTACTTGACCAGTTGCTACTTCATAGGAAAGGCAAGAAAGGCATTGCCTGGTAACCACTGACTGAGACAACTTTGCAATAACCCAACACTCTTCAAAATCTTTAAGTTCGCTCTAAGCAAAGGGATGAAGTAACTTTCTGAAAGGTAAAAGTAACTCAAGAGATTCAGATGGCTCAGATGTCGAGCAGTCTTTTGAAAATGAAAGAACCTTCTCATGTGCTTATTATATTTTGTAAAAGATTGCACTGAAAATCATGGTATTTCTTATAAAATCAACCTCTAAGTCAACTTTTTTTCTTTAACACCCAATGTATCAGATTTCTTCTAAGTTTTGTTGATTTTTTTCCTGAGATGAGTCAACTAAAATTCACAGCCAATGTATATAAGTTCTTCTTTTACATAGTTTGAATTATAGAGTGTTCTTTAGGAAATGCTTGGCAACGTTAAAGTTTCCAAGAGCACCCATAAATTTTTCAGCTATAAAGCAAGGAACTTTTCTCCACGATGAGTACAACTTACTAGTCTAATATTATCACTTCATATCTGACCTAATTAAACTCCATCATGTAACAGTTAAGTTATAGTTGTATAACCCCTCATGTAAAGTGCTAACACAAAATCTATTCTGTGAGGTTGATGTTCACTATTACAGTTAGCTGGAAACTTTAAACACAATGTATTTCAAAGAATAATGCTTTGACAAATTAGGAACATTTTCAGTGTTGTTTCTGATGCCTGTTGCAATACAATGTTTTCTTAGTCCTGAGAAATAACAGTTAAGTCTCCAGCAGACCTAATCAGAGATAACAGAAGAAGAGAATAAGAAAAACAGATAGGGTAGGCAAGACTGTAAGGAATTGTTTTCTGTTACAAGTGGGAAAAAAATGTTCTTTCAACACTTTTTTGTTTTACAAATTCCTGTAAAAGGTTTTCTCTTCATTACAAAAAAAGAACAAAAACAAATGTCAAAACCATGGAAGCTGTTGACTTTCTGTTAGTTCCATTCACAGCTCCTGCACAACTAAAACGATTAGCACGGTCCAAACTTAACAGCTTTCTATTAAGATAATAACTGCTTGAAACTGGAGGGTATTCAAGGGCATGCTAGATACTGATGTTTCTTACGTCTTCCAGGAGAAACTTTGGAAATCTGCAGATTTGCCCACTAGCCTGACTATTCTGAAACTTGTGACACCTCCAGAACACAACTGAACTTGAGCCTTCTTGCTGTTTCACTGGAGATCTTGATACTTTGAAGGTCTTGGACAAGTCCACCGTACTAAGGATTGTGAAGCTGCTGCTCCACCAGAAGAGAGTCACTCCTGGAAGTCCTAAGCTGGATGTGAGGCTGTTTAAACTTCTCAATAGTTCTCCAAAACATTTAGCATCATAAAAGTGGAATGCTTCCTTCTGACCAACCCTAACCTCTGTGGCTGATCAGCAGTTTTCAAGCAAGTTAAAGGCAGGTGATATTGTCTTACATGGTGCTCAACATCTTCTCCAAACATCTATGACTTTGTGTCCTTAATTAGTGCCAAGAGGAAGGATTTGTGCAGTGAAACATTTGCTGGTAAGGATCCCATGTCATTGTGGGATGATATTACTTCTAGTCTGATATTGTGGGCTGAATTCTTAATAACGTCTGGTGTGATTAGATGTGCTCATGGAATGTATCTTCTGACTTTGTTCTATTTATAAGAAAGTTAGTTCATGCACTCCAAGATGTGTCTATCATGTGAACAACAGATCACTGTGAATCAAAGAGATGACTGGGTGATTCAGTTTAAAAACACATTTTGAACCTATAAGCCTATAAGCTAAAAGCCTATAAGAGAAGCATACAGGCTGTCAGAGATCCCAAAGTAGTCAGTTATATTTGAAAGTTCCAGAAACTAGTATTTATGACTTTATTGAAAATAGATTTATATGCAAATAAAATCAAAACAGAAGCATTTCATCTTACAGATGTATCTGCACTGAAGAAGACCTGAAGACATTAAATAGCTCTAAGTTACTGATTTACTTTACAGGAGCAACAAAAAATACCCCCATTTAGAGTAATTTACTTTCAAATTCAGATCATAATATGACAATGTAATTTACAAAGCACATGTCTGTACTATAGGGTAAATTTATAGTGTTCTAAGATAACAGATCAGCCTGTCATTAAGTTACACTTAATTTTGTTTGCTATTTCAAATATGTATTTTAGGAAATAAAATTTAAATGCTTATAAGAATATGTGTTTGATAACCTTTCTTTTTCCCCTACAAATTATTCATGAACTAGTCTTATAATTTGGCAATACTAGTTCATGTGTATTTACTTCAGTACCTGGGAAAGTAATGGAATTAGTCCTTCTAGAAACTTAGAAACTGTTACTAACCAGTTAAGCAAGTGATTGATTCATAGAATCATAGAATGGTTAAGGTTGGAAGGGATCTTAAAGACCATATAGTTCAAAGTCTGCTGCTGTGGGGAGAGAACCATGGTCAGTGCTGGGAAAAAACAGCATGGATTTACCAAGGGTTAATCATGCTGAACTAATCTGATCACCTTCTACAACAAAATATGATCTTCTGTTGACATGGGGAGAGCAGTGAATGTTGTTTATCTGGTTTTCAGTAATGCATTCAACATTGTTTCCCACCACCTTCTCATGGACAAACTGGCAAGATGCAGATCGGATGGTCATCTGTGATGTGGGCAGGGTACTGGCTAACAGGTCCCACTCAGATAATGATATTCAATGGTTTTTACCCAGTCTGGCAGCCTGTCACAAGTGGTGTCCGCCAGGGATCAGTACTGAGCCCCATACTGTTCAATTTATTTCTAAATTACATGGATGGTGGGATTGAAAGCACCCTCACTGAATTAGCTAATGACACACAGCTGGGTCGTTGAGGTTGACACATCAGAAGGAAAAACCATCTTACAGAGGGACCTGAAAGGCTGGAAAAGTGGACTAGCAAGAACAGTATGAAGTTTAAAAAAACTGCAACATCTTGCACATCAGACAGAATAACCAAATAGCCCAACTAGCATCTCTGTGGCTGGAGAGCAGACTTGTTCAAAGGAACCCGGGGGTTCCAGTGGACAAACTTAACAAAAGTCATCAGTGTGCTGGTGCAAAAAAGGCAATTTGGATCCTGGGGCATTGTCAGCAGACATGTGATCATCTCACTCTACTCGGCGCTTGTTAGACTGTACTTTGGGTACTGGGTCCAGTTCTGGTCCTCACATTCAAGAAAGTTTTGGCCAGAGTGTAGAGAGTGTAAGGAGGGCCACAAAAACAAAGAGCTGGAGATCCTGCCTGATGAGGAAATACTGAAGGGCTTAGATCTTTTCTGTCTGGAGAAGACTGAGGTGGGGATCTCATTGCCATATTCCAGTACTTAAAAGGTGCCTACAAAGAGGACGGAGACTCTCTTTTCACAAGGAGAGAGAAGACAAGGAACAATGGGTACAGGTTGCAACAGAAGAGGTTTTATTTTGACATAGAAGAGAACTTTTGTACAGTAATACTAATCATTCACTACAACAACCTCCCCAGGGACATGGTGGAGTCTCCACCACTGGAAGTTTTAAAGATGTGATTGGACAAGATGATAATCTCATCTAAACTTCCTTTCTCATGAAAAGTTGGTTCAGATCATCTTTCAGAGTCCCATTCCAACCTAGAGTATGCTGTGATTCTGTGATTCTAATTAACTAAAAAGTTATTCCAAAGTTTTGGAAGTATCTTTCTTTCTCCCATCTATCAAGCATTGAATATCAACTGGCCCATAAAAAAATTAAGCTTCCCAAAAGCCATTTGAACAAATTTTTCCTTGGAATGAAGAAATCAAATTCAAAGGTACGACACAAGGGTTGTTTTTAACTTGTCCCATTACATCTTGTGTATGCAAGAGAGAAGAACTTGATATAATGAGGTGAAATATGTGTACATTTCTAGAATTAATATTGGGATTCTTATGTCTGTGTTATTATTCAAGTTAATATTGTATAATTGTAATATTTATTTTTATTTTATTTAAATGTTTAAATAAAAAGCACATGAAATAGAAATACAAAACTCATATATACTATTTCTCTGGATAGTAAATACAAATGTTTAAGCTCTTTAAATGCCCTGTGAACTATTATCACTATGTGAGAAAGCAGGAAAGTATGATTTTTTGGCACAAACACTTAATGCTGCAAATTTGAGGGAAATATGGGTTTTTGTAAACAAGCTTTGTTTTGAAACAAAGTAAATACCCTGAAAATCACTTCAGCGCAACATGAACTACAAGCTGAACTACCCTAGATATAGAAATAACAATGGAAATTTTTGTTTTAAGTGGTAGGAACATTGCTGGACACTGTGTACCTCTACCCATAACTTATGACTCAATTCCCTATCTTCTCTCTCTCTCTCACACACACACATTTCTATCTTTTTTAGGTTTTCTAGAACAGAGTATAAGAGTATACAAAATAGCCAGCTATGTAGTAACACTTACCATAAATTCTTTCCCAGCCTTTCACAATTTGCAGATTAGGAATTTCCTGGGTCAAAATAGTATATTTTTTTATGCAAGAAACCTTAGTGGATTATTTTTAGTAATCTTCCTGTTACCTTTTCATTTCTTGTACATTTTAACTATGAAGTCTCCTCTAGCGGAAGCTTCCACAACTACAAGAACTTCTTTTACTCAATTTGAACTTGCGTTGTTGTTACTGAATTTATTTTGCTCTTACTTTTGAATGGACAACATGTGTCATCTTACCTTCAACGCACAGCAATGACCAAAGAATCCACTTATTTACTCCCTGATTTAATTTTTTTATTTATTTATTCTTTTCTGCAACAATGATCATAGGTAAGTAAAAATACGAAATTAGGGCAGAGTAAAGATCCTGCCATTCTTAGCCCATTCAAACTTCAGTCTGAAAGAACAACTGTACTAGAGGTTTTAATGCCAGATAAAGATAGATCTGCTACGTAAAAAATGGATATGAACTATGAACATTAAAAGCCGGAAATAAGTAAAAAGTTTTCATACCATGACAGCTTTTTGAAATTATCTTCCAACAAGTGCAGACAGAAATAATAAACAAACAAACAAAACTAACACCTTTTAAAAGAAAAAATCAATATGATTGTGAAAGGTATAAGATGATGTAATGCCTAAAGTATGAGAGGAGTAAAAATATTCTAGCTCTGCATCACAGCCTTGTAAATATTTCAAATCGGGGGCTATTTTGCTATGTTAATTTGATGTAATCTGCATTATTATTATTGCTATTATTGCTACTACAAATAATCTGGTGTTGGTCTGCTTCTGTATCACTAAAAATTCATGATCCCTGAGACTACTGAAAGATAAAGATACATTTGTAGAGATGTTCAAATTGCAATTGCCTAAAAAAATAATGGCTTTCATTTGCAAGTAAATGAAAGATTTCACCTTTCAGATAGGTCAATTTGACATCTCTTATGAGCATTAAACTCAGCTAAAGAGAAAGAAAATAAAACCCAGTAAATACAACAAAGTGATAAAAGATATTCTTGAATTTTATGCAAGACATAAAAGGGATCAGTAAAGTACTTTGAGCCTGTATTTTGTTTGATCCAATATCCTCAGATTTAGTCCATACATACTCTTTAATGGTTTTTGTGGGAGGAAAAATCGGCCCTGGCATATAGCCTTCGCTGCCAACTTTGAGCCTGAAGGAAATTTTTATAGCTGAGTTATAAACCCCTAAATATCGGCATTTATAATGGCAAGGTTTACAGACCTTTAATTTCAACACTAGCCACTGTCAGTATAATAATTTGAGAGATAATAATTTCACCGAGGTCAAATTCAAGTTTAAAAAATGTTCCTGGATTTTACTAGCCCACAAGTGTACAAATAGATCCTTAATTGGAACCTCACCTAATTTAGGACTGCCTAAAAAAATATAATACTTTGATTTTTTAACTATATCATTATTCCCAAATATTTCCATGTCCTGACATTTTCTGGCCAGACTATAGACAAAATCCTGAATGTGTTTTTTATGTAATCTTGACTGCTTGGTTTTGGATCTCCAGCTATTTTTTCTTCTGCTTCCTCTCTGTATAAATAAAGCATATGGTAATTTATTGAGTAATTAGGAGTTATAAAACATGTAAGTCACACACACATTTAGTCATAAAAACACCCTTTTCTTTACTACATCATGTGGCATAATCTTATTGATGTTACTGCCATTTTTCCTTCTACAGCTCCCACACAACTTTCTAGTTTCCCACTCATTTCATCACCTCCAGGTTAGCTAGCCTGAAAGAATCTTGGGTGAGGCAATGCCGTGTCTGGCTTTTGAAGAATTGTAATGCCCTTTTGAATGGTGGCAGAAATAACAAATAGAATTCTTACTAATAACATTTAGACCCCTCAGAGTAAGACATGTTCCCACAGCCAAGATTCAAAGAAGCTTTCCTAGCTGTCCCTAACTACAGGAAACATTCTTCTCTATCTACAAAATAAAATCTCACACCTGTGTTCCTTTTTGAGTGTCTCCGTGCATTTTTCTAGGGAATAGATGATTTTTTCTTAAGGGATCGCAATGCACTCGTTAGGAATGACATCTTTCTGTTGGACTGCCTTGATGCTACCTGTCTCAGATATGAAAATGTAGCACTATATCTGATGAGAAACTTGTTTAAACATGTCTTAAAATGGCTCTTTGTGGTCCCTTTGCAAACACGTGTTTCTTCTTCCCAACACCCCCCCACAGCAACTGTTATCTCCCATGCAGGAGTGTCCTGGAAAGGTGTCCTGAGGCGTCCCATTGGTCCTTTGTTAAACCCCTTCCTATTGGCTGTTGACCCTTTACCTGATGGTTTCTTTTGTGTGACCCTGAACTTGTGATTGGTCCCCTTTGACCCTCCTAAAAGCCTTATAAACCCCTTCCCAACAATAAACTCTCTCTTGCCTCCTCTCCACGCCCGGTGTGCTGTCTCTGTGCCTGCCATGGAGCCACGTGGGTGGTGGGGGGAGGGGAGGGCACCTCTCCCCTCCAGGCTCGGGGCCTGAAAAACCCTGTTTCTGGAGTCCCCCTTCCCCGTCCACCAAGACGTCGGAAATGGTTCTTCAGACGGAGAAGGAACTAGAGCTGGGCTCCCCCACGTCGTGGATGGGGAAAGGGAAACCCAGATGAAAAGGTAAAATGCAGAAAAATCTTTTTATTATTAATAACCCAAATTCACAAAGTCCAAATATTTATAAAAGGCATATGTCAGTAAATGAAACGATACCTCTCCTAGTCCATTTATACAAAGATCTGTAGTCAAGAACTCTTGTTCTACCAAATCTGAGAGATGGATAGTTCACAATACAGGGAATTTGAATGATGGAAAAACCCATGGTTGCAGTTGAAATTGCTTTTCCCTTTTCCCTTGTTTTAGGTTTTGATTTTCTTATCCTCATTCTGGATTTTGTTGTTATTGTTATTCTTTTTTTCTGTGTTTTTTTTTTCTTTCTTTTTTGTTCAGGGACAGGGGGAGGTAGCTCTTTTCTTTCTTTGTCCCTTCCCTTCCCTTTCTTTCCCTTCCCAAACCTTCCCAAACCTTCCCTTCCCAAACCTTCCCTTCCCAAACATTACTTTCCCTTCCCTAACCTTCCCTTCCCTTCCCTTCCCTTTCCACTTTCCTGTCCTTAACTTTCCTGTCCTTAACTTTCCTTAACTTTCCTTTCCTTTCCAAACCTTTCCTTTCCTTTCCAAATCTTTCCTTTCCAAAACCAAATACACAGTCAAAACATTTTAACTTTCAGCACTTTTATTTTTATAACACGATTATTTTGAGCAGGAAAAAACCAAGAAACATCCTTTAAAAGGTTTTAGGAAGCTTCTGTGACATTATGAACTTGTGTGAAGTGTACACACTCTCCATCTACTGAACAGATATGCCTACTCAGACAGTGCATATTTTTAAGAGAAGAGACTTGTCAGTAGGTAGCAGAATGTGGTTAATGAAGCAATTATTCTTACCCATAAACACTAAAGCCAATCTGATTTAGATTTATCTTTTGGGGTACTATGTTCTCATTTAGAAAATGTCTATTCTGCAGTTTGTTCCTGGCTTTCCATCCACCCCTTGCCCACATTCCATGGCATTTGAACAAAAAACTCCCCCACCCCAACCAATCAACGAAACAAAACCCACAAATAATCAGATTACAAATATCTATGTGTTCTTATTTGGAGTATTTTGTTTATTAGTTTAATATTATTTCTAGCCCAGAGCTTATCTATCTAGAATAATGGAACATATGAGCTGAATTCTTCCTTGTCAAGGTCAACTTTTTTCATTACAAACCTATTGGAAGTAAGAAAAAGTAAAATAAACTAAATATACATCTTGCAATTGCTTACAATTATTTATACCTTTAGCTGGTGCCAATGGAGTTATTCCATCTTGCAAAAATCTTGCAGGAAAGTATATGTACTGACAATAGTCTTAGCAAGAGTAAACATGAGGAAAACGTGGTCACTTTGTTCCTCAAAGAACACTACTGCTATATCCCTAGTCAATACTGGGGAATTTCTGTTGCTGTCAATCTATCGCTTTTCATGTGTACTAAACACATATTTAGGAAAGGAAAAAAATATTCATAAAATTCCTGCTGAAAATGGAAACTGCATTAAGCAAAAATCTTTGTGATCTTTTTCAACATTTTCCAAAGTGCAAGCTTTCTTCTCAATAGGACAAATAAATACAGACTTTAAAAACACTTTTAATGCCCTAAATGTTGGCTTGCACTGTCTCTATAGCAGTTGTTCATACCTAAATAACTTATTCAATCACAAGTAGCATCTCAGCTTTGAGCATATAACTTTCATTTTCAATCTAAAATTTTAATATTTTCATTGCTATTTAATACAGCCCTTTTGTGACACATAATTCTACACTGGATTGAATTAATGAAATTTAAAATGAAATAGAATATTATGATTTTTTTTTAATAAATAGAAGATGACAGTGGTTTGGAAGGACAAAAATATCTCTAACATATTCAAGTTCAGGCAAATTTCATGCACTTTAAGCATAATAGTTTCTGCAGTCAGTGGCATGTCAAAGATTACAGTTGTGGGCTCCACTTACTTTGACTATGCAGTGTAAGCAATGAAGTAGCCTTTGACAGCTTATATGCTTAGAATGACCATTTATGTTTCCAAAGCTAGTAGTGACTGGTAACAGGATTCCTTATGTTCTATTGCAGTGCTTAGGGTCCTATACCACTCTAAATTGGATAGAAAGGTGAAGACTAGAAATGAAGATAAAAATGAACATCCAGAGTGAAATGCCTAGCTGTTATGGGACATATTATTTACTATTCGGTGTTTGTACTTTTTCTGTTTATATTTGTAAGCTAATAAAGACACGTCCAATTTACTTACTGAAGTGTCCTTGGACTCTTCAATATCTATGCTCAGCTCCTTTCCACCAGAAATTAACAGTCAACTCTTGTCAGAGTAATTCCTGGCTTGTTCTCTTTCCCACTGATGCTGTCTGGCAAATTGCTGGCTCACCGAAGCCTGAACTGTGCCAGTAAACATGATGGACAATGCTAATCCTTATTTCTTCTTAATTTATGGTAAAGACATACTTTAAGAAAGCTGTAGTAATGTTTTTTATGTGTGTAAGATGACTTCAAACTCATGTCCTAGGAAACCAGATCTTTCATGTATCCAAATATTTTCTGTCGTCTAAGAAAACAAGTAATTGGTATTTCAAGAAAACACTTCAGTCATATTTATTTGGTATATTAAAACCATCAGAGATTCTGATTTACTGTTGTATTTCAAATAGAATGCAGCTTTCATGTAAGAGGTAGTAAGCAAAAACACCTCAAACAACCTAAAATCAGAGTCTAGTGGGAATTTCTTTTCCTCTTTTTAATCTTTGGAAAACAGACTCAGGGTTGAACTGTGTAGAAGTAAGTAATCATAAAGAGTGTGCTGGGAAGACTTTCAGAAGACTTTCTGGCTGCGATCTGCCTTCTATTCAAACTACATGAAAATCTACTGTCACCGTTATGGACCCTCAAGGGCTTCGAGACATACATAAGGGGGCACCTATTCCTGAGGGACTTCAAATCTCAATACCCAAGTAACAGTATGTGTGTGTTCATCACATCTCTGCAGTCCAAATATATATGACAAGTTTTCTAAGCTGCATTCTATGAAAAAACAACTGATCATTTGTTATATTTGTTTTTTCTTTTCCAGACAGAAGGTGAAAACAACCATACAAGCTTTATTCTGTGGTATAATAAAATACATAGTAGTTAGAAGGGTAAACAGAGGAGTGCATTTCTTTAAATTTCTTTCCAAATATGTTTATCTTTTTGGATCACATTTAAAAATAAATTAAGAATTCACTACTGATCTGTATCATTATAGATCCCATCTCTAAATATCTCTGTTAACCTTTTACTTATACGAAGGTTTGAAAGTTAGAAGTTTCTAAAGAAGACACTGGGCTGTCAGCTACAAGTGTGTGTTCACTTGTATTCACATGAATACTGCTAGAGATTTAGTAACTGATGATAGCAGAACATCTTTAATGCCAAAAAACGAATAGAGTTTTCTTGGCCAAAACAAATCAGAAAGGGTCACATCTTCCACTTATATGAGTCATTGTAACTCAGTTAAAGTCAATGAATCTTAAGCACATTTTACAAGCATGGGATTTCATCCAGTTTGTTTTTCATTTCTTTGAAAAAAGAAGCCCTTCAAAATAAGGAAAAAACCACTTGTAAATAATTGATTTAAAAAAAACACAAACAAAATAAAGAGATAACAAAAAATAACTTAGTGTTTTCTTGAGTACAAGGTACTTTTACAGTATGTTTGATGGGCAATTGAACATAAAATTTACACATTAAATTTAAGCATTGAATTTACTTTAAAACAGGCATATAAACTTCCCTACTGAATAACAGTGAAAGCAATGGAGTGCTTATTCCAACTAAGGATGTGATTACTCTCTTCTAATAAGTAAAAGGCATTTTATACATTATGATTTAGAGACCTAGGAGGTTGGCTGTTTGTTGAGGTTTGGACTCAAGTAGCAGACTTTCTCTTTTTTCTTTTTTTTTTTTTTTTTTTTTTTTTTTTTTTTTTTTTTTTTTTTTTTTTTTTTTTTTTTTTTTTTTTGTTTTTTTGTTTGGTTGGGTTTTTTTTGTGTAATGTCATATCTGAAAGCAATTAATCAATGAAATATTTGCCTCTAACTTAGGTATTTAGAATGAGATCTTATTTTAGCTCATAGTGTGATATCAAGATTCTTGTTACACTTAGTTATAATTATTTATATGTTATTGGCTGGTCATTTACATTTGTAGTTTGTAGATGATCAAAAATCTGATTCATCATTCCATACCAAATGACAGCCAAACAAAGGCATTACTCAGGTCAATATATAATTAACTGAGAATGACATTAAAAGAAAACAAGCTCTTTCATCTCTACCTGGGACTGTATCACATGGGTTTATATTGGGATTTTTGATATTTATGGAATCATAAGACCTCGTGAAATTAGAGAAGCCCAGTATATGCATTTCCTTCCCACTTCTCTCTTGTACACTATTTTTTATTTCGAATAACTAATATAATATTATGGTAAATTTACTGCCATTTATTTACATAAAGTCAGATTTGAAGCTGATTTTATCAAGATTATGATAAAGCAGTAAAAAGAGAGGAAAAAATATTAACTTGCCTAATATGTAGTGGAAATTTATGCAGCCACAAGCTGTCTTTAATAAATGTTAATTGATTACAATTTGTATTTTTGGTCTTCTTCCCAGAGACTCCAAGCTATTAATCTGACTTGAACACAGCCAGAATACTGCAACAATTTTTAGTCACTAAGAGCCTTAAGGGGAATTCAAATCTGTAAGAATAAATGTGATAGCTTTATCCACCTTAAAGCAGGGAGTAAGGCAGAGAGGGAAAGGAAAAAAAAAGAAAACAAAGCAAAAACATTGTTTATATTTACTGAATTTTAACGAAAACCCAATGAGAATGTATTTTGTGTACTGTGTTGCTGATGTAGAGCTGGCTGCAACATTTTCTGTAAGTAAAGGGATGTGTATCAAACAAATGGCTACCTGTCATAATTATTGAAGATTTTATATGCAGTATTCATACACAATATTGCAGATTCTTTTAAACCCTATTGAGTCAATATCAAATTTCCAAATGTCTTTCTTGGTTTGCCGCCCTTGGTATCTCTTGTAGGCTGAAGATCTGTGAAGTAACTAAGTACCTAGTTCTGATCTCATACACCTTCTTTTGCGTACACAGCTGTGCATGTAAAAGAGCATGATTGTCGATGATGGTATCACCTATATAAGTATATCAGAGTTCTTCCTTTTCAGTAATAATTTTCTCTCTTTCCTCTTTACTGGCTTTTAACTGATGTTATATATGTAATGATAGTAATAATGATAATAATAATCTGAGTTTATCAAAAGTGAATTGGGTTTTGGTTGGGTTTTACTTGTTCATTGGTTGAATTGCTTTTTTTAATTAAGATTTTCATAAAGGTTTCCAGTCTGAAACAAAATCAATTGCATCTAGTGCTATCATTTTATTGATTTCACACTTTTTTTTTAATATAAGTGAAAAGTATAGCACCTCACTGCAGATTTAGTAGCCTATTCTCTGCTTCTTTGTTCACGCACTTTCAAAGAGTAAGTTCAGACCTGCATTTGATACCAACGCTCAGCAAAACTTTACTTTTCGTTATCTGTACAAAGAAGGAGGATGGGTTATTCTCTCCCATAAACCTGTGACAATGATAGAGATGAAAGAGCACAGGTCTCACAAAGTATTCAGGGATGAGGTGCAGTTTCCCAGAGGAAATGGTAATGTGAGGCAGCTCTAGGGTGTTGCGAGGTACTGGCTCCAGCCACAGCAGTCTGGCAACTAAGTTCTTTCTGTCAAGCATGAGGTGAGCAAGACATCCCCAGAGGAGGAACTGAAGAAAAACAAGAAACTTACTGTTTTTGTCCTCAGGAAACAGCTGAAAAAAGAAATCTACCTAAAATACAGACTTTGTCCAAGGAGTAGTCATGGTGCTATTAGCACTAACTTTACATATCTGAAAATTTTCTTCGGGAAAAAAAATGTCTCAACTTATATGGTCTAAATTGCCCTGTACAGCAGTGGAAAAAGTCCCCGCCAGGCCCTTTGCCCATCCAAGGGGTCCCTGTTCCCCTGGGCCACTGGCAGGACTGGCTGTGTAGGGGTGTCGTGCCAGGTTAGAATGGTAGACCTGTTAACTCTTCTCATTACAAGTCCTCTCGCCACAACTGCACAATTTGCCTCATCAGTAATCGTTATAAGCAACCTTCAGACAGGAAAACAAAATCAGACTCACAGAGTTATTTAGGTTGTTAGTTATTTAGGCTGTAAACCCAGCACTACCAATTCAAACACCGGTTCAGAATGGACAGATTTGGGAGTTATGCTCACAGTGTTTGGGCTCTTTCTCCTTTGTAATTGCTCAAATGATGTTACCAAAAGGAGGCCATAAAAAGTTCACTTGCTTCTTTACAACTAAGCAAAGAAACAGAGGCAATTAATCTTCTGTTCCCATCAGTCAAACTACTTTGGTTGTAAAGTAATGCAAGGTCAATTCCCTTCTTATTCTGACAATTTTCTAATTTATCTCTTTTACCTCATGAAAGAATGAGTTAATTTGATCTTTTTGTGGGTTTTTTGGATCTAGTGGTCAGGGTGAAAGGCAAATCAGCTGGCTGTTGAGGTTTTCCTACTCTGTAGAGAGAAATGTGAGAATAATCTGAAGAGGAGGAGACAGACAGCAAAACAGTATAAGCATGAGTTTAACAAACCAAGCTAATTATAGCATTTGCTTTAGAGAGGGAGCAGTTTGCATTCCCTACAATTTAAGGTCCCATCCATCACAACAGTTGCCTGGATATCAGAGTTGACCAACAACAGCATACCCAGGCAGTAACTGCCTGAGCTCTCCTTGAAGCTTCAGGAGTCCCAGGAAAGCTATCCAGGTCTTCTGCAGCCTACCATAAGAGTGTAATGAGTCATTTCACATTAAAAAGCCTAAATGAAGTTACTGAGATTTTTTTCTCAAAATAGTCTTCAAGAATTACGTCACTCTTGTTAGAGAGATAAGTTGAAAGGGGAGGTGCTGATAGAGAAATTTTGAAAAGCATAGAATGAAAATAAAAACAAACCCAACATAGGAATATGTAAGCCTTTTGTTGAGTAGATAAACTTCAAATTTTTACAACCCAAATAGGAGTTCTTTTACCTCTTTGACTTACCAGATGACTTTTACGTGTTGTCTCATACATTGCAGACCTGCTGTTTCTGATGTGTGAATGGACTACCTTTGCTCCTAACACGTGTTGTCCTATTATTACAAACCACACATACCAATGTTTTCTAAAGAAAATGCTAAATCGTAACAGTTTTTTTGTCAAATTTCTTGTGATACCAGTCTATTGATTAATTATAAAGGCTCATATTGAACATAGTTATGCATATTCATGACAATGACAATGGTTAAAAAGAATTTTGAAAAAACGTGTCACAGTGAGGTTGCCCACAGAATCATTAAACATGAATCATCCTTGGGTGCCTACTCACACGTAATTAGTGGAATGTAATTAGCATCTAATTATAATATCCATATGAAAAATCTTGGCTGCCTTTTGCCATATTCTAGCCAAAATGTAACAGGAAGTACCCCACTTGTAAGACACTCCACTTTTGGCCAAAGAAAGCACAGTATAGCCTTCAAAAATATGCTTGATTCCTTGGATTTGACATTTACTCTTTTTGTGTTATTATCTGAGGAATCAGTGGGTGGTAGCAAGAATCCAAAGTGGTTAAATAAATAACTACTAGAATAAAACAATAAGTACAACCCTAAAAATGAGAGTGACATAAAGTCACCCTGTAGGTATCCCTGTGGGGACAGACCCCCAGTGTTGCATGACTGCTTGGTTAAGGGAAGCCCTTTCTGTGTGATAGCTTAATAAACCACACAAATTATACTAAGAAAAAAATCAATCTAGTGAGTGCCAAAGTGTATAAAAAGATAAATAAGGTTCTTTAATGGATTTGGGCAATTTTATCTAATAAACTAATCATACTGTTGATTACTCACATTGCTCAGACAGGGTGAATGAACAAGAAATCACTTTGTAGGTAGATTGAAAGAAATGGAAAAGGTGACATGGTGGATAACAACAGAGAAAAGGAAATTACATTTAAAAAATAACTTGTTTCATTGCCTCTATTAAACTGAAGTCTTAAAGAACATAGCTTAATAACTGCTCCCCACATGATATACCGGAAAACAAAGAACATTGTGTTAAAATGAAAACATTATTATGTCCTCAGATAATGAAGAATTGTGTATGGGGTTTCAATGACAAGGTTTTGGTAGCGGGAGAGCTACAGGGGTGGCTGCTGTGAGAGGCTGCTAGAAACTTCCTCTGTGTCTGACATCCAACGCCTGCCAGCTCCAAGCTGGATCTGCCACTGGCCAAGGCTGAGCTGATCAGCAATGGTGGTACCATTGCAGCCTCTGGAATGTAAGGACATTTAAGGGGAGGAAGAAACTTAATGGGCAGAAGCAACTGTGGTCAAAAAAGAAACAAGTTAGAATATGTGAGAACAACTGCTCTGCAGACACCAAGGTCAGTGAAGGAGGAGGGGGAGGAGGTGCTCCAGAGCAGAGATTCCCCTGCAGCCTGTGGTGGAGACTATGGTGAGGCAGCTGTGCCCTTGCAGCCCATAGAGGACCATGGGAGAGCTGATAATCACTTGCAGCCTGTGAAGGACCCCATGCCAGAGCAGGTGGATACCTGAAGGAGATGTGACCCTGTGGGAAGCCCATGCTGGAGTATAGTACTGGTAGGACCTGTAGACCTGTGGAGAGAGGAGCCTATGTTGGAGCAGGTTTGCGGGCAGGACTTGTGACCCCATGGAGGATCCATGATGGAGCAGCCTGTTCCTGAAGGACTGCACCCTGTGATAGGGACATATGCTGGGGCAGTTCATGAAGAACTACAACCTATGGGAAGGACTCACATTGGAGAAGTCCATGGAGGACTGTTTCCTGTGGGAGGGACACCCCACTGGAGCAGGGGAAGAGTGTAAGGGGTCCTCCCCCTGAGGAGAAAGGAGGGACAGACACAATGTGTGATGAACTGAACACAATCCCCTTTCCCCTCTTTCTGCACTGTTGAGGGGAGGAGGTAGAGGATTGGGAATAAAATTAAGCCAGGAAGAAGGAAAGAATAGGGGGAAGAAGGTTTTAAAATCTGGGCTTACTTCTCATTATTCTACTCTAATAGGAATGGTTATAAATGAAACTAGTTCCCTTGAGACTAGTCTGTTTTGCCCCTGACAGTAAGTGGTGAGTGATTTCTCCCTGTCCATATCCTGACCCATGAATCTTTTGTTATATTTTTCTCCCATGTCCAGTTGAGTAGGAAAGTGGTAGAGCATCTTTGGTGGACGCCTGGTGTCCAGCCAGGGTAAATGCACTACAAACACAATTCCATTCAAATGAAAATATTTTCCCACAAACCTTCAATTAACTGCATGAATGCCTAGCTCCCCATTCCTGGAATCCGTCTTACAGCTTTGATGTTGAGTTCTCATTGCTGCTGGGTTGAGGAGTTTGTTCATTTTTTGTTACAAGCAACAAAAAAATGTGAGACCACAATAACAACATTTAGGATTAAATTAAACAGTTATAATTAAGTCAACATCATGCATACTCTACAGTTTATATAGTCATAAATTTTGTATGGTGTAATTTTGAAAAATGTTCATTTTTTTTTAAATTTATGAACCAGCATAAATCTGGAGTTAATACACCAATTAGCTTAGGTTACCTGTTTCTGAATAAAAGAAACTTCTCTTAAAGGAGAGTTAGCAGAATTAGTACTGAATCTCACATAGTCTTTGTTAGATTATAACCATAATATATAAAGAAAATATTTTCATACCACTTTCCTCCGTTTTATTTGCTCATAAGTTTGTTACTAAGAAATTTTGTGAAACATTATAAATATGTTTTGTATGGTTTCTATTTTCTAATGATAAGAAAGGAGACTTGTTATGAAAGAGGGAGCAACACTGACCCCTCTGTTATATTTTAAAATTATTGTATTTAACTACATTTAATTAGCATAGTTAAAATTATTTTTCTTATTATGATAACAAAAGGCTGTGTAACATACTTCAATTATATTATGTACATGTAATTAAATCAACATTTAGTTGAGTATTTAATTTCAAATGAAAACTATTTGCTTTCAAAAGGAATAGTTATGTCTATCTGTCTGATAGTAAGCTTTGCAACCCTATGAAAATTTTAGAAAACATTGTTTCCCTAATTTTTTTCCAAATACCTTTTTTCAGATGTCTCTGTTTTTTTTTGGTTTTGGGGGTTTTTGTGTGGGTTTTTTTGTAGCTAATATCTTCCTAAATTACCAAGAGGGCAGAAAATAAATAAGTACGTGTTCATCTTTGAGATTTGTCATTAGCAACTGTTCTGTATTGTGAAAGCTCACTCGAAGGCAGACATAAGGGACAGGACAAAATGTATTAGAAAAATCATGAAGTTGTTACAAATATAGTACAGATACCATTAATGATATATAAACTGTTATTATGTAGACATATGGTTGTCAAGGTCTAATTTCAGAAAACTCTTATGTGGTACTTAGAAAATGAAGGAAATTATTTTCCCCCATTCAACATGTCCCTTTTGACATAAAATATTTATTTGTTTTACTTTGTTCACTGGAATTTATATTCAAAAATAGTAACTGCCATGGCATTTGAGGCCTAAAAAGCTATGCTAGCCAGAACAGTGGAAGCAGAATTTCAATGTCATTTTAAGATTTTATGGGAACTCTAGTGCTGTGTATTTTAATGACAAGCCAGTGAGAAAAATAACTCTTCTCTTAGTCCACCATGCAAATCTGAGTTTGCCAGTCTTGAAAGTCCTTTTGGACATACTTTAACAACTTGATGAAAATTGTGACATTATTTCTTCATGCATGGTCAAATTAAGTCAGGGGTGGTTACTATTAAAAAGTGCATACAAGGTCAAGTCTGACGGTTACTGACACTGAAAGAAAGTTATTGTGATCTAAGCCCTTAAGAGCTTTGTAGCCATCCGGCTTCTGCCAGAGTCCTTTGATAAGGCTCGGCTATTTCTGCATCTGTAGTGAAGGGGAACATTAGTGGTACTGAAAATATCATAGTGTATTTCTCATATGGACAACTGCCCCTGGAAGACTCACAAGACAACAAATTAAGAGTCCATGGCTAAACAGGAAACCTGTAATCTAGCAGCTAGAGACAGCCCATCATGGACGTTGTTGCTTCCTGTTATGAGGATTTTAAGTGGTTAGCGTTTTCGGAAATAGTGTAAAGGCCTTTTCTGAATAGGTCTAACATTCTCTATGATTACTTTTCATAACTTTTTCGTTTATAAGTTTGACCAGCTCAAAAATGTCTTCCTTTGATTTGGTAAAAAATGTGCTTATGTAGTTTGCTTCTTGTGGCGAATCTGAATTAATCTTGTAGATTTTTTTAGTTTTTCTTTAGGGTCTGATGCAAATGATAAATAAATAGCAGGTTTCCAATTGCACAGATTTGATATTCTCCGATATAATAACATTAGGCTGGAAAATAACGTAATTAGCATTACATAATGTCAGTATGCTTAACTAGTACGGCTCCAATCTCCTGCGATTTTTCATTATTAGCATTCTGCTAAAATAATTGTGTCTGGTCAAAAATACTTCTCCATTCAGCAAATGTTCTGCACTGTCTGAAATGAACAGCTCATAAATAGGACTTCATATAACCATGAACCATTTATAACCCGAGATGCTGTGAGGTGTTTGTTAATGCTACAGTGCCTAAAGGAAATTTAAGAGCCTCTGACATGATACTTCTTTGAGGACTTAAATACCAATTTTTTTTGGAACATGCCATTGGACACTGTCAGAGACAGTCATTCAGTCCCTTGACCTCTTTGGAGAGTTAAGATAAATTTCACTGATGCCACCATCTCTGTCTTCCTGACAACAGGGAAAATCACTTCAGCTCTGAAACCCAAACTAAGGTCAAAAGAGAGGGAAATACTAAACTTTGAGAAATTTAGGTGTAATTCCCTTCAGCTACAATATCAACCTTGCTGCATTTTCTGAGGGTGATTCTATAGATCTAATCCGAGATCTGTAGGTTTCTGAAGGCAATTATACAGATCTACTTGCTCAATATTCGCTTATAGATGTTTCTTGAATTTTGTGACACTCCATACAATCAAGTCACCTGCACACCAGTCAGCTTGCCATAGAACTTTGAGGAAAAGAAAACAAAACCCCAGTAATTACCTGCTATGCCTGCCGGACATAGCAGTCTGTGACTCCCGGTCTTAAGGTAACCTTTGACATGTGTTCAGGCACACAAATCTTGCTTCAGAAGTGACAGAGTGAAAACAGGTTCCCGCTCAATCCTGAAGAGCTGGAAGTATATTTTCTAGACTCACTCCTGATGGAGATCACCAAAAACCACTGCATTCTTCAATCTGAGATTTTCTAAGCATGAGAGGGCAGCAATGAGAACATCTGTTAGAAAATACTGTTCTGGATCAAATGTCTTAAATTTGATTTTCATATTTTGAGCATGACCCTCAAAAATATTCAGATTTTTGCCTGAATTGTTAGGCATAGTATTTTCCTATGACATTCTGGATGTCAAAAAGAAAGAAGATTCACGAAAATCAGCAGTAATACCAGATTTTTATTAAAAAGCTGTACGTACAAAAAGGAAACAAACAAGTGGAGAAGCATAGTATTAATAATTCAAAAGATTGAAAGAGAGATTAAAACCAGAATTAGTGTTGACTGAACAGAAAGAATTTCTAAAGATCACTTCATACTTCCTTGCAAGAAACTCTCTTATTTCAATTAGTTTGCTCTTAAGACTCATTAAAATGTTTGCAAAGACCATTATCTAAAGATGAAGCATAATCTTTGAAATTTATAACTATATTAAGAAAAGATAGACACATATCTAATTTTTTTGGACAGAAAGAGAAATTTCAGTGGGTGTTTCAGAAACACGATAATATGATAACCTCCTAGTGAAATCCTTAACCACTATAAATATAAACCATGTGATATTAGTTTGTTCCATTCAAGCAAGTTATAAAAAAATCTATACCATTAGATTACTTAATATACCATTAAGTATACTTAATATACCATTAAACAAAAATAAGTAGCCAGATTAAAAAAGCCACATGTAAAACATAGGCATGAATTTATTCATTTCTTACTCCAGATTATATGGTTTTTGAAATGAGAAATTTTTTTAACTAAAATTATGGTAGGCTGTTAAACACCTTACTCCCAATTCAGTTACTCCCAATTCCTTGAAGTTATTTCCCACTTAATGACAATCTAGTCAAGTGCATTGACATATACAGCTCATTAGTCCTTTGGAAAAAAAACCATTATTTTTCATTTTTATAAAATGGGCTCCTTCTCTTCCATGTGATATTTGAAGATCCACACCACTCTCCAAACCTCAGTACGCTGCATATGATAATCCAAAAAAAAAATTTTTGTGCCACAGAATTGGACCCTTTGCTCACAGCGTCTGTTTCCACTCCCTCATCTTTCATCTAGCTACAGTCTTATATGTATGTTTTAAAGGGGGTTTGAAGGGTTGAATCTGAGGACATCTCACATGTAGTCAAAAATCTGACATACACACCCTTCTAGAAATGTGTAATGATGCTCCCAGAGTGATTCTGGGAATCTTATCTATGAAGAATGGGGCAGTTCTAAAGAAGAATGTGGAAAGAATGTATGCTTTCTGAGCCTCACTGGAATTGGTCTCTCCTCATAAGCCAAATGCAAGGCACAATTAATTGAATTGTTCTGGACTCGCTATTTCATAAGCATCATTGTCATCATTATTGGTCCTTTTGATTTACAGTGTGTTTTTAAGGAAAAAGCAAACATCTTTTTGCCAGTATTAATACAACTTTGAAGAAATCTCATGAGAAACGAATGTTTTGGTCAACTTCAACAGAGGCATAAATAGAAGAGTGGGATGTCAATATGCTCGTACTCAGAAGAAGAGATGAAGTGTTGCATAAGTCTGGAAAGCATTTTCAGCTGAAATTGAAAATTTTTTGCCAGATTATTTACTGATATGACCATATTTTTTTATTTAAAATGGCATTTTAAGGTAGAGAAAAGGTAGTGGACAGTGCTCAGAGAAACTGATGATAAAAATATATTGAAGTATGTGGGAGTGTTCATTGAAAGTTAACTATCTCTTATGCTTGCATTTTTCTTTTTAGGCAAAACTCGATTTCAATATATTCAAAATTCCTCTATAGGTAGTAATCACCCAGAACTTTAAAGGCAAAAATTCTGTTAAATGGAGCTCAAAAATTAATAAATGTGAATGAAAAATTTAAAGATCTGATAACACTGGCCGTCATGGCACAACATCATACTTCTATGCAACAAGGGAAAACCATTAAATTAAAGTCCAAGTAAGTGTGAGGATTTGACCAAATAATATGCTTTGTGCTTTTGTTTTTGTTATTCAGGTGGGCATAGATATCAAATTAGGCTTTGGTAAATAGATAATATTTTTTTCCTTATTATTTCTTGAATTATTATTGCTGGTGAGTAATGAATAGCAAATAAGCAAAACATTATTAACAGAAATTGCGCATAATTTGAAACTATTTTCCTCTAAGTGACATAATTCTGTTCCTTTTTCTTCTGATTTCTTAGTTAGATGGTGTTGGAACAGTATTAATCTTTTACTAGTGAATTGTACTATTATTAGTGTTGTTCCAGGTGGTGAATGAAGTCCTGCACAAACAATAAAAACCAGCTGACATTGCTAACATTCACTGCTAACAGTGACATTTAGTAAATAATTTAATATTTCTCTTCCTTTTGTTTCTTTGCCCAGCCTTTTGCTATTTCTCTCACATCCCCAGCCCTGAACTGATTATCAATATACAAAAAGCAATTAGCTCCCAATGTGTCCACCATTAGTTGTTGAAGTACACATCTTTTAAAATAAAACTTGCAACAAAAATAGGCAATGGTTTCACCTAATAGTTGGTTTCTCCTTAAATGAAAATTACACTCCTGCATGGATCAAGGGTTCTGTGAGTCTTTCAAATCAGTTTCCAGCATTTGTTATGCTCCAGCTACAAAGGTCTTCAATGCCTTTAGTTCTGCCACAAGTAGCTGGGCAAAGGCTTTTATCCAGTTCAGTACAGTACAGTACTTCCAGTACAATCTGGACTACCTGCAATTTTTCTGCCAGGTTGCTTTCTAGATAGTTGGTATTCATCTTCTACTTGTTCCATCTCCACAAAGAATTTGTTTACTTTAATGTAATAAGAACTTGGACTACAAAACTACTGATCTTGCCCTCCCCCCCATGTTACAGAAGGTTATTTTCCTAGTGCAGGGTAAAGACAAGAGTTATGGACTCCTGTGGCTACTGTTGCATTTCCAAAAAACCCTCTAAATTTAAGCTCTTCTATAGTTTTCCAGTGAATTAATCACATAAAAGTTAGTGCTTGTATGAGTTCAAAAACACAGGTGAAAGTTGGTAGTACTTGGATTAATTTAAATCCAAAGCTGACAAAAACAAAACAACAAGAAACCCCAAACCTCCAGGGCTGAAAAACTCTATGAGTCAAAATTAATATAAATAATTTTATTAAACCTTCCCAGCCTATGTAAAACCCTGATGAATATCAAGCAGCTCTAACACTCGTAACTACTTACAAGTGTCTAAAAAGACCCTCTTCTCTTCTTCTTTTGTGGCAAAAGAATTCACTTCACAGCTGTTGTCTATTACCTTAGAGACCATGCTAACAGCTGGGATACAATAACCACTGATGATAAAGGCTGTAAATGTTATCACATAGAACTATAATAGTGTGAATAGTCCAACTATAAGAGAGCAAATGACCTGACAGCTCCTACCCACTGAGCATTACTGCCCATCACCACTTCACCAGCAGCAGACCAAAGGACAACAAAATTCTTATTCTGCATACAATGCCTCTTGGGAAAAGCACAGTCCTATTAATTTACTGGTGGCAGTGAGAGAACAGTTGTCAAAGTGCCTGGAAGCAGACCAGCAGACTGTTGACTTAATTATGCCAGACAACAGAGCCAACATTTTAAAGCTGTGAAAGATGACAATTTTTAACACTTCACCTTTCTCCATTTCTTTTCCTGATAGCCAAACTTAAACAATTCAAGTAATTGAAAATATTAAATATAGAAATTATCCCTGTGTCTCTTCCAAATTTAAAAGAAAATAAACCCTCACAGCTAGAATTAAGTCAGTCAGTAGTAACTTTTATGTTATGATTCATTTGGAATACATAATGCTACTGATCAAACATTCACTTTATAGTAAGTTTAAAGAAATAATGTACAACGCAGTCTACTTTTTAGATTCCACCTTCTGAGTGCTACAGGCATGTAGCCTAGCCACAGAACGATAGATGCTAAGTAGAAAGTAAAATGCTCACACATTTCGATCTCATGTTTCTGTCTTTTCCAGGCTTTTTGGTGAACTTACAAAAATTTTCAATGTTGACTTCTAATAGGCACGCTTAACTTTACATATGCAAGCTGAGAGGTTCATCTTTCCCTGGTTCATATAAAGGTTGCTTCAGTTTTTAAGCGCCTTCTTCTCAAAGGGCTATGTTACCAGAGCATATTTCAAATCTGTCTACAATTGGCCTGAGAATATATTTTCCTCATAATAATATATAATTTATATATAATAATAATACTTTTCAGTATTATATTTTTGTGAATAAAGCACTTATAAAACTCATCAACTGAACTGAAATATGCATTTACATCATAATTTCCATCAGCATGTCTCATTTTTATTACAAAATATGTATCAGGACCTCAGTGCTACAGATTGGAAAATAAAATTAGATACCAGCCTTGTGACCTATTCTGGTTCAAAAAATCTTTAATAACCTTTACATAAATCTATCTGCAAGTCATTTATCTGATATTTTGTTGATGAGAGTTGAATATGCCCTGTTTAAGTTATTTAAATTGTTTTATAATATATGTACCACTTTTCTGAAGTCTGATTCAAATCAGATCTTTCACATACGCAATCACAAAAAGGATTTTTCCCCATTAATACAAGTAAATATTGTTGAAATTTAGCTATGTTCAAGACTTCTTGACTTTGTTAAAGCTATTGGTTTATATTCAGAACACTTCCATCACATTCAACAACTGAAACAAGTTACTTTTCAGGGCTTCTTCTTAAATGAACCATAATCTGTATTTTGATACATTGGAATTTAAAAGACATGTTTAATATTTTCATATCTAAGTATGGAAATAGTGAAAAACTACTGGGTCGAAGCAGGAGGTGCTGACTGCCATTTTTCTGATTATATCTTTTTTTGATTCTAGCTAAGGCTGGAGGTAGATTTAAATTTAAACGGTGCAACTCATTCCCTTTTTCAAGCAAGAAGCAAGTGTATCACCAGTGGACAGTATTTTCACTACGCTGAATTCTGCTTATACATAGCATGTTTCATGCAATTCCCAATGCTATGTTCCTATTACTAAAATAATGATATTTCATGAATTTTGGCTCAGAGTTGGCATCAAAAAACACAACACAGTCAAAGTAAAGATATCTTTATAAAAGTACAGTGAAAAAAGTTTATTCACATCCAGTTCTGAGCGGTGATGTTTTGATAAGGCCTGGAGAGAGAGGAATAATACTTAGAAATCAGTAGAATCTGAATTTACATTGGGTTGTAGATGTTGTTCACCTAAACCTAAAGCAACTAGACTTTTCAAGCCTACTATGCAGTTGAAACATATGATTGTGTTCTTTAGCTTCCTGAGTCTCTGCTCTCCATCCTAGTCTTAAATGCTGCTTTAGAAAAGACATTACTGAATCACCATGGTTCTCTGAAACCATACTGTAGCCATATTTTGGTTTAAAATGCATAGGAATCTTGTTATAAAATATTTTAAGTACTAGATTTTACTGGGCTTTAAAGGGATTTATATGAGATTTAACTCTGCATAAAATCTGAAAAAAAAATAAAATACTTCTATTTACCAAGATAGTCTTTAATTCTCCTTGGGGAAGATGTCTGTCCTTGAATAAATAGCTTTGATTTCTCCCAGAAATTTCTCCACATTTTGTGTGCCCCACCACATGGATGTTTAAAACATCCATGTCTCTTGCCATGGAATTTATTTCCCTCTTGAATCAAGTACAAGAAAAAAGCTTAATTTAAATGTGTAAATATGAAATCTAACAACACGGTAAATAGTATGTATGGAAAATAATTGGGGGAAAATATCTAAAGGACTAAGAAATTTTCTTGGAAGAGATAAAAAATACACAAGAGCAAATTCTCCTAAAATCTCTTGTGAGAAAAGTTAGAGTGTCATCCATTTGCATTGAAAAATCCTATTATATGTAAGTTTGAGCCATGCATGTTGACACTGTCTCTGTCTGGTTTCTTTTTCTTTCACAAAATTTTATGATAATACTGCAGTGAACATCTGCCTGTTACTCTTCTAATGAAGGCCAGAATACATATCAAGAAATGAAATAAGCTTTCAACATTTTATAAATTATATTTAATAAAGGCTAATATTTCTCTCTAATGAAGCTTGCAATTATTTCTAGTGGATGAAGAATAGAAAGAAGAGAATACTCTGCATTTGAAAATAAAATAAAATAAATAAATAAATAAATAAATTTGAAAAAAAATTATGTAGACCAATGTAATTTGGTCTATGGCTTAAGATTCCTGGAAAGCTGCATGTAGATGTGAAAGCTGGATGTTAAGATATCTTAAGACAAATATTAGGATTTTTGCTTAAAGGAGTTACAAGGGTGTATAATAAAAAATTTCTGAAGAAACATCATAAATAATGATAAATTGCAACTATAAATAAGTGAAATTATTAAAAATTATTCTTGCTTGTGCAGTTTTACCTGACGTTTGTTTTAATAATGCCTTCAGTCTTAAATAAATATGTTTTTTGTGGTTCACTGTTTTTGAGTTTCTTCTATTGAATGTCTCTATTGCCACAGAGATAGTTAAATTTATTTTTTTTCCCCCCTCACAATGAGTTTAACAAGAAAAAAACTTTTCCAGTCAGTCATTTGTTGGTTCCAGTTGTCATTTTTCAGCTCTCATCCAGATTATTAAGATGTCATTCTGGTGTCCTAGTGTAGCATGAGGCTGTAAGTAATCACCAGTCAGTACTTTCCTCTTCATGGTGGAATTATTTCCCATACAAAGGTCTGGCACAGAGATTAGGCAACACCGACACTTGTTTAACTGTATTCTGAGGACTTGGAGAAGTTTTACGTGTTTTATAATGCCAGTAATGTCTGTCTGCACAGGAAGGAACTTCACAAGGAAACCATCTGACATCTGTGCTCCAGAAATTTTTGTATATAATTCAGAATGCTATTTTTGCTTTATAAAGCATATCATGTTTAGTTGCTGTACATTTTCAAATCTCTCTTTCCTGTTGTCTGCACTCAGGCAACTGAGAAAACCACAGAACTAGAATGCTGATGCTGGCAGTACCTGATATAGTCTGCAGAGCACAGGAAATAATGTTTGGGCATACACGATTTTAGATGCATGCTTTCTAGAAGTGTGCAGCACAGGATTAGGGGATAAGCAGAAAGCTAATGGCTTAGAGATTTGTGAAGAGCACCACGCTCAAGCTGGAGGACTCCTTGGACTAGACCATAGTTTAATCTGCTCTTAAGCCCCTTTCGTATGGGCTGGTGATTGCCCATGAGGCTGAGCTTTTTTTTTTTTTTTACAAATTTCACTGAGACACCTTCAAAAATCTATGCTTCTTATGTCCCCTTTTCCTCTGTCCAACCTGTTCTAGCTTTTGAGAGCTGGTACTATCTGCTTCCATTATAGTGTGAAAAACACACAATGAAGACTCTCATAAAACAAACAAAACACCAAACCAAAATACAAAAATAAACTTTTCATTCCAAATAATCTGGCACCATAATACAATCTGATCACCCAATTATATAGTATTAATTATTCTTATTCTTTTTCTTTCTGTAGGACATATTGGTAGCAAGTCCTGAGGTTTTGCTTTTAAAATTTTAAGCATTGGAGCATAGTGATATTTTTGATTTTTATAGGACACTTCCTAAAGTAATAGGATAGAACAGGGCAGCTGAGTTAGTTCTAGGAATGTGTGGGCAACTGGATCAAGCCCTATCTGATCTAGAGATGCCAACACTACAAATACATAAACCTGTCTGAATCTGTATCTGAGTCTGGCTCTGTGTTGTTAAAGCTGCAGCTGACATACACAGTGTGACACTTGAATAGTCTGAAGAAACAGAATCGTTTTCCAAGGGTAAAATATGTGACCAGCATATACATTGATACTCAAAATAAATACCTAGTTCATTGCTTATGGTAAATTATTCTGAAGACTATTGCAATGGGAATAACATATGTTTAAGTGTTTGAAACATTTGTTGAACTTTATAAGATGATATTCATCACATTCAGCTGTATTCTGTAAAGCAAGTAATGGAAGAGTCCTTGTGAAAACAGTGTGATTTGCTTCTCAGGCTAAAGGTCACCAAAGGATCATCTGATTTGCTACAGAAATAAAGGGAAAATTCAGAAAGACCTATAAAGTAGAAAAGAAAATGGTATGATTAAAGAATTGAAAGAATTCCTTCTGAATTCATTCAGTTCTACTTGATATCTTTGAAGCTAGTAACCAATAATATGAAGAAATGAGGGACAGTTTCTTGCTTTGTGGTAAAAACATTAGATATATGCGAGAAGTACATAGAAATAAATAGTAAGAAACTATGATAGATGGATCTAGTAGATTACATTAAATTTAAGCCTGCTGGAAAAGGTTTTAGAACTGTAGGATGTTTGCCAAGACTATGGCAAGATCTTCAGGTGAGTGAATATAAAGTGATATAGGTTATGGCAGCTGACAGGAACTAACAGCTGCTCTGCAGTCTGACAAATTGGCAATTTCAAAATGTTTTAGTATCAGAGATCTACAGAGATCCTCAGAGAGGGTGAAGTGTCATCTGGAAAACTAGAAATCAACATCAGAGTCAACAGAATTTGAGTAGAAAGTGTGGAAAATCATGGACAATAATTTAGGAGGTAAGCCTGTGAGATAGGCTTTAGTTACTGTTTTCAGAAATTAACAAACCGAAGAGAGGATGTCAATGTGAAATGTCTAATGGAAAATGGAACCGTGACATAGTACAGAACAAAATTATTCTGATTCTTACTGATACAGAAAACAAACTGATTTAAAATCTTCTCAGCTTAAAAAACTTGTTCAAAATAGTACTCATCTTTTTCTAACATCCAGCCAAGAAAAATGGACTATTCGTTTATTCATTTGCAAGTGTTGCTGTTGAGGAGAGATAAAAAGTATACTGAAGCACAGAAAGATTCAAAAATACTGAGGTATGAGCTGTACCAATTGGCTCCAGTTATCTTGTCCATGCCAGCAATTCTAGGGAGTGTTGAATTGGCATTTTTCAGGTTCTCCCACTGTAAAGATTCAATATGAAGGAAGTAATCTTGAATTACGCAATGTTAGTGAAACTAACGAATTTTAGAAACCTGTAATACTTGCAGTAAAACATAATATAAAAATATTGCCATAACTTTTTCTAGTCCTACTTCATAAAATATGTTCATAAACATGTTAATATTGATAATTCTTATTAGGTATCTTTTTATGAAAGAAGTATAAGCACTGAACAAGTATAACATATTCATTCTCATGCTTTCATGAGCCATGAGTGTTCCTTTCCTTTTATTTCTGGTTTTATCAGTTTCCTTTTTCACTTATTTCTTCTAATTCAGTATGAGATTTCTGATGCTTTTGTCTAGTAAACACTATTGTTGTAATATTTTTATAACATACACTTAAGATACATTCCAATCCCTTAAATGACCATGCCCTTATTTCAGCTTCAGTGTTATGATAAGAGAATTCTCAAAATATATGTCTTGTGATACTTGCTCTCAGTTATCTCCACTTTCTTATATTAAATGGTACAAATGAAGGATTCTAAGTTTATTCTTATAAGTGCTACTTACAGAAATGTTCTTGAGAAAACCTCAGCTGCTACCAACATCCCAAATGTATTTCCTTCTGTCAGTGTGAAACAAAAATGGTGAGGATGAACTCAGCTTGACATTGAATGGTTCTTGATGTAATCCAGAAAGGCTCTAGTTACAGCAGAATGTGAACTTGAATTCATCTTAAAAACAAACAGGCAAAACCCACCAATGTCTTTTCAATTCTTGTTGTAGAAATTTTCCTCTAAACATGTGTATGTATGTAATAATAATTAAGAAAGTATTGCAATTAAACACCAATTTTAGTAACTGTGTAAATTATTTATATGCATATAATGGGAAATTAGGAAATGATGTATTATACTGTCACCTTAATATTTTCCTAAGAAACTTTTTTTTTAACTCTGTCTCTTTACTTAGATGGTGATTTCGTGAGGTTTAATATGTATAACTTGCTCACAGACTAGTTTTTCAAGAGTAATAAATTGAAGGTATATATAATAATGGCCAGTCTTCGCGAGCGAAGATTTTGGGAAAGGTCATTAACCCTTCCAGCCTGCGCAGTGGATTTTTAGGTGAGACACAGCGTGCGCTGAACTGAGCCCACCCTGTAGTCCTGAGGTTCATCTGCCGGGGCCGAGCAAAGCTTGGACAGTGGCAGTGAGGTCCCCAGGATGTAGGTTTGTTTAGAGTGACCTTCTCTTAGGTGGATTGCCTACCAAGGCTGACGAGCTCCACCTGCCCAGGGGGCCGGGAATCGAACCCAGGTCGCAGAGGTGAGAGTCAGGCACTCTAACCACTCGACCACGAGAGGCCCCACAAATTGAAGGTATTACTGTGTTAACAGCCAAGATTGTTTAACAAATACTTTGTTTACCTAAAGCAAACATTATTTCTGGGATTAGGCTGCTTCTTTTAATGCGTTTAGACTTCTTATCTCACATAATTCATACTATACCTACCATCTCCTTGCAATACTGTGACTCTTATGAAAAAAAGCTTGCTACAAAAGTTTGAAATATGTAGCTATCTCTTACAGAGATCTTATATTGGTCTTACAGTGGTCTTATATTGCAATAATTTTCACATTAGAAATGTAAACAAAACCAGTTACACACATTACACGAAAAGCATAGCAAAAGAAAATCAAACATATATATGTGGAAGCACACACAATTAAATAACTAGATTGCAGAGAGCATTTTTAGCTTCACAATTTTCCCAGTGAGTGCAAAATGTTTATTAACTGTTTCTTTCTTAGAATTAATTGATTACTAGCTACTGGCATAAATGAAAGGGTCTGTTTTAAGAAATAAAAATTATTACTTAAAATGGAATTCACTATGGAATTGGAATTGCTGATCAAATGCCATACAAGCTTTAAAATATCCCTTAAGTGATAAGAGATCCCTTCCCATGCTGCTCTGTCAGCATCTACTTTATCATAATTTGCAAGGAGAATTGCAAATGTCTCCAATATTTGGATGAATGGGATAAATGAGGGTATTTGATGGCTGGTCTTATTCCCTAGATCATGTCACAGAAATCAGTCTCTCTTCCCCAGTGTAATTGTTACTTGCAGAGGCAGACCAAATGTGTGGGAGAACAGAAGTTCAAGTTTGAGCAGAGAAAACTCTCGAGGAAGTAGTTTGCTATTACACAGTTGAGTGATTGGCAAAATCCACAGATTTTTTTCTTTTTAAACCCCCATGGGCAGTTTTTGATTTTTGTTTTTGAATTCACTCTTTTAAAACATAAAACTGTAGATGTGCATGAGCATGCTTTAGGCAACAAACAGGCAATCAAGAAGTTATGAGCAATCTCATATGTGCAGTAAATTGATTACAAGTTTCTGTGGTGTGCAAAGTAATTATTAGCTAAAAGAGAAAGAAAGATCAGTTGCATACTTTATTTTCATGTTGGAGATCTCAGTAACCCTGTGGCTTCCCATTTGTTAAGGAAAACTGATTCTTATTGTCTCTGATACAGGACACTAAAATAATGAAAAAAGAATTGGCATTTCTTCTAAAACATACCAAGCTCATTCACTCCTTTCCTTTCTATAAACACATCTATACACCCACTGTTTCTGGGAAGTATTCCAGCTACAGTGAATTCAAAGTGAGGAATATGCACAGCTGGGTGGCTTGTAAGGTGGTTGGCTAAAGATTTAGCAGAGAAAGAAAGAAAAGGAAACAGAAAAGGAAAGTCAAAAGAAGGCAGAAAAAGCAAGAGAGCCCTCAAAAAGAATGGGGGTGATGTTTTAAAGCAAGAGATTAATCATTTGCTGACAGAAGGGACAAGATGGGTTTGGAGAAAAAAAAAAACAACAAAGAACTGTAAAAATACGAACAAAATGGAGATGAATATGGAACATGATTAATATAGGTGAAAATTTTCCCTTTATACTCATTTCTCTCTATGAATGCTTTGGTTGTTCATCTGTTTTCCTTTGGTTGCCTTTTTTTTTTTTCTTTTTAATCTTGTGACTGAATCTTCTAGGATTATTCCTAAGGATGTTATGGACTTCATAGATATGACTCAGAACGATGGCTGCAAAATGACTCTGAATCATTCTTCCCAATAGTGTAGACACTCTTCTTTATGTATCCTTATGGAAAGTATTTGACTCTACAATATCACACTTTCTCCATCACCCTTAAATTCTTGAAACCTGTAAAACTGCAGAGTATGTTCACAAAATAGATATATATATACTCAACAGAATATTGACAAATTGTCAAAAGACCTTATAAGAGTTCTTAAGATTCTTTGCTGAAAGGCCAGGCAAAGCAGCTAGCAAAACTAAATTGGGTTTCTAGATGTTCAAAGGTGCAGAAAAATCTTTTGACTTCTAGAGATCTCTGATATTGTATCTAGTTCAAATGGCTTGAATACACGTAAGAACAATTTGCTGTCAAAGTTTGACCATTCAATCACACTCAATCTTATGAGAACAGCAAAGAACTGAAATATTGTCTGGTGAATATTTATTTCCGAATGCCTGCTTTACATGAAGAGGAGACACTTCTGTTAGAAAAAAAAACATTTCATAGGATCATTTCATCTCAATATTTTATGAAAAGAAGATAGAAATTTGCTACTTAGCAGATGAAGTCAAGAAGAAACATGTAAGTAGAAGTCCCATCTAACCAGAACTGATTGTTCCAAGAAATTTTTTTGTCTATTTATAAGTATGTCTTTCATTTGAATGTTGTCATGTGCCACATAAGCAATGCTATCACTATGGAAAAGCTGATGCATCTGTTCTGTAAGAATTCTACTCCAGTTACTGAAAATGTCTAGCTCATATCATCTGTCTAGTAGGTAGAAGCTTTAGAAATCCCTTAGAAAAACTAGAAGATTTTTTACGAACTTCTCAGCTATTTTTCAGTGCTACAAATAGTAAAGTTAGTTGCTGGGATTATCTGAAGCAATCTGGCATCTGATCCAGTGAAAAAATCATGCAAATTACTGTGCTGCTATTAAGATTTAGGTAGTGGAAGTAATGACAACAGTGGAAAATTTAGCTCTGAACTGACTATTTGAGATTAATCAAATGATGAGAGACGGACACTGATGCATTTCATTGCAGTGTACCTCAAGTTTGGGTATTAGGTGTGCATACATATAAGTAGGATGCTTTCAAAGCCAAAACTCATACACAAATTTATGTCTGAAGAAAATGGAATAAATATTGTTGTAAATCCGTACTCAGTCACAGGTAGAAGATTTTAGTAAATTCCTTGATATTGGTTGACAGACACTGTGTCGCTGCACTGTAATAAAAATCTGTTTATGTCTCTCAACAAGAACAGGATTTTATTTTTTCTTTTGAGAAACTTATAAACTATGTTACTGCTAAGAAAACATGGCCATGAAGCTAGACATTTTGAAAAGTGTAGAATTTTACATAAAGATGATGTCAGTAAATACAAGCAATCCAAGATACTGCACATTAAAGAGCTACCCGACTTCACTCTTACTGTTCCTCTTGCCAAATCTACTCCTTCCACTGATCTTCTCACTCTAGATGCTACCTGTAGTGTTACTGAAAGGGGAAAAATTTTGCACTCTTCTTGCTGCAATACCCAGAAGAAGAAATTGGAAAAATCAACCTCAATCAGAAAAAGAAGGTAAGCATATAGTCCCTATATGATACAGAGAAAATGTGTGTTTATGCTGTCACCAGCACTTGACCAGTGACAGAAACTTCTTCATGACATTAAGAACCTAGTCACCCAATAAAGGACTTTTTTACTCAATCAAACTTACAACCCATAAAGAGAAATTCCATGTCCAACAATTCTGAAAATCTGAAATGTCTTTTTTAATTTTTTTTTTAATTTCACGGGTAGGCAAGTCCTTTATTGGGTGACTAGGTTCTTAATGTCATGAAGAAGTTTCACGAAGAACTGTTGCCTGTGGGATGGATGCATGCCAGAGATGTCTGTAAAGGTCTCCCATGGGAGGGACCCCATGGGAGGAGGAAAAGGACTCTTCTCCCTGAGCAGCAGCAGAAACAACAACTGACTGTAACCCCCATTCCCTGTCACCCTGTCACCCCTCTGGGGAAGGAGGTAGAGTCTGGAAAGAAGGAGGGGTGGGGGGAAGGAGTTTTTAAGATTATTTTACTTCTCACTCCTTCGCCCTGATCCTGTTAGTAATATATTTAATGAATATCCCCACTTTGAGTCTGTTTTGCCCATGATGGTGATGAGTGACCTCTCCCAGTTCTTATCTCATCTCATGAATTCTTCAGGTTTTTTTCTCTCCTCTGTCCAGTTGCAGAGGGGAGTGAGACAGTGGCTTTTGTGGGTATCTGGCATCCAGCCAGGATCAACTCACTACACTGACCAAATAGGTATTTTCAGTTCTGATTCCTAAAATGTGTCAAAATAAATATCAAAACACTTGCAAAAATGTGCATTAAACAATGAAATGTTATTTTTCAACTTGATATGTATTACAAGAAAGATATATATGCTGTAGTGCAATAATATATGAGCATCAAAACATGTATAAGAATGTATTGTCTTATTAACTTCTCACTTCCCCCTGTGGAAATCACTCTTGCCGGTTTCTACCTGACTGAAACCGACAAAAATATAATAGCAAAACCAACAGCAAAGAAGTGGCTGTCACAAATCATGAACAACTGAGAACTGATGTGCAATATATCAGCACATCCAAGAGATATTAAGAACATTATCAACTGAGAAATCTGATAAAAGTGGTTTAGGATGTTTGGCTAACTTTTGAGAACAAATAATATAACAGGGTAACCAACACTACCAACTAGTTTTTAATTTCACGAGCTCAGCACTCTGTTATTGTTGGCCTTTACTTTTTCCTTTAGTTAGAAATAACAAAATTATTTATAATAGCACAAAAGAACTTGGAAAAATGTGCAATAAGGTCATACATATCAGGAGACAGACACATATATTATGCACATGCTGAGTAGCACTTCTCCATCTTTCAACGTCTAGGAAATTTTGGCTTATCTACTTATTCAAAATAGAAGTAATTGGAGCTTAATAATATTGAATAAAAGTTTGGTTAAGTGTGATTATTTGCTTTATACCATTTCTGAAAGACTTCTTTGTTTCTGTTCTTTTACCAATAATTTTGGGTAGAAAATACCTAGGCATGTATACAATTTATTTTGACTGAATGACATACAACTAGGTGTGGCATGTTTGTGATACCAGTCTGTGTTTTATGCTATTTTAAAAACAAAAGTCAAAGAGATTGCAAATTCATTTGATAAGGAAAAAAATTAAAGATGTGAGAGATTAAACTAAAAGGCAGAGAGGTGTACCTTTTGCTATACTTTCTATGTAAGTCTTTGTAGTACAGCAGAAGTAAAAATTGAGTTCAGGTATTCTTGTAAGTTTGAAAGACCAGCTATGCTCTTTAAATCATTGGTATCCATGACTAAAGTACCTTTCCTTCCTAAAGATCTAAATTTCAACTAACCCGTGCATGGGTGTGTACGGGTGTATTTTTACACAAAAACATTTCTACCACCTCTTTTGTACCTGCTTTATTCCAGGATGCTCCAAAGCCCTTCCTTTTAGTGTCCCATATTTCTGCTCTCCTCTTGAATCAAAATGAGAAGATTAAAATATAGATAGTAGATGTTAGGTTTATCATAAAGCTACAGACTTTAGGACAGTGTGTTTAGTGACATGAAGCTGATGCGATTATAGATTTCATTTAAGGATCTATATACAGGGGTTACAATGGGCAGGATTTAAGGTTAGCCTGTATCAGCCTTACCTCCTAGTTCACATAAAAGCTCAAGGAAGAATTCATCAAAAAGTCAGGCAACTTTTTTCCTGTTCCTGAAGATATAGTGGAGTTTGATACAGGACAAATATTCAGAATAACATTTTCCTCTTGCTTATTTCTTCCATGCAACACTATTTACTCTAACATCATCATGGAATATATTAATTTAGATGGATTTAAATGGATTCTGATCTATTCTAACCTACCAGAATATAGCCCAGCTGACATATGTTTTCTATAATCATTATATTAAGTGAAAATGATCTGACTACTGATCTGACTTTACTAAAAAGTGTGATCCCATTCCATAAGCATTCAGAAGGAATGCAATAAAATAATTTGATTTCATTCTGATTATTCCTAAAACATGGAATTATTGAGAAACTTGAGATATGGGGAACAGACATCTTGTCTAGCTGTTTTCAGAGGAATTTTTTTCTGTAATATGTAAAAACTGAACAAAAATTTCAACTTGTATATCACGACAAACTGCTACAGCAAGGCTATGAAAGGAAACATTCTAAACCTCCTAGACCTTCTAAGGTAATGTGATAGAGAACTGTAACTTCCAATAGCTTAATAAGGTTACCCATAACATCAACTAATAAGCTGTCAGGGTCTGGTTTGAGAGCAGGATGAACAAGACTCTTCCATCTTTACAAAGGGAAAGCCATAAGGCAATTTCTGGGAAACAAAAAAGGAAACTGTGAATTTGATTTCTGAAATCTGACTGAATGACCAGTGCTTCCATTACTAGGAAGCAGAACAGATCAGAAAGTCTTCAAGTAATACCAGCTTGCCTGCTATAAAGCACTCAATAACCACTAACATTTTTCAGTACTTCTGTTAAATTGTGTAATGAATAAAATATCAGTTAGTGCTTTAGATATGTGAATGCCACACAGGCTCAAAATGCATTAAATATTAAAAATCTCTCTTAACCACTCATGTACAAAAAGTGTTTTAGGACTTCAATGGAAAGCAAATATACAACATAGTTTACAGATCATTTAGCCAGGTATTTGTACTCATATGAAAGTGCTTTCCTAGTGAAATTAATGCTATAGTTAGATACTCATAAGTTTAAATAGACTATCTCTATTTGAACTTGGCAATTTAAATAAGTTGATAAATGGAATATTCTGCTATAGACAAATTTATCGTAACAGTAATTTCTTTTTTTTTTTTCTGAAAAAGATAAAGAAGGCATGAAAGACAAGAGGGAAGGAAAGAATTTATTGTATATAAAAGACAGATAAAATGCATTCCCTCATTCAAATCAGTCATTTTCTTCATCATTGTAAAAAATTCTATTTCTCTCTTTGATTGGTAGATCTGTACTTTGCTATTTAAAAACAAACAAAAAAGTCAAAATATATAGGATGTCTATTTCTAGGAATGGTGATGTGCTGTGAAAACAAGTGTATTCAAAACATATAATTACAACATGTTTGCATAGAGTCATGGAATGCCCTGAATTGGTAAGGACCTGAAATACTATCTAGTTCCAAAACCCATGCTGCTGGGCAAGGACACCTTTTACTAGACTAGGTTGCTCAGAGCTCCATCCAGCCTGACCCTGAACACTTCCAGGGATGCGGACATACACAGCTTGTCTGGGCAACCTGTTCCAGTGCCTCACCACCTCGAAAGCAAAAAATTTCCTGTCACTACATGCCCCTTGTAAATAGTCTCTCTCCATCTTTCTTGTAGTCTTTCTTCAGGTACTGGAAGTCCACAATTAGGTCACCCTGAAGCCTTCTCTTTTCCAGTCTGAACAATTCCAATTCTCTCAGCCTTTCCTCATAGGAGAGATGCTCCATCCCTCAATCATCTTGGTGGCTGTCATCTAGACTCACTCCAACAAGTCCATGTTCTTCCTGTGCTGTAGACCCCGGAGTTGCATGCAGTGCTCGAGGTGGGGTCTCACCAGAGTGGAGTAGAGGGGCATCATTGTCTCCCGTGACCAGCTGCTGTTGCTTCTTTTGATGCAGCCCAGAATATGTTTTGATTCAAGCAAGATTATTTGCACCTGCTCGTATTTTAAAATCACTAATCCATTTTTTATCAATATCATAAATTTTGTATTCTGGCTGCACTTACTATGTCCTGCTGCGTTTGTAACTTTCAGGTAACAGCTGTTCTCTTTAGTTAACAGCGTAGGACCAAAAGCTAAGTTTGACAGTGCTAATGTGTCATTGTATATGACTTGTCATATACAATGAAACCTTAATATATAATATTCTTCCTTCAGTGTCTCTATGTCTCTACATCCAAGAAAGCTACAATGACTTAAATTTTCTGTTTAAAAGTGCCTAAAATTTTCTGAAGTAATTTTTAGAAAAGTACTTGGAAGAGACTGAGTGTTCAGAGACAGACCAAAGAGTTGATGTGAGGGTCTGAAGAAACACTTACATATTTATGCACTTTTAACCTCTTTTGTTTTCAGAGCATAAATGAATTAGCACATTTAATGCCCAGATATTTTGGATATATTTCCATCTTTATGAGTTATATGAGAATAAGTATAATACATAAATATATAAAAATTAGTTTCAAATATTTTATAATGGTTTATGTTTATGAAGGCATTTAAGTGGTTACAGTACACAAGCTAAAAGTTAAATGGGGAGCTGAAAATGGAGCAGAAGTAGGGGTTGTTACACTATTTGAAAAAAATTGCCTGGAAAAGGAGGTAGGGTACAAATGGATTTCTCAGAGTCAGCAAAAATGCCTTGTAAATCTTAAAATGCAAAAATGAGATTTCTTTCCTCCAGAATTTATTAAACATGTAGAAAAACAGTTTCTCTCTTGACAAAACAGACTCTTAGAGCTGAGTACAGCAGTAACACAGTGGGGGATGTGATCAAAAGCGAAAATTGCAGTTCCTGACCAAATGCAGGTTTGCATACACAGGCTGTCCCTTTTGGCAAGTGGGGCTGAGGCCCTTTCCAGCAGCAGCAACAGCTGCAAGGCCATTCTGGGCAGCAGTTTTCTGGCTTATTTACAGTGATGGAAAGGTAAACAAATAGGTGAAGAATTCAGAATAGTACAGTTCCCTTTCATGTCATTTTTCTTCTGGTCTGTTCTAGCTTTTGTTGATGGAGCTGCAACAACCATGACATTATATAAATTACTTCCAACTAACATAAATATTTAATTAGTGATTCAGGTATAGAGAAAAGAAGGTATAAGCAGTTAAACAAAAACATAAGGAAACACCTTTCTTACCTGTCCCCCAAGGTCAACCTCATTCTCCAACCCAGCATGGGTCAACCGTGAGGCACAGTCCTCAAGGGTGTCCTTGCCCTGCTGTGGGTGTTCATTGCTCCTTTTCTGTCCTGTAGGGTCTCCTTCCAAGAGTGTTTGTCCATCTGTGTCCACAACAATGTCCCCTTACATGTCTCTTCTTCCTTTTCCCATAACACCTTTTGCATCTCCTCATATGTGTCCCATCCCTCATGGCTGCTTCTCTTTCTTAAACACGTCTGAAGCCCAAGGGAGTTTATGTTGGGCTGAGGTTGTGCCAGTCAGTGGACTACTCACACCCTTGTCCGATTGAGCTTCCCTACCTCCTCCATACAGGTCGCTCTTGGAGCATGCTACCCTCTAAACCCCTGCTATCCATGCCCAAAACAGGGGTTTGTCATTTCCTTCTTCTCCCACCCTCACTTTTTATTTCACCAATCCTGTTGGAAACAGGACTCTCTTTAGTGGAAAAAAAATATATTTTTGTCAGATTATCACAAGATGTAGTAAGAAAGGGGAAGGAGGGAAGAATGACAGAATATTACTTTAACCATTAAGATTATCAGATATCTAATACACAATAGATAATGGATAGACAGGAAAATAATCTCTTTCAAAACAGAAGCAAAAATGGTACAAGTGTAGGAGGATGTGGATAAAGAAACAATATGGTTAACTGAAAAAGGTAAAAAGAAACAGTCCTCTCTCAAAAGGATTGTCTAAGGTCATTTCTTCAGCCCTGAGAAGAGACAACTGAGAGGAGACTTCAGTGTCCATGGATGACTGAAGGGATTGTGCTAAGAGGATAGAGCCAGGCTCTTCTTGGTGGTGCCAAGCAACAGAGCAAGACGCAATGGGTGGAAACAAATGAAGAGGAAGTTCCACCTGAATAAGAGGAAGAACTTCTTTACTGTGCAGGTGACCAAGCACTGAAACAGATTACCCAGAGAGGCTGTGGAGTCTCCCCCACTGGAGATACTCAAGAACTGTCTGGATGAAATTCTGTGCAATGTGCTCTGGGATGACCCTGTCTATGAAAGGAGGTTGCACCAGATGACGCACTGTCACCCCATCCAGCATTACTGTCGTGTGAAAGGTGGGAGTTTGGATTTTTGATCATTGGTCCCCCATGAAAGTTGATACTCTGGTGTCTGATAGTCTGTAAACGTCTCCTGAGGAGGCCCTTCACCAACAGATTCACAAGATCAGAGGGTACTTGGACTTCTCTTGTTAGGGGGAAATCAACAGAGCCAAGACCCCTCAGCAGGTCCTGCCAAGGTGTTATCCACTGCCATCAACTGCAAGGACTCACTTTACAGTTTACGGAATAATAATCTTTTTTAATACAAATTGTGACAGATTAATAAAGTTCAAAGGTTGTTGGTGATAGTGTCTGCAAAAATGTGTTTTAAAGCAATCTCCTGATACATATATTAAGCAAGCACAAGTTCTGATATGAAGCAACCTATTACGCTATGGGGTAAGCACAAGCAAAAACTCTAGTCCTAAAAGCTCTAGTCCTAAAAGCAGCATTTAATGCGTGTAGACTATATTTCTTACCCAAGGCTTCCATCTGGAGGGGGGAGAATATGGACTTCGCCCATCAACTGATCCCAGCAGTTTTTCTGGAGGTCTTCTTCCACTTTCATCCTATCCCCAACTTACTTTTATACTATTTTCTTTATGTTTGAGTGGAGTTTGAGTGACTCCAGTCATAAATACACTTTATTTCTGATTGGTGTACCTAATGGGGTGGTAGGTGGTTGTGGTTCAGCACTTGAGGGGGAGGCTCAACATGGTTGTTGGCTTTATCAGTAGAACATCTTCATCCTCCCTCATCTGACAGGTTCTGTATGGTCTCAGTACCACGACGTTCTCTCATTCTGCTGGGATTAGAATGGAGGGGGGTCATGTAGCCTCCACTTTGTTCCACACTGTTCTGTTTCTCTGAGCAGACGTTTATCATTGTACTGGGGAGCATGTTGACCTCAGTCCGTCCAGGGAGTTGCAACGGTTTTTTACCTTAAAATTCTGAATTTCCTCTAGGTTTAACTCTATCCATCACCCCACACTTACCCATTCTGTGATTCACTGAAATTAGTAATAGTTACAGAACAATAGCTCATGCTAAACAGATATGAGTGACTGGTATGAAGGCAACAAGTTAGAAAATCTTTGTGTACAGTAATTTTCTTTCTTTTGCTTTAGGCTTGTTGTCTTATAGAAACAGTAAACAAAGAAGAAACAAAATTGGGCTTTTTAAGCTACATAAAAATGTGTCTAGAGCTCAAGGGTAGAACACTTTCTTTTGTAGTTACAAATTTAAACAAAACAATGCAACAGATATTTTATAGCACTATTTGGCTGAGTTTCTATTTTTTTTTTTCTTTTAATATGGAAAAGGCTTTTGAAGAAATTGGAATTCCGTTTAGGAAGGCTAAAAGTCTGTGAAACATTTAGAGTCTCTCCTTTTCTGCAGAAGGAACATACAGAAGAATATTTCATGTGTGTGTATGGAAATTTACACAAAGTGCCCTCATTAACACTAATGGAAACATAAACAGCTGTGTGCCAACTCTATCTAACATATTTCAAACCAGTGCAGAATAAACATTCATGTCAAAGACCAATAGAGATGCATCTAGATTCACTAAAGTAAGAGGGAAGTAATTGTTTACAATGGCTATGGTTTGATTCAGGTTAAAGTGAAGAGTGGGTTTAAATCATGCTAGTTTTAGCTCAACTTGCCATTTCAAAGTCAAAATACCCTGAATGTAAGAAAAGCTTATAATTATCCCAAGTCAGAGCTAAAGCAATTCTTATATAATGTGCTTTACAGAGATTTGTTGATAATGTTTTTTTTATTGTTTACTTGTGTGCCTAGCTAAAGGTTGAGTGGACCTTTATATGCATGTGTACACGCACACACACACACACACACATATACACACACACACACATACACACATTTTACTTAAAATGAAGTTTGGCCTCTATATTCAACTAGACAGATTCACTTAGTGAAGAGTCAATTAAAAGAATGACAAATTGTAAGGGTAGATCTATTTTCAGGAGGCAGAACAGTTTAAACTTCTAGTGTCTGGGAAACAATATCACCTCCAATAAGATAGAATGATTGATGCTGTGCAAAAGGGGAATGGGGATTTCAAGAATTGCCAAAGCCAGCTTTACAGTTCTCAGAAAATGAGAGCTCTCCCCTTCCACTTGACACTTCCCATCCTGTAAGTATTGTTTCACTAAAGGAGAAACAGATTAAATTCCAGCTGCTGTCAGTTCTTAGCCAGGTCTGTTGAAGAATGTGGCTTTTGAAAAGTCGTATCAATACTTCCCTTTCATTATTACCAAAGCAGGCTTAACTGTCTTTGATGTCTTCTTACCAGCATCATTACAGTTTTCTACAACGAGTGAATAGTGGTCTTTATTTAAGGTCAGTTGAAATTCTGAGTTGGAATTGCAATACATTGGGGGACTGGATTGTTCATTGTTTATAATATCTTCCTTTTTGCAGTCTGTATCAAAACCAAGTGAAAGAATGGCTTCAATTTTCTTTCACAAACACAGACCAAGTTATTAACCTGGACCATTAGATTTTTTAGAGTGCAAGCTCAAACATCTGTTTTTTGCTTGTCTGCAGGCCTAGCATTGCTTCTCAGAAAACAAGGACAGAAAAAGGAAAAAAAAAAAGCTAATGAATCAATTATACAAAATTGTTTGGCAGACAGTCTACTATATCTATAACATTTTACATGTGAACTTTTGTCATACCCTATTGATCAACATATCACACTTTTATGTGTGTTCAATATCTAATGATAACTGGGTAAGATGGAAAATTTTTCTCTAAATACTATATATACATGGATGGGGGTATTGCACTCAAGCTTGTGAACAGTCTTTTGGGAAATCAATTTAATAAAGAGAATATATTTAATTATCCACACTTGTGGTATTTGTACACTGTTGCTGCTCAGTTATAAATCAATTGTATCACTTCTGCTGCTCTACCACTGTTAACAAAGTAACAGATAAGTAACAACAGCAACAGAAAAGCCCACAGAGTAATGAAAATAAAACTATTAGTCTAAGTTGTTTTCTATGTTTCTCTCTGGCTACTTGGCTGGAATAGGTTGGAAAAAATTCTATGCATAGCACATTAAATCTTGCTTTTTGTAAACTGTGTGCAATTCTAACCCATGTTGTGAATTTAAGCAAACATTTGCTGATAAGTATATGTCATATGTCACATCCTAAGTCAAAGTACATCTATAGGACAATCAAAAATACTGAAAAAGGAACTACTTTGTCTTAAAGACTGCATTTGTTGAGAAGATCTGTAACAATCCAAATTTAATTGCTTATGTACAAGGAGTCAACACATATTTCTCAGCAGAAAGAAGCAAAGGAGAAAATATGTTTTGAAAAGATACATGATCAAATAGTTTCACATAACATTAACGCTAGAGCTGAACTCTGAAAAAGGTTGCCTTCTGAGGAGAGAAGTGCTAAATTCTCTTCAGGAGAATCTTGAAACTCCAGAAACAATGATAAAAAAAGTCCTGAGAATGTGTGGAGAGAAAAGTAAACTGAAGGTAACATTTGTGCAAGTGGATCATCTTGTTAGAGTGGTAATTTGCGTGTCTTCAAAATTCCCTAGGAAAATAAAGCAGGATCCTGCCTAGATCACTTATGTTCTTCCTAAACTGGAAAGAAGCACCAAAGTCCAGTGCCGTGGTTTCAGAAGGGATAAAGTTAATTTTCTTCCTAGTAGCTGGTAGACTGCTGTGTTTTAAATTTAGTATGACAATAATGCTGATAACATGTTGATGTTTTAGTTGTTCCTTGGCAGCGCTTACTCTAGTCAAGGACTTTTCAGTTTCCCACACTGTGCCAGTGAGTAGGTGCACAGGAAGCTGGGAGGGAGCATAACTGGAACAGCTGACCTGAGTTGGCCAAAGGAATATTCTGTATTGTAGAACATAACGCTCAGTATATAAACTGGGAAGAGTTGGCTGGAAGAGGTCGATCGCTGCTCAGGGACAGGCTGGACATCAGTCAGCGTGTGGCAAGCAATTGCATTTTGCATCACTTGTTTCTTTTGGTTTTATTCCTCTCTCTTCTTCCTTCTAATTAAAATTAGGAGTAGTAGTAGTAAGTAGTAGTAGTGTATTTTACTTTGTTTCAATTACTAAACTGTTCTTAACTCATGAGTTTTTACCTTTTATTTTAGTTTGTTTACCTTCCCAGTGGAGCAGGGGAGGGAGTGAGACAGCAGCTATATGGTACTTAGTTACTGCCTGGGCTTAAACCATGACACCCAGACAAGGAAATAGCTTCCTATTTCTCAGCATTAATATTTCCCTTATGAAAAACTTAGTATATAACTTCTCAGTTTCAAATTTTTCATACTACTTATAAGAGCTTCTCATCAGAGTTCAACACGATCACAGAGAGCTATGTGGTGTTAGACGTCTGCTTGTCAGCATGCTGAGAAGACTGGTATGGGGACTAGTTTGGGTATCTCTGAGCTGTGGATTGCGAATCACAGCTGTACATTTTTGATTTGACAGAGTACAAAAGTCTGCCTGCTGTTAAAATTCTTTGGATTACTATCATATAAAATTCAGAGTTTGAACCAAAGTAGAAAACTGCTGGGGGACTTTCAGTGGTATCACATTTATGAATTAACATTCTAAAATATCATTTCTACCTCGTGTAGTTTCCTTTTTTAAGAGTTATGAACTTTATTTACTTTAAGTTATTATTTAGATTCTTATTTCTTATAGAAAGCTTTGAACAAATAGGGTTGTGTACAAAAAGCATTTAGAAAGAGGCCTAAAAGGTCTAAAAGGATCACAGCTAATGGACAACCAAAATGAATAAGGAAATGGCTGCCTAAACTAATGCTTCCAAAATTATCCACTTAATTGAAGTCAAAAATCCCCCTGATATCTTAAAGACATAAAGTATTGGTATTTCTGTATACTGTATATTAGTATACTATATACTTCTGCATACTGAATTTTACTGGAATTTCCTCTCAATACAATTCATTCACCTGGATGTGGGACATCAGCCCTACTTTTAGCAGTACCTGACAAGTCAACAAGAAGAGCCAATCTATAGAGAACAGAGGATAGAGAACTGCACTGCAAAGCTATTTATCATGTTCCTTTTGAGATACTTATGCAAGCAAATTCTAAACCTTGTGTTCATGAATGTGAAGTCATTTCCTGTATAGCTATCCAATTTACTCAGGTAATTTTAGAAACTTCATAAAATTGCTAGTGGCTTTATTTTCTTCCTATTGACCAGTCAATTATTCACCTCCACGGCCTTGCACGGTCTAAGTAAAGATACTATATTTAGCACAGCTAAGTAATTTCATTGAGAAGGACAACAGAAATGTGTATACAACATCTTTTGCAGATTGCTCTTGTATGTATTAATTCAATTGAACAATTTATAAATGTCTATGAAATATGAAATCTTAAAGTCCATTATGATTTTTCCTTTTTTTTTTTTTTATTAGAAATATCCAGATAAGGCTGAAAAAAATAAAAGGTATTTTAAAGTGTTTAGTTTCCTAGCGGTTTTTGTTGGATCTTTTTCTTGGAATATATGAAAGAATTATCTTGCAAAAAAATCAAGACAGAATAGAAGATTACAAACATTTCATAGAGACAGAGGTCAGTTTGGAGTGAATGAAATGTTAGCTGTTACTTTAAAGAGATTCCTGAAGCACTTTGACATTATTAAATTTCAAAAGACAGTATAAAATACATACTAGGATACAGGAACCACAATTACACAACACAAGCAATTTACATTAATGCCTCAATGGTATTATTACATAATTATCTTCAGTCTTAGCAGGAGAAAACACAACACTTTTGGCACTTTTGTTTAAAAAAAAGTAGTTTTAGGAACAGTATTATAAATAAGCTAACTAGGTAACATTTCTCATGATTGACTTCAGAGGCAGAATAGTCCTGGGTCGGGATAAAGATCTCAACAGATCTGGGTCATTTCCCAGCACTCTCTACATGGCTTTGAGGGAGTCACTTTGCTTCCGATCAACAGGATTGGGCAGTGAGCCATGGGAGAGGAGGCTGGGTATCTTCATTTAGATCCTGCTTTACAAGCACCCACTCTGGTGATCAGCTTCGCTTGTCACTCTCCAGCCTTCACAACACTGAAGTCAGGAACCCAAGAGACTCTGGCAGCTGAGCTAATGATCTGTTGTTAATCAGTGGTGAGGCATCGGCAAAAGTCACTCAGAGAAGCTGAGGCTGCTCCATCCCTAGAAGTGTTCAAGGTCAGGGGCTTTTAGTGACCTGGGCTAGTGGAAGGTGTCCCTGCCCATGGCAGAGGTGTTGACATCTTCTCCCAGGCAAGTGACAGGACGATAGGACACAGACTCAAGCTGTGCCAGGGGAGGTTCAGGTAGAATTTTTTCACTGAAAGGGTTGTCAAGCATTGGAAGGAGCTGCCCAGGAAGGTGGTGGTGCCACCATCCCTGGAGGTGTAAAAGAAATGACTGAACTTGGCACTCAGTGCTCTGGTCTAGTTGACAAGGTGGTGATCAGTCAAAGGTTGGACTCAATGATCTTGGAGATCTTTTCCAACCCAAATGATTCTGTGATTCTCTGATATTCAACTGTTCTGAAACTAATACAGTAAGTTCGAAGGTTTGATATTTGGATTGGAAGTTAGATGCTGTAGTAGAGGGTTTTTGTTATTAAACAGGTAAGAGATTGCACTAATTAATGAAAATTCCCTTTAAAAGGCACATTTGCTTAGTGATGCAGTACTTGACCTGGACTACAAATGAAAAAGGTGATTTTTTTTTCTTATAAAACATTGCTGATTATTAACAAAACAACTGACATTGAAGTTGTTTGGGGTTTTTTGTGGGGTTTTTGTGGTTTTTTTTTAATCTTTGGGTTGTTTTTTTTGTTTGCTTTGAGTTTTTTTAATTAACTAACCGGATTCTCTGGTGTTCTTTGTTGGTTTTCTTTGTTGCTCTTTGCAAATGCATACATAGAAATATCTTCTCAGTATTTTGGATTTACTGATAGGAAATGGTACCAACTAAGTTCAAGAATCAAATAGTGAAAAATAGGCTCTGTTAAAAGTTTGAAAGATTAATCAAATAATTTCCAGACTCATAAGATATAGTCTGCAGCATTTAAATTTAAGCTTACCACATTAATGCAGCTGTAAAGAGAAAGTGCTGTAGCAAATTTACCTTAGTACTCTTGGAAAACAGGGATTTTAGAATTATTGCCATCTCAACAATGTAATTCTTTTCAAATCATCAATTACAAAATAGCTGTATCTTATTCTATGACACTAAACCCTTAGCATGCAGCATTTTTTAAGCTACGTGAAATCCTAGGTCAAGAATACTTACTGTACTTCCATTCTTATTTTAGTCATTAAAGGTCAGAGTGAGAGCATGTGTTTACGGTGACATTGTGAAGGTGATAAAGCTGCAGCCACAAGCAAACTGAAGGAACTCCACACTTCGTTATTTAAGCTTGATGTAAAAAAAACTCTACCTCTTTTCTCCAGGCAGTCTTGGTTCAATATTGCAGAGTAACGGCATTATGTTTCATAACCTTTAGCTTGTTTATCATTGATCAGTGACATTAATATATCTGTGTATGACACACAGCAAATTAACAAAAATTGAACTTGAATAAACTTGTTTACTGTGGTGGACTATAAAACATTGAGATTTCTGCATCTCACTTTTGTTAAATCTACTTTTACATTCACTCTCACATAAAGCATTTTTAGGTACGACAGAGTATTTTTACTATGGGATGTCTTGAGAAAGAAACTGTGAGATAATTGTTGGAAATGTTGGACTATTAGTTTTCTTTCTTTAATTATAATTAAAGACACAAAAACCACAGCAAAAATAAACAGAAGTTTGAATAGCAAATATGTACTGAGTTTTGTTATCTGATTCTCTTTTGGAGTGGGTGAAGTTCCTACTACTCTATCACCGATGTCTAAAAATCTTTAACATATATAACTTTGAATTTTATTTTTTTCGATTAGAAAGTAGGGGTTTTTCCCATTTGATTAATTTGTAATTGAGGTAACCCTCCTCAGGCTTCATGGCTAAATATAGGAATCAAGATGTCATAAATGAGGATCACAAGGTAGAAACTGAGCTCAACAAGGCCAAATTTATTTGAATTTAATTCATTGTGTTTTAGCAAATATGCCTATTAAATCACTTGGAGGTGCTTGGTCCTCTTAACGAACTGAGACCTTTTGTTAGCAGAGTTTCAGAAGCCTTTGCTCAAAGCCTTTATGGATCTTAGTGAGAGGAATGGGCAGTCTCAAGAGTCATATTACAAAATTATGTAGTCTCATATTAAAGGCAAAGACTATGGCTAAATAGGACAACCAGAGATATGATGAACGAATGTATAGATCAAGGCTGACTGGGAGAAGTAACATAGGTCAGTGGTTAATAAGAAAACCAAATTTTGCCAAAAGCAGAAGTAAAAGCTAACTGACGGGCAAACATAACATCTCTGTTAATGTCAGTAGACGGTAATGAAGCAAATGAGTTAAAGGAACTCTGAAGAGAGGAAGGTTGTGTACACTTACAGGCTTTTTTTCAAAAATCTTGCACAAGAGACAGAAGAAATTCCAAAATGTGCCAATTCCAGCTATGACTAGAAAGTACAAGAAGTAATGAATGCACACCACCCAAACATCTTCCTTTGAAGAGCTGGAAACAGGTTTTTCTGTGTTCTTTGGATGGGCTACTTTCTTTTAAGCAAAGACATAAGACATAGATGTAGACATAGACAGGAGAGCTAAAAATTGTGACACACAGTGATACAGGTTCCTTGTGGGACAGAGCAGTAAAGCAACAGGCCCAAGGCAGTCTCTTGGAATTTGGTCTCCTACAGACCTCTGAAGCCATCCTCTACTAATGCTTAAAGTTTATTCTTGTTTTTAATAACCTAATGGACAGATGGATAAACCTGAAATGTCTTGGCTTCTAAAGGTTTGGGCATTTACAACACATCCCAGCATTTTCAAGATGCAAAAGTAAAAAGGGCACAATAAGCTCTATATGATACAAGATTGATCATTAATAGATTCCAAAGGGAATCTTACCAATTTTGCCCCACAGATGCATTAATAGACACAGACGATTAAGTTTAAAAGGAATAGAAGGAATACAAATCAGGAGGTGCATAAATTGAAAGTGACTTAAAGTGACTGATTTTCACTATTGAGAGTCCACTATGACTAAGATTTTCTACCAAATTTCGCCCTCTAAACAATTGCACTCTCTTCTCCAATTTGATAATGCCACGGGCATTTTTCTGCTTTTTACTTAACATCTCACCTCTTGCTCTACTGATAACATGCTGTGCAAAAGATCTGTCTGATGAGTACCTGCAGCAAAGTGTTCTGGAGCTAAATTGCTTTTGTAAATCTTTTTTACTAAAATAAAATGAGCAGCAGGATGTTTGTCATTTCAGCTGCAACAGAATAAATATTTTATCATCTGTTCTTCAAAAGCTCATCTGGAACTCAATGAGTTTTATAGAACAATTTAAAGAGTAAAAGCATTTAATTCACTTTGATTACGTTACATGACCTATTCTGTTGAAAGCTTGAGGTAATTTGCAACAGAGGTTTACTTAAAATACTGATTTTTAATCACTTCCCTCAGGTAAACTGCCACCTTTTTCAGATGGGTGCACAAAGTGTATATAAGCAAAATAAGACTATCTTTGAAAGAATTTCCATCAAAAGAAGATTTACAGTTTTGTAAAGAGTGTGGTTTTTTATTCCTTTTTCTTAGAAACCCTCAAAAGCATCAGAATTTAGTACGCAAGTGATACAATGTTAATGAAAAGGCATGCTGAAGCATTTGAAGTGGGGAAAACAACCACTTCACTTCTCATCAAACATGCAGAGAGTTTAATCTGGTGCCCTTTAATAAAGATGGGCAAGAATTTTATCTAATTATGATGTCCCTCCCAAGTTGTTAGAGAATCACTCAGTGAAGGTCAAGATTCAAGGAGCAGAACTTCAGACCACATCTATTGCTGACCTTGAACACTGCAGGGAATCAAGAGCATTACTGCTTCACAGGACTTTGATTTTCAGCTTCTTAATCCCACTAGTACCATTTTATGCCAAGAAAAAACATGTGAAGTTCACTAGAAATAATAAGCAAAATAAAGGATAGGTATGGTGAGGACAAATATGAAAATTAAAAAAAGCAGTGTATCTTGTTTTATCCTGTATCTCTTCATGACATTTATCAGAGAGACAACTGAAATTGCAGAGTGAAAGGAAGAAGCTCTTATGGCTGACAGTGTCTTGATAAAAATGCACTTTTTAATAGACTGTAAAAAGAAGAATTCAAAATAAGAAACCTACATATAAAGGCAGATGAGAGACCCTTGACTTATAGCCCTGATACTATGAAATATTTTATATTCTTATTGGTACTCAAATCTCTCACAGTTATTTTAATTCTGTTTTGCTTTACCTTACCTTGCCTCACGTTGCCTCACTTTGTCTCCCTTACCTTCTCCTGTCTTGCTGCTCTTCAATAACACTGATATTTATTTTATGTAAAATAGCATCTGTTCAAGTGACTGTTGTTCGTCCTTCCTGATCATGAGATTCCTCTGTTCCTTCTACTGATCTCTCTTTGCTGTTTACTTTACAACCTCTGGCTGTAGGAAAATTCACTCCAGGTCTGCTTGGCACAAAAAAGCTACTATTAACAACAGATGAGGTGGAAGGCCAAATGTTATTGTCATTTTTGAGTGGGAGAACTCTCTAATTCCAATGTGGGGGCACAAAATCCCCACAAATAATCTTAATTTAAAATGTAGTAACAAAACCTGTAAGATGATATATTAGCTTCTTCTTTATTATTCTTTAATTTCACAAAGGAAAATGGTCACATCTGAAAAGGAAAGAATAATATATAAATCCTATACATATTTTAATAGTAATGTTTGGTTTATTTTTATATCTTTTAAGAGTTAAAACAGCCTTTATTTTTTCTGTCATGCAATCTGATTTTTAGATTCTGCAACATATCTATATGTCCCAAATTTTGATTTCTTTGGTTCTCAAAGTACCAACACCTAAGTTGTTTTGTCATTTACTTTTCTATTTTCTTTCTTTCTGTTTTTATCTTTGTTTGTTTTGCAGTGTTTTGTTTGCTTCTTGTTTTTTTTTTCCTTGCTTCCCAGGAAAACCTCACTGGATTTTTTTCTAAATTGCAAGAGAAAGCTTGATCTATGTCACCTCTTTCACAATTATATAATGATTCCACTCTTCTATCTGGGATGAACCACCCTAGCAAAAGAAAGTCTAATCCAAATTCTTGCTAATTGCCTCTTAAGCTTTCCAGAGTCTGTCTTAAGTTGCTCAGTCCCAAAAGGGAAGGCCAGAAGTCCATAAAAGTTTACAAACTCTGCCAGACTCTGCAATGTTTTATATGCACAGCAAGTCTGGGAAGTTCACCTTTTTTTTTCATTGAAATAAATTTCCTTCTATGGAAGGAAAATTTTACTTCCTCACTCCTACCCCCAAGGTCGCCAGTGTTTTTTGTCAATTTAACTACATTAAAACTATATTTTGTTCCCCAAACAGTTATGCCTGAGTCACATCTACTTCATATAGTAGTTCACTCACTGTTCTGGGCTTTAACAGTGATTTTCAAGATTCTACATTCATTCTAGTAGGCAATATCAGAAGATATTTGTTATAACTCCAAGAATTGTGCTGTTATACTGATCTGTTGATGAAAGAAGAATAATCTCTTATCGGCCTGCACCAGTGCAAAAAACTCAAAAAACTGTTTTTGTAAATCAGCTTTTCAGATGTGAGCATTGTCCCATGCATGCCACAGGAAATTAAGGCACTAAATTTGGTACTGAGATTTTCCCTGCCAACTCCATTCTAAATTATTCCAACCAGCAATGCCAAAATCTCTGTAGCAGAGCCACCCGTACACTAAAGAAACAAATATTTGTTAAAAGAAACTTTTTTTGAAAGTTATATATGTTTTTCTAGTCTGGTAAGCAGTAATAGAATAATACTAATTTCTATACTGACCTTTGCACTTCCTTCTCTTAGTGGGTAGCAGTTTTCAGAGCCACAGAGCATCTACTGACAACCACACAGGACAAGAAGTCCATTTCGTTACCCACCTCCAGCACTCTACATTTCTTCCTATGCTTTTCATCCATATTGCCATTTTCTTCCTCCAAACATCAAACCCAGCATATTGTCCAGTCCTAAAGTCATCTTCTTTGCAGATCCACACACTGTTTGTCACTTTTGCATGACACTTTAAAAAGTGTTTCAGACAACCAATATTGATTTTAAGAGCTATTATAAATGTTCTAAGAAAGAACTGTGAAAGGCTACCAGCTAAACCACAGGATAATATGTGGGATACTAGTTGTATTTTAGAAATGCAGCTGAACAGGAGAATTACACATGGGGGTGCCTACTTAGGGTTCTATGCTGGCACTTTATACTTTGTCATCATAAAAATTGAGTATCTCTGTATAGCCTGATTTGTATTAGCTTTTACTTTTTTTTTTAAGAAAAATTTAGTACCACACATCTGTCTCCTTGAAAGTTTTGTGCATATCTATGCACACTGTACACACTTGCACACAGACTTGATTAAGGGAAGCATCACCTGTATAAGCCATACAAAGTAAAATTTAATGTAATTTAGCATAATCTAGGTGAAATAAAATTTTGGTTCTTCATGTGTAAGTTGATATCTCTAGCTCTATACCAGTCACCAAAGCTAAACATTAACCCTAAATAAGTGATACGGTTTAATTATGTTTCTTTTATTTAATTTTTATTCAATTTATATCAACCTTTTTTGAATAATAGGTTTTATGGAAGTTAGCTCAGAATTAAAGAGTCACATTCATATTAGAATGTTGGTCTACTTCTGTGATTTGATTAGCTAGAATATATTTTTTTCCCATTATTTTTCAAAGACTTGAATTTGTATTTTCTGCTCATAAAAATGCTACTGATTTTTTAATGGTATAAATAATGATCTTTCCAAGTTCCAAAACCAAGCCCCATACACACTGGTATAACTGTTGATTCTGTGTTTTCAGACACAAAAAGAGAATCTGCTTTGTTAGGGTGTTGATAAATCAGAGGTTTGTTTCTATCTCAGTATATTGTCTGGCATACACAATAGGCAGAATAGAATGAGTTAAATATATGATGTTTTATTTGCTGCCATTGTTGCTTACAGAACATTTATAACAAGCTCTTTGAGACTCCTTGTAATGGTGAGGAAACAATTTATTTTGTGAATTAATTTGTTGAATGGGAAATGTTTCCAGTTTGCTTTCCAAGCTATAATGATGTGACTGAATTCAGAAGTGCCCTTGAAAATCTGCAATGTAGAACAGCATATACACAACACATTAATTCTATACAGTGCCAAGGAAACTACAAACAATGAATAAATTCATGCTGGTTTTGTTAATTTATTAACTGGTACTGATTCTGATTTCATTTTCTCATTTTATTTCAGCTCTGATATGCAATTTGCAGTAAATTAATGAGGTCTCAAGTCACCACAGAATTTAAGCATGTGCTGAGTTTTTAGCACAACGAGTACAAGTCTACCTGTTTAGGCTGATGATTCCCTGAGGTGTGTTATGCTTAGCATTTACTATGCAGCCTTTGAATCTTCCTGATTCTTTAAATCAGGCTAATTCTGGTTTCTGAGATTTCAGGTCCTATCTCATGGACAATTAGTAATCAGTGATAAAGAGAATGCAGTCATTACCCTTTACTTCTCTCACTCACTCATTAATAAGCCAAATTAATAGCTTGAACTGAAGAAAATCAAATATCAATTTCTATTTTTGTAGGGGGCTGGATGTTTTAGCACTCTGAGAACCTTACCTACACAGTCCTTGTTAAATACTAAGCATCACTGTCAACGAAATAGTTGTGAGTCTCTAAAAATACCTGATCAGTAGTAATAATCTGGGGGTTTTTTTAAGTAGAAAAGAAAACATTTAGTATTTTGTGAACCCTTGATCTGTAAAAAGTCAGACTCAGGTTCTTTAGCAAAAAAAGAAAAAAAATTCAAGTTGAAAAACATAGAGGAAAATCAGTGGCACAATTTACTCACTTCTCCAAAATCTACATTCAGGTTTTGAGTCATCTAAAGTTGTTAGAAAAAAAGCCATCAATCAAAGGCCATTGGGGAAAAAATAAACCATTATGAAGGAAACAATTTATTCAGAAGATTTAATTGTTATGTAAGGTCTGAAATATATAAAAATTATTAACTTCAACAAATTAAAAAAAAGGCAGTTTCCTTTACAAATATTTACTTATCTGCAGCTTTCTTACCCTTACTACCAAGACTTCTATCCACAAGGAAAACTTCTATTCCACAAGGAAAAGGTTCAGTACTGGGCCCAGTATTGTTTAACTTATTCATCAACGATTTAGATGAAGTGGCAGAAGCCTTCTCAGCGAGTTTGCAAACAACACAAAGCTGGGAGGAGTGGCCAATACCCCAGGGGGCTGTGCAGCCCTTCAGAAGGACCTTGACAGGTTGGTGACCTAGGCGGAGAAGAATAGTCTGAAATTCAGCAAAGGCAAATACAGGGTCCTGCACCTGCTCAAGAATAACCCCAGGTACCTGTACAGGCTGGGGGCCAACATGAGCAGGACCTGTGGGTCCTGGTAGAGAGCAAGCTGACCATGAGCCAGTGTACCCCTGTGGCCCAGAAGGCCAGAGGTATCCTGGGGTGCATTAGGAAGAGCATCTGCCAACAGGTTGAGGTAATCTTGCCCCTCTAGTCAGACGTGAGGCTTCATGTGGAGCACTGTGTCCGGTTCTGGGCCCCTCAGTAAAAGAGAGACATGGAGCTCTTGGAGCAGGTCCAGTGGAGAATAAAAAAGATGATTAAGGGACTGGGGCATTTCTCTTGCAAGGAAAGGCTAAGGGAGCTGGGTCTGTTCAGTCTCGAGAAGATATAACTGATAGGGGACCTCATCCATGTGTATAAGTATCTGAGGAAGGGCACTGAGAATGGAAGGTGTGGCGAGGAGAAGAGAGTTGTTCTTTAGGGTTGTCTTTGTGCAAGAGATGTCTTCAGTTGGAAAGGCCAGAGAAGAGTTCAGTGTGGCAAAATTCCATTTATTCTCTTCCTGTCCTGAGGAGTAGAATTCCAGGGTAGAGATAACACCTCCTCCTAGATCTGCTTGTGAGGCCTTTGCTGGGAGAACACAGCTCTGAAGTCATGCGCATGAGAAAGTTGTTAATACAAAAGTACCTAGGGCATAGGCTGGGCTGGGCTCTCTTCACCCTCTGTAATTTCTTTTACAGTGTATCTTAGGGTTTTCAACTTGGAAATAAATTTTCCTTAATACTTTAGCTGTGGTTTGGTACAGCATGCATATCAAGATTTACGGAGAGTGTCCACAGGATGGACCCACGCTCTGCTTGGTGATGCTGAGGAATAGGACAAGAGAAACTGAGGGAGTGGAAGTTCCACCTGAATATGAGGAAGAACTTCTTTACCGTGCATTTGACCGTGTGCTGGAACAGATTGCCCAGAGAGATTGCGGAGTCTCCCCCATTGGAGATAATCAAGAACTTTCTGGATGCAGTCCTGTGCCATGTGCTCTGGGAAGACCTTGCTTGAGCAGGGAGGTTGGACCAGATGACCCACTGTGATCCTGTCCAACTTGACCCAATCTGTGAAAACTATATTACAGTTTCTCTAGAAGAAAATGTGTAATACTTTAAATTCACAAAGATTAATTTCAAGATATGGAAAACATTTTCTATGAGATCATCTCATTGATACCACAACTTTTGTTGAGGACAGGAATTAGTCTAAAGAGACCTGGTGTTACACTGTAGGTGCTTGATCCTTTTACAAAACAGTTCCTGAATTCCCACAGACACAGGCATTTTGTTCCAGGAACATTGAAAGTCTCATTGGGCACAGTAGAGTCCATGGGATACCTGTCACTCTTGTGCTATAGTGCATTTCAAGTTTCAGATGACTGTATTTTCCATACAAGTAATTTGCCATACATGAGGGAGGTTACTGTATGTGTTAGGCAACAGACTGGCAACCCCCTAAGGTTAGTCTAAGGGGAACAACTTGGCCTTGAGGTTAGGCTCTGATGTTTATATCGAAGTGATGTCGACACATATTGAGAGCAAAAGTCAGGAAATTTACCAACAAATAGCTGCTTTGAAAGTAGCTTGTTTTGAATTCTGATGCTTTTATTTTTCTCTGCTCAGCAAACTGGCATCTTGACATAATGGTGCTTTCTCCTGTTGGTACTTGTACACAGAAGAGGACAGTAACTTGTCTGTGTTTAACTACATCTACATCTTTACTGAGAATTTCAGCATTATTGCAAGCTTTCATTATCCTAGTAATTATTTAATTAAAAAATGCTTTCTCCCAAATCCCTATTAGTCTGGTCTTTCAAACATCATTACTAAGTTCATTCAAATAAGGAGAAGAGACATATAAACACAGGGTTGTTGGTTTTTTTTAATATATTTATAATTATACTTATCTCTCCCCCACCTTCAACTCTTCAATAGTTAGTTATGGACTTAAAAGCAAAATAAAAACATATCATTCCCACATGAATAATATTTTGCATATTATAAACAGCTTATTAAAATAATTAAAATAACAGTATTAAAATAATAATTTTTATTTAGTTTTATGTTTCTTACAAAATTACAGTAGTATCTCATTATTTAAACTGACCTCTTGAAACTTTGAGAAAATATTAAATTGATATATCTCTAGGAAGCTGTTTTTCTTGAAGGTAGGGTATTTGGCAGCTAATATTTGACAGCACAATACCTAATAACATTCAGAGAGGTTTCAGATGAGCAATAACTGATGAATTAATTGTGGACAACATACAGAAGTAGCAACAGGAAGAATGTTGCTGAGATAGAAATAAGTTTTCTTCGACCTAGTTTAACCCATATCTGTAGACATGTGGACAAACAGGGGAATAGGCATTGATTTGTTCTCAGTTTTTCCACTAGAAAATCTAGAATTGTTCATAGTTATGGTTCCCCCACACTGTTTTTCTTTATGTCTCCAGCTCAGCAATGTCTTTAATAGAACTGGCTTCCTTGAGCCAGCCTCATGTTCTGTTCAAAAGGAATTAAAATTAATCATATTTACTAATCATCACTGCTATAAGAGAGTGTGTGAATGCTATTAAATGCATATAAATAAATAAATACTTTGAGGTATATTTTTATACTTTTGTAGTTTTATATATCTAGGTAGCTTCAGCAACTCGAGCAATTCACAAGCCCATGGGATCAAATAATATATATATGAAATTATTGAGAATTTCGGTGATGTCATTGTGTGTCTACTCTCTACATCTTTGACAGGTCATGACAATCAGAGGATTCTTCCAATTTCTGCTAAAAGGCAACACTGCAACCATTTTTGAGAAAAACCAAGAAAGACTATTTGGAGAGCCACAAGCTCGTTAGCCTAAAGCCTTAAAAAAGGCAGCTGAAAAAGCTATGGATAAGCTCCACCTGGAAGCCATGTCCAGACACATGAAGAACAAAGAAGAGGAAAGGCAAAGGGGAATTACCAAGAGCATATAATGTCCGACCAATTTGTTTACCTTTTGTGATGAGATTCCTGGCTGTCCTCTGAGAGGAAGAAGAGTGGATGTTGATTTTATCAGGGTCCTTGATGTGATCTTGTACAGTATCCTTACTGCTACATTGGTGAGCTATGGACTGGTTAAATGGACTTGAAGGTAGGAATAAATTGGCTGGTCCTCCCAATTTTGTGATGTAATAGCACAAAGTCATTCGACAGTAACATTCCTCAGGATTCCAAGCTGGAGCTATTATAGTTAAGCTTCTGAAATTCCTGTACAATGAGACCAAATGCCCCAAGCCATGCCAAGCTGTGAGGAACTGCTCTTCACTGAGATCTTGACAGGCTAGAAAATGGTCTAAACTAACCTCCTAAAGTTCAGCAAAAACAAATGCAATTTTCTGCTAGGGACAGGTGCAACAAACTCTATTGGGTACCAGCCAGAAAAAAGAAAAATAAACTCTACAGAAAAAGACCAGAATGTCCTGGTGGACAAGTTGAAAATGACACAGTGACATGCACTGAGAGCAAAAGTAGCCAACTACATAGTGAATTACCAGGGGTGCAGCCAGCACTGGAAGGAAGAGGTGACTTGTACCTACTCAGCACTTGAGAGACTGCACCTGGGTTATTGTGTCCAGATTTTTGTACCTCAGCATAAGAACAACATTGTCACATTGGAGCAAGTTCATTAGAGGTCAGATTTTCAGGGGACTGAGATACGTTTTACATGAAGACAGAATGAGATAACTTGATTTGTTCGAGTTTAAGAAGAAGAGAATAAAGGGAGATTTTGCCAAATTATACAACTACCATACAGATGATACAAAAAAAGCGGAGGCAGATTGTTCTCAGAAGTGACCAGTGCTGGAAAAATTGGTAACTGACAGAAATTGCAAGAAAGGAAGAAAGGAAGATCTGCTTAGACAGTAAGACTTCTTTTTTTTTCTTTGGTTTTGCTTTCCCCTCGCAATGTCAAAGAGTGGATTGGGATTTCCCGTGAGAGATTGTGGAATCTCACAACCCACAGGAAGATTCAACCCAAAGGAAGATTCAAAACCTAACTTGACAAGGTTCTAAAACAGCTGGTTTAGGCTGACCCTGCTTTTGACAGGATTTTGGACTAGATGTACTTTAAAGGACCCTTTTAACCTGTTGCTCTGTGATTGTATATCTCTTACACTACAAGAGTACCAAGAAGTAGCTAACAAGGATGAGATTCCTACCAAGAAAGATATTTTTTAAAATCACTCAGACACAGGATTCCAAGGGTTTCTCCAAGTGTTCAAGGCCGTATTGAATAGAGCTTTGAGCAACCTGGTCTAGTGGAAAGTGCTTCCCCACAGCAGGGGGGTTGGAACTAGACGATCTTTGAGGTTCCTTCCAATGATTCCATGGTTCTTATGATTTCAGCCTAAACCGCGGACTGGAAAGCACTTTCAGGGATTCACAATAATGAGTTCTTTCTCCAGAACCTGGTCAAGACACTTGTTTCAACATGTAGAAGAGGTTCTTGTGAGAGTTTATCACTACTGAGAGCCTGAATGATTTTTTTCTGACAAAATAGGGAATGAATTTTCCACTACTCCCTCTCTCTTTGCAAGTTTTCTGATTATGATCTACGTTTAGATCACACCAACCTGATGGCTGGCAAAGAATCCACCTCAGGGTTTGACACAGCTTGGCAGTGTTAACTTACCAGGGAGAGAAGTATTAAGACTTTTGAGACTTTCCTAGAAGAAATTTAGGGCCAAAAAGATTTAGTATATCTAGGGTTTAAGCTACAAATATAACTAGTATCCTACTTGTAATTTTAGTCTTGAATAATCCTTCCAATCGCACTGTTTCAACAGAACACAATTCTCTTCCTAGACTTTTCCTTGGGATTATGACAAGAACTGTTATTAGTTAAGCACTGTCTCTGAATATCAATAGTTCCTCACTGCCAATGTCACTTGTATCAATTATTTGGATTTCATTCATACAGAGAATAAAGCAGGTTAGATGGCTATAGAATGCAACTCAGTGAAATTTCAAATTTAATGCTGATGAAACTGAAAGGAATAATTGATTGTGTGGTCCAAATTCAGAGCCATGTTTAAGAGTCAGCTTAGTGCTGTGGTGACATTTTGGGTGATTTGTCCAGTGTAAACCAAAGTTCAGTTTAATTTTTCCCTGGATTCAGGAGTTTTTGATTTATCCTCTGAGTTTCAAGTTAGGCAACATAGTGACACCTCTTTGTTCTGAATACAGTTGAACTACCCATCAATAACAATGACCATATGTCTGACAGCATCTTCAGTTGCCAAACTTTTGATCTTCTACAGGGAACCAAACATTCTGAAAGACTGGGAAATTTGTGCATATATTTGGGCTCTGATTTAGTTATAATGATCCTATATATAGAATAACGTTACCTAAGTTCTTGAAAAAGTAGCAGAGGGAAAAAAACAGAAGAAATTATTGGTCTGGAAAAGTCTTTACCCTTTCATACTGCTACACACAAACAATTAAGTATAATCTATTCATTTTTACTAAAATGGGTTTTTATTAACTAAGATTAGACATCTCATGCAAGATATTTTCCCTCTTGCATTTGTGCTAGTGTAGCATTATACTTGTCCCTTTCTCTTGCTCAGATTGTTCTGTCTCTTTACTTATTTTCTCTCTGGTCTTGTTGTAGGTCTAGTCTCTGAAGACAATACACAATTTGATCTAACTTTATATTCTTAAATAAATAAATATAAATATAAAATACTTCTCTGATAGAAAATATACTAAATCTGAATCTGACTCATTAGATGGACAATTGCTAATTTATAATGTGAAGAGCAGATTCTAGAACCATGTCAGGATGAGTGGGGATTCTCATATTTTTTCCTATTCTGATATTGTCATGCACAGCAGGAAAACTATGACATAATGTGCCGGTTTAAAGGTAAACCAGTAGGAGAAATGAACCCAACTCTAAAGAGATTATGTCAGAGTTACAATTTAATAAAAATAATGCAATAAATACAATTATACAGACAAACTATTGATTTTAACCCACAAAATCCAGATGTATAACCCAGCACCCTGGGGCACAAACAGAATGGTGTTCGTTGGCCCTCGAGCTGAGCCCCACATAGTCCCCGAGTCCAAAGTAAAAGGAGAGGAAAACCTTTTAGTGAGAGTGCTGGTCGCAGTCTGGTCAAGAAAGCTCTGCAGAGGGATCTGGACAGGCTGGATTGGTTGGCTGAAGCCAATGGTATGAGGTTCAACAAGGGCAAGTGCCAGGTCCTCCACTTGGGGCACAACAGCCCCCTGCTACAGAATGGGGGAAGGGTGGCTGGAAAGCTGCCTGGAGGAAAAGGACTTGATGATGTTGGTGGACAGTCACTGCACGTGAGGCAACAGTGTGCCCAGGCAGCCAACAAAGCCAATGGCATCCTGGCCTGTATCAAAAGTAGTTTGGCCAGCAGGACCAGGGCAGTGATTGTCCCTCTGTACTTGGCACTTGTGAGGCCACGCCTCAAATCACGTGTTCAGTTTTAGGCCCCTTAATACAGGAAAGAAATTGAGGTGCTGGAGCATGTCCAGAGCAGGGCAACAGAGGTGGTAAAGTATGTGGAGCACAAATTTTATGCGGAGTAGCTGAGGCACCTGGGATTGTTTAGCCTGAAGAACAGGAGGATTAGGAGGACCTTATTGCTCTCTACAATTACTTGAAAGGAGGATGTAGAGAAGTGGATGTCAGTCTCTTCTCACAGGTAAAAAACAACAGGACAAGAGCAAAAGGTTTCAAGTTGTGCTAAAGGAGGTTTAGATTAGATATTAGGAAAAATTTCTTCACTAAAAGGGTTGTCAAATTGATGCTTTCTAATATTGTCAACAAGAATTGTTGTGCTTCCTATTTTCCTTCCATTCTTTCCTTCTCTAAAAACAGAACAACTGCTCTCCTGGCTCACAGTAAAGATTCATTTCATCTAGTTAGTTATTTTTTGTTAACAATCTGAAGGAGAAACTAAAATAAAAGATACTAACAACCCTGGCAAATACAGTTATAGTTCACAGACATTCTCAATAACTGATGAAATCACATGTTTTTTGACGAAGTCTTCCAGCTACAACAATCAAAGTGTAAAATGCCTCTTGAAATAAAGATTATACCTTACCATGTTTTTAAATAAATAACAATGAGTCCTTTTCTCTGAATTCCCTAGTCCTTTCAAAAGTCTCTTTACAGTTCTATTGTCTGCAACATTTGGCATTCATGAGTTCCACAGTGTAATTATACATCATACATGAGTTAACCAATTTTGTTTGCTATAAATTTATTGTTTGGTAATTTCAGCCATCTATTTTTGTTGTTGCTTTAATTATAACAGAAATGTAATAATTTGATATTCAGTTTACACTCTGTTCTTTTAGCACAGAATTCTCATACCACACCCTATCAGCTTTTTTTCCTGAGATTTCCAAAAGAAATCTGTGCCCTGTTCCATGTAATTGTTCATCCTTGTTTCTTATACTACATAGTTGTTAACCCTGAATTTCCTCTACTGTACTATCATTCAGCATTATGAAATATTCCTTCACTTCAGCATCCAGATTTAAGCCAGTGATCACCAATTTGTACAACATTGTATTCCATGTGCAAACTTTAGCCTCACTATTCCCCTTTTTTTTTCTATCTGTGATGAATATACTAAGTGTGAGTCTCAGCAGGTATTCTGGTGGGGTTGCAGCATTGGTAAACTACACTGAAAATCTCTTTTCTTCTTTTTTATTATTTTTTTCTTAATTCTTTGCTTGCCAATGCACAGAAGGACTGTATCTCTTAGTTCATGTACTGGTTTTGGCTGGGACAGAGCTAATTTGTTTCGTAGAAGTGCTTATATAGCACCATGTGTCAAGTGTCTGTCAAATGCTTGTCATGCTGCCCTGAAAGCAAGCAGGCTGGTGTGCTTGAAAGGTTGGGAGGGAATGCAGGTGGGACATCTGACTCTAACTGACCAAAGGGATGTCCAATAACATCATGCTCAGCAATAAAAGCTGTGAGAAATAAGGAGGAAGAGTGGGATGTTCAGAGTTATGGCATTTGTCTTCCCAAGTCACAACTATGTGCGATAGAGCTTGGCTTTCCTGAAGATGGATGAACACCTGCCGGCCCATGGGAAGTGGTAAAAGAATTCCTTGTTTTGCTTTGCTTGCATGTGTATCTTTTCTTTTACCAGTTAAATTCTTTTTATCTCAACTCATTAATTTTCACATTTTTAAATTTCCAGTTCTCTCCCCCATCTCACTGTGGGGAGTGACCCAGTTGTTGCATGGGGATGAGATGCTGTCTGGGGCTGAACCACAGCAGCTCCCCGGAATTTTGTCTTTTTAGGAGAAATTGCTATGAGATCTTTCTGAAAGATTTTTACAAGCATCTGTTTCCACAATCTTATTTATTCTTTAATGAATCTACAAGGCATACATAAAAACAGCATGTGTTTTTCTTTAATACTTCAGGTTTATTCATGTACACACTATTTTTTTCACTGTTTGCACCAAGACATGACGATGGTCTAAAAAGTTATCTTTAAAAACATGTAATAAAAGTCACCTCCCTTTTCTTTGATACCAAGGATGATTTGAACCATATAGTGGTTTAATGTACTAATTCAGATTGGAGATTAATATCCGAGATTCATATCAATTCAGATTCATATCTGAGATTCAGAGATTCATAATTGAGTCTTTGATGATTCCATGATTATGATGCATAACATATTCAGAGATTTCATATCTTAGTTTCTTAAGAGTGTCTTTAGAACGCACTGAGCACCAGATAGATTGATTTTGCCAGTAGGATCCTAGCTTCACAAGGCTTTTGAAGCTGTGACATTCCTGCATTGCATTATTCATGAGCTACATTATATGTTTGAACTACCTTCTTATCTACTAGTCATTCATGGAAGATACTCTCGAACACCTTGTTATAAGCTGTAGTAATACCTAAAACACTTGCAAAAAACCTCTTTAGCTCTGAAAAGAAAACTTTTTTTTTGAATGATTACCTATATTTGTTCTCCAGGCAAAACATAATAAACCATAAAGATCATACAAGAATTCTTGCTTTTCCACTTTTGAAGTCCCTTTCAGCTATTCATCCTTCTCCTGTAGTTTATTATTTACAACATACTGTGACTAAATCTATATGACAGACAATTGTTGCTAATATTTCAAATATCAAGGAGTAAATTTTCCACTGATGGAGTTGTTCCACTGCAACTGGCCCCATCAGTACAGGCTCATTTCCACTTGTGACAAATGAAAGTCTTTGGAAGCATGGAAACTTCAAAGACAATAACACTGAGAGGCACAGCATTATGGATGCATAAATTCAGGGAAAGGCTGTTTTATCAAAGCTGGGGGGTAATTAATGCAAATCCCTAGACTTTCAAGCAGGTAAATAAGCATGAAAGCCTCACCCATTTTTGCAAAACTGTATACATTGGTTTGTTTTGGTTCAAGAAGTGGATGAGGCACTTGAAAAATATGGCCCTTGTCAGGAATAAGACACAGATGCATTTTCTAGACTGTAAATTAGACTGTAGGTGCGGTGTAAATATGATAAATATAATTTGGATTGAAGCAGGAGGAGAGGGTGAAGTGTAAGGAATAGTTTTGAGAGAATGAAACATGTTGTCATGAATGTCTAATCAATAAGTAGAAAGCGAGGCACTTGAGACAATAATGTGAAATGTGTCTGAAGTAGAAACTATGACTCCTGTTAATAATTTATCAAGTGGTATAACAACGAATAAATGAAGAAAAATAAAATTGTTTTGGGTTTTTTTTTAGTATTATTCTTATAATTTTATCTATAGGTATAAGAAAGTAAAACCCCAAAAATTTTCAGAAGAAATAATTTCCAAAAGGAAAAGTACTTGGAAAAAGCTAATTCAATTTGAGGCAGATATGGAAAAAGACCATTTCAGCCTTGTGATTATTGACAATTCCACATTTTGCCTCTTAGGAAAAGTCACATTCCTGCAGAATTTGCCAGTAAGCTTGCAGGAACATGACTATTTGTTTTTAGGATTTTTTTAATGCTCGGTTTCACCTCACTTTTAATACAATTACCGGAGACAGAGTCAGGATACAAATTTTACGGGTTCTGAGAGCCTTTATTGGAAGATACATGTCATTTCAGCATTCATAAGAAGGGAGGGAACCAAGCAACTATAATTTAAATAAAACGGAGTAAAAGAAAAAGCATATTTTGAAAGAAAACTCCAACACTAACATTCTGCCTTGTGTCTAAAAAGTTTAAATATCTTTTTAGTTGAAGTCACTGCTAAAACTACATCACTGAATTCATCAAAATGTTTCAGCTCTGACAGACATGGACTAATAACTGGAAAATAAAACACCCTTCTGTTTCTTTAATACACACCTAAGGATTGTAAAAAGATCCTTTTAAGTATTTTCTTTTCACTGATCACAAAAAGCCCCTTTTTTTTCCATTAACAATTGCGTCACTGAATAGATTGTGGGAGCGTTTGTCTTATCTTAAATAACAGATGGGTACCTATCTTACAGTCCAGATTATTTTCTCCAAAGCTTCATTTTATTTTTTAAATTTATCTCCATTTCTTTCCCATACTAATGAGGTCTTCAATGTTTTTCTATGAAAGATCTGCACTACACAAATTCGTGCCAAAGTTCCAAAAGATATCCTGATTTTCACAAACAAGTTTCTATGCTGATAATTTTTACACATCTTTTCATAAGCTGCACACTATCCTTTGTCATTTTAATCTCCTAAAATATATTTAAATAAAATTCCATAGCGGTTTGGAGTTTAGTATAAGTCCATATTTTTTGTTTGTTTGTTGGTTTTTTTTTCTTCTCTAAGATCTATGTATTTCAGTTTGGTTTTGTTTGCTCAGTTTGCTAATATATGATCCAGACTTTAAATACAGCTTTATGAATAGATGTCGTGGATGAAAGTGGAAGGCTTAGGCAAAATAAAAGCAAACAGAAGGCATTAAGAAAATTACTTAACTTTTGTTTGTCTATCATGTCTATAAATGATTACCAATTTTAGAAGCAACCTCCTGCTAGCTGATAGCTTCCTTATTTAAATTAAAACTGTTGTTGGAAAGTTGCTGGAATGTGCAATTTTGTGATACGGCAATAGGAGGTAAGAGGAATCAAAGGTCTAGGCAGAGATCAAGGTGAGCTTCTATTATAATCATAGTCCTTTTAACATTTTTCCAGATTCTGCATACTCATAGAACTACTCAGTAACCAATGCATTATGATCCCTGCTTCCCAAGCAAAGCATACTGAGATTCATATTAATGGCAACTCCTTTATTCACCCTGGTTACTAGATAAAAGATTTTGTTATACTTATTGCTCATGTGAGAGACAACATCATTCTTGATCTTCCAGTCTTCCCTGCAAGAGAATCCTCTGGTAAGAAGTGTTTCTTCATAGATAGAATGGAGTCACTTTTAAGGGAGGTGTCATGATCATAGCATGGCTTCAGAAGGTGGATGGGCCTTCCGATACTGTCTTGGACTCCATGCTGGCACTAACAGATAATATGGCTTTTGGGCAGGAAGCAGGAAGGACAGCACAGTAACCCACACCTTTCCCTGGGAGGTGCAATGTCCATCACTTGGTCTTAGGTACATATTTTTCAGGGTCACCATTCTGATACTGTTCTATCTGCTTGTTAAAAGAAAATCAGTCCACAATTATCATTCCACAATGTTGAAAAACAGTTTTAGGGCTATCGCACTACAAAAATTGTTAAAAAATGTTACCTGTTCAGGTTTCAGTTCAGTGGCAGTGACCATCACTTGACGTGTAGCTGGGATTCATCTTCCTGGCTTTAGCCCTTTGAAAAACAGGCAGTGACACTAAGAGTTGAGTAAAATCAAGAGACACTTGAAAGAAATAGGTATTTCCAGAGAGTGATTCTGCTGACTGTAAACAGTGTCCTGGATAAACCTTTCTTTATCACTCTTTTGACTACTAGATAATGACCTGATACTACATGGCTAATTCTAGCCATTCTTTAATAAGTGAGATTCATATGCACACCTTGATACATTACATACCCTTCGTCGCTTTACACACTCGCTTATTACATATTATTCAGGTGAAGGAGAATATTATTTTCTTATGTTTTACATGAAGCTCAAGCAAAAAATGTATTTAAAATACACCATAGTGAACTATTCAAATTTCCTAATCCCTACTCAGCAGTCTGTTTATGATATTGTCTTCCATTTGACTACAATCTGGTATTATATAAACTAATTTAACACAAGAGATTTTTTTTCATATTTAACTAATCACTACTTTCTGACACTTTTCTGACTACTAAAACTTCCCAATGCTTTCAAATTGTACCATGATTCATACAACTTTTTGGAATTATTGCTTTCTTTATTCCGTCTTCAGTAACCAGTAACCAGTTTTATGCATTCCTTTTAATAAGCTAATTCATGCCAGATGCCAATTTTCCTCATCTTCTTTTACAAAATCAAATTACAAAGAAAGTTAATGATGAAAACTGCACCATTGGGAGGTCAAAGAGTTCATTTTCTGACACAGACTCATTAGATGATGTGGCACACACCAAGGGTGGCATTGATTATCATAGCCTCTGTACTCTTAAAGGTTAATGATCAGGATAATTAGCTGACCTATTGTAACCAGATAACATTCAATTGAGATAAGTGACAGGTGACCGTAGTTATTAAAACAGATTAGAAACAGACTCTCTGACATTGCAACTTACTTATTAAAAATTGCCTGTAAAAGAAGCTGTGGAAAACATCATCTACCTCTTTTAAAAAGGTCCAGTTTAATAATTCCTACTCCCTCTATTTTATCAATACCCCAAATATCTATCTTGTGTGTGAAAAAAGATTAGAGAGAGAGGTTTAGGAACAGACTCTGTGGTGGAAATTTTAAAATGTAGTTGGTCACATATTACAAATGATAAAAGGAGGATTTAAAGCAACCCATGTGTTTATTTTTGACAGGATTATTTTACTGCCAGAGTAAGACTTTATAGAAGTCCTATGATAAAACTATTTTTATTAAAAATGTTTCAGCATGTTCTATTTAAATTTATGGTGCTGCTGGTTTGTTTGGGGTTTTTTTTGCTTTAGATATAGGCCTTTTAACTTGAGATGAGCAAAAAAGTAAGTGAGGAAGATGTGTGGTGAATATTTTCCTACATCATAAGAATGTTCTTGACACTTAAGAGATTTGATCCAGAAAATTTATTGGCCCTATGTGTTTGGACAACATGTCTGAGCTCTGAAGGACCCCTGTACCACTACTTTGCTTTGATGTCACACCTGCATTGTGATAGTGTAGACATCACAAGAAGTAAGATCTGCATAAGTCCTGTTTTTTACCACTATACCTGATGGAACTGGAAAATTAAACAAGGAAGGCATAAAAACCTGCCCTTACTTGTGAGACAGAGATATCCCAACAGATATTTATGAAGTCTTATCAAGCTTCATGAAGAAGCAGCATATATATAAACATCGACCTAGGAGGCGTAACGAAGACAATTAAAGTCAGTCACATCTATGAGATGAAACTTCAGCAGAGTCCACATTTCTTGCTCTGTTTCCATACAGACAGTAACAAAATTATATTCCCATAGTACTTAGGATCTTTAGCACGTGAACACCAAAAATCTAGGAAAAACCAGGTAATACTAAAGATTAGATCAGGAAGCAAGAGTTTTAGCCTCTGAAACCTCAAGGAATTTAGGAGCTCTAGAGCTCCTTAGCAAAAGGAAGAACAGATCCTATGAATATAAATAAGGAAAAATTTGTTACCTTTATATAATCAAATGAATCTCTAGCCCTGAGAATATAAGAATAAGACATCTAAGGTTTTTTTCAATATCCCTCTGTCACAGCACAGGAATCAACATTTCCTTTCGAACTGCAGATGCTTCAAAGGAAGACCAAAAAATTCTCTAAGCCAAGAAAAAGAAACTTCTTGGACCAAGAAGATTCTTGTCTTTAGATGATTAACTAAACACAAGCCAAAAGGATATCTGCAGTTTCTTAGGGATTTCAAGAAGTAGTTAGCATAGCTGTCTTTTTAAGATCCCACTTTCACATAGGTTAGAGTTTTGCTGGTGTGTTTTCTTGGTGTAATACTATGTTACACATAGTTATATATATACCAGTAGACATATTAATATTATATATATATAAATATGTCTATATATATAATTATATATATATATATAGTATACATATGACAGTAGTGGTATATCTTCATACATTTTTATCTTAAAGATACTCTGAGCTTATACTAGTAAATTAAACAATACTAAGGAATGTTCCTGGTTACAGGGACATGATCATCTGAACTATTAAACTGTTAGAGCTATGGTGGCATGTTTGCAGTCATTGCTAATTATTACTCTTCTAAAGCATTTCTGTGCATGTTCTTGCATCTAACAGAGGCTGACTGTTTCCAAAAGTCATTTTATGTGTAACCACACTGATTTGCACATAAAAAGGCTTGATATTGTTATCACAGACTCTTCTGTATCAGCTGGTCTCAGTGCTATAGAACAGTTCAAGATATGTTAAATTTGCTAATTAGGACTTTGGTTTTAGCAAAATCCTTAGATCCTGGATACAGCTGATCTCATATGAAGGAAACCTCCTTTTCATCAAGAACACTTTGTTTCTAATTCCAACCTGTTTTATCCAGCACATGGTAATGTTTCTGATGACTTCAATGATAAAATTCAGAGAAGAAAAAATGATCTGAGACTTCAAAAATGAGATGATGAGGAAAGACTGAAAGAGCTAGGTTAATTTTATCTGTTTAAGGAGCATTCTAACTTATAAACTTCTAAATCTCTGTGTCAAAGGGAGAGAAAATGTTTTCTTCAGGGCCAGTGAAGTTAGGGCAAGAAGTAATGGGCATACGTAACAGTGAGGGAGATTTAGATTAGATATTAGGAAGAGCAAAGTAAGTGGAAGGATTTTGGGGTCACAAAAAGAGGTCACTTAGATTACTGAATGTTCACTCTTGCAAGTGTTTGAGAAAAACTGCAGAAGATATTAAGAATTATTTAATTGATAAATGATAAAATGCTAGACAGAAACAATGAAAGCATTGAAGGTACTTTCTAACCCAATTTCATTAGAATTTCTGATCATGACAACTTCATATAAGAAAAAAAGTAACAACTAAATATTTGGCACTTTCAGAGAATTTTATTTGGTTGGAAAACTACAATAAAATGCAAAATATATTACTATTATTTATTGATTGTCAGTATACCTTTGTTTCAGTATTGGGTCACCAGCTGATGAAGGAGGTAAAAAGAATGAAAAGCAATTTATTTAAATGAAATTCTATACCATATTCTTGCACATATTCTAAATGTGAGCATTGACATTGATTTTCTTTAAGCATAACAATAATGATAGAGGGTTTTTTACACTTCCACATAACACCAGATTTAAATGTGTTCTGTCATAATTGTTCTAATTACTTTCAAGGTAATTCCTTTTCCACATCTTAATATTCTAGGAAAAGGTCTACTGTTTCATTCCTATACTTTCTTCTCAGTTTCTTACTTCAGAAAGTCAAGGTAGAAATTCCATGGCTTCTAGCTTCTGATTTCCCTAATTCCACATTCAGTTAAACAGATTATTTGCTACATAGTGTATGTCGTATTAGAGAAAGTGACCTTATTTACCCCCCACTCCCATCTAGATTTTTATTACATTGCACTAAATCTAGCATGGTTGTTTATAACAGCTGTTCCACTTTTCCTTTATTCAAGTATTGCAAGCTATAAAGTTTCATTCTAGGCTCTTAATGCAGTCAATCATTTACCTAATAAAATAAAGAAGACTAATGAATCTTCCCCATATAAAGCTTCATTTAACTGGATTTGACAATATAGCAGTATTGCTAAAAGATGTGTGAACAAGCAACTGGAATACCTGGAGCCAGATACACTTAAGTAGCTCACAGTAAGTTATATACAGGAAACGGGTTGCAACAGTAGATGGATAAGCAAAAGGTTTTGCCTCGGGCTACCTCTGGGGCATTTGAAGTAATGTAATTCTGCCAGGACCAGCATGGTGAAGCATATATTGCAACATAAGCATCTCATAAAGTAGTTGTAGAGATTAAATGTCTACTAAAGGCTTAATTTTAATTGGAATTTGATTAGCCTGGAGGCATAAAATTATGTCTAATATATTTTTTTCTTCTAACAGTTTAACAAATAGTTACAGAAAATACTTAATGAGAATTTCATTACAGTATTAAAACCCAGATAAATTTCTTAATTTTCTCTTGCAATAAAAAATTAGAGAACCAAAATTTTAAAGTTAGTACAGAAAATTGGTTTTAGTTCACTATCTCACAATTGATCAAAGCTGCACACTGAAGGTACTTATTCAATCGAATATTTCTATATATATGCAGAATCTTTGCAAAACAAAACAGATGCATTTGAAAATATAAATGTCCAAGAGAATGTTCTCTTTTGTATGAAATGGCTGTATACATTTAATAGAAGAACACTGTTCATATGACTAATGCCTTGAATAAATAAATATTAATTATTTAGAAAGAAGCCTATCTTCCTTCCTGCCTTCCTTCCTGTCTTCCTTCCTGCTTTCCTACCTTCCTTCCTGCCTTCCTTCCTGCCTTCCTGTCTTCCTTCTTTTTCCCCCACAAAGTGGTAGTCTGAATCTTTTGTGTCAGGGGAAAAAATAGGTAGGAAACCACTTCTGTCTCCTCTGTAACAAATGAGCTACAATGACCTTTGTGCCAGCGTAAACTGTACAGCTCTGTGCAGGCCGTTTTTTGTTTTGTTTTCTTCTGTGTTTTACATACACTAAATTAATGACATTTTAAAAGAATTTAATTAAAACTCAAGAATTAGCTTTATAAAATAAAAAATACTCTTTTTCATGTCAAGCTTAATACCAAGATAGCTCATTTAGCAATTTTCTCCAGCATATATCTATGAGACTCTTGATACATAGAAAGGTTCTATTTTACAGGTATTTTTTCTGTGATAATATTAAACGTAAAGATTACAAATCCTGTGGATGTAGAGGAATGTTCTCTATTCCTTCCACACAATAGGGAACCAGATCTACTTGATCTCTGGGAAGCTCTGCCTACTTGTGATTGCCATCCAGATCTAATCCATTCATTCCTGCAGGGTAATAAAAATACACTTATTATTTTGGTTTTGAAAAGACATTTTCTATGCCTGCAGAGAGACCGTAGCTCTTAGGCCAACTCCTGTCTTATCAACGGAAAGAAGAATCAGAACAAAATTCACTCCTGGGTCTTGTTTTAGAGCAGTAATTATCTCTATGAAAATACACCACATTTCTTTTAGGAAGGAAGGGGCTTGATAAGTTAACTTTCATTAGTGGTTGATGTCTTTGTACATCTGAAATATCAGCATAACCAAGACTATGTTTTTGTGACAGCTTTCATCCCTGATTTTATTTATACTGCTCTGTGTCAGACCTAAGTTGGTTTCCTGAAGGGCACCACTTCATTCAGACAATCTGAAATCCAACTCAAGAGCACAAAAACTTTCTTCCAGAGTGATATTGATAAATTCCTTCCTTATTTGCTTATTTGATTCTGGTGATTTTTGGTTTTGGTTGGTTGGTTGGTTGGTTTTTTGGTTGGTTGGTTGGTTTTTTCTTTGGTTGGTTGTTGTTTGGGGAGGGTTTTTTTGTTTTTTTTTTCTGGGGGGTGGGGTTTGTTTTTGATGTTGTTGTTGTTGTTGTTGTTTTTGTGTATGTATGTTTGGCTTTATTTCTAGATCTCCCTAAGTACACTGCCATATTTTAAGGCAAACATAGACTGTATACTTCCAGCATAGCTCCCCTGTAAGTTCACTTAACTTCCTTTCACACCTGTGCTGTCACTAATTGCTTGTTTACCTCCCTGGCTATAAACGTTTATAGTCTTCAATTACTCTGTGCACTAATTATCCTGAAGCCCTGGTTTGGGGCAAGGGAAGAAGTCACTGAGAAAATAAATATTCTTGTTTTCTAGCATTAGATATATACAGTCTTCCTGTAACATTACAGGAAACAGTATTTACTTTCTAGTTTTCTATAATTAATTAACAGAGCTAGTTGTTTTTGGGTTTTTTTTAAAGCTAGTTGGGAAGGCATTGGAATTCAAATTATTATTTGGAAATGATAGGGGTATATTTGCAAGGATGAAAGCTTAATCCCCTTATCATCCTATTCTCCATTTTACTCCTAAGATGCGTGCTATCTCTCATTATCTTTAGTATATCTTCATAATAATGTTTTCAGGGTTCTTTTGTGCCTTCCACCTCCATGAACTCATACGTTCTGTCTTTCTGGTGTACAATGTTATATAACTACATATTGTGGGGACTATTTTGAAATTTTCTTTCTAAAACATCAGTATCTGTTTTTTTCTACCTGACCTCTAACACTATTTTTTGTTTCATTACTCTGAGAATTTTTTTTCATCTATTCATAGTTCCTAAAGTATTTATTAATTAATCTCCTTAATAATGCAACCGACTTTTTTGTTGATGCTTTATTCAAGTCAAAGTCAGTGTTTTTTCCTGGATAACTTTGTCTACAACTCATTTACTACTTTATTCTTCTCTTATACTAATAATACCAAAATAGTTCTTCTTCAACGTTTCATTTAATTTTTCTTCCATGAAGTGTGTTTTTAGGCATATCAGAACAAATCTGTGGGAACTTTCAGAAAGACTGGAGGGGTACATAAGGTTATCATCCAAAAAAGAAATTTTCTGATATTCATTCCTCTTATTTTCTTTTTTTCTTCTGCATACCTATTGGGGCAGTGACCTCCTGTCCACCATGCAATCTTGGGCTTTGTTTTAGAACAGCTATTTCATTCCTTTGTTATATGTCACATAATTCTTTGTAAATGAAACTTGTCCCTTCGGGAGGGTGCATTTTCTCCATAGGTGTAATGAAATATTATAAATCTTTCTGCAGACAGAGGGCATATAGTAAATTAGTGTGATACTGACCAAAAATTAGTTCATGCATGTTTGGAAAAACATGAGCTCAATTATTAATTATAGTCATTAAAACACAAATCTACAATTACTGGGAGTAACAAACATAAATCAGATTAAAACCCACTGAAAATAATCAAACATTTAATATTCTCTTTCTCTATTTCTGTAAGTTTCAGCTCTCACAAGAATGTTTCTCTCCATCCTTCAAACTTGGCTGAATTGTTTTCAGAACAAAGCATCTCTGTTTTGCTAGAGTTCTTTATTATAGGAAAGGTTTTCAAATTTGTTCACATTATAAAACAAAAGAGGACTTGTGTAGTGTAGTTCCACTTCACAAGACATCAACACTAGCAAAAATGCTTACATTTTCCTTGGGTAGCCAAATCAGCCACTAAGGAATTAAAAATATCTGAATCTATAGCCTTTTGAAGTCTTTAACTATCAGAGAAACTAACCATCCATAACTCCATAGAGTCACTACCTACTTAGGTATAGTATCATCTTACAATCAAATGCAAAATACCTGCAAATAATGTGTTCCTATTGCTTTATATCATCTTGCATTTGTTTGAGGATGGAAACTGGAAGATATCGGAGTGCTTAATACGGTTGAATCATATTAATTTTTCTTATTATTATTTATATGCAAACTTGACAAAGGAAATATTGTCATTTTTTAAAGAAGCACCCCAAGAAAAAACAACAACAAATATAATGTGTTATTCATATTTTTTCACATTGCTCTTCAGCTTCATTTCTATGAAGGAGAAAATGAGATAAGAGACCTTATCAGCTATTTTAAAAATATTAGTGTACTCCTGATATACAATCCTGTATCATATGGGGTGGGTCATCTAGCTGAATGAAAAGGGTCAGTAATTCAGGTAAATACTACTCAGCACAAAACTGTGATAAAAAGAGTTCTGTACATCTTAGGAAATATTACTTTTTTTCTGCAAATAAGAAAGTGACCATGAGAAAGCAAAACCAATTTACTGTTATCTTAACTACGTAAAAATAATAATTATAATCTCCTACAACATTCTTGTTGCTAAATTGGAGAGATATAGGTTTCAGGGATGGACTGTTAGATGGACAGAAAATTGGCTGTATGGACATGTCCAAAGAGTTATAGTCAAAGGCTCAATGTCCAAGTGGAAACCAGTAAAAAATTATGTACTCAGGACTTTGTGTGGGAACCAATACTATTTAATATATTCATTAATGACATGGACAGTGGGATTGAGTGTACCCTCAGGAAGTTTTCTGGCAACACCAAACTGAGTGGTACAGTTGATTCCCTTCATGGAAGGTGTCGTTCAGAGGGACCTTGGCAGGAATAAGCGGTGGGCTAGTGCAAACCTTGTACATTTCAACAAATTGCAAACAGCTGCATCATGTCCTGGCTGCCACAACACGCTCTGTTTGCTCATTCTTTTTGCAGCCCTCCCTACAGCAGCCTTTGTGAGAGTCTTGGCACTCCCCAGGGATTTCCCTGGCTCAGGAAACAGGATCTCCATCTCCGCTGTGGAATAGGCCTGCTCCGGAGCTGACCATCTCAAATGATTTGTTGGGAATATCTGCAATGCAGATTATAGATTTCAATATTTTTCAGAAAAAAATATATGTTAAATATAACATAAGTGTTATTGTTTAAATCCTTTTAAGTCCTTCATACTTCCTAAGAAACCCCAAATGTTGTGCTTAGCAACTCAACAGTGTGGTACTTATAAAAACCAAGTGAATCCTTGAATGTAAAGTCCATCTGTATAACCATGCATCAGAGCAACAAACCCAGAAAATTTGCATACATCCTGTACTACAAACTATTTTTGAATGACTGGATATGCCAATTACTGGTTTGAATAGATGACACTACTTCTGCTGGTTTAAGCTTATCAGATCTGACAGTGTTGATCAAATTGTCACACAATACTTTTTAAATCTAAGACACAAAGATAAAAGTGAGAATGCTTGCTTTATCAGTTAATAAAAATACTCCTAGGGCTAAAGAAATAGCTGATAAGTGTGACAATTTATTAGGAAATCCAACTGCTGATAATTCAAGGCCATGGAAGTTGATTTCAGTTTGTAAGCAATATGAAAAGTACACGTGCTTTACAAAAAAAAAGCACAACAACCCCCCCCAATTATTTATTTATATATACGTAAGATAGCTTTCATTTATTATTATACAGTGGCTTGGAAATAAATGGTCTCATTTTCTCTATTCTGTGTTCCAAAATGGCTGCAATTGATTATGCCTAAAATTTATAACATTGCTGGGTATATTTGGTGCATCAATAGGAAGAGAATATGAGTGATCAATTTATTAAACTAGGAACAAAAACGAGAATATTCTATGTTCTCAGTGAACAAAACAGCACAAGATCTATAGCAGCAGGCAAGGATTTCTGTTGTTATTATATCACTGCTGTTATTTCTTTTGCTGCTCTTTTACTCGCATCATCCCCCTTGAGTCCCAGAGTCTTCATGGTTCATTTTCTATTGATTCTCAATACTAAGAATTGGAAAGATGAAGATATATTCAGAAGTGAGCAACAAGCAGTCAGCAGTAAATAAATTCTTTATAATGTAAGTAACTTGAAAAGATTTATGACAATGTGCTTTATATTATATTAGAATTCTTCATTTAGCTCTGCCTTGAGTCCCATTTCATATATTTTACAAGGCTTGCAGTTTATCTGTTCATATCAGTAGACCTTTTTATTTAATTTTCTCAGACACTTTGACATTTAATAGGACTGAATAATGAGAGCTTCCCACAATGAATATCATGTGGTTATTTATGTTCTCAGTAAACATAGAGTTTTTAGCTCTTAAAGTAATCTTTGAAGCACACGTAAAGTGCATGACAGGCATCCACAGTTTTGGCTTTCTTCCCTTTTTTCAGATCTAAATCCCAAGGGGACCGCTTTTCTCATAAGAACAGATAAAACTCATGCTCAGACAGATTTTTGAGAATTGCAATGCAATGTTAACACTTCTGAAACATTCTTAATCAATTTTAAATGTGTAAAAATCTCACGAAATTGCCATTGGCGTAATAAAGCCTTCTTCATTACTGATTTTCTCAAAGCATTGTTCCACACAGCTAGTAAATAGCCAACAAAAACAAACATCTGTAGTGACCCAAACAACATCTGTAACAGCAAATCAATAAAACCTTCAGTTTAGTTTTATCTAGAACAGCAGGACATTCATTTAACATCAATAATTTAGAGCAGAAGCTTTACCGTAGCAAATATTTGGTAATGTATATACATGTGCACGGGCAAACATAAATACATGGAGAAATACATATATATATACAGATACCAGTTTTTATATAAATGTAACATACAAAAGGCTTTAATAGTCAAAATAATTAAGTTTTAGCCCCAAAAAGATGGCTAAGCACATCCAGCTTAGCTGATATATAGGCGTCTACTAAGCACAATAAAAGCTTTCAGACAATGCCATATCATAATTGCAGGTATGATCAGCTCACCAAAGGCCATTTAAAGTGTCCGTATTAATGAGAGGTCAGTGTTGCAACATACTGGTGTGGATGTTTTTACAGAAAAAATAGTATGTGACAATGCATAATGTAATGAAATAAGTGGGACAACTTTAGTGTAATGTTAAGCAGAGAGAGAGGTAAATCCAGCACAGTGTAATTCATGCTGCCTATTAAGAGAGATCTCTAAAGTTGCTGTTTCTCAGAACTTTACCTCAGATTAATTTTGAAGGAATGAGTTGTCTTACTCTAAAAGACACAGCAAATGCACTAAAATTTCTCTGACATAAATGATCATGGGATCAGGATGAAGGAGTCTTGTGGACGATAAGTTTAAGAATACAGACAAATCCCAAGTATCTCAGGAAAAAAAAAAAGAAAAAAGAAAGAAAAAAAAGGCTTCTGGACTGCCTTAATTATTTCCATCAAGATTTTGAAAGTGGCTTATTCTTCTAGAAACAACTTCAAAGTTGAAAAGGATCTATGTGATGCAAAATGGGAGGAGCATATTATCTCAGTTAGGGAAAGAAAGAAAAGAACAATAAGTAGATGTCAGAGACAAGTTTATTCTTCCACATGAGAGCACTTTTCTTCTAGTACTTGCCTATTGATTTTAACACTTGTCAAGTTATCAAAAAATTTTGAGAAGTGTTCTAATTCATGAAGAAATATCCTTTGTCCTCCTTCTAGGTATTTTGCAATAAGTATGTAATTTTCCCTAATTTAATGTTTAATGAATGACACCTGGACATATAATTTAAAGGTACTGAGTGTCTACATAGAAGAAATGATCCACAACTGTCCATAGGAAATTATAATTATCCTGGTTTCAACTGGTATAGTCTTAATTTCTTCTCAGTTGCTGGTACAGTGCTGTGTCTTAGATTCAGTATGAGGATAATGTCGATAACATACTGATGTTTGGTGGGTACTAAGTAGCATTTATCCTAAGTCAAAGACTTTTTTTGTGTCTCATGATCTACCAGTGAGGAGATACGCAAAAAGTTGTGAGAAAGCCAGGATGAGTTGCTCAAACTGGCCCAAGTTTGAGTTCCACACCATGGAACATCATGCTCAGTACGTAAGCTGGGAGAGTTACCAGGAAGGGGAGTCCAACTGGGGTTTGGGGACAGGATCTGGCGTTGGTCAGTGGGTGGTGAGCAAAATGCATCACTTGGTTTTCCTTGTTTTTTTTTTCTTTTATTATCATTGTCATTATTTACTATCATTATTATATTTTTTTTGTTTCAATTATTAAATTGTTTTTATCTCAACCTATAAGTTTAATATTTGATTCTCCTCCCCATTTCACCGGAGTGAGGGGAGTGAGTGAGCAGCTGTATGGTGCCTTGTTGCCAGCTAGGCTTAAATCACAACAGTCACTATAGTAGAAAAACACAAAACTTGTTGAGTGACTCAAAACCAGTTTCTCCTCCCCAGCAGAAATAGCAGCACTCTGGTCAAGTATCCTGTGATTTCCAGAGGAAACAGAGATTATACCAGAGACAAATCTTTCAAACAGCAGCTATTGGATGAAAGAAGTAACTGTGAGCCTTTACTCCTAGTCAGAAAAGACAAACACTGTGATATTCTTGTGTCAAGTAGAGACTAATGCTCAATTTGTGCAGTCAAATTACTTTTTAATTTTTAAAAGCAGAGCAAGAACTCAAATGGACTGTTTCCATTTACTATTGATTAAGTTTTGCTATTCAAATACCATTTAATGCTTTTCTCACTAAAATGTGTTTTCACAGAGGAAAGATACTATTTATCACATGTAAGGTTAATAGAATCTATACTTATGCCAGATGAAAAATAGTCGAGCTGAGAAGTTAGGTTTCTGAACTCATTTAGTGCTGGTACCTACTTCTCCAAAATCATCTGGTACTCTATAAGTTTCTCTTTGAGATTTTGAATTTAATTGTGTGTGTGTATTCAAAAGGTAATTATGCAGCTACCTGATTAAAAGTTCACTCACATAATCATTAAAAGTGTCTTTTGGTGACAGTTGCAGTGTGTCAGGTTCAGAACTGAATGATTATCACCTGCTGATTGTAGAAGTGAATGTCTATAATGGGAGTCATTTTAAAGCAGCACTTATAAACTAATACTGTTCCTACATTACAGTGATTATTTTGTTGTGTCAGATACCTATTTGAGAAGAAAGAATTATTTCCAAATTCATTTACTTATTGACAGACATAGCATTAGAAGGTAAAGAATCAGAGTATTTGCAGTATTTGCAGAGTATTTGCAGTGCAAAATATTATGTGTCCATAAGGGTATGGTCAAATTAAGCACTCTTAGAAACAGACGAGGAGCGTTAAGGATCTTTAAGATAGTGTTCTTTTTAAAATTTTAAAAACAGAGAGAAAGCAAGTTACTGAAAATGGTGTCATATATACATTATTATATGACTGTACAACAAAAATAAAACCAGTTTCTAATATTAACCAAAATGTTTTTAGAATATTTAGGCTTTTATAATTTTAGATAAAAGTTGTTTTGGCCTCAACGAGATATTTTCCCATTTCTTTGACAAAGATTGAGAGCTTCTGTGTCTTTGTTTTTGTTTGTTTGTTTGTTTGTTTGTTTGTTTATTGGAGTTTGTTTTGTTTTGTTTTGGGTCTTTTTGCCAGAGGAGTGAATAACTTAGTTTTGGTCTATTCTTACACTTATATATTAAAATTCAGATTTCTCATGAGTTTTGAACATATTCAAATGCCATTATTTTTAGCTGAAAAGAAATTAAGATTTGTTTAAAAGGAGAAAAGAGGTCAGGAATGAGGTTTGTACCAGTAAAATTTATATTAGGACTTATTAAAATTATATCTGAATTAATATCTAAAATCCCTCTAATATAAGGAGATAAAAATGCATTTCCATTGTTGTTTTTCATTTCTGAACAGCAAAGATACATTAGCAATCCCATAAATGACTGCATTATTAGCAATCTCACATTGCAAGAACACAGAAAGCCTAATTGATATCTGGTCAATAGAAAGTTTCCCTTTGCTGGAAGTTATAGAAAGATTCTCTTGCTGAAGATTAGAACCTCTTAGTGCTGAAGCTATTTAATTAATACAGGTAATTGGAATTTGGCATTTACTGAAATGCTGTAAAAAGGAAACAAATTATTTTTACTTCTCGTTTTGTTTTATTTTACTGCTTCTCCAGAACCATAAGAACAAGATGGTTTTGAGACAGTTTGCAACAGAGTACCATAAAATGCTACTTCTCAGGTCTTAATCTTGATTCATTCATACCTTCTTAAATCAGAAATAGTTCTATGGAAATCAATCTATTTGTACTAAATTTATTCCACTAACATAAAGTCTGTCAAGAAGAAATGTTTGGTTTTGTTCAGTTTGGTCTGGTTTTATGCGTGAATATAGCAGCTGCTATGGTAGACATATTGTCACAGGATCCTTCCCTGGTTTTGGGGGATTGGTGTTTTTTATTCCTGTGAGCACTCTGCATGGCTCTAGATAGCTAATTATATCAGCCTATGGAGGCTATTTTTCCATATTTCTCCAGCTGATGATATATTCACTTTGAATGAAATAGGAATAATATAAAGGAAGAAGAATAGAAAAGTCTCAGTAATTTCACCACTATGAGCACTTCTTTTCCTAAATTAAGCATGTAATTATCAAACTCTGTCTATATCGTCATATGGTTTAACCTTTATGAAACTAATTAGGTTGAAGCTTAAAATTACTTGCTGTCTAATTTGATGAAACAGCTGCAATTTTTTCCTTTCAAGGAGAAACTGGGGGGAAATGTAGACAACTGAGTTGAAAAGCTATTATCAATAGCACAGAACACAGATAGCTATTAGAAAAGGTTCGGGAATTGAGGTGACCTACATAAAAGAACTTTTTGGGTGAACTGGGCAAGCATATATGTAACATAGGTAATATTGTACTACGGAAAAACAAAGGAAAAATTAGATACTACATATTTATTTTGATGTCCTGGTGTTTTCACACTATTTATCCTATGAGATTTACAAAAGTTTTAATTAAGAGAATGATGACACATACTTACCTTTCACAGCAACTGTGAAAGTCTAGTGCATCTCACTTGGTCATTCTGACCAATTTTGCTCAGACTACAACAAATTCCCCAATATGTAGTCATCTTTTCTAATATATAATTAAATGCATTAAATAACTTAGGGAGTGAACTCCCAAAAATACTTAATAAAAGCATATAGCAGAAGAGCTGACTCCTTTAGTCTAGTAAACATTCTAGCAATAAGTCTGAACATACTGACTCTCATATCAGGGTAGGCTCTTTGAACACATGCATCCACAGTTGCTGATCAAGCTTCACTAAGGCAGTCTTTCCTGGTTTATTCTGTAGTGATAACGAATATTCATAGACACTATATTTTGAAGATGATTAGAAGATAAAACACCATGATTTTACAACTCAGCACTCAGCTGAGATCCATAATTGTATGTTTTTACTAGTTTTGAACAGTCAAGAACCAATTGCACTTGAAATCATTCTTTTATAAAAACTAGCATTTTCAGAATATGCCAACAAGGAAGAAGAGGAAAGAATCACTTTTAAAGTGCTGGCATTTCTTACCAATGCATTTCATGGCCCAAGGCAGTGGCCTACTGACTCCCTCATGCTCTACACATAGTGGGTTCGAATGCTGTCCTTGGTGAGAAGGAGGGTTTATGACCCTGAGATTGGCTCAGTGGGTTAGAGCATGGTGCTGACAACACCAAGGTCATGATTTTGATCCCTATATGGGCCAATTACTTAACAGTTGGACTCAATGATCCTTGTGGGTCCCTTCTAACTCCGAATATTCTGTGATTCCGTGAAATGTCTCTATCTGGAGAACAACTTTCTGCATATATGCAAGGGGTAGGTCCGGTTCCATGTGAAGTCTGGATCTCTGCATCCACCCAGCCAAGGAGGTCTACAGGAATTAGGAATAGGCAGACGGAGCACATCCAGGTTAGAAAATGCTCTGCATTCACGAACCCATTAGATTTATTTACAAAGTAGCATACATGCCCCACATCCTGCTGGCAAGGTGTGCTGCAGTATTCTTTCTCTGCGTAATTGACCACCACCTCTGTCAAGAATTTCCTGAAGCAGGACATGACTACGTAGTCAGACAGATTTATCTCCTTCTGTGTGTGAAACTTAGGAATGCATACTGATATAACTTAAAAAAAAAAAAGCTCCTCTTTACCCCCCCCAAAAAAATAGAAACAGACTTAAATATTACCATGTATTTACATGCTGCTAAGTAAATCAATAAGCAGATAATATAAGCCTTTCAACCAAAATTAAAGACTTTCCCTCTACAAGTTTTCCCATTTTTAAACAGATGACGACCACAAAACCTAGAAAAAGTTCCTGTTTAATCTTTAGTACTGTGGATGGGGTATGTAAGATTCTTGTTACTACATAGAAACAGATAAAATACATGTACACGTATTTCCCTAAAGACTCTACGATGATTTTCTTTTTAAGTATTAAACATTCCAGTTTGCTCTTCAGACTTCATAACCATTCAGGGAGACTTATATGCCTTAAAAAAAGATCTTCAAATGCCGGTCAGCTGACAAAAGATATATGTAACCCAGAAAAGAAACACAAGCATAAATGATTTTCTTTTCTCACAATAAGGCACTCTAAGAAAATAGATAACTTAATTAATTTTGTTCATTTTGGTTGTAAATCAAATCTGGGGATGAAAATAACCAGAAGCAAAACCAAAAAACCTTGAAATGGAATTCTCGCCTTTTAGAAAGATTTGGATATGAGCAGTTTATATCAGATTCGTGAAGCCTAGCCATGACATATCAGATTAGGCTTCTCCATTATCATATATATGTGTATAGTGATCAGAAAAAAATAAATTATTCAACAAATTTTGTCAGGGAACAGCGTGATATTTTCTGATGCAGAACTATGACAATATGGTTCTATGACTAGACTTGTAGGCTGCATCAATTTATAGGATAAAGACATAACCTTAGCACTATTTCAAATTACTGGTCTGAAGAGAAGTGTTACTCTTGAAAAGTCTGAAGACTGAAATATTGTTATTACTATATAAAATTAATACTAATTATTTTCTAGAGTTTTTTTTCCTTTCTCTTAAAAGTTGGGATGAAGTATAGGGGGTTTTTTCCCTAAAAAAAGTCTGTAATCTCTGAACAGTAGTTTTGTTTCAGATTGAGGACTTGTATTTCATATAAATAATATGCAACTTTTTCAGACTTCTTTTGAGTAAAAATTCAGTGTTTTCAAAGCCACTTAAAGCAAATGAAGTGTGCTGGTTCAGTCTTCCTTTTTTAATGTATTGGAACGCTGTATTACAAATTTAAAAATGGATTTAATGGTTCCTATCAGTTACAATAGTGCTTAATCAGTGGAAAAGTTGAGCATTTATCTGAACTGCAATTAGCTATGCATTTCTGAAAGAAAAGACTTCCCCTGTGTTCTAGTTATGGATGAACAAGGACTTTGGAAACACATTCAACTTACATTTTTATCTGCTGCATGTTACTGCAAGATACAAGAAAATCTGACAGTGTTCCCATTAGTGATTCATCTGGCATTAGAAAGTAGGAGTCATTTCCTACTGGAACTTGAAGTATTTGATTGAATGCCTTTGAGATAGCTGTGAGAGAATGGCTGTTGACTGAGCAAATATTTTAGAGGGGAAAAATTCCTGTAGGAACTCAAACTGCAGACTCTGCCTTAAACGGAGAGTCTGTATTGTAATAACGTGTGGTTTTATTTGAAACACGTATCTTTGGATGCAATCTGTGAAGAGGAGAGGTCTAAAGAGGAAAAAATGTTCAATAACAGTGTACAGTATATTAGATATGAGACTCTGCAAAGAACTATAGAGTCACATCATTCTATCTTGCTGCTGCTATAATAATTCTTTACAGAAAATTCAGATAAGGCAGGAAGCGGTGGCGATCAAGCTAGATGTCTAGTAGTCATTAGTGGAAGCTATTGGGACGTGAATGCTTGTGCGAAGCTGCAGTTCATGACTGATGGGTTCAGATGGGCAATTGAAGAGAACAGCGTTGGAATACTGATTTGGAAATAAGATAAAAAAACCCTGACATTTCTCATACATGGACAGGAGTGGAAGGAACAGTAGCTATGTGAAAAATTGGTAGAATATTTTGTGATGCGGAAATTATGGGGAGTGGGAAAGTCACTAGATACACGAGGATTGAAAATAGATATGGAGAAAGAAAAAGAGTGTTGGAAGAATATCACAAAGACGAGAGCTAGTAAAGGGATGAATGTTGATGATAACACTGGAAAAACAGGAGGAAAAAAATGGAATAGTAAAAGAAAGTAGTAAAGTTGGCTTTAGTGAGAGGAGTAGGAGAGGACGCATTAACTTTTTGTAGCTACAGAAGAGAATGTATACATCACTGTTACAGTCAAATTATTTAGTTTATCTAAATAATAGAGATATAAAAGTATAGCAAAAATTTTGGAATGCAATTTCAGTACAATAGGTGTTAAGCATTTCAGAAAAAATGTCAAAGATTTTCTTCAAACATGAAACAAATCCTTTAAGTGTAGGTTAATTAACACTGTTAATTTAAAATATAAATTACGAGAAGAGGATCAGAAAAGGAAAGTTCCCTTCTATTGCTATTCTACATCTTTTTCTGGAAAACTGGTAAAAAAGTCTGACAGAAATAGCTTCAGAAGTGGTTTTATAATTAAGAATAATTAATTATATTTATGTTCAAAGCTCTGTATTTTACCAAACTGTTTAAAAATGTTAATATAATGGAGAAAATATTTGGAAAGGACTCACAAACTTATTAACACCACCTGCTACCACAACCACCTACGCTACTTCTATTTCTCTCAAAGAATTTTACTTTCTAAAATGTAAAAAAAATTGTTTCATCATATTTTGTCTTGCAAAATTAGATTTAGGTGGTTTGGAACTGGAAAACTTAGCTACTTATGTGTGCTAAGTGGCAGAAATCTAGACATCTCTAGAGGACATAGTTTTAAGCTGTGCCAGGGGAGGTTCAGATTGAACGTTAGGAAGTATTTCTTCACTGAAAGGATGATGAGATGTTGGAATGGATTGCCCAGGGAGATGGTGGAGTCACCATCCCTGGAGGTATTTAAGGAAAATTGGATGTGGCACTTACTGCAATGGCCTGGTAGACATGGTGGTGTTCAGTAATAGATTGGACTAGACGATCTCAGAGGTCTTTTCCAACCTAATTGATTCTGTGAATCTGTGTTCTCCATCCTACATCAAGAAAGGTGGCAAATTATTGAAGAAATATGGAAAAAAATGTTGGGAAAATTATTTAGAAAAAAAAAAGTAGAGCAGCATCGGGAAATAATAGCATCTGGGAACTTTTAGATTGCAGGTTTTTTTCTCTAAAAGAAGAAGTAAAGTGAAAATCACAAAGATCCACCTTCAATCAACACATTTTTTTTTTCTCTAGCATCACTAGATCCACTTCTAAATCAATTCAGTCTAATGAAAGCATTTGTCTTGTGTAGACAAGGCACACACGTTAATTTACCTTGTTCCCACAGTAATTGAAGCATGTGCTGAGGACTCCCAATTACCTTTGAAGACATTTCTTATTTCTCAGACATCTGTCAATTATCACAGTTGCTTACCAGCAGAAAATCTTATTTTTGATAATATTTTTTCACAAAACTTTATGTCTCAACTGAGAAATTTATTTCTATCTTTGAAGACAGTTTAATCAAAGCCTCCTTTGATAGATGTGACTGCTTTTTGTGTCACCTCTTATGGCCTCTATTTATATTACCTTACTGTAGGCTCTTAACTGAAACTCCTGGCTGAGGAGTGGAGTTATTCCAATCTCTTTGTAGGCAAGAATCATCTGCAAGGGGTTCATTCAGCCCAGCCTCCAAGAGGTGCAAATGTATAAATTTTCCACAGAAGGAGCTTAAGTTGGTTTGACTTCTAACTTATTTTCAAGTCTGTGGAAATGTATCTGGTCCTGTTGTCCAAGGGATGCATATTTTTTTAGACAAGACAAATTTTATGCTGCCCTTTTCTGGATCCAGGTGGTTGGATGGTCCTCTGATGACTCATGTGCTCTTCTCTTTAGGAACAGAGAGTGAAGAATGGGCTGCTGTACTCATGACTACTGTGGTACATGTCCTAGAGAGGCTTGCTTTTTGTGCTGAGAGGGGCCTTGCTAGACGGAGTGTACAAGAGCTGCTGCTTTCTACATAGGCCTTTCTGAGGTCTGGTGCTGAAGTATGTATATCTTCTTAAAAGAAAGATGATGTGGATCATAGCTTTACAGAATTGCTGTAAATCCCAAAGTACAAAGTCACACTTTCATTTCACTACGCAAGAGAAGTTCACTCTCTTTCTTTGAATAAGTATCCCTTAAAAAATAAGTACATGGTGCTAAGTATATTCTTGTGCTCTCAGAGAACTTCTGCATTTTTTCCTCAGAAACTACCTTTTCTGTTTCATAACAGTTGTCTCTTTGCCCTTCTTTTGGGAGAAGTTGTTTAGCAAATACAGGATTAAATAAAGGGTTAAATAAACTATATATGACCTATACATGACACATGATGTTAGCACAGTAAAAAACCCAAAACCAAAATAAACCCAAAGCCATAACAAACCCCCACAAAAAATTACCACCACAAACAAACAAACAAACAAATCCAAATGCTGTCACAATCACTAATTTCCTAAAAATGGCCCTAAAGATGGCTTCATTGATTTATACATAGGCAGTTAAATAAGTGGCATGGTGTTAGTGTGAGCTGCTTTTATATTTTTCTGGGCTTTTCTGCCTTCTCTTAACTACCGGTGAGGGTGTTACATAAAAGTATTAGCTTCTGAGACTATGTGTCATCTCTGTCCCATTTTTACAACAAAACATGAAAAAGAGCTTTGCTGGAGTGCCCACCTTGCCTCACAGTGGCAACACCCAAATAATACACTAAAGATACTAAAACATGATCAGCCTCTGATGGTAGCTATTAGTCTAAACTTTCAAATCTTAGCTTGTAAGGAGAGCTGGGATACAGGTAGATTAAACAAATTACCTAAGGGATTTCTTTGGTATCAGCTATTGTGAGTTCTCGGAAATTTTTACTCCGAAGTAAACAGTAACATTATTTCTCCTTACAGGGAGAAGTGAACTGTGGCTATGGTATTACAATTTTCACCCTCTGATATTTCTTCCAGCCAAATAAAGCATGATATTTGTTTAGTTAACACAGCAAAGAGCAGGGTGGTCCTTGTGTCTGCTATTGTTTCTTTAAGTCCTTTTTGAAAAAAAAAGAAACTAATGCCTTGATGATTTATATTTCTTTCCAGCTTTGTTGCATTTATTTATTAAAGTGAGGATTTGAGAAAAATATTTGGATTATTTCTTAAAAGGTAGAAACATTCACTGAGAAATAAGAATTATTATAAAAATTATTGTAAAAATTATTATTGTGAGAACAGGGTAATAAATACATGAGGTAAAATAGACATCTATTATAAGAAAATATAATCTTAATACCTTTGGGACAAATTTGTCTTAGCATGAGGCTACCTGGAAGCAATTTTAACCACCCATTAGATAACATAATGACCTGGCAATGGAAGAGGAATTGTCAGTCTCATGGTGTGAGACTAAGTCTGTCTCAGTATACTCTATACATTCTAGATATTATTTTATTAGAAATATGGGAGAACATAAAGAATTTGTATAAAATGTAACTTATTAAAAGAAAGTTTTAGAAATACTATTGTGTGCAGTCTTAAAATGCTTATATATATGTTATTTTCCAACTGAAGATAAATAAATTTTATTGTTGATTGCTCATCATTCTTATATAATACTCATCATGGCTAGGCTTCGCGAACGAAGATTTGGGAAGGCTCTATCCACATTTGCTGCAGGCACACTGGTGGCTTATGAGGCCAATACGTGACAGACATATCCGATTGCAAAAGGCACAGCAGAAAGACTCCTTAGATGGTGTATTCTGCAATACACGATTCTTTCTGCGTTGCCTTTTTTCCTCGAGGGTGATCCTGCGTGTGTTCTCAAAGGAGACAGCTGCGTTATAGATGGTGTGTCTCCAGGCCTCCCGATTTGAGGCCAGAGTAGACAAGTTATGGTGATCAATATGGCCAAGGCTGAGATGTTGTTTCAGGGAGTCCTTGTATCTTTTCTTCGGGGCTCCTCTCTTGTGGCAGCCAGTGGCAAGTTCACCGTAAAGCAGGATCTTAGGGAGGCGGTGGTCCTTCATCCTGGAGACGTGCCCTGCCCATCGCAGCTGTGTTTTCATCAACATGGCCTCAATACTTGTGACTGCTGCTTGCTCTAGAACAGATGTATTGGTCACATAATCTGACCAGTGGATGTTCAGGATTGTGCGGAGACAGCTTTGATGGAAGCATTCTAGGAGACGCAGGTGGTGGCGGTAGATGACCCATGATTCGGAGCCATATAAGAGAGTTGACAACACAATGGCTTTGTAAACACTGATCTTGGTGCGTTTCTTCAAGTGTTTATTACGCCATACTCTTTTGTGGAGTTTTCCAAAAGCACTATATGCCTTTGCTAATCTGTTGTCTATCTCTCCGTCGATCTTACCATCTGAGGAGATGAGGCTACCAAGGTAATTAAACTGTTGGACTGATTTGAGCTCTGATTGGCCAATGGTGATGTGGGGATGATGGGGGACTTCCTGAGGTGTAGGTTGATGGAGGACCTCCGTCTTCTTTAAGCTGACCTCCAGACCAAAGAGCTCAGCAGCATCTGCAAAGCAGGACTTATATAATACTAAGTACAAATATTCTGATTGATGTTGATGGTGGTGATTGTCTTTAAAAGTTTAGTGCTTTTTCTGGAGAGCTATAAAACACAGAGGTGCAGAATGCTAGTCTGATACAGGACAGCATCCTTATATTTCTTTGGATGCAAAAGTCACAGAATTAGACAAATAAGGAGACAGACCTTCTTAGTCTCATTAATAAGATAAACTTCCTTACTGAAAAACTGAAGGTTTTACTAAACCTCTAAAGAGCAGCTTGAAAGATCAGAAATTATCCAGTTCGCATCATTCCGCTCAATAACAATAATAATAAAAATAATGGGAAAACTCCCCAACCCTAACCCCAAAGAACCATTTGAATAATTTCTGTTGTTCACATGTTCATTTATACAGACATGAATATTGTGGCATTATATTTTTCTTTGTAATTGGAACTCAAACCAGTTCAGATACTCCCTAGAGAAAACAATATATTACTCTATAATTTGTCATAAGTATGAGTCTGCAAGGATAAGCCTTGTCTGACCAGTTGTAGACATCAGCAATGCAGACTCTTACTCCAAAGCTTTCCATTATAGGTTCCCTTCATAATCAATAGACATAAATAAGGTGTTCCAGGGCATGATGCATCTACCTACTAGGGTTATCATAGAAATAAAAGTATAGATACCACATAAAATACCTGTTTCCTTAGTTCTTCCCCAAAAAGCCTTAAGAACCTGATGATAAAGTGATGACTGCTATTTTTTTCCATCACTGAGATTTTTTCTCTAGTATGGATGGGATCACATTACGAATGTAGCTACATTCTTCAAGTGATCATCTGACGTGTTCAAAGCTAATATGATTCAGTTTATCCAGAGAGCATAATTTTATTTTTTTTCCTGGCAGAACCATGTGTTAACCAGGTTGGCCTGTCAACACCTAGTATGCTAAAGGACTGGTTTTGTTCCAAAGCATTCTGATATAACCTGGGCAGCTTTCCCAAGCTGCCAGGTGGAAGAGATGGAGAAATGCGGGTGTTAAAAGACTACAAGCCAAATTGTGTCAACTGTTTCTTACTGAATTTTTTTAAGTGGAGGAACTCTAAAATGGAAGTGGAACTTTCTTGATTTAAAAATAAATAAATAGATGTTGAACACCTTTTTTTCCTTTCAGAAAATGTATATGAAAAAATTAAAATCTAGCAAACATTCTGTCATGGTAGTGGAACAGATATGCTTCCTGATGCTTAAATTGGTTTTGTTTGTGTTTTTTCTTAATGCTTTTAAATTATGAATGGCCATTTCTGGTGTGTAGTCTTCCTCCAACTAATTCTCAGTCACTACATTACAAAGATAACAGTTCTAACTCATTTATATTACTTTCTTACCTTGTCTTCAAAATGGAAAACTGGAAAAGACTGTCATAATGGTACTTCTGTACTCACTTTATTTGTGCAACATTCCAATCATTCTAAAATCTGAGCAAAGAGTGGGGGATATTTCATGGGGACATGCATAAAAGTTATCAACCCCTTTGAAATTCTAATTAACTCCCTACATCACTTATCTACAGCTGTGTTAAAATTCTGAATTGATTCCAATAATATTGTAGTTTTGTCTTCATTAAAAAAAAATCTTTTAACTACAGTGTAATTTTTACTGAATAATCAACAAACTGGAAGTTGTAGAGCACATAGATAAATGGAATGTAATGTGTTAATTATCTTTTTGATCTAACACTTCACTGTGGTATTACATAAAAAAATAATCATACATTTGTTCAAATAATATCAAGAAAATTAGCAAAATAAAACACAAAATAAAATTAAACAACACAATGTAATAAAAAAAATCCATTCTCAGGTTCCTAGATGGAGAGCTGAAACAGACAGTAAAAAGAATAGTTGAGATTATAATACATTTAATAATAATATTAAATTTAGTGTCTTGAATATAAGAATGAAATTCTATGCAGTAGGCTTTCACCTGAGTCTAGGATAATGGTCTTTTATGAAATCTTGTTATGCATCCTGAGGCACACACCCTCTCACCTGTAATTCTTCTTTATAACATACTCAGAAAAGAAGATTAAAAAAAGAGAAAACAACAAAAAACTCAAACCAACAACGACAAAACCATCACACAAAGAAAAGCTCAGCGTGGTAAGAAGTTTGAAACCTAAAGGAAACAAGACTGTTAATAATAAAAGTATATCGTGATTAGATAGAAAGACTCAAACATTCATAAACCTCCTTCTGTGATGATGACCTCGCAGTAGACTAACACTACTACTGAAATAAATCTTGGAGTTAATGAGGTGGATATTGTGGATAAGTGATTTCGTCATGATCCACAATAGCTTCATTTAGCAAAGCATAGCTTTTAATTATATGTCTTTGAACCATGTTAATGTAGATTTAAAATCCCTGCAAAATAATGAGAAAAGCATTTTAGCACCAGCTTCTCAGAGAGTATGTGAGACATCTCTCTTGCAGTATTCTGCAGAGGGCCGAGAAATGGACTTTATGATCCTGGTGGGTCCCTTATAACTCAGTATATTCTATGATATTGTGAAGGTTCCCAGTATACTTCTGGGTAAAGTCAAATAAATTAGTTTAAACAACCCTCAATAATGTTATTTAGTTTATTTTACTTTTTTGAAAATGAGCTATTGTTTGAAATATCACACCTGCTAGATAAACTAGTAGCTGGAGATCAGATATCAAGACAAGATATCAAAGGAAGATCTATTCTCTTCAGTGTAGTATTTTAATCTATACTCCTGTCTTAAAACATACAATAATGTGTGATGGTTGGATGAATGGAGGGTGAGGTTGCTGAGGGGCAATGAGACCACATAAAACTGACCATGCAGATTTGACTGAAGCAAATTCAATGTTTATGCATATAGTTTCTTATGTTTTTCCCATTTCTTTATTTAATCCTATTTTTCTTGTTATGAGTAATATCCACATTGTTATATAATGTTATTCACTAATTCTCTGATTTAAAGCCTACTGAAGTTTAGGAATATGATTCCCTTGACTTATTAAGCCTAAGAATATTTGCACTTTTTAAAATTTGTAGATCACAACAGGAGGTCTTAACATAATTATAAAAGGGTATCTTTAGTTCCTAATTTCTGGGGTAGCATTAATTATTGCTGTTGAAAACTTTACTCTAAATTCCACTGTCACTACTGTGAGATTTCCTGCCTTTAATAATTAATTCAAACAGTATAATCCATATTATTATTAAATTTCAGTTTAATACAAAGTAGTATAATCCATTTATGGTAATACAATAACTGCTTATTCACACTTTTATGAGTGTATCTAATGAAATGCTTTAAACCTTTTTATGCAAATAGGACTTTTATATATTGATCAGATTTATAGCTTTTTGCCTTTCCTACAATTCTGCGTGAACAAACTGCATTTTGTGCAGGATGTCCATAAACGTACCCATACCTGATTAGTAGAGTGAAATGATGAGTATACATATCTGTACTTATTGCCAATTATTTATGTTTTATTGTTTTAATTATAAGGAACAGTCTTTACAGTGATGGCAATACAATATTTTTATGTAGAACAGAGTTGAAAGAATAATGTACTTTTAAATTAGACTGCAAATTAAAAGATATTTATCTGGCATTAGCTTTAGGTATCACTTAGAGGAACCGAGATGTATTTTAAATGCAGAGTAAACTGGAAAGTAGAAGTTACATTTCACTGTTAACCGACTGTTACATGACAAGTAAACAAGTTTAATCGTGTTATTCACCTCATTGACTTTAATGATTCAATAATAGATGTAATAGGCACCTCAGGACCAGATGGCTTAGGGGAAAAAAGTCCCCATGAACTACCACTTTTTCATCTCAAGTATCTGATAAATATGTTGACTCCCTCCACTGCGATGACAGCCAGAATTTCTCACCAGCTGGCCAGTTGCTCTGCACAGTGGGTGCTATCATCCTCAGCTGAATGTTGAATTCTCAGCTCTGTAGTAAGGTCAGGACTTAAGGGTTGGTTTTTTTTTTTTTTAAACACAGTTTTTTATTGATTTCACATAAACATTACAATTATTGACAAAAGGATAAGTGGGTAAGGTCTTAGGAAGGGATGGATCAGGAGTTAAGGTTGAATTCAAAACGAGTTCTACTTGTAACAGTGCTCATCTGTCCCTTGCGTTAGCAATATAGGTTGAATGTGTAAAGAGCGCATGGGGCTACAGCTACCTCTCATCAAGTTGTTTTACTACCCCAACCTTTTGCTCAGTATAGTGCTACCTCAAGCAGAGCCTGCATACAATCATGCCTGGCAGACATTTCAACCAAGAAAACACTGTTTATTTCTAGCTTTCATCTGTGCTGCTGCAAAAAAAAGTGCACAGAAGAACACACACACCCGTCACCAGCCCCTCCCCGCATTCCCTAGAAATGTCAACGAAATGGACACGTTGATTATCTACAGCCTGTGTAAGCCAACACTGTTTAAATCCGAAGTGGTATACAGCCTACTGTCTGCCACAATTGCTTGCTTTGGGCCATGGCTTTTTTAGCACTTCTTTTCTACTTAGATATCACACCTGTTTCTGCCCCTGACTGTGCAAAATCCAATCATGGTAGAACTTAACAAAACAAAAGGGTGTTTGTTTTTCTTTCATGTGTGTTTATTCACAGACATTATTTCCTCTTTGTTACCTGACTTCTGATTTACCTTTTTAAAATAGACCATACTTGGTCCTGCATCAAGAAGAAATTTTGTCCCAAGTTTTGGAAAGGAAACTGAAAGGTACATAATCAAAAGAGAAAGGAGAAAAATAAGACACAAGTGCATTAACCGTCTTGTCGGTTAAGGGATTCTGAAACACAAAACAATTCTGAAAGCCTGTGGTAAGCTAATTGTAGGTCTATTCAAAGCCCACTTTTAAAACAAATTGGAATTTCTCAGCAATTATATCCAAGTTGTATTAAAATCCTAGAAAACCCAGAGTAAGTGGCATCACACAGCTTCACTGTATTTGTAACATGCTACTTATCACACTTAAATGCAGAATAAGTTCTTCAGCTATTATCATAATAATGAATAAGCCTCTTCTGCTACCATAATAATATATATCTTCCCCTGACAGTTTATAAAGTCTCTTATTCATATTAATTCATTTACTTAAACAACATCACTTTGGAAGAGAGTACTACTATTCCTCTGTGTAGAAATATCTGGTTTAAATGAACAGAAAGCTACTGATAGTAGTCTCTTAATCAAAGACATGTCTTAATCAAAGACATGTCTCTGTTCACATACCTTTTAATGAAGTATATATGTGCCAAAAAAATTGCATCTGGAAAAATTAGTTTTCTGCCAAAAAAAAAAACAGGAGCAAGCAAAAAAATAAATGACTGAAAACCAGTAAAGCAAAGTATTAAAATACAAAGAAATTGATATTCTAAGCACAATGAAAATCAATACAAAGATATATCAACTGAGGCAAGTAAAGTGTAGAAATAAAAAACACACAAAAAAGGGAGGTGGAAATAGGAATAACTGTAATGTAAAAACAACAATAGCAACAAAAATATTTTTTTCAATTCTGTTAGAACCTCAACCAAAAACCAAAAATCAAACAAGAAAATCAAAACAGAAGAAATGTTCTCTTCATCATCCTTCATAAAAGTAACAAAAAACTCCATACTCAAGTACATAAACCAAGGTACATGTGATGGAACTACATAATGAACAGACACTAGGCCACATGGAGAATTTACTCTTTGACACTTCACAGCTGCATGCAGTCACAAAAGCTAAATGGTCCAGAACAGTTCACTTCTCCAGCGGGGACCAATTTTTTTCTGCAACAGATAACATGGAGCACTGGGATTTTTTCAGCACTATGGTATGTTTCTATGACCCTCACAATCTATATGTGTGATTTTTTTTCAGTTCAAAGTATCTGATAGTAGACAAAGTCTGTGCAGACCACATGGCTGAATAAACTTTAGAGTGAAGATCTTATTGAATGAAATTATTCTATGTATTATGAAGTTGGGAAACATTTTGGAGCATTTGGGAATGTGGTTCTTTTGGGAAAATGTTGTAAAAATCACAGAATAGTAAATATGCAAATTTCATTCAATTTTTTTCCCCTAAAGCCTTTCAGTACAACTCCATAGGAAGAATAATCTGGAGAATCACATGTAGGCTTTGCTTTGCAGGAACTAGTTGGCCCACACCAAAGGGGAGCTAGAAGTGAATTAACACTCACACAGGACTGAGGAACAAATTAAGCATATACATCATCAGGGAATGTACACAGGTACTAAAATCAATTAATAAAAATGTTAGATTGCATGTATCTTTTTGTAAGCAAAAGATTAATTCAAACAACTATTGGGTCTGAACTTTTTATAATAGTAAATCACAAAAATAATATGTCAATTCTTAATTTGTGTCAATTTGGGAGTGAAAGGATTTTGGGATTGGTAAATGGTAAGAATTAATCCAAACAAAAGAAGACAGGATCAGAACCTCTCTTTATTCAGGAGCTTGGTGGAATTAATTCCTCTCCAGCTGAAGAGTATAAACTCTTCTGAAGTTTCACATCTTTCCTGGAATGTTCTTTATGCTAGAATACAACATGTTGTGTGATAAATTTCAGCTTCATTTATACCGAGATGCAGAATTAGTCCATAGCCTTACATCCCAGTCTTCTAAGCATCTGGATCAGGACAGAGATGTGTTGTAACTTTCTTTTGAAAACCTCATGGTTTTACCTCTCTACTAAAGCACATCTGGAAATACCTTTACAGGGAAAGCAAGACATAGGTTGCAGAAAGAAGGGGGCAGTAAATGTCCATGTCTTACTTTTACTCTGATATAAGTTCAGGATATATCTGGGGAACTTAGATTCTGAAATACCCTTAAGTACCTTGTGAGATATTTCTGTCAATAAATTTTGTCTAATTAACATTTCCACCCTCTCACCGATGGTCAGCACAACTGTGCAGGGGCTCAAGGCTTGAGCTTTCATCCTGACTCAGCTGTCTGTTCAGACCTCAGCACTTTTTCCTTTTTTTGGGGGAGTTACCTGCTTGCAGGGTGAGCTGATTTGGGAAACTGATTTGAATTGAAACTACACTGGCGTGTGTGCTCTGATCTAAGTGATTTTGAAGTTGCAGCCTTGGATAAGAGATGCTAGACCACGTGGTTCAAACCTCTTATATTATGGGTACTTAATTTTTTATGCAAAGCACACAGCAAGCTTTTGGTTTGCTGCTTAGTCACACAAGATTCAAACTATATGTGTCATGGATAAATAAAATAATAAAAATTACTGTCACTTTTATTTCACTTTAGTTTTTGTTTTCTTTCTTCCTTTGCAAGTGTTTGATATTGAAAATTTCACTTTCAGTTTCAAGAACTCTTTGATGGCACATTTTGAAGAGGGTTAATTTCTTTTCAGTGAAAAACTATATCAATCAATATGAACGCTTTTTTTTTCCTCCAGGGACAGCATCAAGGAATTATAGGAGTGCCTTCACAATGCTACAGACAAAAAGTTAACTGTGTCTGAATGAGTAACTAATGGAATTTTACATATTCTGTGACTAGATGAATGAACATAATACACCGAAAGTGTGGAAGTTTACCCTATCCAGTATTTTCTAGTTTTACTTTCACTTTTTCTGTCTCCTGTCTACCCAAATACTGATTATGTAGGTCAGCTGTGTATTGTTGGTAATTAACCCCACAGACAAAGGGTAATTGTTCAATTGTCTTTGGAGAGTCTGATGGAAGAAGTCAGAGGTAGTGGCCAACCAGAAAGTGAAAAAGGAAAAGTCTCCAGAGTTAATAATGGAAGTGTGTATTAATGTCTTTTAACTTTCACTTGACAGTACATACGTTTTCTCCTTCTAAACACACATGGCCCAAAATCCAAACTGCTATATTAGGTATTGTAAGTTTACACTAATGTGTAATATTTCTGGATATTTGTGAGATAAGCTTTTTAGTTGTTTCCTTTCATGGTGTTTATATTTAAAAGAGGTGTTTGTTTAAACTCTAGTGAAGATATCGTTACAATTACCAGTGGGAGATTTTAAATTTGGGTTTAGTGATGGAAAGGCTTTCTAAAAATATATAATTCTGGGTGGTCAAATGTACTCAATATGTCAGTAATTATTCTACTAGTGTTACAACAGAAAACTGAACAGATTTAACGGATGATATCCAGAAAGCCAAATAGCAGTCTCTATTCTAATCTGGTAGCATTATGTTTTCTGGGTGCTGACAGAAAGACTTATGTAATATAAACAGAAAACAGCTGAATCATTTCTTCCAAGTGTACTTTTCAGACAGGATAAAATTTCAGTGAGGACTTTGGTGCCATTAATAAGGAGCTTGTGACCTTCCTAATGTCTGTTTAAAGTCCAGAAGTATCCTGGAATAGGATTATAGGGTGGTGAGACACTGGTACAGGTTGTCCAGAGTGCTTGTAGATGCTCCAGTCATAGCAGTGTTCAAGGGCATGTTAAATAAGGCCTGTAGGAATAGATACGTTTCTGGAAGAATTTGTAACTGCAAGTTAGAACTTGTTTCTCTAGGAAGGCTTTCTGCCTAAGGTGGTGGCTCTTTCTCAAAGGCAGTTTCAAAGATTTCCCCCCTCCCTGCAAACCAAGAGAAGTTCTTAGCCTTGCTCTCTGGTATGCAGACAGATAACACATTTGCAGACATGTACAAGGCCTCCTTGGGCCAGAGAGAGTCGGGGAGGAGAGAGAGAAGACACAAAAAAGCTTGTAGGAGGAGGGGCTTTGCCTTTTGCTTCTGGGACCTGATGTGTGCACCATCATAAAAAAGTAGTCCTTGCATCTGAAATAAACCTTTTTTTTTAATCCTTCTGCTGCCTTGTCATTCTTGGGAAGAATACCTGTGTATATTTACCTTACAAGGCCTTGAGCACCTGGTCTAGTGAAAGGTATCCCTGCTCATGACAAGGGTGGTTGGGACTAGATGATCTTTAAGGTCCCTTCCAACCCCTTAACATTCTGTGATGATTCTATGATTTTATATCATCTACTTCCAGGCACCAACTCTCTTTATGACCTGTTATTCAAATGAGGGTTTCCACAACTGTTAGAATTGATGCCAGATTACTTTTCATAAATGGATAGGAAGGTAACTAAACTGTCTCAAAGAGCCCAACACAATTATTTTTAGTATCTATTATAATGTTGCCATTTTTAACACAGTCTGTGTTTTCCCTAACCAATTTTCCACATTTATAGTCTTACATCTGCTGTGATTTTATAGAAAGCTGCTAATTAATAAGAGATCAATTTGAAATTGTTCATTCCTACTTCACTTTATAGTAGGCAACAGACCCAATAATATTGCTAAAGTGAATCATCACAGAGTTAATTTTTATGAATATATTGAACAACAAAAGCACATCACCCGAAACCTTTTAATTTTGTGGCCCATCTACACCATGTAGAAAAATTGAAACGAACCTAGAAAACTGAATTTAAAACCTAGGAAGCCAGGAGTTTATATTCCTAGCAAAAAAAATGCAGATATTGAAAATATAGTAGGTTAAACATGTTATATGCAACATTGTCTTCACTTTAGTCAATGAGGCAGTGGGATTTTCCTCCTGCTATTTTGGAGTGTCAAGGGAAGCAAGCCATCATATTTCCATCCCATTTTCCCCAGGTCTTTCCCTCTGACCCAGGCTGAGTCTGACAAAATTAATTTGGTACATGGCTGAGAATCCTTGAGCTGACCCTACCTGTAGCATGCTAGAGAGAACTCTCACCTATCAGTTAGTTTATAAGTAGAACAAGTAACTTTTCTAGATGCAATATGCTTCTTCCATTGAAAAGCTATTCTCTAAACTCTACAGATTTGCTGCAAAGACTAATGAAGAGTCTTCATTTCATACTTACCTGTACCATGGTTCTGAGACATCTCTTCAGTGTACAGAACTTAATATCGTGATTATCAAATCACAAAAAAATCATGCACAGTGAACAAGTTGAGAGAAGATTACTGATAGAAAAAAAAACCAAACCAAAAAACAACAAACCTGAAATATTTTTAAAAGATAAAATTGATAGAGGAATTGAAAGAAAAAATTAGAAATTTTGCCCTTGTAAGCATTCTTGATACAAGAAGTGATGTACCCAAATATCTATGCAGTAAGTATTATTTCTAATCCTTTTAGTCTTACTTGTGAGGACCTTACTCATATTGAGTAGTACCTATCTGCTCAAAGTCTCTAGTTAAGTTCACCAAGTGAGATATTATTCACTGGAAAAGATGTAAAACTCTTTCTTTCCTGATGTAATGGGTTGACCCTGGCTGGATGCCAGATAACCACCAAAGCCATTCTATCGCTTCCCTCCACAGCTGGACAAGGGAGAGAAAATATAACAAAGGGTTCATGGGTTGAGATAAGGACAGGGAGACATCACTCACCGATTACTGACACAGGCAAAACAGAGTCAACTTGAGGATGTCAATTTAATTTATTACTAACAAAATCAGAGCTGGATAATGAGAAGTAAAACAAATGTTAAAAACATCTTCCCCTCACTCCTCCCTCCTTCCCGGGCACTACCTATTCCCTCACAGTGGCCCAGGGAGATGGGCAATGGGGGTTATGGTCAGTTCATCATAGAGAGGAATCTTTCTCCTGCTTCCCGTGGGGTCTTTCCCAAAGGATACAGTCCTTCACAAACTTCTCCAGCATGAGTCCATTCCACAGACAACAGTTCTCCACAGACCGCTCCCATATGTGTCCCTTCCAAGGGGTACAGTCCTTCAGGCACAGGCTGCTCCAGTGTGGGTCCCCCATAGGGTCACAAGTCCCACCAGGAAACCTGCTCCAGCATGGGCTTCTCTCTGCACGGGTTAGCAGGTCCCTACCAGGATCCTGCTCCAGCATGGACCTCCCACAGGGTTACAGCCCTCTTTTGGGCATCTACCTACTCTGGTATGGGTCTCCTCCACAGGTTGCACCTCTGTGGGCTTCACCGAGGTCTGCACCGCAGGCTGGAATCTATGCTTCAATTCCTGAAACACTTCCTCCCCCTCTTTCTCCACTAATCTTGGTGCCTGCAAAGCTGTTTCTCTCACATGTTCTCACTCCTCTCTTCTCTGAGAGCAATTACATCTGCACAATAACTTTTTTCCTTATTAAATATGTTATCACAGAGATGTTGCTATCAGTCATGATTGGCTCAGCCTTGGCCAGCAATGGGTCCACCCTGGAGCTGGCTGGCATTGGCTCTGCCAGACGTGGAGGAAGCTTCTGGCAGGCACTTACAGAAACCACCCATGTAGCCCCCCATCCCCACTACCAAAACCTGGCCACACAAACCCAAAACAGCTGGGTCAGATGCAAGCACCCTGATGGAAGTTATCAAATATCCTGCTGAAAATATTGACATTGAACTATTGCTTCTAGAGAATGAGAACAACAGGTTTTGCATTATTATTAGAAATATTTTTCAGTTCAAAATGTAAAAGAAAGAAATATATGCAGGAATACAAATGATGTGTGGTCTCTAGAAATATAAAGATAGCTACATTTTGCAGGCATGAGTGAGTATTTCTTAAAAATTTTTGAGAATACAACATTGTTTGCAGAAACAGAAAGACACCATAAAATATCCCATGATAAAGCTTAATAATTAAGTTCCTTTAGAACAGGATCTAAGTGGTAGCAAAAATTATATTGCAGGACCTAAGATCACTTTCCATCTGTAAATTGTACATGATTTTTTCTTTCTAGACCGTAGAAAGTTAGTATGCATGACCTTTTTGACAGGAAACATAGACTTCTATGAGGAGTTGCAAATTGCTGTTTGTCCACTAGGTATGCAGCAACTTTGATTATTTATGCCTTTTGAGTGGTTTTGTGAACTTTTCTAGACATACTTGAAAATGCCTAACAGTTCGCTATCTTTCTAGAAAATGTCAGGAAACACAAACAAACATTCAGCAGCAGAAAGGTGTCATGGCTCAGAAACTACTACAAGAACAAGGGATTATTAAAATTGTTATAATTCATTAGATTCAGTTTGTGGAATTTCCAAAGAAGAAATGTCATAAAGAAAACTTTTTGGTGGCATGTGCTATGCAGTACTACTGTAAGCCAATGAAGAGTGTGTAAAGTATTATTTCTGTAAACAATTTTCTTCCCAAACCCAAAGAACTACTTTCATGCTTGACTTCCTCTTCTCCATGAATCTCAGAATTTAAATTTTTATGTAAATCAAATACTGTCTGCATTTATTTTTACTGCACTTTATGGTATATGACCATAAGATAATCTATTTACAACACACCCTAAGATTAGCTCATTTCGTTAGAGTATGGTGCTAATAACACCAGGGTTGTGAGTTTGATCCCTGTATGAGCCATTCACTTAAGAGTTGGACTCAATGATCCTGGTGGGTCCCTTCCAACTCGGAATATTCTGTGACTAAATGTTGTAAATTATTATAAAATTAAACAACATATAACAATGGGGTGCTGGAACTGTAAATCATTGATATTTCCTAGTTCTCAGATAAACGTTATTTTTCTTGAGCCTATGGTGTCAGAAGTTTTTTTTTTTTAATTTACATACCCAGTCTTAAATTATCCTGTTACCAAAAGATAGCAGGTATACAAGAGCATATACCCACCCACCTCTGAATATATAGGTGAGCTATCATTTCAGAATTGAATGAAAATTGATGTTGAACTGTAGAAGTGAAAAAAAAAGCTATATCAATCTTTTTTTAAATTGGTCTAAAAGTGTATGACATAGCTTAAACTAATGAAGAAGAACCTACCAGTACTTCATAGGCTTTAGATAATGATCTCGTGCTACATCATTAAGCTGAGCTGATATTATTACCTCCTCTGTTATAACATCATTATATAAGATTTAAGCATTTTCCAGGGATGTTAGAATTGTCAAACCTTTCTAAAGTTTCCTTTTCTGTGCCACTGGATTAAGATTAAATTTATAATTGATTTTTCTCTCTGTTTTTGTTGTAATTTGTCACTGAAAACAAACAGTTTGACATTACAAAATCCTTAAAAAAAATTGTTTGCAAGTTAAATTGATCTAGGCAAGTTTCCCTACCTTCAGTGTAGCAACATTGTTTGCTTTAAGTCCATTTCTGCTATACCCTACTGTAGGTAGGAACCAACAGCTCTACAAACAGGCGGAGGCCCCACACAGAGCTGCTAATCAACTTTGCTTAACAACTGATATTAGTTTGGGAACTAGTGGATTAGGACAACGTATTTGCAAAATGTCAGATCTGTTTGTTTTGAGGCAACAAGAGCTACTTCTGAGGGAGTTTAAAGATCAGATGAGGTCCTGTGAGGAAAAAGAAACAGATAATTCGGTTTGGACTCTGCATTAGAAGCACAGAGCAAAATATAATAAAATCAGCACCATCTCAAAGAATCTCAATTCAAGAGGAAAAAAAAAAAAAAAGAAAAAGAAAAACTCTGCTTGAGACAAGACAGCCAAGGATATACCACATCGGAGTATATCAGGATTTGGATCACAGTCTCTGTGTTTATGTGAAGTAGAAAATTGATTTAATCTCACTTTATAAACAGACTTTGGATTTTATTATTTTACTAAAGGCAAACAGGGCACATGTAATTCTCACGGAGAATGAATAGTGTATATTTTAGAATGAAAAAGTGTTTTGTATATACAAACCAGATTAACTCTCTGTTAATTGTTTAAAAGGCCAAGCGGATAAATGACTAAACTGCCACAGTACTAATATATATTTTACAGTATTGAGATGAAATCTCTGGCATAGCTACTAAGTGTGCATATGAAGTAGCTGCGCTGAATCCACAGACAGAGGTACCTGGAACAGCAAACATCAGAGGCAAGTCTTACCAGCTGGCTGACCAGGTGCAGCAGACGCACTCCCATCCTTACACCCAGCTCACAATGGTCACATCTAGCATCCTAAAGGAGATCCCCTTCTCTCCTAAAGGAGAGAGATTTCCCAAGGTCAAGTGGGAATATAATGAGCCAGGATTAAATTCTCAGACCAAACACAGATCTTCATTAGACTTGAACAGGAAATATTTCAGCCCTCTCACATGGGCTGTTTCTGATCTCACCTACAAAAGTGCTACCTTTGGAATGGCTGTTTGCTCCTCAACTTATTAGGTAGTCATAATAGCAAGTCATTTTATTTTTAAAGGCTGATGAATCTGGTCCTTAGTGTCCATCTCCTAGTTGCACAGGTACTAGGTGAGTGATTGCCACTCCCAGTACATGGTACCTGTCCTGCTCTTGGAAGAACATAGATATATTAGATACTTCAGCAAATCCTCCTGTCTGTCCAGCGTGGGTGAGAACTCAGCCGAGTTGTTGGCCTGGTTTTGGATCTCACATTTAAACAGAGATTTGGACCAGTGTGAGACAATCTGGAAGAGTTGCAACTATGGCCTGAAATCTAGAAAACCACTGCCTGTGAGGAAAGTCTGAAGAGTTCAGCTAGTTTAATCTGAAGAACTGAAAACTAAGGGGAGACAAGGTAACAGTCTTCAAAGCTATGGAAGATTATGGCAGAAAAAAATAAATGAACTGTTCTCCAAGGGATAGGAAAAAAGAAATGGGTTAAATTGCATTGGAAGAGATCTAACTTAGACACTAGGAGAAACTTTACAGCCTTGAGGGTATTTAAGCAAGGTAACTGATTGCTCTGGCAGGATGTGGAATCTCTATCTTTAGATGCTTTTAAGAACAGGTTAGATAAACATCTATCAGAAAAGTTTAGATAGAGTGACCCTCTCTTCAGGAGAGAATTTCCACAGATGAATTCCTGAAGTGTTTGAGAAGTTTTTCATCCTCATTTCCAATGACTTTAATGTATCTCAAAATTGTATGTTTAATGAATTCACAAACTCATTAACAGAGAAGTACACATCATCCAGTCATTAATGTTGCATTATTTATTAGAGTTGGTTTGTTGTTTTCCTCTTTGCTCTGTTTTATGACCAAATAAGGCTTCTGTTCCGTAACAAACACCACCTTTAAGAGGTGCATAGCAGAGCTGCACGTAACTGTAAGACAGAGCAGGATCCTGCTAGTATTATTTACGAACAATAATCCCTAATGTATTACGCAGTGGTTTCACTTTGGCAGAGAGAAAGGATTCCATTTACAACATAAAATTAGCATAAATCCAATAAATAGAGTAGTTGGAATTTAAACAATATGCTGGCTTTTAAAAATATGTGAAATAGTTGTCATTTTTGTAGTTATAATCCTACTTGTTCCAGTCTTATTTCTGCAACAAAATCTTGGAATACCTGCCTTATAAAGGCATTCTGGTTAATTTATATTCTGCTTAAACGTGTGATTAATCTAGGAGGTTGGATTAAGAAGGAATACTTTCCTTTTTTGATTAATGTTAACTCAGAACACGCACAAAGCCATTTATCAACAGATGCTTTTTGACACCTGATGAAGTCTGTTCATCCAGATATTTTTTTTCTAAAACATGCTTCTATAAACATTCTTTAATGCATAAAATACAGCAGTTCTGCATAGCTTTGAAAGTGAAAAGGTATTTTATTCAGCAGATGACAAATGGTTTATTTTCCCCAAAGAGCATGACTTTGTATTTTATGTTGTTTATACAGAACAATGCTGCAGCTCCGTGTTCCAGTATTCAGAAGAAAAAGAAAAAAAGTAAAGGACGTAGATGTGTCTTTTTGATGCTCAACACTGTTCACAAGACATATATACATATAAAATTTAAACACAGCATTGTCAGTAAGTTGTTCTCATAAAAGTACACTACAAAAAAATTATCACCAGTGAAGGAAGGCAAAAGACAAACTTATCCTTCCTACAGTAGCAGGTCTATTACTCTCTTTACAGTAAATGTTCCATACAGTAAATCCCATAGATATTTTTCTTAAATGCTACCATATTAATCACTTAAAATAAACCAGTCAGAGTGATTTCAAAATGGTCTGTGGGCTTAAAACAGTGCTGGAGGACAGATGTTTATAATCATCAGTGCTTCTTCATAGTAACTTTTTCAAGTGTTTCTCCCAAGCAGATACTTAAGACTCTGGTTTTATTTAAGGAAAATTCAAGCCCGAATGATGTTCCAGATTTTACAAAACATTTCCACTGGAAGGCTCTATTGACAGAAAATTTTTAAGGTTTGGCAAAAAGGGCAGATATTTAGGGAAAACAGCAGCATTCAACAACAATGCCAGTTGGATTAGTGTTGAGCAATGTTTCCTTTTGAAAGTGAAAAAATCTTGGGGAGTAGCATGTGGGTGAAGGAATACAGATAGCAGAGACTGTATGATACTAGTGGCATGGTACTTAAAGTTTGTTACAGCTTTCCAAGATTAACTATTATATTCATTAGAACTTCTACCCTAGTTTTTCATGCAGTTTTACTCATCTGAACTGGGAAAGGTGAAAAAAAATATAAAAATCCCAAAGTTTTCTATGCAGAAATAAAAGAAATGCAAAATATACAAAGTCCACTGAATTAAACTAAAACATAATGATGGAGATTTTTCTGTCAGTTTAGATTTTAAATTAATTATAATCCTTTTAGGATGAATTATAGTCCTTGAAAAAGACAAAGGTATTTTTTTATCTGTTTAGTTGAGAAAAATAAATCCAGACTTTTTTTTTTGCAACTAAAGTCAACTGAAATTAGTAAAAAAAAAGATTAAAAAGATAAAAGTCTTAGCAGTTTGTGTTTTCCTACTGTAGAGAATGTATCACAAAAAAATCTTAAGGCCAGAACATTCATGTAACATTCATATGAACAGTTGAAAGTTAATTAGGAACTGTTAAACAATGATTTTTGTGTAGATAAAACCAATGAAAGCATGATTATATTTAGTTGTGGTCATACAGTATTATCCAGTGAAAAAAATACATTTAAAAAAACAGCACAAAGTAAAATAAACCAGGTGCATATTATTCTGATGATAAGACAAAATACGTGTTCAAGAGCTGTGAAATGATCAGTGTCTACTGATGCTGTCTTTTTACTCAATGCAGTGGAGTGCAACGAAATTATTTCAATGATGCACGTGACAGACACACAGCAGAGAATCCTGTGAGGGATCTCTCTGACAGCTGACCTGAACTAGTGCATACCTGGTGCAGAGAGCTAGCCCAGGGCTGGCTTCCTTCTATCAGGTGATTTCAGCTCTTAGTGTTACCCTCTATTTGGAACATTTATTGCTCTTGGTTTGATTTGCAAAATGTGCTTGTGTATGCCTCAGCCACTCAAAATCTGGAATAGAGGTGGAAGTTTGTATTGACCGACAGTTTAGGGGATTATGGGTACCAACATGCACAACAATTAAAATACTCTGTTAATGTAATAAAGGATAGTTACATGTAAGGGGTTGTAAGTGACAATTCAGAACATTCTTTCTACTCCATTTTTGTGCTTGACAGAACTTGTTAGCTCACTACACATACTATTTTTACTGAAGACTTACATAAAGTAACCTCATAAGTTAGTCAGGCTGCACCATGAGCAAATGCTGCTAGAAGGCATGTAATGGGTAGTCCAACACATCGTCAGTCAGCATGAAATGCTGAAATGTTTAATTACTGGATGAAGGAAAGTGGGCGACAGAAGAGAAAGAATCAAAAAATATTATATGTATATGTATATTATGTATACATATACATATAATATATATATACACATATATATATGTACATAATATTATATGTATATGTATATTATGTATACATATACATATAATATATATGTACACATATATATATGTACATAATATTATATGTATATGTATATTATATATACACATATACATATACGTCGAATACACCTTCTGTCCCATTTGTCTTAAAAAATATTCCCTCTGTTCTTCTTGAGAGGAATGACAGAGAATCTCAATGATGTTATAGACATCTAATAACAATTTCTGTTTATTTTGGAAATAAATGATCAAAAAAAGTTAAAGATAAATTAAAAATAAAATTTTAAAAATTAAATTGAATTTAAAAATAATAAAAACTAAATATTAAAAATAATTAAAAATAATAATATTTCTCTTTCTTTTGGAAACTCCCATATCGTGTAATAGTAAAAACATTTTTTTAAGATTATTTAAAATGTTCACACACACACATATATATATATGTATGTATGTATATGATTTACTTGACAATCCCATAGATATTTCTAAGGGATAGATGATTTTTTGCATTATTCCTTTTTATAAAAGCTCAGGTCATCTAATTTGATTTGAATTAACCTTGAATGATGTTATTTTAGTCTTAAATAATGGGCAGGAACTGAATAATTGAGTAAAAATTTGAAGTGAACAGCTTTTGAAAGTAATCAGGTTGAATTTTCTTTTAAGTAAAAAACTTAAATAAAGAAATAAAATTAAAATTTCCAAGCTTAGCAAGATTGATATATTAATACATTAAATTTTTAAGTTTCTACCTGCTTTCCGCATTTATAGTTGCTCAGATTTGCTTATAACTATGTTTTGTGCTTCTCATGCTTAGATGGTTACTTGGCAATATTTCTACTCATCTTAAACACAGAATTATCAGAGAAAGAAGGTTAAATATTTCTTTATTAAAAAAATCAATAAAAATTAATGTTTTAAATATACTTGTTATCAGAGCTGTATTTCTAATGTGATCCAGTCAATGATCCAGGTACTTCACCTTTACTTTGCCTCATTTTTGTAGAAGTGCCTGGCACACTGTACATGTTAGCAAAATTATATGTGTTATTTTTTTAATGACTCTTACACAGCTGAAAAATACACAATAAATTAAGAAAGGTGTTAGTAACAACTGAAAGAAACAGGAGATATAGACAAATTATTTTGACAACCTACTCAGATTAAATATTGTAACACAAAGCAAGGACAATGCATTTTATAAGGACACTTTCTTCTCACAACGAGTCCACAGCTCAGAAAATTTAGATCATGATGACTTAACATGAGAGGAACATAAATGCACCACATTTCCTCTACAGTCACTTGGAATCAGTCTAAGGATCCAAAATTTCTATGATGTCAATAACTTGAGATCACAATATGTAAAAAATTAAGAATCTCCTTGGGCCAAAGTAAATGTCTTAAAATAGATTTATTTTTTTTTAATCTTTTCCTATTCTTGCTGGGATTTTGACTTCTCAGCAACAGTGGTTTTAATTATTACTTCTGATGGGTCTTTGGACAAGAATTGATTTATTTTAGGGTTTTTCGTTGTTGTTGTTGTTCTTTTTCTTTTTTTTATTCTTAACATACTTTGATTCTAAAATATGCTTGCACTGATACATTGTATTTCCCCATAGCAGCCCTCACAGTCCTATGCTTTACATTGGTAGCTAGAAAGGTTTCGATAACACACCAGTGTTTTGGCTACCGCTGAGCAGTGCTGGCAAAGCATCATCACTGTCTCTCAGCGTTCCTCCCCCCACTCCTCCAATCGAGGGCAAGATCCTGTGAGGGGACACAAGCTGACCCAACCTAACCAAAGGGATATTCTATACCATGCGATAGGAGGAGGAAGTGGGGGCATTCATTGTTTTTTACAGTGTTTGCCTCCTGAGCAACCTCTACAGGTGCTGAAGCCCTGCTTCCCGGGAGGTGGTCAAACATCCTTTGCTAGTGGGAAGTAGAGAATAAATCTTGTTATTTTCCTCTTTGCCTGTATGTGCACAAACTTTCACTTTGGCTTTATTAAACTGCTTTATCCCAACCTACGAGCCATTTTGCATTTTTTTCTCTCTTCCCTGTCCATTTGGGAAGGGGGAGTGATAGAGCGGCTTGGTGGGCACCTGGCATCCAGTCAGGGTCAGCCTACTATAACTGATAATCATTTTATTATCATCGTAGTAGTTACAACCCTTAGGCAAAATAATTTTATTGGTTAATTTTCATCTGTGTTTCAGGAGAGCTCTGCCTCAATGCTTCAATTCACAATAATGTCCTACATTTTTAATAACCTAATAGCCTCAAGAAAGAAATAGTTCTGGTGTGGGTGTATAGGTGTACAGCCAGAGTCAGAATAAAACACAATTATAAAAAAACCTCAGCTTCAGTTCCATTTAATTCCAAAAAAACCCCCCATGAAATTGCTTTCAAGTGTACTTCCAAAATGTGTTGTAGGATGTTTAAATGCTCAGTTCTGTTATGGCACAATTTTCAGTAAAATAATATCATTATAGAGCTACATGTGCAGGATTCTGTTAAGTGACATATTTATCAGACCCAACATTTTTACATGTTAATAGTTTGGATGCTGCTAAGGTATTGATATTTTTAAAAGTTCACAGGTTGCTTCCGCTACTTTTGCTTTCATATTAAAATTATGATACTGTCTGACACTAGTCTAGAAAACAAGCACATTTGAACAAAACAAAACAAAATATTAGCTGTCTTGTTTATTCAAAATAGCACAAGTACAAGCCAGAAACAGGATATATTTTCCAGGTGTATCAAACTTAAACAATATTATGTACTTCTTACTGAATTATAAGAAAACAAGTTATATCTAAGTTAAAATTCATCCAAAATATTCCGTAATATCCTATGGAAATATTTTACTGAATACTAGATTTTACCCCCCACCATAAATATCTCAACAGTGTTGCTTTTCCACAGGAAATGTTAACTCTCTTGAAGATGGAAACCTTCTATTTTGAAAGGGCAAATTTCCATCTCAGAAAATGCGAGTATTCCATTAATATTGTAGCTTAGTGTTACTATAATACAGTAAAGATGAAAAAGGAGTGCTTTTTGCAGTGATTGATTTTATGTGTTGGAATGTAACAGCAATCTGTTTATTTAATCAGGACTCTTATTGTGGTACTTGAACCACGTGTCTTAATTTGATATAAAAATGTCAGGATATTCATATAAACTTATTTTAAACTAGCTAAACTCAATGCATTCCAAGCATGTAAGATACAACATATGGATTTCTGTTCTTTAACCTTATGAGCATTTGCACATGTTCAGGAAAGCCCACTGGATAAAATTTATGTATTGCTAATGATTTTTATTGGCCCCATGGCCCAATGTGGTGGCAAAATGCCCAGGACTTTGAAAGAATACTGTTTTACTTAGTAGTCAGAATGCAGAAAGCCATAAAAATAGAAGGGACTGGATGGAAGTCCAAATGCTTTCTAACTGGCAGAACTGAGGTTGCTTGTGCTATGCAGCCTTTTGTTGTCAGATCTCTAAAGCATTTTTTGGGGGGGATGATGACCCAAATAAACATATTAAACAGAGATGTAAGGAAGGAGTGATGTTCTTGAGTTCAAATTTTCCCACCTTTTTTTGGAGGACCTGATGTGGAAAATACTCATAAGCATAAATTGAGAGGGAGGTAGAAAAGGGCTGGTTTCACTGTATCTTTTTCTTTGTGTGGGATCATTTGGAATTTTCTCAGTTGGAGCATCTTAAGCATGCTGTTAAAGTTTTGAGGGGAAAATACAGCTTACCATTGAAATTGGGGAGCAGTGGTTCCCACACCGTAGTCACCTATGGCTGATCCTGAGTATGCTAATGAAGATGTTTGTTCAAAAGTTAATGCTGTTTCAAAAAGCTTGTAGATTCCTTTCCGCAGGTACAACTGTGCTATTTATTTGGTTTTCACACTTCTTATGCTCATATTCTATGATTTCATTATGTTAAACAAACTATTAGTAAAATTGAAAAAAAAAGGAAGAAAAAATAATTTATAGCTCATATTTGGAAATCTTTGACATAACTGTGCCTTTTCCTCAACTCAGATCTAGGCTTCCACATTCAAGCAGCAAATACAAAGCAAGAAAACTAAATACTTTGTTATTAGACAATTATATCATTCCTTTTGACTAAAAATGTAGAACTCTTCATAATACTTTAAATTTTGTAAGAAAAAATTGTGAAAGTTTTAGAGTTTTGGAGAAGGTGTATCTAATTCCCCTAAAATCTACACCATTTGCAGTAGAACTAATGAAAAAAGAATGACATGATGTAAAGTGACAAGTACTCCTTATATAATTATCATTATTAGTACCCTAATAAAATCTATTCTAAGTATAGATAAATCATTTGCAAAATCTGCAAGAGACTTTATATTACAAGAATGAGAAAAGAATGAAAAATAAGGTGGCATCTAAACTATTTACATACATTGAAATTAGGAATTCAGGGTGTCTTTTAACATCAAATACTGGGGAAGAACAGGGAAAAACTCATTCTTACCTCACACTGGATCTACTGTACAGTTTTAAAGAAAGTGGAAATTTGTGGACTTTAAAAGTAGACCTTGAAAGTTGTTCTTGTTTTTTAGCACTGCAAGTGAAATTAAAAAAAACCTTTGGTAATGTTTATGGAGGTTTTATTGCAGAAGTAGTGCTGGGATTAAATTCTGCAATAAATCTGTGAGCATACACTGCTGAGTCCTTAATACTCTTTATAAGGAGTCAAAAGCAATAAGAACAACTCAACTGATCAACTTTAAACACATATTAGGATGAAATGAACTGCAACTAAAAAGTTCTTCTTTCTAACTGTTAATATATAAAATAATCTAAAGATTAGTATCTCAGTGTTTCCAAGAACGAACTACATAATTGGGATTTCAGTACTCATAATTGTCAGTATTTCTAGGCTAAGTTCTCAATGAAAACCAGAATGAAAATAATTATCCATATAAAAAGCTCACAAATATAATCTGTGCATTTTCATGAAATTGAATTAAAAAAAAATTCTTTACAACTTAAAAAAAGAAAGACATTGGAGAAAGTCTTTTTTAAAAAATATTTAAGCTTACCTCAGTGCCATTTCACTCAACAACTTTGGTGAAAGGAAGGAATGGAAGAAGGATGACCAACATTATCTCAGAAAATTTATTTCCTTAGAAGGCTATATTAAAAAGCCACATTTAGGTGGCTTCCCACCTGTCCAAACATTAATTCTGGCAAATTAAACTGTTAGAAAGATATGAGTGATCAAAAGGGTTCTTCAGAGTAAAGACAGGTCTTTAACTGAAGTTATAATTTATTTTATAAGCTTCAACTATATTTACAATATTAAAAATAATAAAAAATATTCCCCTAAGACATAAGATTCCTCTTATTGGTAGCCTTTACAAAGACAGCAGTTTAATGTGAGCTTAAAACAAAGATCACATCGAGTGACAAGGGGAGTCTTATTTTGCTGTTCAAATATGCTCTTAGAGTTATTGGAGCTTGATTCATGAAATTATTTCCATTTTTAACATTACTCTTTTTTTTCTTGATTATAATTACAGTTATTTTTGCTCCTTTCTGCTTTTATTTAATGTCCATTCTGACGTAATTACTTTATGGTATGTTTCCAGACAATTTTCCTGCTTACTCTCTCTGATCTTTTTCAAATAATTCAAAATTTAAAAAAAAAAAGTCTCTGTTACTTTTATTTTTTTCGTCTCAGTTTCTTTCAAACTAAGAAAAAGGTCTTTGCTGAAGGGAATCTCTAGCCAAGTCACCTGTGAAAATGTTTGCTTTTCTCCCACCACTAGCTCTTTTTTTTTTTTTCAACCAGGTCTTTTATCTAACTGTGATGCAATTTCTGGCAGCTTAGCAACACGATCTTCCCTGCACTTTTATTCACAGCACAAACTGTCACAGATAGACACAGTGAAGAAAACAGGCACAGCATTTATTCCTGTGCAAAAGTGTGTTCTTGAGAATTAGAAAAGATCGCTTTACTCTGCCTGTTATAGTAAAAGTGTAAAGCAGCCATGAACTGTGTTTAGCTTGAGGAAATTTCTCGTCTTGCTTCAGGATATCAAGGTATTCAGGAACTAATGGGTTCAAAGACAACTTTCTGTCTTTCAACAGTAGGAGGTATACAATCTATCCTTATGTTATATTGTAATTTTAGTAGTAGTACTGACGAAATTATCTAAAGGTACACTTGGCAATTTATTTTATTATTTTATTTTAATTTATATTATTTTATTTATTTTAATTCTGAAAGAAGATGGTGCCCTGCGTTTTCTACTATAAAGAGGGAAAAATAATAACCACCATGGCTTTGCTAATTAGAAATGTGGCACCTAATGATTGTTTCTAGCTAGCCAATTATTGACATAGCCACAGCTTTGGAAGTGTTGGCACAACAGCTCTGGAATTCACATCAGCTGCTGTTAGCTGAACTCTTCTCCTGCATGACTGAAGCAGATGGCAACTTCCTTTAGCTGAAGGAAGACAGGATAAAAATTCCTTGTACATTTTCTCATGCATTGAAAATTCTTGAGTAGATCCTCAAGAATTTACTAGACAATCTGTAGAATTCAGGCAAACTGTAAAAAAGCTGTTCAACTGACAGCCTAGAGGGACTTGACACATAGAGACTATTTTGAAGCAAAAGGTCTGTTAAATGTAGAATATTGTGTACTCTATATTAGTGTACTCAGCATCAGTAGAAGCACATTAACTGGTGACTTGCTATACGTATTGAGTGTTCCTACAAGTCATCTTTAACCTGCTGATGTTCACTTTTTGAACAATATGATCTGAAATATGTATTTGGTACTGCAGACTAATTTCTGCTATATTAGTTTACAGGAATATTTTGTATATCCATGCCTATTAAGCAGAGAGACCTCATAAAACTGATGTCTCTGTCATTTTATACACTGTCAAGCTATCAGCAGCAGAACCTTATATGTTGTAGAGAATTTTGCCAAAAGAACATCAAGCAGTCAGATGATGACCAGACATGAAAATAATAATTTGCTTCTGCTTCTTAGCATTATCTGCTTGGGATACATACTGAATCAAAATTTAGACTATAAAAGAAGGAGCTATCAATTAAAAGGAAACTAAATCACACTCGGATATTTCAATTCTCAAGTAAAAATAAAAATAGGTAGAACTCCCTTCACTTTAATGAAGATCTTCCTGGAATCACTGGTTTGACAAGTTCTTCTTTAAAAGGTCACTTGCCAAAGCTGCTTTCTACATTCCCTAATAGCTCTACTACTGAGGTAACACAAGCAGGCAGTTGACCAACCATGGTGACATAAAAGGAACTCCTGCTCACACAAAAATCACATATTGTTGTAATATACTTTTAAAGAAAGGTGGTTTTAATAAAGAATTCTCTTTATACAGGAGGCATTTTTTTTTAGATTTATATCCTGTAGACTATGATGACAACTCAATAATGACTGTGCCAGACCCCTATATTAATAAGATTTAATATGGCAAAGTTTCCAGAAATGTGTTTTTTGAAATATTATGAGCCAAAAACTGTTCCTCTGAAGCTGAATCTCATCAACAGTTTTTTTTTGTTTGAATTCAAAGAATTATATATAGAATGCAAAAAAAAAAAATTGTTAAGTAGTCCCTACATACAGAAGATATATGGTTACTGTCTCATACTCCTGATAGAGAAGCAGATTACTTCTTTTCTAAACCTTTTGAAGTTTGTTGTTTTGGAGCTAAGAATAGAATAAAATTAATTTTTGACTGCAAGTGTATTAAGTGGTAAATGCCAGAAGTTCTACCTTGAAGTACCACCTAAAACAGTAGTATTTATATGACTGCACTAAAGTGAAATATTCCCAAATATTCAGAATAATAAAAATATATCCTAATAAAATATCCCAAATATTCAGATTTTAGCAAGCATTGATAACTCAATGAATTAAACATTTGTTTCTTACAAAAATCAATGTTTAACTCTCCTAAAATTTCATATGAATTTTGATACTCTAAGCAATTAAATTTACATAAAATTATTATATTTGTTCCTTAACTGCAAGTTTCATGTGGGTAGTCTCATTTGATGTAGTACATTGAGATAACTATCTCATAAGCCAATGTAGCTTTAATTGTAAACTTATGCTTTTGGCTTGTATTTTTGTGTATTTCTTCTCTCCCAGTTTATGTCAGAGTACTTTGTATCTCAAAATAAAGCTGTATAAGGCCAATAACTAAAGGTGTATGCAAGTCTTTTTATTTTTCCTTTCAAGTATGTAAAAATTCAGATTAAATCCATCATTACTGTAAGTCTTTAACTAGTTATCCAAGGATGATTTTATCTTTTCTTGCATGAAATAACTATGTACATATACATATGTTGATGGATAAGCGTGTTGTGTTTGTGGTTTCTATATCTAAAGACTTCTACATCTGCACACAGATCGAAGCAGAAGTGTGAAATGCATTTATATTTTGGGGCAACAGTATCAAAATTTTTTGAACGGTAAAATCTTAAAATATGTGCAATAGGTATGTTTGGTGCCTAATTTTACAAACAGTACATTAGACTGATTTAAGACAAAATTACCAAAGAAGCTGTGTCCATGCAAGGGGAATTAGTGCAACATCAGATTCTTAGATCTTTCTTTAAATAAATTAATTTCAATGAGTTATTTTTTAAAATTATATTATTAATTTTAAACCAGGGTATGAATAGATCTGAACATCTGCAGGGCTCTCCAACTTCTTGAAAATATTCTGTGACTGTGGATTTACCTGAAGTGAGTATTAGATGTAGCACTAGAAGTATCCAGGTGTAGACATTGAAAGCAGGGGTAGCTGGCTGGCTGCTTTGTGCAGCTGTTATTCTCCTGAGCCTGAAGGGGTGAGACAGTCAGGAACTGAACAGTGGAAAATTGCTGAAATTAAGAGTTTAGCTTCATCTTGCATACTTGTTTCACTGAGTAAGGTCTAAATCATTAGATTTAGAGGAAGGGAAGAGATTACTAGTAAAGGGACATCACAGAATTCCGCATAACTAGGCAAAAACTTTGGTCAGTTGTAAGTCAGAGTCAGAACCGCTTTTTCAGAACTCATCCTGTAACAGAAGAGCTACGATGTAGTCTTTATAGCTTGTAGGGGTAAATCCTTCTAGTTATAGTTATTTAAGTAATGATACGTTTTACTATTGAGAAAACACGCAGGATCGCTCTCAAGGAGAAAAGACAACGCAGAAAGAATCGTGCCTTGTCCATACCACCTAAGGAGTCTTTCTGCTGTGCCTTTTGCAACTGGACTTGTCTATCTCACATTGGCCTCTTCAGTCACCAGCGCGCTTGTAGCAAGTGTGGGTAGAGCCCTTCCCAAATCTTCGTTCGCGAAGTCCAGCCATGATGATGTCTTCCTGCGTTTGGAGATCCCCGAAGAAGCTGGAACAATCTATATGTTTTGGAGCAATTGTCAAGTTTATATCTAGCTGAGCATTCTGCAATTGATGGGAGCCTCTGGCAAGAGTTTTGGGAAAAGAATGTGATACAGGGTAGATAATGAACATTCTTACCACCAAGGTCTTCCCATTGTTTCTTTTGCTTAGCCACAGGAAAAGTACATACAACTTGGCAATATAGTGTGTCTAGAAACTTTGATAGGCATTATTTCGTAGCAAAAATTTTAAAAATACAAAGGAAGTATCATGAAATGTTTTGTATGTATTTTCTTTTGCTACCATTGAAAAAAGCTACATAAAATACAAAGTTTCATTCATATTTCAGCTGCATACAGCAAACACAATAATTGAAAACAACAATTTTTTCTACTTCAGAGACTAACAGCCCTCAAAGAAAAAACCTTAAGTGCAATCAACTATTTGGATCAAAGTTTCTGAGGAAGAGTGGTTAAGAGGAACATGGTCAAAAACTTTGGGGAAAAAAAAAGAAATGTTTCATTTTGTATATAGCTTTTTAATGGCAAACTTTCTGAGCAAAACTGAAAAAAAGCAACTTTTAAGGATTTAATTGTCACATTCAAAAAATTATGGGAAAATTAGATATAATTCTAATTATAAACTGTCTCTGTACAGTTTTTAGTCTGTTTCTTTTCTATATCTCCTTGTAATAAAAAAAAACCAAACCAGAAACAAAGCCAAAAAGGAAGAGTCAATACTTTTTTAAAAAAATTAAGAAACTGTGGATATTAAATTTCAAACATTTTAACTGATCGTGTTCTATAAACTTATATGATCAAATTTTCATTTTCCTTGATAAATGTGTACTATCTATTTGTACTACCCCTCTCTGTATTCAGCCAAATGGATCTGTAATCAGAATTACGTAGAAAAAGTATCAATATGGACTGTCCTCATCATTATGACAGACTGTTTCTAATCTCGGGTTAATGGTTTTTCAGGATTTCTTCTAGTTTTATTCAGGAGGTAACATCAATTTTCTGTAATTGTAATGGTTGCATGCAAAGAATGGCAGTCCACAGCTCAATGTCCAAATGGAGATCAGTAACAATTGGTGACCCTTGGCAGTCCCTATTGGAACCACTACTGTTCGATAACTTTATTAACCACATAGACAGTGGAACTGAGTGCAGCCTCAGCAAGTTTGTACATGACACTAAGCTGAGTGGTTCAACTGAGGCACTAGAGGGAAGACATTTCATCCGGAAGGACCTTCACAGGCTTGAAGTCAAAGACCATATAAACTTCAAGAAGTTCAATTAGCTCATTTTGTTAGAGCACAGTGCTACTGACATCAAGGTTGTGGGTTTGATCCCCATATGGGCCATTCACTTGAGAGCTGGACTTGATGACCCTTGTGGATTCCTTCAAATTCAGAATATTCTGTGAAATGAGAGGAGAGGGTAGTCTTCTGTGAAAGTGCAAGGTCCAGCACTTGGGTTGGGGCAATTTTCAGTATCCATACAGACTGAGTGGTGAATGGATTGAGAGCAGACCTGCAGAGACTTGTTGATATCAGCAGATGAAAAGTTAAATATGAGCCAGCAGTACCCACTTTTATCCAATCATATTCCAAGCTGCAAAAATGAAAACATGGCCAGCAGGTCAAGCAAAGTGATTTTCTCCTCCACTCTACTCTCATTATATCCCATCTGGAGAGTGTGTCCAGCTGTGTCCAACACTGGGATCCCCAGCACAGGTCCAGCACATGAACCTGTTGCAACTAGTCCGCAGGACAGCCATGAAAATGACCAGAGGGCTGAATGCCTCTCCTATGAGGAAAGGCTGAGGCAGTCGGAGTTGCTCAGACTGAAGAAGAGAAGAACAAGGGAGGCCTTATTGTGGTTCATCAATACGTAAAATGGTCTTTTGAGAAAGACAGATGCAGACTTTTTACCAGAGCCTGTAGTGACAGGTAAAAAGGGGCACTGTTTTTGAACTGAAAAAGGGTAGATTTAGATTGGAGATAAAGAGGAAATTTTTTATTATGTGAGTGATGAGGCACTGGAACAGGTTGCCCAGAGACCCGTCACTGGAAGTGTTGTTGTGGATAAACCATCACTGGAAGTGTTCAAGATTTGGTTTGGAGCAACTTCACCCAGTGAAAGATACCCCTGTCTATGGTAGAGAGGTTGGATTCAGGAAATTTTGAAGAGGCTTTCCAACCCAAACAATGCTATGATTTTATGATTCTCTGATTCTGTATGTCTTTGTGTCTATACAAAAGAGTTCTCAGTGTAATTAATGCTTAGGATTATAGAATAAGTATCAAAAATAGCTTTTTTTCATTATGTAACATCTTACAGAAAATCTTTGCATTATTATTAGTTCTACTAACATTTTAATCGGTGTTAATATTTTATTTCGGCTGTTTATGGCTATTAATTTTATTTCTAGTTTTTATTTTTTATTAGCTTTTAAATATGTTTCTGATTATATTGAAACATTTTTCTACTTTGTGCCTTATGTTCATGTCTCTGTTACCATAATACCCTATAACTTTACATGAACAAGGTAACTCTGATGTCACTTTGCCTCGAAGAAGATTATAGTGCCATAAATCTTACCTTTGAAAGCTCACAAATTACATCAATACTCTTGAAGAAATCTTTTATACACTCAGAAAGCTCACTTCAGTGCTCCAGAGTGCTTGGACAAGTTTTTGAAGGAGTTTAATTAAGACATATTAGAAAAAAGGAAAAATCTGTCTGGTCAAAGAAGTCTTGAAGAAAAAAGCCCTCCTATATGTGCAAAAGGCTTTATTTAATGATCTGACTACTAATAATTGAAATTTTGCCACTAGCAAGGTTGAGCCTGTAAAACTGGTATTCATTTGTCTTCTCTTCTCCAGCTTAAAAACCCCTAACATTTTCACTGTTCTTGATACTGGGCTTGATTTATACAGTCCAATGGTAGACGGGGATTCTTCTCTGTCTCCTTTTACTTCTCTGTAAAGCGTCATTCCACTTCTCATTCTCACCTAGAGAACACAGAAATACTTCATCTGAAAATCCTCTAAAGTGTGCATAACTGTCAATTGACGATATGGGTACAGAACAAATGCCAAGAATTTGTAGAGTCTTTTAGTGTTGTAACTTCACTGCTCTCCCAGGTGAATTTTGCAAATAGTGTAGAGTGTAAAGAGTAAGAGGCTGACAGCTTTTTAACACAGCTGAAATCTCTGGCAAACACATTTGCTGAACTTTTAGTTTTCAACTAAATGCTTTGTCATCTCATAATAGGGACAAATTTAGTCTAATTTTCAAACTTGTCTCTTCAGGAGATCTTTAAGAACTCTGCTGAGTGATTTACTGTGAAATTTTATTTAGAATTATTGCTACTGGGCACAGAAGACTGTGGAAGCCAAAGCTGGACTTTTTCCTTACAGATTTCAAGTGCATGATCTGTTGTGTATGCTCTAAGGCTCATGGGCATTACTGTTACACAGCATAAATGAAATAGGTTTAATGAATCTAAGATATGCACAGTCACAAACTGAGGGTTCTGTGACATCACTCTGCATTCCTTTCACCAATCTATGGCAGATACAGAAGCAAATGTGTGACTGATGAAATGGAATTAAACACTAATTTGTATGAATTCAGTGGTGCATTTTATTTTTTTCAATAACCATGTAGGTGTTTTAATCATGGTTTTTATTTCAAATAAGAAGTAGATAGCTGGCACAGTAATCCATGAATTCTCATATGCTGTTTAATTCTAATGGAATTTTTATTTTTTTATAGTTTTTTAAAGATAATTTTTTTGCCAGCAACAAAGTCGGTATAAAAAGGTAATGAAAAATTTATTGATAATGATTTCAGTGATATTGGAAGTAATTTTTTTTTGTGATAAACTAGTTTCCTGTGTTTGCTTTTTTCTCAAAAAACTTTGATTTTTAGCTAATAAATAACATGATATTTAAAAAGATATGAATTTTATAAAATCCAAATGAACACTTGTAGCATTCTTCTGTTCATACTTCCTGTTTAGTTATCTGCACAATATGGAATAAAATAAAATTTTTTGCAGCTTTTGTTGCTGAGGTGACTAATGTACTCACACCCTAACATGTACTTTGCTAGACATGGAAACAAGTTAAAATATCTCAAAATTAGAGAAAATTTTTTCCTGTAGTTTGTTGACTGTTTATTTCCTCTGCCAAACAATGAGCCTGTGAAGACGCCTTTTCTGCATCACCATCCTGAATTACTCCAGGTTTACTTAATGCATTATGAGATCAATTTACAATCTATTTAGCTCTATCCTCTGCATACAGTCGTGCTTCATCACACCTAATCTTGTTTATATTACTGCTGTCAACAAAGCAGTTCTTACAAAGTTCTTGTCCTGTTGATGCCCCTGGACAATGCAACTATTTATATCAAACTGGAGTAATTTCAGATGTTAAATGTGTGCAATTCCCATTTTTATATGCTACACAGCTGGGTTCTTAATTTTTTTTTTTTAAATGTTGGGTTTTTTCTGGATATCTAGAACATCAGTTCAAATATATTGTTCAATGAATACCTTCATCAAAATAAAAAATGCAAAACCATGCTGCTTTATTATATATTTACATGGAAAAGAGAAAAAAACCCAAAACCACCTCTTTTGAAAGGAGCTCTACCATGTCAGGTCACGTTATATTATTTTCTTCAAAGGTCTGATGTCCGGTTCTATAAGAGCCATGATTAACATTCTCATAATGGAAGTAATATATGACCTCTGTTTCACTGGGGCTCAGTTACAATATTTAGACCTGAGGGGACAAATCCTTAGAATTAGCCATGAATGAGACTATCTTGCACTGACATGATTTGATAAACAAGATCATCATGCCTATATTATCTTCTGATGAGATAAATCACCTAAGAATGCAAGTTATGATAATGTGGTCCAGCTGTTCTACACATAAGAAGTGAATTGTTCATGTATTGCACTATGTATACATATCACAGAAACAGAAAATATCCTGAATTGGAAGGGACCCACAAGGATCATCAAAGTTCAACTCCTGGCCCTGCACAGGACAGCCCCAAGAATTACACCATGTACCTGAGAGCATTGTCCAAAAGCTTTTTGAACTCAGACAGGCTTGGTGCTGTGACCACTTCCCTGGGGAGCCTGCTCTAGTGCCAAACCACCATCTGGATGAAGAACCTTTTTACAATATCCAACCTAAACCTTCCCTGACACAACTTCAGGGTCCTGTCACTGGTCACCACAGAGAAGAGATCAGTGCCCACCCCTCTACTTCCTCTTGTAAGAAATCTGTAGATTTCCCCTCAGTCTCCTCTTCTCCAGGCTGAACAAGTGACCTCAGCTGCTCCTCATACGGCTTCTCTTCAAGGTCCTTCACCATCTTTGCTGCCCTCCTTTGGGTGTTCTCTAAGAGCTTAATATCTTTCTTATATTGTGGTGCCCAAAACTGCACACAGTATTCAAGATGTGATTGTGTGTGACAACTTACAGACAGAAAAAAATTGCATAGATTGTTGTCAGTGCAGAGGTGTGAGGGTTTAATTGTTAATAGATGTGAAATGTTTGAGGTCCTCAGATGGTAGTTAATCTCAAAGTGCAAAATATTATCGTTATCCTATAGGTGGAGGACTATTACTCAGTCTGGTTACATGTATACTCTACCAGCCTTGTGATCTGGTAATCAAACACTTCTTGAACTGGAAAGATTTGCAGTGCATATGTTAATATAATACAACCTAGTGAGCGTGTAGGTTGTGTACAAACACTCATGTATTATTCAGCATTTTTATAAAATTGCTAGGCAACACAGGTGCTTAGGGTAAACTCTAAAAAACCATGGATAGCAATGTAAGCAATAAATACTATTGTCTTTAAATGGTCAGGAAAAATAAGAAAAAACATTTTTATTAATGTTTTTATCTCAGTAAGGTTACTCGCTCTCATAAGAACAACAGGTTCTATCTGATAACTTAATGAAGACACAAGTAAGAACCCCAGAAAAGGCTGTAGATCTGCATTATGTCCTCAAAAATGCTAGTCTTCATGAAAGATAAAGGAAACTAGATTTCATTGACCTGAGCCTGGATTCCTTTTGCCAGACTTCAAATGCATGAAAGTTAGGTGCTTAATCATATGTGGAAAGAATGAGTCTAAATTTAATTCTCCCTATTGACTATAGAGGAAATGCTTATATTTAGATGTGTGTCACAACACACTCTTCATAGGAATAGCCAGTTCAAGGGACTCCTGTCCTTTTTTCCAGTACACTCTTCAGTTCTGCACCTCTTCATTTATTTAACACTGTAGGTTTTTAGTGGTCGTTGCTACTCATTTCACCTATCAGTTTAAAATGTCCTCACAAACAGAGCAGCTCAATTTTTAGACAGCTTTGTTGCACTAGCTCTGATGAAGGGAGCACGTTTGAAAAAACTTCTTTTTTCACATTTCTACGTACAAAGAACAACTGTAAGGCCGGTACCATTTTTCTTATTTTAATGAATTCATCGTTCAGTGTTGAAAGAAATTCCTCATTTTTTTTAACATTTCTATATGAATGTTATGCTGGATCTAAAATGGGCTTATTTGTAACTCTACAAAAATAAGTAATAAAGGAAACACCAGATTCAGACTAATTTTTCAACCTCACACAGTAGAGAATGCCTGAAATATTTACCCTTTTACAGATTTTTAAAAGTCTTAATACAAAAAGCAACTGCAAATCAATTAACTTATGCAATAGAGTAAATATGAAATATTCATAAATGTGAATAGAAATAAGTACAAATCTATCATATTTTAACTCCATTCAGGAAGCCATTTCTCTCACATACTGTTCCTCAGAAAGAGAATAAAAAACTATAATAGCCATAACAAGCAAATGGGGAGATATGATATGAATACCTGTAGAGAAACCATCTAAGGCATCATTCGATGCAGATGATTTTTATAATTAGGAAGAGAAAATATCAAAAAGGTGCTCTTAGATTCACGGAACAGCCTTCTTTACAGTTTTGTTTGGTTTTCTTTTTTCTCCTACACTGTTTCTTGATGTTCCTGAAACACAGTTCATATCCTCAGATCCTTCTTGTCAAACCTAGTTCTGTCTTTCCTGGTTCCTCCACGGAGAGGTGCTTATGTGAATTTTTCCTACAGGCTTCAAAGGTCTCATAATCTTTAATTTTGCTTCTGATGTTGGAGAAGTGTGGTTGAAGAAGACAACAATAATTTAGAATTGAAGTCTCAGTCCTGTTGGAAGAATCACAGTTTAAACAATGACTAACTCAGATTAGAGTTGCTGATATTTAGAAATGGAAGGAAAAACTATTTTCCAGCATTGTTTTGAATCTTTTTACTGATTCCTAGTACTTAACTAGACTTTTTTTTTTTGACACCGCAGAAATTTTCATTGCTATCAGTCCACCTTAAGAAAACTCCTGGGACTAATTCTGCAACAGAAAGTCTTGGTCAGAGCTAGAGCACTGTCAAACAGAGGCTCAATTCTCTTCCTTTTGCACTGTTGTAAATCAGAAGTGACTGCATTGATTTCTATGGATTTTCACTAACATAGACTAATTTAAATCCTATAATGTCATCATAAGAATAAGGCATTTTTTCATTTCCCCATGTAGAACAACACTAAGAAGGAGAAGGGGAAAAAAATCCAAATTGTTTAATTCAAGAATAAAACTTCCTACTAGTACAGATCCATTTTAAAGATTAAGCCAATCTTAAAGCACAACCTGAAGTTCTAAACATGTGCCACCTTATGTAAACTACTTATTCAGAACCCATATTTAAAATTTAGACATTGTTAGGAACAAGAGCTGTACTGTACCTGATTTTGAAAACTACTGAGTGCCCTTATTTTCTGCACATAAGTTGAAATTTGCCTTGATGTTCCCTGTTTTAAAATTCTCCTTATGAGAAGAGATTAAAGTGGGTCACAGTGGTAAGGATTTAAAGAAGATTTAAATGGAGGTTGTGAATTCCTTTAGGGATCCCAAAATCTTAGAATATGTAAACAACAAAGTACATAATCTAATCCCCTCCTCTCTGTGAATTGGTGAACTCAGTCCTCTATATGACAAAGGTTTATCATAGCACAGAGATTTACTATCCTATTATCATCCAGTTATTATGATCCATTTTTATTTTTGTTGACTGACTCATATTTTTACTTCCATTTTATAAAGGGAAAGCCACTGTTTCAGAAGAATTGCACGTTGTTCTTTTTAACAATTCACTGAAATGCCTAAGCTTATCCACAAATAACTCTGACTGTAGGAATACTAAGGTTTGTATGTGCTAAAATTTTTCAGATAATTTAAGACAGGGATTCTGAATGGAGTCTCTAAGTCATACACACAAACAAACATGCATACATATACACACACATCTCCAGCACTCTCTCATAAAATATACATTACACTTTTGTTTCTATTTACTACAATTATTTGATAATAGAACTACAAGCTGTCAACTCTGAATAAGTCTGAAATCCAATTTGGGGGAAAATTTAGCCATAAAAATCACAAGAACTGAGTGGGTTCACAAACTCACATAAGCACCCTTCTATTGAGGAACCAGGAAAGACAGAACTAGGCTAGACATAGAGGATGGGAAACACAAGAAACTGGACAAGGTAGTAATGGGCTGAATGGGATTGCTCTTCTGAGAGAGAAGCAGCACGGAAATGGATCAGTAGGAACCATTGTAGTAAAGAACTAAATTTGGGAGAAGCAAGACAAAACTGTAGTAATTTTCTGTGTCGTTTCACATTAATTGTTTTACTTATTACTAGAGGACATAACTGATTGTTAAATGTTGATAATTTTGGATTGAATAAATCATAAAACCTCTGTTTCTGAGGAACAATACTATGCAAAACAATACTACAGAAAACAATACTATCAGTAAGTGGGGATCGCAGAAGTTTCCCAAAGGAAGAAAGAAATAACAATTAATGTCCCAGCTATACAAACAAAATTGAGAGGGGTTTCTGACTGCTTCTCACTTAGGTAAAAGTTTAACAAAGGCAGTCTTAGGAAAATTAACGAGTTCTTATGTGAATATTTATATTATTCATTTATTCCTTCTAATAAGGGGTTTTGAATGAAGATTTGTAGACACCGTCCTTCACTGTCATTCTATGTGCCATATTGTTGTCCAGATTCTCTCATGTCAAATTTCCTTGGAGTATAACATCTACAAATATAATGCTCACAACTGTTTTTTTCCCAGAGAGCCAGAGCCCACTTATCTGAGATAAACCCAGCATTTTTTAGTATCACTGGATGAAAGGACCCCTAAGTCAAGGCATATCAACACAAGAATGAGGAATATCAATTTGCTTTGGAAGAGGAGAGTATCCATCTTGAACTGTCCAATTTTTCTACCATATAATTAGTAAGATGTACATTTTCACTGACTGTGTTCTTCAAGACCTATACAGAATTTTAAAGACTTGTTATTTTCCTCAGCTGGCCACATTTGAGACAGAGTGAAAACCAGAAAAATCAATCACAGTTAAAGAGACTTCGCATCTGGTAAAGGAAGGCTTACTCTCAGAAGTGTGACAGGCTAAACCGCCTCAGTCTAGGGTATTTCAATTTAATTCCTGCCAATTAGCATATGCCTTATATTACTGATTCAACTATTGAGAAAAAAGATACAAACAGTTAAAGAAAAATTTAGGGAAATTCCTTTCCTACCTCTCTGGCCATACTCTGCTTCAGTCAATCACAACTCCAATTCAGTCTCAATTTCCCTTTATTTTGCCACATATTACACTCAGTCCCTTTCAATCCCTTTTGTATGATGACAGGCAGTATAGGAAGTTGGGGTTTGCACTTAGTGGTTTCTTTCAGCTGCTTCTTGCTTCTTATTTGTTTTCCTCCACTGCTTCTTACTCCTTAAAATACTCCCCTGCCCTGGTATGGTTCACCTGCTCTTGCCCTCCTGGTGGTGTCCCTGCCTCAGCATGGATCCTCCACTGGCTTCAGTGCCTTGGAGTGTCCCTGCCCTGGTGTGCATTACCCATGACCACACTTCCCTCAGAGGTATCTCCTCCATTGTTGAGAATGTCTTTCCAAGGTGGTTGCTCAAGCTGTGCTTCCTAACCCTCACAGCTGCTGGTCTTTCTTAAATATGTTTGAGTAGAGGAACCACGAGCTCATCTCCCTGGTTGAAGCTCTGACATTCAATGATCTTTTTTGGCCTGTTTCACAGCCTTATGAAACAGTGTAGGATTAGAACAGGGTGGTTCACTGCCTTCTCCCACATAGCTCACCCTGGCAGCCCCCAGCTACCAAAACTCTGCTATTTATGCCAAATATAAGACCAAACATAATTATAATGATGGACTACATACACATCCCCAGAATGGAATATGATGCCTTCCCATATAGGCATGGTGATAGTGAAGGAACATAAATGGTGACAAAATGTTTTTAATTTAATTTCTGTTGAGACCTGGCGAACAGACAGGCTATTCATGAAGTAAACAGATTGCATTTGTTTGCAGCTTGCAGAGCATGATGGGCTCAGAAAATGTGGGTTATGTCTGCTAAACAAAGTCACTTTGCACCTTTTCATTACAGATTCAAGTAATCTCTTTGAAAATCAGTAACACCTCCAGCCTATACTTGCACCTCAGAAAGGGATTTGTGCCTATTCAAGCTTTTGAAACTGCATTCATAAATGCTTTTGCACTCAGATGATTTTTTTCCCAGTGATAAATTCCTGCCAAATTAAATATTTCTCTCCCTTATAGTGAGATGGGTGTTCAGAGCTAATTCCTGATGTGATCATTTCCAGGTTCCCAGTTCAATATGATTTATTTACCTGAAAGAAGTATTATGGTTGTTATCAGCCACCACTAATGAGCGCATGAAAATGACACAGTATGTACTTCTACTGGCCAGTCATACAGTCTAAATATAGCCATATAAACTATTGCTACAGTTCTGGTACTCCTTGTGACGTGTTGAAATGAAAAGTTGCTAACAGATATGAGTGTGCAGATTTAGTATAAAAGAATGTCTGTAAGCCAGCTGGCCTGATGTTTGTGCACTGTAAGGAGGTCAAAGGCCTTGTATGGTCTTAATAAATAGAATCAACTGACTTCATATGTATTTTGGCACTAATATGTGGCCTATGGCATCATTTCCTGGGGTTTAGTACAATATTAATAAAAAGGCTATTCCAGATTAGGTCCAAATCGGTGTTATGGTGGAGAACAGTTTTTCTCTTTGCTCAATCAGAAAAAAAAATAAATTGAATAAGGCACAGCTGCTTATGGCATTACTTTGAAATACCCACACAAATTCAAATCCTCAAGTTAAGTTGAAACTGGCTTCATTTTTTTTTTATTTCTCATTAGTTTGCTTTAAATCACTGACCTCTCTGGGAATGAAAAAAAAGGAAAAGAAAGAAGAAACAAGTCCTACCGAGGCCAGAGAGATGAATAAAGCACATGCCAACAATAAATCCAGGTTTAGCCTTTGGCTCTGAAACACCCTGAATTCATTACATTTGTTTGTGCAGCCACTGTTAGGCTGTTGTGACAACAAATTAAAATCTGATTTAAATTAAAGCAAATCACAAAATAATTAGAAGCTTCTTGTCTCTCATACCACTTTCCAGCTCTTCATCAGTTACTGGCCCAGGTTAGGGATTCACCACTTAGCATCTGATGCTTCAGAAGGTTTATCCATTCGGCTTTCTTTTTGCCTTCATCAACATATTATTTTTTTCATGGTATCATGTGAGGTACTTATATATTAAGCACTGTTTGACCAGCTTTCTTTCAAAGACTCTTACTTTAGATCTCAGAGGAAAACATATCTCTTGATTTCTTGTTTATGAGTCCTAATTTCTTGTTCCACATGCTCATTAGCCATTTTTCTGAAAATTTTTATGAAAGCATCTATGAAAGATATAATTTCAAACATTTTGTTTTCCACCGTAATGTATTTTATTTCTGTATTAAGCTGTGTTGTGACTCAGCATGCAGCACCCATTCCCACAGATGCGTTCATCATTTATGAGAGCCTGTAATCCTGTCCTACTTATTATTTTATTTCACTTTTTCTCCTTGATAAATGTCAAAGTCAACTTTGTATTTAAATATGAAAGCAGGGATATAGTAGGGAGTACGGAAAAAGTGAAATGCTAAATTTCTAAATCCAGGAGAGTAACTGTCATTCATTAATCAATAGTATGTGGATTTCCTCCCTATCTGAATAATTTAAATTAGATGTTTAAGACATTTTGAAAAATAGTGAGTGTGTGTGCCTTTGTTTACCTGCATGTGTGTATGAATTTTTGATGGCTGAGGGATGAAAGACAAGTAGCAATTTCAACACAAATAGGTGAAAAATCATTTTCAGCTTTTCTTCAGCTAAGCTAAGGCAAAATCTTACATTCAGTGTCTCCTTTTGTTTTGGTTTGATTATTTCCAATAAACAAATAATTTTGGGTTAAAAGAGTGGGGTTTAATATCCTAACTTGACTGCCTGCTGCCTTTTTAGATACTTTAATGTCTCCTGTTTTCCTTCCAACTGCAAATGAATTTTAAAATGTTTGCGAAAACATTTAAAAGTGAGTAGGAAGTGATGTTGCCAGTGGTAGAAATATTAATTTTTAATTTTTTGTGTCTGTATGGCGAGCTGGAATTATTAACACATGCACCAGTTTTGGAATGATGTAGCCTTCAAAAAGTTGTTTTCTGTCATTTTGATATTTTAAGGTATGACTTATTCTGAAAAGGAAATGAAGCCAGTAGGAATAGGAAACTGCAGTAATCTTATGAATGATGTTTTTCAAATCATTAAAGCTTATTGAAACAGATGCAATATATTCCTTTTTTAAGCCTCCAGATTATTATCAGCCTTGAGGTCACAGATTAATTATAGTATCTTCAGCACTCCTGCTAAATCACTTGAATTACAGTAAGGATTTTTAAAAGGAACTCTTCTAAGACCTAGGCCTTGGCATGCAATTCAAATTACGAAAATGGGAACATAACGATTTTTGTTACAGACTTGATACTGTGATTCTGTAAATGTGAAATGCTGTGCAAGTTACTTAACATAAACAATTTGTACATGTAGAGTGCTACACATTGTTGACTCCTTTTTGCCTTTTTCAAAACATACAAAAATTCAAAGAATTCTTAAAATACACCTGCAATGAAGTATTTTCAGTAAAATCCACAGAATCAAGCTACCTTGATACTAGTTCCTTGTGTAGCACATTTCTTGATTTTACCCATTTTGTAGACAGAAGTGGTTTTAGAGATATGGGGTTATAAATGATAGGGTTAAAAAATATTTCTCATCAGTCAAAGGAGTGCATTTGTCAAGATTAATTAATGAATTGATTCATTGGTACTTGCAAGGACATAAAACTGATTCAGAAAAATTTTTATATATGCCTTAGGAAAAAAAAATTACACTGAAAAGAAACCAATATTGAATTTTTAATCATGTGCAATAAGTGAATTAAGCATTAGCAAGAAACTGTTTGCACACATGCATTTCAAATGTTCTAGTGAGTAAGCTATTTCATGCTCTGAAAAAATGAAGTAGAAAACTCTAGTTTTAAGTTCCTAACTCGATAAATGCTTTTCACTCTCTAGCACTCCGAAAAATGCTTTGACTTCATCCATCCACTTGATAACCAGCAGCATTACCAGAGCAAAGAAAGCAGGTTATTCCAGAACAATGAAGAAATTAAAAATTTTCCTGGACATAGATCTTGTAACCCTTCCACAATTTCTCCACTCTTTCTACTTGATATGCCATCTTACATGGCTTCCTATCTCCTAATAATGTACTGAAAAATGCAATAATTTTCAGAAGAGACTAGAGATATTTTCTGACTTAACTGGTTTGAAGTGCAACTCAATGGAAACAAACAGAAACACAAATATTCTTTGAGAAATTGTAATGAAATGTTACACATTGCGTATTCCCCTGACATATCAGGAATAATAAAAATGATGCCATAGGATCATAATTTATGATCCTACCCACAATTAACAATAAAGTTAATTCCTGGCTGACTATCTCATAGATGAAGATAAATTGTAACGGGTTATATTATGGTGAAGAGAAACATATGAAGTCATATTTTAATGGATGGTCTTTTAAGTACTGTATAATTCATTCTCTATTTAGGGACAGAGTATATTGATGTGAGTGGAGAAAAGTAATTCAGAAGTCAATGAAAAAACTGATTTCCTCTTTTTGGATCTATTGATTTTTGGGTATGCTGCTTTATGCTGATGAAGCCGCCCTTGTCGCCCACACAGAAGCAGTCCTGCAGCGTTTAACATCCTGCTTTGCAGATGCTGCTGAGCTCTTTGGGCTGGAAGTCAGCTTAAAGAAGACAGAAGTTCTCTATCAACCACCACCTCAGGAAGTCCCCCATCATCCCCACATCACCATTGGCCAATCAGAGCTCAAATCAGTCCAGCAGTTTAATTACCTAGGCAGCCTCATCTCCTCGGATGGTAAGATTGACAGAGAGATAGACAACAGGTTAGCAAAGGCATATAGTGCTTTTGGAAAACTTCACAAAAGAGTATGGCGTAATAAACACTTGAAGAAAAGTACAAAGATCAGTGTTTACAGAGCCATTGTGCTGTCTACTCTCTTGTATGGTTCCGAATCATGGGTCATCTACTGCCACCACCTGCGTCTCCTAGAACGCTTCCATCAACGCTGTCTCCGTACAATCCTAAACATCCACTGGTCAGATTATGTGACTAACACACCTGTTCTTGAGCAAGCAGCTGTCACAAGTATTGAGGCCATGTTGATGAGAACACAGCTGCGATGGGCAGGACACGTCTCCAGGATGAAAGACCACCACCTCCCTAAGATCTTGCTTTACAGTGAACTTGCCACTGGCTGCCGCAAGAGAGGAGCCCCGAAGAAAAGATACAAGGACTCCCTGAAACAACATCTCAGCCTTGGCCATATTGATCAACATAACTGGTCTACTCTGGCCTCCAATCGGGAGGCCTGGAGACACACCATCTATAACGCAGCTGTCTCCTTTGAGAACACACGCAGGATCACCCTCGAGGAAAAAAGGCAACACAGAAAGAACCGTGTCTTGCAGAATACACCATCTAAGGAGTCTTTCTGCTGTGCCTTTTGCAATCGGATTTGTCTGTCACGTATTGGCCTCATAAGTCACCAACGTGCCTGTAACAAATGTGGATAGAGCCTTCCCAAATCTTCATTCGCGAAGCCCAGCCATGATGATGATACTTCTAATAGGTAGAGATAGAGGCAAATATGCTGTCAGATGTTCCTAGTGTTAAAAAGATGCAATATTTATTTTGCATGTTCATCCTCATATTTTAATTCTTTCTAAAGAGTTCAAAATACAAAATTAAGATTCCTATGTGTATCTGAAATTAAGACTGATTTTCAGGTGTTATTTAAAGTTTCCATATTTTAGTGGGATCTAGTCCCTTGTAGTTTATTGATAATAATAACTTAAGTGTTCAGTTCCTGAAAGGAGAAAGGAAATTAATATCCATATCTAGTGTAACTATGTATAATTCATAGCATAAAGAACTATCTAACAAAACTGATTTTTTTCAATAAAAATATCACATTCCCTTAGCGAAGTTACTGCTCCTAGCTCATAAGTTGGCTGATACAGATTATATCAACTAATTCAAATCATATCAGTTTTGGGTTTTTTTCTGTTTTCTTAGTTTAGTTTTGTTTTGTTTTCTGCTTTTTTTTCCCCCATAGATAGAAAAGAGCACTGAGTTCCTTCTTACTAGATTAAACCACCACAGTCATGCTACAGATTCTGCATTAAATTTAAAAAATTTAATGGTTAATATTAGAAAGAAAAAGAAAAAGCAACATAATAAAATTAAAAGGTAAAAATTTGCTCTATTCTTTCAGAATAATACTGAATATTTGACTTTTAAATATTTGTTGGTTTAGCAATGGAATACATAGGAACTCAACACATTCCAAGACTGAAATGTTTGTTTATTTAGGTGACTGAATATAGACTGAGGATTTTTTTAGTCCCATTTCTTGCTTAATGGTTGTTCTTAATGTCTCCTTTTCGGACAACTGAGATTTGGAAGAAGAAAACAAAGGAAGATTAGTGATCAAGCCATGGCAGTTATGTTTGCAAAGTTCAAAATACAGTAATGACAGCACTTTCACTGACGTTTTCTGTGGATGGAGGACACTAGACTAGATCTCATTCATAGACCCTTGTCAGGTCCTGAATTGTACGGTGTAAATCCTCTGCAAACAAACCTACTATCCAGATCCAAAGGAGGTTTGCCTCCTGGGTTGACAGGATTTGCTGCTTGTTTTGGAAATGTTTTGGACATTTTATTGTGGAAATGTAGTTACAGATTTATTTCTAGTGATTTAAACCAGCAAGAGAGTGTGGCTTGAAGTATGTAACAAGGATTAGTTCACCCTTTTGATTTGCTGTGAGTTAAAGTGGGAATAGTGCTTTTAAAATCAAATTCTCTCCAGCAACTTCAATCGATCACTTTAAAGTGCTTTTATTTATAAGCTACATTTTATTTTCCTCCTGTAGGCAAATGAAAGAAAAATATGTTGGAGACTGAAGAAGTTTGTGAGCCTTGCCCTTTCTTATTCAGAATTTAATTCCAAAGTTATTTATAATATCTCTGCATACATTTCTAACATTAAGAAGAATTTATGTTATCAGCTGTATTCTTGTCTTTTCATTTCTTCAGGTTCCCTTCCTAACTGTGCTTATTCTGTGACCCAGGAAGGCACTATATTTCCAGTTACTTTTAGCCAAAGCAGAGACCTGTAATGTGAAAAATATGAGTACTAGTGAAGATATATGATTAAAATGATCTTACCTTGTACTCAACTGGAAGCATACTGTAATAGTGTAACTAACAGTATGTTAAGTATTTTGCAACTATGATAGCATAATCAGATACAATATTACATGTGCATGTGAACAATATCATCCTCAAAGAAGCAAAGAAAGAAAGATATTGTGGTGTTGTGGTTTAACCTCAGTTTTCAACTAAGACCTGTGCAGCTGCTCATGCCCTCACCCATGGTGGGATGGGGGAAAGAATCAGAAGAGTAAAAGTAAGAAAACTCATGGGTTGATATAAGAACATGTCATTAATGTTAATAATAATAACAACAACAACAACAGTAACAATAATAATAATAATACCACCAACAATAACAATTATTATCATTATTTATTAATAATAATAGAAAAACAAACAAAACCGGAAGGAAAAAACAAAACAACCAAAACTGAAGGGAGAGAGAAATAAAACCCAAGAAAAACAAGTGATGCAAATGAAAAACAATCATTCACCAGCAAATAACCAATGTCCACCCTGCTTCTGAGCAGCAGTCCCTTGGAGAGGTTTCCCTCAGATTTATATGCTGAGCATGATGCCGTATGGTATGGGATACCCTTTGATCAGCTGGGGTCAGCTGTCCTGGCTGTGTTACCTCCCAGCTCCTTGTGCACTCCCAGCCCGCTCTCTGGTGGGGTGAGAGGAAGAAAAGGGCTTGACTCTGTGTCATAACTGCTCAGCAATAACAAAAATATACCTATATTATCAGCATTACTCTCATCCTAAATCCAAAACACTGCACTGTACTAAATACTAGAAGAAAATTAACTCAGCTGAAATCAGGAAAAATTGGATTTAAGAGGCATCCAAGTAACAAAAATTTCCAGATCAAGGACAAGATAAAAACAACATACTGCACACAGGCGGGACGTTCTCCCAAATACAAAAGACAAAATTAAATAAGCAGTACTAGGAGCAGAGGAAACACGCCAACCTCACACTTCTTTCTGGAGGAAAGACAAGAAAGAAATATGAGATCACTTCAGTTCCAATTTCTTTTGCCAGCAAGCTCTTAAGCTTCATCACATCAACCTAGGTGCAAAGGACAACCAAGACTCTCCTCCATCAGTGCTAAGTGTACAGAATTAACTCTATGGTATTGCATACTCACGGGTAGTTTAGAATATGATTGTTAAACATGACCAGCTTTGTATATGTGTTGATGGTTAATATTGTGAAAGAATTGACCATAGCTTGAAGTGAGTTTTTAATTACTTGCTTTAGTAAAGCTCCTTTTTGAAGATTAAATTTGGCCCAATTTTTTTTCTCTTAATTAACCTCTCTTTAGCCTGGGATAAGCTGGGCATACTTAGTGAGTTAAACTGCATAATTCTGGTTGTCTAGCAGAGTGTTTGAATTTCGTGGAATCATGGTCTCTATCAGTGAAACTTTTTGGATGTTGCAAAGGAAGAGCTGTCTTCCCTAGCTTTATTCATGTCTCATTTTTGTAAAGTAAGTGACATGCTTTTTAACCACTTACGTCACACTAGTAAGCCTTTGTCTCTGGAAGCCATAAACCCAGAGAACACAGTAGTATGGGGATGGTGCTGAGATTTATGAGACAGATCAGCCTGAGTGAACGCAAAAGATGAGGAGGAAGTCCAGGGAGATTTCAACAATTGAAAAAGCAGTAAAAATGAGAAAGCTGAGGATAATGACTGCAGAAGAGGAATGCTGACATCTGGGGACGAAGAAATAAAATTATTTCAGAAAATATGGAAACAGAAATACTCATGTGCTTTAAAAGGTGAATGGTATATGTTGTTTTGCAAATTGCTCCTCTCTCTTAAAATCAGAACCAGGCCTATGTGATTTCACATGATAAATGTTTTACTCTGCTTATCCCTGTTTTGATCAAAGGAGTCCCTGTCACCCTCACAGAGATAAGTATCTGGATTTAAGAGTAATTTAAAAAAATTAAATCTGAACTGCAATCTGAATGCATTTCTTACTGCTATTCTGCAAGAACTGATATTAAATCTAGCATAGGTAGAGTTGCGTGAGTAGAAACACTAGAAAAAGCAACTGAAGGGAAAAATGTCGCTAAATCTCATCTCTAAATGACGTAGTTGTCTGTGTTCTGGTCCTAGCTGAAGAGGCCTGAATTTTAAAACAACAACATTGACAAGTAAGATACGTTTGACTATGATCGAATCATACAATGCTTTGTCTTGGAAGGGAACTTAAAGGGCATCTAGTTCCAACCCCTCTACCACAGACAGGGCCATATTCCACTAGACCTGTGGCCTTGTTATTGTCCAAGAAATTGACTTGGCTTTGTATTACAAAAAAAGGTGGATCATTACACAGACACAGACTCCACTGGATGTCAGTTGAACGTATATGGGCGTCCTCAAACGCCTACTGGGGAAAATTTGTCAAGGAAAGCCAAGGATGTCTTTGATTATATTCTCTGGTGCCCAAAAAATAGTAAACACTGTATTATAACGATGCCAAGAAAAATCTTCATCCCATGGGTTCATTGGCCTTTCAGTCTCTAGTGATTTACTGCCTGAAAATCAAAATGTTTCTAATAGTGATTCTTTCCTTGTAAGATATCTTCTTCCTTACAAATTTCTTCTCATGTCTTTATAGTCAATGTGTATTTTGAAAATCAGACACCTCTTAAAGGGAAGGAGGATAGAAAGCTAGGAATGTCTCAATCCATCTCATTTTAATCAATTTAAGACCTTTAAAGATGGAAGAGTTTGTCTGGAGAAGGTCTTCTGTGTCGTAGCTAAAATTTGGTCTGGCTGAATGAGAGCAGCGGTAGCAGTAGCTGCAAGGAGCCTATGCAGAGTTCAACATGCAAACTGAGTGACTGGAATAGGCCCTTCAAAGAGAGCACTGGAGGATTTTTAAGTGATCATTGACAAGACATACAGTTAACATACTAGAAGAAATAATCACAGTTAAGTTCAAAAGTGGTGTTAGTTTAAAAACCTAAGTTCACTCAGGTAAAAACACAGAGCTGATGCAACTGGTGAAAGGCGGAGATGAAGAAAGGTCAGCATATACAATCAACTAACTTGAGTGAGCTGAAACTTGAGACCATATTCATTCAACAAACCTTACTCTCTGCTGCATCATTACACATTTTTATCATTATAAATTTTTCCAGTATGTATAGTTTACTCTGCACCTTCTCCAACTAATCTTGAAGTGTTGGAGGCAGAATGATTATTTTTGACCATAAAAATATTCTGTTAAAAAAAAAAAGAAGACATAATTCATTCTGTTATTTAACAAAATAGAGTGGTTTACGCTTCTTCTGAGTAGATTAACTTCAGTAGTTCTTTAGACCGTTAATACTAATGTATTTACAAGTATACCTTTCATTTTACATGATAATTATACAGGGAAAATATTCTTCATTAGCCATTTATAAAAGCATTGTAAATATCTAAACAACAAACTGTTTTGACTAGAACACTAAATAAAATTAATTAGTATTTTGCACAAGGCAGTATCATATTATATTTATTCACCTATTACAAACATGATTGAAATTACTAATCCTTTACTAATGGTCACTCATTATTGGGTTTGGGATTCTCTTTTTGTAATTTATTTTTTTTTTTAAATTTCCAAATTAGTTCAATTAAATAGGGAAAGTAATTGAGTGAAAAAAAGATTAGGATTATCTCTCAAAGCATGCATTATTTCTAATGAGATTTACACCGCTATTTGACTTACTTTATCAAGTCAGATTATTATTACTTCTTGTATCTGTTACAGGGGGAGATAATGCAGCCTATTTTACAAATCCATTTACAAGAAATAATAAGAAAAGCAAATGGTTCAGTGGAAAACTTGTGGAGTTTGGGTATTTTTTTTTCCTAGGAGTTGGTTTTTGTTTGGTTTTGTTGTTTATTTCCTAAATCAATGTTGTGGGTAACAAAGCTCTTTCACTTGCAATTTTTCTTTTTGTTTTGAAATCTTAAAATAATTTACTGAAGCCTTTTTTTTCCCTAATGCATTATGTGAAAAAATACTGAACAGTATAGGCAAAGGTGGCCCAAACCTATTTTTAAGGTACTTATTTTTTTTTCTACTGTATTTAAAAAGGTTTCTCTCTTCTTTCCCTCGGTGTTTTGTTCTTATTATTGACTAATATGACAGTTCTGGCCCTGATGTTAAGAAGTAATAATAGTTTTGGGTTTTTTGCTGGTTTTTTTTCTAAGCACATCAGCATTTGTATGCAAGTGTTTTGAGTACATACATCTGATAAAAATTATCTTCCTGAAGCAGCAGCTTTTATTATATTACTATATAGAAGCTTTGTCTCTTATAGTCAGGGGATTTTTTTAACTTTTTTTTTTCTTAAATTCTCTGTTCTCATTTTATCTGCTTCAAATATTGCTTGCCATCAGAAACAATAGTAACTGAAGTGAAAGTTTTGGAAGGTGAAATTGTCAGTGCATGTTGGTTACTTTTTTCTTCTGTTGACTACATTAGATGACAAATTATTGCAATGAAATTAGTATTGATCTCTCTGCATGATGCTTCATTCAAAAAGAGATTGGGAGAGATTATATTCTGTATCATGTCTTTGTTGTCTTGGACACCTATAAACTAGACCATAAAAACGGAATTAAATACTTTCTGTCGTTCATAATCAACCCTGACTAAACCAGGAAGGTCACAGTTGACTGCACGTTAGCCAATGTGATGCCCATCTACAAGAAGGACTGGAAGGAGGATTCAGGGAACTACAGGCCTGTCAGCCTGTTTTCCTTGGTGCTGGAAAACATGGTGGACCAGATCGTCTTTATTGCCATCATGCAGCATGTGCAGGGTCAGGCGCAGCCAGAATGGTTTTATGAAAGAGAGGTCCCACTTGACCAACCTTATCTGATATGTCAAGGTGACCCTCTTACTGGATGAGAGAAAGGCTATAGATATTGTCTGCTTGGATTTTAGTAAAGCCTTTGACACTATTTCCCACAACATTCTCCTGGAGAAACTGTCTGCTCATGGCTTGGGTGGGTGCACTGTTCATTGAGTAAAAACTGGTGGAATGGCCAAGCCCAGGGAGTTGGTGAACAGAGTTACATCCAGTTGGTAGCTGGTCACTAATGGTGTTCCCCAGGGCTTGGTACTGGGGTCATTCCTGTTTAAAATCTTCATCAATGATCAGGATGAGGATATAGAGTGCACTCACAGTCAGTTTGCAGACCACACCAAGTTGGCTGGGAGTGTAGATCTTCTGGAGGGCAGGAAGGCTCTGCAGAGGGATCTGATCAGGCTGGATTGATGAACTGAGGCCAATGGTGTGAGGTTCAACAAGGCAAAGTGATGAGTCTTGCCCTTGGGTCACAACAACCCCATGCAATATAACAGGATTGGGGCAGAGAAACTGGAAAGCTGCCCAGAGGGTAGCACCAGGGTCTGCTAGTTGACAGTGACTGAAAATGAGCTGGCAGTGTGTTCAGGTGGCCAGAAAGTCAATGGCATCCTGGTTTGTACCAAAAATTTTGTGGTCATCAGGACTAAGGCAGTGATCATCCCCCTGTATTCGGCACTGGCGAGGCTGCACCTCAAATCCTGTGTTCAGTTCTGGGCCCCTCACTACAAGAAAGACATTGAGGTGCTGGAGTGCGTCCAGAGAAAGGTAAGGAAGCTGGTAAAGAATCTGGAGCACAAGGCTTACGAGTAGCAGCTGAGGGAGCTAGGGTTTGGCCTGGAGAAAAGGAGGTCCAGAGAGAACCCTCCTTGCTCTCTGCAACTACCTGAAAAGAGTTTATAAAAAGGTGCGTGTCAGTCTCTTCTTCCAGTTAACAAGCAACAAAACAAGAGGAAATGGCCTCAAGTTACTCCACTGGAGGTTTAGATTAGATATTAGGAAATACTTCTTCATCAAAAAGGTTTTCGAGTATTGGCAAAGCTGCCAAGGGGAGTGGTGAAATGACCACCTCTGGAGGTGTTGAGAAGATGGAGCATTTGGGTTAATGATTGGGCTCAGTGACCTTACAGGTCTTTTCCAGCCTCAGATATTTTATGATTCTACTCTAAGATTCAGTAAAAATATTATTCATATTTCATTTCCACCGATCAGCATGTCTCAAATTTGGGGAAGGGAGAATTGTGTTTGCTCATGCATGTATTCAAATAATTTGGATATTTTTATTCATTATTCAACTTTCTTCCCTCTGACTAATAATGAAAATAGAAATCATAAACTGACATAAGTTAAAAAAAAAGTATTTACAAGATTAAATAAAAGGAATCTTATCCCAACACAAAAAAGCAAATTAATTTGATGAGGCTTTATTTCTTGCCTCTTCACCTTGCCTCAACCGGAAACCATACCTTGTGCAATATCTCTTAATTAACCTCAATACAAAAGTGATTGCATCCAGGAAAATTCAAAACATAAGAAATTATTTTTTTTCATTACATGCTTCTTCTATGTAATTCCTGAGTGTAAGAAATCAAACTGTAGGAGGAAAAAAAAAAAGAAAAAAAAACAAGTTAACTGATAGAATTTTATAGCAGTTTTTCATACTTTTATCGCAGTTTTTCATACTTTCCATGATGACTAGTAGAAAAGATGAAGAAGGTTCTCTTTCCTCCAGACAGTGAGAGGATCATCTGTGTAACAGGATGGCTGAAAAAAGATAGCTCCCTCTCAGTAGTCTAAATGGAAAATCTATATCCACTCTCTTTTCCCTCTGTACTTTGGGCAAGAATCCACATTTCATCACTTTTTCTTACATATGTAGGAATAGTTATTATAGGATTTTTTCTCTATACATTTTTCATTATCATTAATGATCATATTTTCTCTTTAATTATCAACATGGATTAGTAAATTATCTCTCTCTTTGCCTTCTAAAGACAAATTGGCACATGTGTAGTCTCACTGCCCCAGTGAAAGAAATGGACTCCGGAATCACTCTAGCTGATGATATACTCTGTTTTCATTCTCTGAAACTGATTCTTTCAGATCACTCTCATATGTTTTGAAATACTCTCTGAAGATTTGGATAACAGACTCATTCCTGAAGAACAGTGTGTAGAGTTACGTATCATTCTTTAACTCACAAGTTGCCTTCCAAATAGAATGAACACATTAAACTGAGATTAGGGGACTCATGTACACGTTAGTGCATAGACATATAAGTGAAGAACCAACCAACTAAAAAATACTTGCCTAACAAGGTCTCAACAACTGTACTTGTAGATAACTTCTCCTTAGAGGGATTAGAAGTCAGGAAATCATAATGATGAATGCTGTTCTAAGAATTAATCCAATGTGACTTTCTCAGTAAAGAGAAAACCTAAGAAGGATGTAAAAACCCCTCAGTTTTCTTGACAACTGAAACTATCAGGTATCTTGTAGGTCATAGAAGAGATAGTTATATACTCATATTTCATAAAATAGTTTGTCTTTATATGAATAATATAGTTTCTATTTAGATACAAATTTTTCACAACCACAGTCTCACCATATATCAAATCATATCTTCTTTGTCTCTTCAAGCCATATTCCTTTATGTGTTCTAGTAGATGTCATATCCAAAGCCAATGAAAAATTTAATAAAGCAATATTTCAGTTTCTAGTCCTTTAAATACTTCTGTATAGCTGGATATATATTTAGGTACTATCTGATGTTTTAAATGACAGAATTGCTTAAAAACATGACTTATATAATAAACCATTATAATTGTGAAAATAAATTATGTGTACAAGAGGATACCACAAAATAAGAAAAAATGAATACAAGCATAAGCAATAGAAATTTTACGCTGCTTTTCTTTATGGGAAAAAACAATTAAATGTTCGTTTTTTTAATAATTTATTGATAGTTTCAGATTTTGGTCCAGTTTAATTGTATTCACCATTTACAGCACAATTTTTGAATGTACTTCAGACTGTATGGATTATTCTGCCTACATGCATCTTGATCTTTTACAGTTTTCCATTAATTGCAGTTCTGTGGTTTTTCCTTCCCATCTGTTTTGTTGGGGAGAAAATGGATTTCAGATGATATAAAACAAGAAGGAGAGCAGGAAGAACATTGATCTGGATTAATAAGAATTGAGTACCACCTGAAAGTTCAAAATACAAAGTCTCATGTGTAGAAATTAATGGACTGGCAAACAGTTACTGTAATCTTGGAAATTATCATAAAGTGATAGTATCAGAAGAGTCATGACAGGGTGATTAATACTGATCACAAGGTGATGAAAAGGCAGATTTGGTCTTTCAGAAAAAGTTCTCTCAGGAGACAGAGGAAGTATTACTCTGAGTTCATAAGGCATTGTTGATATTTCTTATGGAATTTTACATTTTTGAGCACTTATATTCAGAAAGCTGAAAGATGAATATTACTGAATGAAGACACTAAAAAATGAACAGAAAAAAGAGCATAGTTTGGTTATCCTAAGTAGAAGAATGGCCAGAGAGATAAACAACCGAGAACAGATCTTCAAAGAAAGAAACTTGATGATTTGGGAACAGATAGGTATGTACAGTCGCGAATAGGTTTAATCTAGACATTTCCAGCTGTTGGAATCGTGAGATTCAGACATGGATATTCAGTGGTAATGGAACAGTCAAAACCACTATATTGCTATAAGATGGATAGTGATTTATATACATAAATAAATATATAGTATAATTATTGATGAGAGCATTTGGATTTAATAAACTAGGAGTTTTCTTCAAACCATAGCTATCTAGCCTGAACTATGACCTAAATGTAGAAAAGCCTAGGTTTTTAAAACTGTCTTTTGATGTCATCTTTACTGCCAAACCTCCTCAACTGCTTCTGCAGCATTAAAGTAGGTTATTTCACCTACAAATGAGATTCAAAATTCCTAAACGCTTATGAAGGACTTCAATGAATAAAAAATAACACTTTCAGCATTAAAATTCAGAATCAAGTGACACTTCACACTTTATTCTGTTAATTTTAACAGAGTTATGTTGTTATCTTTAAATGCATAGAACAGAGAGTTTTACATATTCTACAGAAAAAAGTACGAGACATCTTAATCGGATGTAGTAGTCTATGATAATCTACTCCTAATTTCTTTTTGCTAATACACTGAGGTAATTAGTGCTGTCATGGATTATCTACGTACAATCCTCACGACAAAACTTATTGATACATCCATCATTCTTCTAAAATCTACTCATTGTGAATATGCTAAAACAACATTCCATTTGCAGATTTGCTAAATAAAATAATGTCAGCCAGAGAGTTTGCAGATTTCTCAGCTCTTAAAATATCTAATCAGGAGAACTGCACTCATGCATTTTGGCACTAGAGTTATAAATTATGCATAATACAGCATAATTTTAAAGCATTAACATAACTTAACAATACCAATCTATCAGTTCCTTAGTGAAAGAAATAAAAAGTGTTGTATCTGAGTGTCTTGACTTGATTCACCTAGTTCGTACATGTTTAAGATTTATAGTAGTAAAAATGGTTATTTAAAAGCCCTAGATCTTTACTAATATGCCCTTATTTTTTCTTTAGCTGTGTAATTTTCTACATACCAGCCTTTGTCTTTTTTTTCCCAACTGACATGCTAAGTAATGTCCTTTTGTAACCTACAAAACAGTACAGTTAGCTAAGACTAGACGGTTTAAACAGACAAACCTCTGGACCACATCTAATTTTACTCTGTTTCCAAAGTATTAAAATACATGTAATAGTCATCTTTTAAGGATACTTCGACATGTTTAGCTAACATTTAGCAGAAGAAAATGGATAGTATTTTTTCTCATGTGTGATACTTGTCACGCTAATAGCATTCCTAGTGTTTCTGAAATCTCACATGAATGCTTTCCTGCTTCAAGTGTCTAGCCAAGAATATGGAGGTTGGTGTTATCTTTTGGAATTTTTTTCAGACTTGGAAAGCCAGATCTTGGATTGACATAAGGATTTCTGAATGTTCGTCTGATCTTTAATATTTTATTTTGTGCTATTGTCTCAGTCATAAGTTATAAATACACCACTGGAAAAGACAATGCCATTACACATATAGACATAGTAACTATGTGCAATATTCCTGAAACTAATCTCTCAGGGTGTGTGAAATGACTCTAAGGTATCATGGCCATATGCAGAGAACCAGAGGAAATGCTGTATCAAAAAAAAACTGTATTATTTTACCTCTATATCAAAGGTAATTAAACAGGCTTTACTCAAAAAATTCCCTGCTCCTCTACAAGTGCTCCTAACGAAAGTGCTATGTGAGGAGGGTGTTGTGTTTCATTGTATGAAACATAATATATAATAGTGATAAAAGTTCAAACCGATATAACTATATTTCATCTGATTATATGAAACATGCCTTTTTTCTCATATCTTTCTGAAATTTATTTTTTTTTTGGTTAAGGAGAACACAAGCAGAAAGACTAAACTTTCATAAGAGCATTAAGTTTTGACTCTTCTCTGACACAGTCTACATAGGAAAAAAAGACAAAAAAGGCATCTATTCCTGCCCTGTTTTCTCTAGAAGTCATGGCCAGTCTTCGCGAACGAAGATTTTGGGAAAGGTCATTACCCTTCGAGCCCGCGCAGTGGATTTTTTAGGTGAGACACAGTGTGCGCTGAACTGAGCCCACCCTTTAATCCTAAGGTTCATCTGCCGGGGCCGAGCGAGCTCGGACGGTGGCAGCGAGGTCCTCAGGATGTAGGTTTGTTTAGAGTGACCTTCTCTTAGATGGATGGCCTTACAGGGCTGACAAGCTCCTTCTGCCCGGAGGAGTTCCCTGACCGGGAATCCAACCCGGGCCGTGGTGGTGAGAGCGCCGCATCCTAACCACTAGACCGCCAGGGGGCCCCTCTCTAGAAGTAAGAAACAAAGAAAATCATAAACTTCATATATCTAGCCTAGCTGCTTGCTATTAGTAATTCTGATTTTCTTAATCATCGAGGTTCATTCAGATACCAAGATGAGTTGTCCACACTAAGAACATGGATTTGAACTCAGCATCCATTATGGCATTATAAAGTAACCTTGGTGGGCTCTCAATCACCCAAATCCTTTCTGTGTCTATAAAAATAATTATGTGGGACTGTAAATAAATAACATGAATATGCAGGATAACAGTAAAGATACTCTTGATGGAAGGTTATTTGGGGAAAATAAGTCCAGTTTCTGTCCTTGCTCTAGAGTGCTTTAGTATTTCTCAGTCAAGGTTGACTTTATATTCAAGACTGATGAGAGAAAAACAAGGAGAATACCCTCATCAGCATGCAGGGGTCATGTTCCTTATTATTATTATTTTTCCAAAGGTTCATGACTTTTGTATTCTCAGCTGTACCATGCGCTGTACCATGTGCTAGATTTTGCAGAAGAGGTGGCTGCAAGCAGATGAGTATGAATTTCTTCAGGCAGAAGAGGGCACTTAACACAAATCTAATTTGTTGAACAAGTAGTGTAACTTGTATTACAAAATGTAGGCAGGAGTAACAACACAAGAGTTACAGGTTGCTCTCATTTTAAAATTAAAGAAAAAATTACACATATTTATTAAAAAGATACATTACAGACAGATAACTGCCTAAGTTCAAGGGAGAGGTAGAATTTTAAAAATACTTTTCTTTTGGATTTTTTGTGTCATCTGTTAGATATGTCTTCTATGCTATGGATGATGTCTTTTATGGATTAAATACATAGGTGTTGTTATAGATGAAAGTGAGAGAGAAGTACTTTCACATGTGTATATAGCCCAGCTTCTGATAGGTGTACAAGGAAGGGGAAATAAATTCTTGCTAGTACATTTATTGAAGAAAGCCAAGAACGTTACCTCTTAGACAAGTACAATTAGATATGATGAATGCTATCTTCATTGCACAGAGGATTAAGGTTCATAACTCATGTTTTTTTAAATTTCACTTTCCAAAAGAGACACCTAATATTATGTTCCACAATATCAAAAATGAGATTGTTGAGCATTTTGGCTTTAGAAAAAAAAACAACTCAAAAAAACCCCAAATCAGAGGAAATCCTAAATTAAAAATGTATAGCTTCATACCATAGAATCATAGAATGGCCTGGGTTGGAAGGTACCTTAATGATCATCTACCATGGGCAGGGACACCTTCCACTAGATCAGGTTGCTCAGAGCTTCATCTGACCTGGCCTTGAATTATATAGATATATATGTGCTGGTTTTGGCTGGGATAGAGTTAATTTTCTTCGCAGTGGCTGATATGGGGCTGTATTTTGGATTTATGCTGAACACAGGGTTGATAATACAGAGATATTTTTGTTATTGCTGAGTAGGGCTTACACAGAGCCAAGGCCTTTCCTGCTTTTTGTACTGCCACACTGTCAAGGAGGTTGGGGGTAAGTGGGAAGTTGTGAGGAGACACAGTCAGTACCCAAACTTACCATAGAGATATTCCAGACCATATGACATCATGCTCAGTGTATAAAGTGGGGGGGGAAAGGAGGAAGGGGAGGACGTTTGGAATGATGACATTTGTCTTCCCAAGTAGCCATTACACTCGATGGGGCCCTGCTGTCCTGGAGATGGCTGAACACCTGCCTGCCCATGGGAAGCAGTGAATTAATTCCTTGTTTTTCTCTGCTTGTCTGTGCAGCTTTTGTTTTCCCTATTAAACAGTCTTTATCTCAAACCATGAGTTTTCCAGCTTTTACCCTTCTGATTGTCTCCCTGATCATGGTGCCGGGAGAGAGAGTGAGGGCTCTGTGGGACTTGGTTGCTGTCTGGAGTCAAACACAACAATATACCATATATATATATCTTGAAATATGCAGAGGACAATTATGAGAGTAGAAATGATACTCAGGCTCACACCTTAAGCAATTCAGAAAGCATTCTCAATTCTCTGCACATAACAAAGATTATGAGTTCCAGTGAATGGAAGATGAGAACGTGGACATGTATATAAGAACTATATCATAGTCCAGGATGAAATGAATGATGAATGTAGAGGCGCTTCATTTAATTTTAGAATTTCCAATCTTTTGAATATTTAATGTGCAACTTAAATACATAAATAAATATATGCAGATAAATTCCTGAGGCATAGTAGGATAACAAAGTATTTTTTACAACTTCATACTCAATTTTTCTGTAAATACTTTCATTATGATACTTCTGTTTATGATATTGAACTTTTTTGGTTAAAATGTGTGTGTGGGGTGAGGGTTTGTTGACAAATAAATGTGACATCAGAAAAAATTATGGACTGTTGAAATACTGTAAATGAAGCTTTAAAATAGATAAGTGAATGGGGAATAAATACAAGAAATTTCTATCTCTGAAGACAATTTTCTATTCATTTCTTCCTGCCCACTTTGCATAAAAACTACATACAGTGGTGTATCAGGGATGTCGATACTTTTAGTCTCTGTTTGGCTCAGCCACCTGTAAGAGTTTATATTTTCCCTGACAAGTCCACTGATAAAATGGGAACTTCGTCCTTGGAGCGAGAGCTTCTTGTATAAACTGTATTAATTGGTGTTCTGTGATTGGTTCATCGTCTGTCAAGGACATTTGAAGGAGAAACCAAAGGGGAGGGGATGAAGTAACTACCCCTGACTCAATTAGGAAAGACCCCCCCAAAGCATACTGCGCATGTGGAAGGGAAATTCCAAAGTACTCATGCATGCACTGAAGGGATGCAACTTGCATAACCAAGGGGGTGGGATTGAAAACCTCTGGCGGGGCGGTGCTGGCCACACCTGCCTAGGCAGACATAATCAGTTGATTGTATAAAAGTAGACAGCTCGTTTTTTGGGCAAGCTTGCTCCACACGAAGGACCAAGTTGTCTTTAGCGGGGATGCCTGCTATGTGTGAGCCTGTTAACCCTCCAAAAAACGCAGCTGCTGCAGAGGATTTTATGGCATTCAGAGTTGGTAAAATAACCCCAGGAATGACACCTGAGTGAATAGGGTGTCATATTTCCTCATTGTTTTATCTTTCTCTTGGGTTCCCGTTTACTTCGGCCACTTCTTTGTAATAAATACCAGTTTGGTTGAGCTTTCAATGGTGTTGTGGTTTCAGATCTTAGTTTGCTCCGAACCTTCCCTAATGTAAGTGGTATGACTATGCTATATTTCATTGTTCTGTCACAGTGTCTTTTCTTTCTTTAACTTCTAACTTAATGTTCCATTTCACATTTGACACACAAAATACACAAATACAATCAGGGGAATACATTTCTTCAAGTTTCCAGTATTTCTGAACTAAATGTGTTAGTCTTAGTGACTCTCTAGTGGACAAATGTTGATCTAGCACTGAGTTATAATCAGTACAGTTCATAAAGACTAATGGAAGTCTTGACACTGAAATATACTAGCATAGAGACTTATCACTACCATTTTTTATATGGTGGCAGTTTCCAGTATAACTTGACATATAGCATTTGATAGAAATGTCAAATATAGCTAAGTAATTTGGAGTAAATAGTTGGGACTTTTGAATTGCAGTTTCTTATCTGTATCTCTTGCAGTCTGATTAAGCAATATCCTTTTTTTTTTTTTTGTAGCAACGTAAAGGTCTCTAAGTATCAAGTCAACTATGCTAACTTTACAAATATGGGCGTAAAAATATTTCTAAAAATGAAGTCTAAAACCAGGTCATCTGGTTTTGAGAATTGCCTGCCCAAGCATGAAAGTTTGGATATTTACTCTACTGAGTAAAACTACTACGGGAACTCTTTTAATATATAGTAGGTGAGGATGCTGCATTTGCCACCGGCAGCACAAAAAGAAAAAGTCTTAACATAACAGAAGAGCATTGAGACTTGTGTTGTGTAGCCTAAAGCTAAGGTGGTATTCAAAAAACAAGGGATTTTTAGAAAAGAGAAACTAAGAAATTGAAACTGGATAAAGCCTTCTGTTACAGTAATCTTCCTACAGGTTTCCTTACATGCTGAGATGTAGTGTGTGTCATAGATGTGCTTGAGCTAGAGGGAGAGTTGAGTACATGTATGTGTGTTTAGAACTTTTTCAAATGCAATTTGCATATATAGCACAGGTTGTTATTACTGAAACAATGTGTGCCCTCCTCCTACATATTCCCTCTTTAAGTATAACCTATGAATATTTATGTAGTATTATGTTTTCCAAATCCATTTAGGAATACTGAAATTATTGAAGGGAGATAAAATACTTATTAGCTCTCTTTCATATCTAGAGTTCTACATTAGACAACAATGGTTTAAAACCTTTCTTCAAACAATTGAAAATAAAACAATAAGTGCAGCGGATGAATAAAATAAAGGCAGAGAAATACCGCAGAAATGGAACTTAAGCAGGCAGATTAAAGATACAGCTGTGTAAATGCTTCTACTGATTCACCTGGCATCAAAGTAACTCAATTTGTTGAATATTCAATAGTTGCTCAGTATTTTTCTTGATTATTATTAGAGTACATCAGTGTATATAACTTTATATCCTTTAACTAAAGGTATACAATTCCCTTAGAGGTAGTGACTTACAGAGTATCCTGTATCACCTGAATTACCCATTTCTGAGTAACTACTGAGGTAGTTGTAATAGCTTCCAATATAAATATGAGAAACTACAGCTCATACAGACTGATCTGAAGCTTGCAATACCTGAGTAATATGAGTAAGCTCATTCTCTGTCATCATTTAGCCATCCACCTTCAGTCCTTAAGGTGGAATATTATGGGGCTGGAAGAAAAGGAAGGATAGGTCATGGCAGTTTCTGCTTTCGTGACTGGAAGTTTTTAGCCTCTGGCTATTGCCAGAGTATGGCTACATTTATCTCTACTTCTAGAAGCAGGTTCAAGCTGAATGCTGATAGCATTACCAAAGCATTTTCCTTTCAGGCAAATTCATGGTTACAATTCTCCTGATTTCTGTCAATGTTAGGAAAGAAGATGTTACCCCAAAGGACACATTTGTTTTAGAAAAAACAGAAGTTGAATGCTTTTCTCAATTACATTGGTGTAAAGTAGGATTAAATCCTTAAATTAAATTCTTAAAATCCTAGTTAAAAAGTTCTCAAAAATTTCTATTAGATCTACATTTGCATTTCAGTACTAAAGATAAGAGTTTGGTCAGTATTCCCTAAAGCACATCCTGTAAATTGTTGTTTGTTAATACGTCTGTCCCTTGAAAACTGATTGATGGTTTAAGATGATTGAAATTGTTAGTAAATTGATCAGAAAGAGAAATGGTTTTAATCTATGAAATGCAACAAAACAAAATATATATTTTGCATAAAAAAGAAAGTATTTTGAAAATTACTTTTGTGGGTCAAAAATGTTGTTGGAATAATTTCTTTTCTCCATTTACCTCTCTGTTCCCAAGTCAAACCATCTCAAAGAAAAAGCAAAGGCAAAAATATGCTTTGAGCCTTCCAAAATAATGAGCAATTTTAAAACACTTTAGCAATTCAACCTACCTCAGCTGGTTTTCTATGTTTGGTTAATGTGTGTGTGTGTTTGTAGGTTTCTTTGCCTGTTTCGATTGTTTTTTTGTGTTTTTCTTAAGTGTCTAGTTTCAGTTCTGGGTCCAGTGTATTCTTCTTCTGGAATTTTTAAAATCTTTCTCTTCACTTGAACTTTTAAAAACTATATTTTTTTTTATGCTAAAAATATCAGCACCTGTCACAATAGGTTAGTAATTATGCATTAGGAAATCCTGAAAGATCACAAAACTTCAAATTATTTGGTATGCTGCACAAAAATAATATTTTAAGATAAATAGAATTATACATTTCTCCAAAGTTTATTCATCATTTAAAAGTGACATCCATATTTTTTCATTTTTACTATTGTCCTGGATTACACAAAAAATTTGGTATGCACCTTTTCTTTTCTTTTTTCCCCAAACATGCCTACTAATTCGGAAGAAAACTTGAGATAAGGTAAGGGTGGTACTACGATTCCAGGAGAAGGATGTATCCACAAATGTGAAAGACTGGAATGCTGATGACTCAGTCAATCCACGTGCAAGGTGACGATGTGCAAAATAACCACCCAGGTTACTGGGGTGCTGAGTGCATGCACACCTGCCACCTTGGTATACAAGCTGGGTGTTGTTTCTTTGTCCTTACACAAATGACTAAGCCATGATAACTCCCCTCTGTCAGTGAAGATACTGATAGGCCATAATGGATCCACTTGTGCTGATGTAACAGGCAGCTGTAACGTTTTAGAAGGTGTCAAAGACTCCTGAAATGTCACGTGATCCAGTATTACATCATCCAGTGTAGAACTCCCCACCCCAGGGGGGGTATCAAGAGTGTTCCCATCCAGCATAAGCCCAATAAAAGACCAAACATGGACTTCACTCAGCACTGGGTTTTCTTCCCAGACCACATGGAATATTCTTTACTATCCAAGCTTTCTACCACCGTCTCAATCTGGACAGTGACCACCACTTTGACAGGACTACAACTACCACTTCAACCAACGAGCGCTGAAATTGCGACAACCATGTTGCTAGATCCAATGGGTGTCTTGCAGGGCCTTCCAGTTGCCCGAAGGTCTGCAGCCCTGCTCTGGCTACCTGTACCAGCATCACAGCCTCACTTCAGCACTGACTCTCCAACTATTCCTGCCATATTTTCCAGCTATGGGGGAGGCAAACCACATGGAACAGTGACCATCTCATCTCTGTCTTGTGGCCATGTGTTTTTTTTCTGAGTGGGGGAGGCCAGCTGCCATCCTGATTTGGCCCGGTAGAGAGGGCTTGGGAATTTTCTCCTCATTGGTGGGTTTAACCCAGTTTTATCAGTATTATTATCAGCATTCTTCTTGGTAAAGAGTTGTTTTGGGTTTTTTTTCACTTACATCTGGGAGTATTTGGTCTATTTCTTGGTATTGGAGAAACCAGGGGTATTGAATCTGAGGGAGTATACTTCTGTCTCAGGTTTCAACCCCTCCAAATTATCTCACACCGAGACAACTACATTATTAATACTCTTTAAAAAAAAGCAAATAAAATCAAAATGTATATGTATATATAGCTAATAATACTATCTAAAGTAACAGGTGTCTAATGTACTATTCTTTTTTGAAAAACACCCTTTTGATTAGTGGTTGTGTTTGTTTGATAAAATCTCCAGCTTTGACAATATTTCCCCATAGCCTTCACTGTTACTTCAAACAAAATTTCTAATTGCTAATGATGTGACTGATATGTGAAACTGTCAATGGGATGCTTTTATTTTCAGTGTTCTAGAAACCAATGTCACAGGTTTTCCAGGTGTCAAACTGAGTCTAGCCACATAGGGTTTATTCAAGAGTGCTATAGTTTAAGCATTGACTATATAATCCTTGCAAGGAGCTATAATAATGTGTTAAATGAGGGCATTTTCAACTCACCCAGTTAACCTGAAAAAGGCAGTTATTTGTAAAATCTCTTTTGAATTGTGCATATTGATGCAAAACCACTAAGATTTCCTAGTGCTTCTATTAAACCTGATATATATTTTAAAAAAGCTATGTAAATACAGATACATTTATACTTTCTGTCTCAGGTATTAGATTGTGTATAACAGGACATTTTCTTGGTGTTAGTTACCCAGCAGAATGATCCTCTCTAGAACATGTCTGCTTGCAACTTTGTGGTAATCAGAGAAAACATACTTTATTGATCATGCTATGCCACATGGATGGCTAATGTGGATGGCAGTTTAATTTTGCATTTAACAGAATAGATATATAGCAACCTTGCAGCACAACCAAAAACCTGTAACCCACAGTTTTGATTCCTGAAAGACTTTTATGCCTTGTTTTTTGCTGATGCTTACCTTTCTCCATGATCCTGGGTAACAGGATGTGGGGTAGATTAAAGTACAAACACCAGGCTCAGCACCACATAGTCATAGGTGGTGGTAAGGGGAAGCAGATGAGTAGTAAGGCTGTGGTAGAGCAGCCCGTGGCTGTAGGAAACACAGCTGATTGATGTTGGCCAGCTGCCTGCTAAATTAAACTGAGCTGTTTAACCTGGGAGAAAAATCAAGAGCTCAAGTATGAGGCAGACAGAGGCATTTTGGGGGTCATGGGAAAGAGTTAGTTTTTAGGGAACCACACTGCATGAGAGCAGAATCCAGATGGAGAAATCTTTTTAACAAAGTTTGAAATTTTAATGCATCCAAGTCTCATTAACCTTAATTTGCCCATCAGTTTCACTGTGCATGGACTTTGCCAAGACATTTCAACAGATTTAATTCACACATCACTGCATTTCTTCCTCATCAGTGTCCTTTAGAATTCTGAACTTTCTGGAAAATGAAAAAAAGGAAAGAACCAGCTATGACATTTCTTTTACATACTCCATCATGTTGGTAAGTTTTCTATTGAAATACTTTTAAAAACTTCTATACACTGAGGAACAAATTCTGTTGATCATTGAAAACTAATGCGTGGCTCTGGGTAATTTTTAGCTCTAAAGGTTTCATTTTAAGAAATACATCAAGACAGCCACTGATTTTGGCCATATGGTTTATTCAACAGATAGGTATTGTAAAATATGGGTGTAGCCTATGGTTTAAACTGGGTTGTCAAAATCTTCACATATGTTGTATACACCAAATAATGGAATATGTCTCAAAATGCTTTGAATTATAATTTGATTTTTTAAAGAGTCTAAAATCCTGGTTTGGATTTCAATCCTAAAAAGGTACACAGTAATTTTCAAAGAAATATACTCCTGCTTTGACTAAGTTGATTGATACACTGATGAAGAAAAGGAGAGTTGATATTGCTTTTTCAAGTATTTAATAAATGTTAATAACACTTAAATCTACTTCTAAATTATAGTTACAGTAATTATTAATTCCCATTGCATGAAAGACTTCGGCAAATTAATTTTATAGCTCTATGAAATGTGATCCAGCTTGGAAGTAATTTTTCAAGACAGGAAGATTTTTTATTAATTATCTATCTTCAATCTTATTCTAATATTCCAGTGAGTAACAAAAGGATTACTGATACTCTTTAGAATAAAAATAAAATATGTAATTACATGTATTTTTCTTAAAATATCTAATTCGGTTGTAGAGCACAGACAATAAAGATACCATTGAGTTGATCACGCTGAGGTTCCTCATGCCATTTAAGATACTTGAGTTTATCAGATATCCATGTACGACTGGTAGATATCCCAGGAGAGCAGACTTATACTGGAAGCTGGATGCAAGAGAAGATATTCTAGAGCATCTCATATGGCAATAGACACTACCGTGAAGCAACTCAATCAAACCTTAGAGTTCACCAGATCATAGTGGAAGCTTAAACTTCTATCAGTAGATGCATAGAAGCTTCATTCACAGTATAGTCCTCTCCCTGCCTCCAAATACCACTGTGGTACAATTCTCCCTATTGTACTGAGTTTTATCTCTTAGAACCATGGTCTTAGGTATCCTAGAGCTCCTCAGGTGGCTCCAGATGCATATAGAAATACATGCAACAAAAGTGAGCCTCAGTCTCCTCTAACTGTAACAAGAATCCAATGACTTAGTTTACACACAGAAGTCAACATTTAGATGTTTGCAGTACAAAGCTGAATATTACCCAAAAATACCAGAATCAGGAATTTGATCCATATCTCAGGATAACTTCTTCAGCAATATAAACACAGATTACACTTTACTCCTAGAGTTGTTCTTTGTTTTGTAGGTAATAAGTAACAGTCTCATGAGACTTAACTGGTAAGAATTACTGCAAAATACAGAAAAATTCTGGTAAAGGAAAGAAAAGCAAAATGAGTTCTTTTCTAAGTTATAGTTTAAATGTTTCAAAGACAAAGAGCATGTATAGCCAGCTTCTCAAAAAGTACTGCCAAGAAATGCTGACTGTACAGCTGGACTGATCCAGATTGACATCAGTAGTAGGAGAGTCCAATAGAAGCTTTCAAGAAACAAGATATTCTTGGCAATAAAACTAAAAATATGACTAGTTATACCAGTTCTGATATAAAGACGGCAGGTGTTCTTCACATTTTTTAAAGGCATTATTGGTTGAAAGCAATCCAAATGGTGATGAGCAAAAAGGAGAGCACCTGCTTTTCAATGATAAACACATACTGCTGAAGACAGTTCCTGGAGAAAGACACATGTGTGTGCTTCTGTAATAACTGCCTGTTTAAGAAATGTCTGGAAAAAGAAAATAAAGAACAATCAGAGCAATGTGACAACATTAAAAAGAAACTTTCATGTTGAGTATATAGTAAGAGGATAATTTGTCGTGCCATTTTTAATCATTATCAACAATAGCTGTTTCTACGAGTCTTCTTTCCTCAGCCCAGCTGCTCCTCCTACTTTGTTATTCAGCAAGGCTTGATTTGTAAGACGCTATTTTTAAAATAAAATCTGTTAATAATAGAAAAGAATAATGTTACGAGTCACAGAAATTAAGTACTTTGACATTATATTGAATATATTCCTTTGTTGAGCAGTGTTTCAACTACATCCCAGCCTGAAATAATAGCTGAGGACCTTAAACCACAAAATGGAAACCACTATAAAAATCAAGTGAAAATATTACAATTATATGAAACATTTATTGCAAAAGTTGTTTAGATCTTTTTATTTCTTTTGCAAAATTTTTCAACAGTTGAATATGTGAGTTCTATTCAATGTACTATTGAATATGGAGACAAATATTAACCCAAACATATGAACAGCAGCTTAGCTAAAAAATATTATTCTTCACAGCTGAACTCATGCACAGTGATTATTTTTTGCCCTCAAAATTAAGAGATGACATATGGTGATTAAAATAAATGTAAAAAACATGTACTGAAATGTGCATTATGCTTTAAAATATTACCTGAATTTCAATAAATAATCATATTAAAAAAAGAAAAAGTATAAGTTAAAAGAGTCAGATACAAAATATAATCCGTTTTTCTGGGGTAGAACAAAAGGATGTTTTTAGTACTTGTCATGTTGTCAACTTTCAATTAACTTGCCAAGAAAATGACAAAGAATTGATTTCTGAAAATGTAAAATAAAAAATTCACACAACAAATTTTCCTGAAGACTTGTTCTCAGTCTGAAAATGGTCAAATCTATTCTGTGTGGTAACACAAGGAAATGACAGTTCATGCATAGATTTACCATTATACAAATGCAGACAGAGTAGAGTAAAAATAAAAAAAAATCTTAGAATAGGATCAGGCAAGCACTGGAAAGAACTCAAATAACTCATTTATGCAAAATACTTAAAAATCCTCTTTTAGAAAAATGAATGCAAGTAATAAAAAGAAGACTTGAACAGACCTCTCCTACTTTGCAGTTGTAGTATTGGGTCTTTGGTTAATGAAATATTTCTTGTCTCATAACATAAAATCAAACAAGCACTATACTGTTCTACTAGGATTTTTTTGACTGACCAAATAGAATTATAGAATGGTTTGGGTTGCCTTTAAAGCTTACCAAGTCCAACCTCACTGCCCTGGGCCAACTAGACCAGGTTACTCAAAACCCCATCCAGCTTGGCCTTGAACACTCCCTGTGAAGAGGTATCCACAGCTTCTCTGTTCCAGAAGGTCACCATCCTCATCATAAAAATGTTTTTTGCTAGATTTACTTTAAATCTATCTTCCATTTTAAAGCTACTACTCTTTGTTCTACACTATAGGCACTGGAGAAACATATTCCTCCTTCTCGCAAGACCCCTTTAAGCATTGAAAGGCCACAACAAGGCATACTCAGAACATATCCTTCTGCAGGACAACCCCAATGCTCTCAACATTTTTTCATAGAAGTGTTTCAGTCTTCTGGTAATTTTTTTTCCCTCCTTTAGACCTACTCAAGAAGTCCACATTTTTCTTGTGCCGGTCCCAGAGCCAGATGCTGTATTCGAGGTGGGGTCTCACAAGAGTAGAGCGGAGTGAGAGAATCACCTCTCTCAACCTGTCAAGGTCCCTCTGGATGGTATCCCTTCCTGCTGCATCACTCAGTTGGGTGGCATCTGCAAACTTGCAGAGGGTGCAGACTCAGTCTGTGTCACTAATAAACATGTTGAACAGTATTAGTCCCAACAGGGACTGCTGAAGGACAATAGCTGTTACTGATCTCCATTTGGGCATTGAGCTGTGGGCTGCCATTATTTGGACAGAGCAATCCAACGAAGTCCTTTCCCATCAGAGTCCATCCATCTAATCTGCATCTTTCAGTTCACAAAAAAGAGATATTTTGTGGGACCATATCCCAAAACCCTGCAGAAGTCAAGACAGATGACATTGCTTGATCTTCCCTTACCCACCAAGGCAGTCAGTTCATCACATAAGGCTACCAGATTAGTCAGGAACAATTTGCCCTTAGTGAAGCTATGTTGGCTGTCTCAAATCACCTCAGTGTCATCCAGATATATCTTCCAGGAAGTTCTGTTCCATCATCTTGCCGGGCTCTGAGGTAAGGCTGACTGGTCAGTAGTTCCCAGGGTCACCTTTTTTACACTTTTTTGAAATGGGTGCAAACTTTCCCTTTTCTCCATTAACTGGGGAATTTACTTGACTGCCATGACTTTTCAAATACGATGGAGAGAAGCTTAGCAACTGCACCCGTCAGTTTCCTCAGGACCCTGGACAAAAGGATCTCAATAGCTCCACTGGGCCTGTTTGAAGTGTCTTAGGAAAGGATGTATAATGCCATTAAAGCTTTCTTTATCAACTATAAAAGGAATTTGAAGTTACCAGCTTGGCTTGTCTATGCTGTAGACATGCAAGTTTAGTCAGACAAACTCCTGTTCAATTAATAAAGTTATTATTGATCCATTACCAGTCACCCCTATTACCTACATATATATATATATAATTTTTTAAAGGCCTTAATAGGTCTACTCTGGACATCCAATATTTCGTAAAACCCCTATGAAACTAAATCATTAATTGGTTCATATTTGTATTTTCTGCCCTCAGTCTGACCAGAACCAGGACAATATATATATTAGAATGGTGTGAATACAACCACCACATAGAAAACTTCTTCTGCTCCATATACTTTGCATTCATTTATTTCCTAGAGCATGAAGGCATACATGTATGAATATGTAAGCATGTTTAATGTAGTCACAGATGTTTGTATTTATCACACGAATATTAATTTTACTTTTCAGTTTCATAGCCTCAAGTAACTTGTGGTAATAATTAATACAAGTTAATTTAAAGGATATAATATTTGGCAGAATGTTTACTTGTTTTACTTTGCAGTTCAATTTCTGTCTCTATAACCTCACACTATACTTAAATGTGGAGCAGAAATTATGGACTGCCATGCAATAACTTATACCATTTGTTAATAGATATGACTCCTTAAACTACTCATTATTTTGTACACTCCTGCATGAATAAGACCAGTGTTTTCACAGTGAGTTTTCTCTTGCCCTAATAATTTTCTTAAAAAAATATTCAGAAAAAAAATCAAAATCCTAATATGTTTGAACTGGGCTGACTTAAATGAAATTCAGTATTTCACCTGAAGAAGTATTACAACTTTATAGAAATTAATCATACTTATTCCTTTTTTTTTTCCCTATATCAGTCTTCATTTGTGCTAATGCATTTTGACAGAAGAATCATCCTGCTACTTCCAGCTCTCAAATGGATCAAAATAAGACCATCGGTGTGTGTGGTTGACTCATATTGTCGTTACTATATGTCTTTTGTTGTTGTGTTATTCTCTTACTTTGTCTACATCCTTTCAATGTCCTAGTAATTATTCTCTGATTTTGAGTGATATAAATTATATATATATAAAAGTGATGTAAATTATATATATAGTTATTATAAAAAAACATGTTATTTGTAAACATATTCCCCCACCCATGTTTACCTTTCCAAATGTTGTTATATTCACATAGTATATTGAACTATAAACTAGTGATGAACAACTATAGACATAAGCAGGAAACAGAGATGCAAGTGTATCAACTGAGTCTGTATATTAATCCTTGCGTTACTTCTGTCTTTTGGAATTCAACCTGCATTTCATATGAAAAAACAGTCTAGTGGCATTCTACAATGGAGTGACTACATCAGTGGACAAGGGAAGGGATACAGATGTCATTCATCTGAACTTCTGTAAAACCTTTGTCACAGTTCACCAGAACATCTTTCTTTCTAAATTGGAAAGAGACAGATTTGATAGGTGGGCTGTTAGACAGATAAGAAAGCAATGGATGGTTGCATCCAGAGGATAGTGCTCAATAGCTCAGAGTCCTGATGAACATTGGTAAAAAAGTAGTGTCCGTCAGGGATCTGTATTGGAAGCAGTGTTATTTAATATCTTCATTAATGACATAAATGAAGGGATCAAGTGCACCCTGAGCAAATTTAGAGATCATGCCCAGCTGAGTTGTGTGATTGACATACATGAGGGACAGGATGCCACCCAAAGGGACCTGGACAGGCTTGAGAAGTGGGGTCGTGGGAATTTCATGTGATTTAGCAAGACCAAGTGCAAGGTGCTCCACCTGGATCAGGGCAGCCCCTGGTATCAATACAGGCTGAGAAACGAACAGATTGAGAGCCGCCCTGCCTAGAAGGACATGGGAATGCTGGTGGATGCGAGGCTGGACGTGATCTGGCAACGTGCCCTTGCAGCTCAGACAGCCAATTGTATCCTGGGCTGCACGAAAAGCAGAGTGGCCAGCAGGTCAAGGGAGGTGATTCTGCCCCTCTGCTCTTGTGAGACCCTACCTGGAGCACTGCATCCAGCTCTGGGGTTTCCAGCACAGGAAGGACGTTGACTGTTGGAGACAGTTCAAGAGTATGTAGCAATAGGACAAGGGGAAATGGCTTCAAACTGAAAGGGAGTAGGTGTAAATCAGATATCAGGAAGAAATTCTTTACTGTGAGGGTGGTGAGGCACTGGAATGTGTTGCTCAGAGAAGCTGTGGATGCCCCATCCCTGGAACTCTTCAAGGTCAGCTTGAAGGGAGTTCTGAGCAACCTGGTCAAGTGGAAGGTGTCCCTGCCCATGGCAGGGGGCTTGGCACAAGATCTTTAAGGTCTCTTCGAACTCAAGCCATTCCATGATTCTATGAAATTCATTACCTTCCTTATTCAGTAAAAAAAAAAAAAAAAAATCAACCCAAAACAAAAGCCCTAAAGATGTTGAATGGATTCCAAACCTCCATGTCTTCAATTTCCAAGCTTTCACATAGACGTAGTTTGTGATCTTTGCTAGGTTTTGCTCCTGGAACAAAATGATCGCACCAGACTTCCTTAACTGAACATCAGGAGGGACTTTCTGAAAGTCTGAATTGATTATATTAACTGTTCTCTTTTTTACAGGATTCTCACTGACAAGTAGAAGATTCCAATGTGGAGGTTGTCAGATGCTTTTGATTGAATATGCTATTTGGGAGCCAAAACACTTCACAAGCACTTTTTTTTTAAATCCTTTTCCTATCCTTTCCTACTCCTATTCCCTTGCAAAATAGATTTTCCAAAACAGATTATTTCAAAATATATTTATAAACATGGAAATTTTTTTCTGAAGTGGAATGGTTTTCTCCCAAACAATGAATCTAGTAGATTACAGAGACATTCTTTTATTTTTTTAATATTCTTTGCTGAAAAGCCATGTTTTTCCTAATCATTCTTTACATTTTCCACAATACAGTTGGTAGTATTCTTTGGATTTCTTCCTATTTATGAAGACATTATTCCAAAGCTGTGCATGAGCAGAGCAAAGCACGTTGTTACCACACCCATGCTGTTTTTCCAAGTAGTGATTCTTGCACATCTGAGACAAAAACTTTCTCCAGTATTAATATCTTTTTAAGTTATCCAATATTTTTTATCAAACTTATACATACACCTCTACAGAATTTTAAATTCTATTCTAAATATGAAAGGAAATTCTTTTTTTTTTTCCTGTGTATACTGTCTTTACCTATGTATCTATGTATTATAGATCATAATACAGGTTAAAAATTTGCCTTTAAAATGAATTTTACTAATTTTGTAGACATGACAAGAAATCTCTCTTTTCTCTTGTGCGTTTAGGAAAGGGGTGGGCTGAGGAATGAACCAGCAATATTAATACTCAAACATGAATGGGTGGAGAAGCAGTCTATCAAAAACTACTAAATTCAGCTTCTGAAAAGCTTGGTCACCCATGGTGCAAAACTTGACCTACTAGTGTATACTAACCTTACGTTATTTCCTTACTCATTATATACCAGGTAAGAAAGCTAAAACCGTCTGCAGTCCTCAAGTTGGAGAATAAAATATGCTCTAATCTTTTACCTATGCTCTAATCTTTTACCTTCAGTACCAGAATAACAGGCTACTTTAAGATTTATTCTGTAATTTTTTAGTCACTTGGTTTGTTCAATCTTGACAAGTAAATTGAATTTTTTAAAAAATTTATAATAACACAGAAGCATGTATTTTTCTAATCATTTGAATGGAATGAATTTACTTAGTTTAGACAGCTAGGGACAAACTCACATATTTTACCCTACAATGTGTGATCAACTACAAGGAAAATATAGGAGACCTAATTTTATCCTCATATCTCTTTTTTTTTTTTTTTTTAATATAGAAGTGATCCCAATGATTTTGTTAAAGTCATATATAATTTGAACTCATACTGTGAGAAAAGAAATTCCAGGCTTTTTTCTTGTATTTTTATTTTATTTTAAAAAGTTTTTAATAACGGTTAAGATATTCGCAATGACCTTTTGACTTAGGAAACAACTCCTTAAAGCAACAGAGATTCAGATATAGTGTTTTTCAAAAAGCCACTGGCAAAAGACAACTAAAATTAGGACTTTCACTGGTAAAGAGATTCCTTCTAATTTTATCAAAAGATAGAAATAAAAGAAAGGGAAAATGCATGGAAAATATTCAAAGGTCAAGTTCTAATTTCAATACTATAATGAAACAAAATTGCATTTTAGTGATTAAAAAAATATATTTGTGGCTTTGCTCTATTACATCTATTGAGCTAGTCTGTAATCCATGCTTTCCTCACTATCTTGTGGTTTCTCATTTTGGTCAAGCATATTTTTGGTACCACTTGTTCGCTTTTGAAGCTCTCCAGCGCATCTCAGTGGATTCCTTTTTTAAAGAACTAGTGTTAAACTAATAAAAAAGTACTATAAATAATAGTATAAATGAGGCTTATAAATTACTGCTGCAGATGTCCAAAATATTTATAGCAGAAAAATATGCAAATGTTCAAGGAAAGCTTGATTGGATAGATCAGTATCACCACCAAGGATACTGATTTTCTAAGGAAATCAACTACACATGCACTGAATTATATTTTTATCCAAAGATCTTTGCATAGCTAAATTGATATTGATCCACATCACCATGGTCAGAAAATACTTTTTTTCTCCTTACCTGATGCCAATGGTTGAGAATGTGATTTGTCTGATTGAGCTGCACCTCTGGAGGGCACTGGTTTCAGAACATGGGATACTTATTTATGGACAGTATTATAGAATTCACAGACCACCAAAATACTTAGTACCGATTTTATGCTTTTATTTTTGGTATTTGTCAGATTTTAAACGCTCTCAGTTTTCTGAGTCTGTTCCAACATTTGTGTGGCAGTTTTGAAGACTTACCCTTCACTCTTTAAGTTTTACATGATGATACTGAAGAACTTCCTCAGCATAAAAGAAACAATTTAGGCAAAGGACTGGGAAATCAATCATTTTTCAGCCCTGCAGAAACCCATTGATGTATGGAAGAAGCATCCTCAACTAACACAGTCTCATCTCCCACTATTTCTGTAGGCTATACTCTGTATTTCCTTATTTTTTGTTTCCTTCGCTGTTAAAATTTCTCCCCAGCAAGTAGCCAATACTTCAGGTACCTTCTATTTTGGTGCTACCAGGAATGTAGTATTTTATAAACAGTCTCATTAAAAAAAAAAAAAAAAAAAAAAAAAAGGAAATAGAGCTCCTTCTCAATCAAAAAGTGTCAAATTCAAAAATCTCACCTTACTCATTCATAAGGTATTATTATTGTGAAGAAAATGTAGCTAACAGTTCAGTGGTTGTAGAACTAAATTTGCCACTGCTAAAAAGAAAAGAGTAAGTAAAGTCAATCAGTCTCTTACAGCTTCAAGGAACTGGTTAGTAAAATTACAAAGTTGAAGTGCTGGATTTTTTCTTAAGTCAATCCCACATATCAGCAACTAATTTATGACAGAAGGCTTAGAGTCAAATTTCAACCCAACAATGAAACTACACAGGAAAAAGTTTTGAAAGTCATTGACATAAATAGGGTAGTTAAAAGAAGTGGGGTAAAATATGGAGGAAAAAAAAGGAAAAATACTAAACGTTGATGAAAATATGTTATTGTTCCTTGAATTACATAAACCCAAGTTGTTTCAGTGCAGTATTTATTTCCTAATGATGTACATCTGTAATATAGATGCAAATCAATGAGTTGATATGTCAGATTCATTTCGTGCCTGTGTCAAGTTTAAGTTACAGATAAATTAATAAGCAAAGCTCAGTCAAGCTCAATGCCAAAGGTAGAAGATTTTAAATGTAATAGAAGCCTTATAAGGGTTGTCAAAGATAGCTTTTATGACTTTATTTGCCTGGTCAGAATCAAGATAAGAAAAAAAACTGTAGGTATGATTTGGACTTCATTAGGGATCTTCTTTGAACCTTTTAAAAATTTGGAAGGTCTTTTCAGTAAATCCAGGCAGTGCAAGCAATTGTCATCCTCAAAACAATTTGTCTTTCTTGTCCTGCCATTCAGCAATAACAGTGAATGAAAATATTAGCATATGGCTTTAAAACAAAGTGAAAGAAAGAGAAACCCACTGGAATTAATATTTTCCCAATGTTATTTAAACGTCATATACTCCTTAGCTGAGAGACTTGGCAGAGAACTTTATGTAAAGATCTTTCCAATTTTTCCAGTCCCCCAAACAGGCCAAGTTAATTGACGGCCCACACAAATGATAGGGCCTATTTCTTTCTTGAAGACAGCTTTCTTTGAAGATCAATATTCATGCTAGTTATGTAGACTTATCAGAAAAAAGCTTTTATTTTTGTTAGGGTTGGAAAAGATATTTTCTAGAGGAAAAACTCACTGTTTGAATTAACACTTAACATAGTATTTTCTAACACAGAAACATACAGGGGTTTGGAGACATGGAGAGTGTCTAGTGATCATGAAAGCTTCAGAAAATACATTTTCATGTTCAACCTAGAATTTCTGCATAGCTCTATAGGAGGGTAGAGTTGAAGCATACCTGCTGTGCAAACAGCCCTGTGGTAAATCAGAGGATCGGTCCATGTTTGGGTGCTGGACTGCCTCACTCAAGTTCCTGACTTATGTGTTAACATCTTAACTGTGTGCTCTTCTGAGGTGGCTTTTTCTGATGACCTCCAAAATGGCTTTACTATAAAAAGGACTATCAACATGTATCAGCTACTGATCTACAGAACTAGAGATACCAGCAATATCCTCTCAGAAGTCTGCTGTATCACCAAGCAAGTCTGATACCTTCCATGTAGTAGAACACCTCTTTAATACTCTGAAGAGCCAACTTTAAATAAGCATTGTGCCATTCATGAAACTACATGAGATTTTAATGGGGACTTTGTCATTACATGTTCAACAGTCCATAGGGTAAGTTTGGGAAATGGTATATTCAGCTATACCCTCTGGTATGCTCTGTAACGGTGAGTGATTCCTTTTACATTTGTGGTGTCTCTTGGATACTAATCAGTTTTTCAGCGTTTCTCTGTAATCCTAGGAATTACTTTGTTGGAAGTGAATATATTTTTTTCGGTGAAATATTATTTCATGAACATTTTACAAGTTGTGTAGAGGAAAAGGTGTAATTGGAAGTGGCAGGAATCACACTCTTTCCTATTTATCATTAAGGCAACAGAAACAGTTTTCCTAAGTTACCATGGATAAGAAATAAGCAATATAATGAAATGACACTTCAGATAAAAAAATGGTCAATTAAAAGTATACTAGTGAAAATTGAAATCAGTTACGACTTGTTCAATCCAGCCTCTGAAATGTGTATTTCCCTTGTTTCAATGCTTAATTTTGGGCCTTTAACAAGATTCTAGGCAGTAGACACATTACAATTAAATAAAAGCTAGTAATTGATTGGTATTTTAGTATATTATCTAATTGCAGAGTTGATTCGCATAAGCCAAATACTGAAAGGGTCACAAAAATAGCTATCAAGTATAACTCACTTTCACATCAGCTGCTAGTTGAGGAAGAGAGCAATAGAAAACACTGGGAAAAGTTCCAGAGGATTTTAAGATATTAGTGAAGGAATAGGCTGAACAAACATAATTTGATTAGGGCCATTCAACACAGGTTTAAGAGGGGAAATTCATGCTCAAGTAAATTAAAAGGTATTCAAAGATGTTATTGTCATGAAGTTCTGCGTGACTTCGAGTGATGGTAATGGGATATGGACCCAATCACCACTGGGTCATTATTTCAAATTTAGCCCGGGTCAACAGCAACCAAAGCTTATGGCTTAGTGACCTGTGTGAAATAAGGGTCTCCTTTGCATGCTTATTGGAAACTAGCCCACATTAAAAAGTCATTGTCACAATTGATACTGCCGTTGTCAGTCTCAACAGTAATGAAGGGGCTACATGGGTGTGTAAAATGCGCATCCCTCCCAGCTGTGGAGGTGAACTTTTTAGGTCAAGACTGAAATGTGCTGGGAAGCCAAAGCAGAGATACTTCTAGCAACAGTACCTTTGTTCTACCTGTACAGGTATGTGAACAACCTAGCTCAAGCACTATATGCAACTAGGAAGGGAGGGGGGGAAGGAGGAAAAGGAAAACAAATAAACAAGAAAGAAGGTACACGGTACTAAAAGCCTGTACTTTTTGTTTTAGTCTATACGAATAATTTCCAGAAAGGATTGTGTACAGGACATAGAATCACAGAATATTCTGAGTTGGAAGGGACCCACAAGGATCATTAAGTCCAACTCACAAGTAAATTGCCCCTGCAAGGATCAAATCCACAAGCTCGGCGTTATTAGCACTATGCTCTAAACAACTGAGTGAATCTCAGGGTTGATTTGTAATCTTAGGGACATTTGTCATCAAGGCATAAAGAGCATAGTTTATTTCATTCAATATATGTAAACAGTTGAAATGTCAATGAAATGTAGTCTGTACACATGTGATAGACATAAAATACATTTTTCATTTATTGGAATATATAAATGGTACAGTAAAAAATTATTAACTAGCAACTTTTTTTATTTTAAGTTTTGAAGACACTGACCTCAGATAGTAACCTGAGATGCCAGATACTGGAAAGTAAATCAATGCTGAGAATATGTTTTGCCTAAAGGCTAATGCCTAATATTACTGCTCTGGGTACTGCTTACTTGTTTTTTTATTGTTTAATTACTCATCCACCAATTCAGTTCATGATTCTGTCTGCACAGCTTTGTCATATTATTCCGAAGTCCAGATATAAGAATTCTCCCTAAAAAGAAAAGTGGTCACTTCACTCCTTTTCCCTGTGGACTTCGTGTCACCCTTCCTGGGCTATAATGACACATTCAGCTATGATTAAGGAGGAAGCCTCCTCCCTATTTCCACCTCAGGGACTATTCCCAAAAGAAATGTTCTGAATCCCAAATGACTGTAGATGCCTTCTGAGGCAGGCATCACCTTACACATACCACTTGCCATTCAGTATCATACTGAATGTTATGTGGCAATAGAAAGCTCCTAGCCAACTCGTGGTACTGCATTGGTAAGCACTAAATACAATCATCCATATATGATCACTGCAGAAGTAGAAACATATTGTACATGCAGCAGCAGATTTCAGAGAGACAGCTCAAACAACTAGTGTAAGTTAGAAATGACCTAATGCTAGCTGTATGTCAACTCAGATGGATAAAAACTCAGTCAATATAAACTTTAAAACAGAAAACACTGGAAAACCAAACTATTGAAAAAAATGCTCTAGCTGTTTGTTTAAGTATATGAATAATTTTGCTGAAAGGCTGCAGGTCTAAAAAAGTTATATGGTAAAAGATAGCTTTTAAATTATCTTTTTCAGTTCAAAATATGCAGTCTAATGAATATATTTTTTAAAAATTATTTACTTATTTTGATTGTAATAATGCATACATGTGTAACAAATTGAAATATCAAAACCGATTTCAAGCTTTTAAACTTCTCATTGTAACAATTCAAAGTAAATGTTTGTTCTTTCTACAGTTTCAAGAAACTTAATTATTTTATGAAAATTCAAGATCTTGAAAGGAGAAATTTCCAATAATTTTGCCCAAATCAATAAAATGTTTTGATTAGATGTTCTTGCTTTGCTTTTAGAAGGAGAAAAAAAACTCCAGGAAGCCTTTGTCTGCCTCTTTCACTGCCTTGGGTCAATTAAGGTTTACACTCGAACAGTTTAAATTCCTCAGTTCATTTGTATAGCTACATCCATGTAAACCATTCTTCACTCTTGTGATGGTTTCAGTCTTCCTGGAAACCAGCTTGTAACCAGGAAGGAACTAGGAAGGTGACCAAGGAAGTATTCCATGCTATTCCTTTACGTAACCTAGGGTATAAATAAGGCATTGATAAGATAGTTCGCGCTCTTCCTTTCCGGCGAGGTTCGAGAACGGTGGGTCCCTGTTTCGGTCGGGCTTATCTGGAGCTGAGGCCTACAGTGACTGCTGTTATCTGCCACCCGTGAGGGGAGAGCCAAGGGCCGTGTCTAGCCATCCTGCCTGTTCGAAGGGAAGTGGTGAGATTTTTGCTAATTTACCTTCGGCTGGTTGTTTGACTTGTGCGGTCCTTGCCCCTTTTTGTCCTTCTCCCTTCCCTTCTCCCCTTTCCCCCCCCCCGGTGTGTGGTATTCTCCTTTTGTGTATCTGTCTCATATGTAAAACAAATATATATATATATATATATATATATTTGCTATAGCTTTGGCTGCTTGTTTTTTTTTTTCTCTCTTTTCCCTCTCTGGGAGGCGGGTCCTCGTTGTCGAGTTTCGGGGGACTTGGCGGGAAGCCAGCTCGAAACTTGCACAACTCTAGATGCATAAAAGAGGAAATATCCACATGCCACAAGAAATACCTTGAAATAATGTATATTTATGCTTAATATTATATATCTTACTAGCTCATGGACTAGAAGGATATGCCATTCTAAAACATAATTTAAAAATGTTTATTAATATGTAAATTCAACTTTTTCATTTTGGAAACTTAGGGTGAAGGGGGATGTGTCACGATTCTTTATCCCTATAGAATCACAGAATTTTTTAAGCTGGAAAAGATCTTTGAAATCATCAAGCTGAACCACTAACCCAGCACTGCCAAGTCTGCCACTAAACCATGTCCCTAAGTGCCACATCTACATGTATTTTAAATACATCCAGGAATAGTAATTCTACCACTTCCCTGGGCAGCTTGTTCCAATATGTAACCACTTTTTCCATTCAGAAATTTTTCCTGCTATCAAACCTAAACTTTCCCTGTTGCAACATTTCCCCTTGTCCTGTTGCTTGTTACTTGGAAGAAGTGACCGACACCTCATCTTTCATCAACTTCCTGTCAGGAGGTTGTAAAGAAGGATAAAGTCTCCGCTCAGCCTCCTTTTTCTGCAGGTTAAAGAGCCCCAGTTCCCTCAGTCGCTTTTCATAAGACTTGTGCCCCACACCCTTCACCAGGTTCGTTGTCCTTCTCTGGACATGCTCCAGCACCTGAATGTCTTTCTTGTAGTGAGGGGCCCAAAACTGAACATAGAATTCAAGGTGTTACCTCACCAGTGCTTTTTAATGGTCAATAAGACATGTTTTAGGGTGGTTTGTCATTCATAAATTTGTATGTAGAAGAAGTTAGTCTGTTTTTCTCTTTGTATGTATTCATTTGTACCAATAGATACCTATATCAATACAAATAAGTAGATAATACATAGACAGATACAGGGAAAGGTATGATGAATAAAAGAGTTTTAAACTATTTCAATGATTTTATTAATTCTACTGCAATAGTTATCCGCGGGATTACTCTCATCAGCAAAATGTCAAGAAATTACCAATGGAGAACTAGTTGGCTATAGTGGCCATTTAGCATTGCTCTAAGGTGCTTTTGATGAAGAAGGGCACCTCTCCTATGAAGACAGACTGAGAGAGTTGGGGTTTTTCAGCCTGAGAGACTGAGATGGTAATGGTTAATGACTAAAACAATTGGTCATTTGCAAAAGCAACAGAGTGCTTCACTGAGGCCAGGTTCCCACCCCCATACTGAAGGGGAATAGGAGAATGTTTTGTGTGTGGTGGTGAAACCTCTGGTCCGCATAATACAGAGGGGTTGTGCACCCACCACCCACCAGATGCTACAAGCTGGGTTTTGAGCCAGATAAGGGAAAAGACCAATAAAAAGCAGATCCTGTTTCTGTATCCGCAGAAACAGGATAGTGCTTACAGGCATGCTAATGTGCTCCTTTATACAACTGGCTCAGCTGTAAAACTCCTCTCACGGGGAAGGTATTGGGACATTCACATATAGGCCTGAAGATATTCATCCCTTCTGATGGGGCATAACTGGCTCAACTATGCTGACATGAGAGGCAGCAGTCATGTCTTAGAAGGTGTCATAAACCATCAAAGACCCCTAAGTGCCTCCAGACTCATTCCTGGGGCCTTTCACCAGTGTTGGGGCATGATTCACAGTGTTGCAGCAGTTCCACAGTGTTTCAACCGACTGTGTAAAACTACCCCCTCAGGAGAGATACCTGGACATTCCCATGTAAGCCTAAATGTATATTAACCTATTGAACTCTATGTTTTGTGGGCTTCTCCCACACCCAATGGGTCAAGTGACCATAACTTTGACCAAGGAACAACTAAATTGCAACAATCAGGTCTTATCACTGGATCCACAGATGGTGATATCTTTCTACTCTTATCCTTTCTTTCTCTTTCTTTCTTAAGTGATGTCTTTATACTATTATCTGAAATCAAAGAATATGCTGAGCTGGAAGAGACCCATGAGGATCATCGAGTCCAACCCTTAGCCCTGTACAAGATCATCCCACCACAAGATCAACTCACACCACATGCCTGAGAGTATCCTCCAAACTCTTCTTGAACTCTGGTAGGCTTGGTGCTGTGACCACTTCCCTGGGGAGCCTGTTCCAGTACCCAAGAACAGGCTGAAGAACCTTTTTCTTCAGCCTGGGTGTAGAACTTTTTCCTAATATCCAACCTAAACCTCTCCTGACACAACTTCAGGCCATTCCCTTGGGTCCTGTCACTGGTCACTATAGAGAAGGGATCAGTGTCTACCCCTCCTCTTCCCCTCATGAGGAAGCTGTAGGCTGCAATGAGGTCTCCCCTCAGTCTCCCTTCTCCAGGCTGAACAGACCAAGTGACCTCAGCCACTTCTCATATGGCTTCCCCTCAAGGCCCTTCACCATCTTCATCGCCCTCCTTTGGATGCTTTCTAAGAGCTTAATATCTTCTTATATTGTGGTGCCCAAAACTGCACACAATATTCCAGGTGAGGCCGCCCCAGTGCAGAGCAGAGCAGGACAATCCCCTCCCTTGACTGGCTGGTGGTGCATTGCCTGATGTTCCCCAGGACACAGTTGGCCCTCCTGGCTGCCAGGGCACTGCTGCTCATATTCAACTTACCGTTGACCAGGACCCCCAGAGCCCTTTCCATGGCGCTGTTTTCCAGCATCTCATTCTCCAGTCTGTACGAACATCCATGGTTACCCCATCCCAGGTGAAGAATTTCATGGGTTGTTGGTGAAAGCAGTGATTTGTCACCATTTGGGACACAGGAAGTCAATGCAGAAACTCACCCTCATGGTTCTCAAATGCATTAGAAAATTATTTATTTTGTGGAATTCAATCTACTTCCTGGAAACTTTCAAGCAATGAGAGGCAGTGGTGTATTTTGGCAGAATGTGTGATAAGCAGCAACCTTGTTCGACAGAAAAACAAAATCCTAGACCTAACAGATCTTATCCATGTCTAACCTCTACAAATACAAATATACTGCAAACAAGTAATTTCAACGTAGTATTAATTGTCCTTTCATACTCGCTCTGTGTTTGCATGTAGGTATGCTGGTTTTGGCTGGGGTAGAGTTAATTTTCCTCACAGCGGCTGGTATAGGGTTGTGTTTTGGATTTGTGTTGAACACAGTGTTAGGGTTAGGATTAGAGTTGATAATACAATGATGATTTTGTTGTTGCTGAGCAGGGCTTACACAGAGCCAAGGCCTTTTCTGCTTTTCGTACTGCCACACTGTCAGGGAGGTTGGGGGTACATGGGAGGTTGTGAGGAGACAGAGTCAGTACCTCAACTGACCACAGAGATATTCCAGACCATATGACATCATGCTTGGCGTATAAAGTAGGGGGGGAAAGGAGGAAGGGAAGGATGTTTGGAATGATGACATTTGTCTTCCCAAGTAGCCATTACGCTTGATTGGGCCCTGCTGTCCTGGAGATGGTTGAACACCTGCCTGCCCTTGGGAAGTAGTGAATTAATTCCTTGTTTTTCTTTGCTGGTGTGCATGGCTTTTGCTTTCCCTATTAAACAGTTTTTATCTCAACCCACCAGTCTTCTGGCTTTTACCCATCCAATTCTGTCCGTGATCCTGCTGGTGGAGGAATCAGGACACACAACAATGTGCTGTTTTGTATAAATCATCCCTTATTTCAATGGTTTTACCTGAAGCTATATAATGCTTAATATTCCATTATTCTGTTCTCACATAAGTTCAGTATTCCATATTATAATAACCTCCATAGTTCAGTTTTTGACATTGCATCTTATCCCTGAATCATAGTTGTTTATGTATGTTCTACCTACATGTAAGGAAAGGTAAAATAGAAACCCCTCAAAATTTAATAATTGTTGTATTTTGCAATGCTACAGGAGCCTTGAAAAAGCAATGATTCATCTACTGCTGGCCATAGTATATAAAGGTAGATATTAAATATCCTTCTGTCATTGAAATTAACGTGGTGGCAAATGAAAGAATTTCCTTTTTTGCTATTTATTTATATTTGGCTACATGGTCAATGGAATGTCTGCTTAAAAACAAAGAACCTTTCACTAATGCTTATTTTTTGCCTCATTTATCAACACACTATCAACAAGAATCAGCTTTCCCTCTGCAAAGAAAACTTAAATGCTTATCACCCAGATGATATGTAAGAAAAAGCTCTGAGTTTGTGGGCAAATTCTTATCTGTGGCATGCAGAAACACATGAAATATCAAAAAAGCAATGCATCAACATTAATGTCAGTGAGAAGAAGGGAAGCAGAACCTGCCACTTTGATTAACAGATCACCTGACAGAACTCCTTCCTGTGCATGGAGAACAAATATATAACTCTGGCAACCAAGCCAAATTGCTGTTTTCTCAAGTCACAGTTATTAATTGCTTTGCAATCTTTGTTGCACCTCACTCTAGTTATCCTATAGCACATAAGACTAAGGCCAGACTTCTTTGTTTATATATGCTCCGTAATAAGTATATTAGACACATTTCTTCTTAGATGAGAGATTAGCTTTCTGAAACTGTTTATAACTCTCCTTTAATAACTCTCTTTGCTAGTATATTCTATGACTGGTTCTACATAATGGATTTTCCAGAACTATCAAGATCATTTTTTATGTCTGTCGTCTTGTTTTGTGAAATAACCTGCTGTATGCAAATGATAGATTTCTTCTGTCAGGGTGACTGCAAGTCAGGAACTGTACATATACTTAAACATGCAATATCACTATATTCAAGAGGTTATTCTAGTCATTCATAGTTAATACACTTTCCCAGCCACTTTATTCTGAATCTTGATCAATAGTATCACAAATGGGTAAGTGACAGTGAAATGGCACCATCATAAACTCATAGTCTCATCCAGTGTCACAGGGACTTAGATGAAACACAGTCCAAGTGTGTCTTCATATTCTGCTGTTAAACACCACTAAATCTTCTAGTCATCCTGCCATTTTTTTTAGTCCCAGTTAGTTCTTGTTTTCAACAAAAGTTTCCAGGAAACAAGCTATTTTTCACTACTATTTTTGTTTTACTTCCCTCTCCATCTTCTGCAACAATGGCAGTTAAGAATAGAAAGGACCAAGAGCCACTGGCATCCACAAGTTTCAAATGTGGGACCAGCACTTGTTAGAAACAGCTCAAGCTATTGGGATCTTGGCTTATTTAAGTATGTTCAGTTTCTGGTAAGGAGAGTAACAGTCCACACATGATTTAACTGCCCCCTCAGCAGTCATCGAGTCTAATCCTTTTCTAATGTATAGCATTTAGAAGGGATATAAACCCAGATTTTTACTCTCTCTCTATTCAAAATACAAGCAGATTGCAGTCAGACCCTATGACATTTAGGTATCCCACAAAGAGCACCCAAACTGGTTTTGCTGCTCTGCACTTAAAACTGCAGGAAGCCTGTAAAAAAATGTCTTTAAGATCATGCAGACAATTATCATAAGCATAACTAAAAGCGTTACATTGCTATTCATAAAGGTTCTCGGTAATCTAGTGTTGAAATTGTACTGCACAGAATATCTGCATCAATATATAATTTCATGGAACACTGTGTTTCTCTCCTTTGACTTTCACTGCCCCAGCAGATTACTTTCTCACCCATAATTCCTGTAATATGTTTGGCAGTTTATAATGGCTTGGGAAAAATGCCTGTTGCTTTTTGTGTCCTTTCAGGCTATTAATCATTAGTAACCTTGTATTCGGAGTTACTTCATTAAATATGTATGCCTTTTAGTAATCCGATGCCTAATATATATTACAAACATTGTGCACTAACAGCAATTATATTCTCTCTAATGGGTTTTGTAATTGTAACACTATGTTGGAGAAGCCTGTGAAGTCTGAAATTCTAAAAGTATCAGTAAAAAAGATTCTGCTAAATGATAGCTCAGTAATAAACACATAGACAAAAATATTACTCAGGAAAATGATACAATAAACTATTTAGGGAACTGAATTATTGAGATTCCTTTTTATTTCAATCTGATGAAGAACAAAGAGATCACAAATACTGCAAAATAACAGGGTATGATAATGTCATGGTTTAGTGCACATGTCCTCACTGCTCTAAAACTAGAATACTTCAAACTTTCTAAGGTATTTTGTTTTGGGGTTTGATTGGTTTTGTTTGTTTGTTTTTCTCAGTGGAAATGATCCTTTAGAGTCAGATGGAGGCCTAGTAGAATCTTCTTGGTGGAGATTGCAAGACATTTTCCACTTTCTGCAAATAAAATAAACCATGAATATTTACAAAAGAATTTGAATAATAGGAAAACTAACATCTTGAGCATCTTTAATCTATTTGTCTTATGCTAGTAAGCTTGCAGAAATAAGGACAATATTATATTACTAACTAAAAAATATAAACCAAAAATCAACTATAAACCTTTATTTATGGCACTTTTCCCTCTGTGTTTGAATGAACTCTCACAGGATATGATGAGCTGTTATCAAATACTTAGCATGCTTTAGATCTGATTGACAAAACTTTTCTGGGTTGTAGCTAGAAGTAGCAAGTTGTGTTGTTTAGGTGCATAACAAAGCTTTATCTGTTTATAACCTAATTGAAAAATATTTATTAAAAAATTATAATGAGAATATTCTTTTTTCACTTACAAAGGTTTTTAGGTACAGTTACTTATGAATTCAAAAATATCACTGGCATAGAGGTCATGAAATCTGAGGACTGCTCAGAATTTCCTACTCATTACAAGTGGTGAGTGGCTCTGAGATTACGAAAGATATTCTGGCATTTAATGCTTTACATTTTTGTGGGGTAAGAAAATCTTTGGGTTAGGAAGGCAGGTATGATAAAACAGAGAGATAAAGGGCTAAGAGGGACAGAGTGCATGAAGACAGGTGGCTGGCAGTACACTTTTCTGGCTATGTCCAAATGTTTGTAGTGGGTCTATTGGGAATGCTTTCTCAGCCTCATTACTGATTGGATCCAGGGGCGTGGAGCTGCTGCAGCCTTGCCTCTCAGGTTATTGGATTCAGCAAGTCCCCCACAAATCTGCGCCCACAAACTTTTTCAGATTTGAGTTTGATTTTCTTAGAAGAATACGTAAATTATAGGAAGGCCATCAAATCCCCATCCCAACAAACCGCTGTTAAATTATTTGATTGAACAAACTATGAATCCTGAAGAATGTATTTTATATTATTTGGAACTTTTAAATTAATTGTTTTACAAAATATGTAAATGTTTATATCAGCATTTACTAAGAGCTTGTCCATCAAGTTTGTCCATCAAGAAATACTCAGTGGAGTTAGAGAAAGTACAGAGAAGGGCAACAAACATATAAAGGAGAAGAACACCTACTGTTTAAGGAGAATTTGAAAAGGCTAGGACACTAAATTGAAAAGGAGAAGAGTGATTAGTAAGATTTAGAAAAAAACAGGAGGTTAGTAGATAAGATGATACAGAACTATTATGTGCCAAATCCCACAGTACTAGACATAGGGAGCTCTCATTGAAGCTAGGACAAGATAAACATTTCAAAAGTACTTAAAACATGAGGCAATACAATTCTGGAATTTATTGCTACACTGTTTTGTGGTTGAAGACTGCATCAACAGGGTCTAAAGTGGTTTAGAAGAATTCATAGATAGTAGGTCCCTAGGTAGACATTAAAGTGAATGCATAGAATGTACCTTGTAACATTCTTAATTTAATGATTTTGGATAATAGAGTTTACAAGGGAAACGGAATTCAGTAGCAAGGCTTGTATGCTAGTTTTAAATGGCATATCCTACTATATTCCTACTATATTTCTTACTGAAAGAAGGACTAAGTGTATGGTCCAACATTAGGAACATTTCTTACATTCTTATTTTTATGTACTTCCATCAGGTTTGAGTCCATTTTCTTCAGTCTTACAGAGATGTATTCCATAGACTTGTGATTGAAGGTACTCGTTTAACAGTTTTCCCATGAATATGTACTTTCGCAGAAAGTTTATCTAATTTTCACTGTCACACCAGTGTAGTAAAAACAATAACTGGTTTATGGCTTCAGACTGTTAAAAACTGCAGAAAGATAAAATGATAATTAAAGGAATATGTTCCAAAAAGAAATTATAGTGACAGCTAATCAACTTAGCACTAACAGCATGAATAAAATATCAGAACAGGAAATATTGCTTAGAACCGCAATCCTAAAATATAACATTAAAAGCATTTTAGATTTTTGCTAGGAAGTACCCAGGTACAGTCAATAGACATGATATTTTTAGAAGATTCTTTAACACCAGTCACTAGAATCTTCTGGTTCAGTCTCACTATTTAAAGAAAACTCTACTTTCTAGTCAAATGGTTTGAGAAATTGCTGTTTCCTCAGAGCAAAAAATAAAACACTTTACAGTTCACCATTTCTGTAACAGAGCACATCCCCTTCAGAAAAGTAAGAATTTATAGTAAACATAATATTGTTAAAGGATAAATTAGAAAGATTGCTCTTCTTTGACCTTGGACAAAATCATGACTTTGTTTAGAGGGAAAGTCTTCCATCATTAACTGGCAAAGATGTTACTAAGAACTTATGGGATAAAAACACCTTTTCCTTCGTATTGGCTTTGCTCAATCACTAGTTGAAAAGAGCAGTGAGTAAAATGTTCAGATAGCTAGTAATAGGCATGACGTTTTAAGTCTAGGAAAAAAGAAAATTAACAAATGTATCAGCTACCTATTTCTCTACACAGATCTTATTTAAAGCAAGTGACAACCAATGACATAATTTTAAAATAAGTACATCATTAACATCTCTAAACCTTAAAAATGTAGAAAACAGTTGTGCACTATGAGGTGTTGGTATGAAAGGTGTAATTATCTAAGCTCTTAGCATGGACAACCTTTTAACTGCAGTGTAGCGTTTCTGATAGTACTACTGCTGACATATTTAAAGCAAAAGCTTTGGATTGTCTCCTGATATGGAATGCCTCTTCTTGGATGTAAGGCAAGATTTAAAACTGTAAGGGATATTTTTCATCAGTGCTGATTACCAATTGTTCCCAATCTTCAGAGAGTCTAAAATTAAACACATAGATCATTTAAGTTGAATGATGCTCTAGAAATTCTCTCGTAACCTGAGTGGAGTCTGGAAAACCTGGGCATCAATTTTCTGTTGTGTAGGCAGAACTTAAATTAAATATTTAAATCTATTATCTGGATTTACAGGTGTGAAATGGTGTGTAAAACCAGTAACTGTCCCAAAAATCACTCTCAGAAAAACAGATGCCCAGTTTAAATAATCAGAACTAATAACACTGTTACATCTGTAACTTCTGTGATTTCATGATTGCTGTAAAGATGTTTCGAATGCATCTATTTCTATGCAAATTCAGTGTGAATGTCTGTTTATATGCAAATAAAACAGATTATCAAAAAAGAGATTTTTTTAAAGATGATTCACTTCTTAAATGTAACCACTAAAATACACTGTAATATCTTTGTTCTTTTGGTGTAATTGCTATAATTTCTTTGAAAATTCCATCCATCTCCTATTGGTGCTGGGTGTATTTTAGATAATAGAATCCGTTAACATAAAATAAGGGATACCATCAGAAGCTTGCAAGCAAAATTCTTTACAAAACATTCAAAAGTTGTGAAAAATATAGGGATAGCAACTTCAGAGTTAGAGACAAAATTAATATTTCAAATCAAGAAAACTTGTAGTTGAATCCCAGATTAACTTAACCCTCTCTTCTTAGACATCCCACTCATATTTCTCTTTCTTCCTCTCTTCATGACATGTTATTCTTGAGTCTAGTTTTTGTGAAAGAACCTTAAAAATTCTAAACCTCATTAACTGAATGCTCATTTTTATAGATTAATGTTAAGCATATGTCCCAGAAACTATAGGTTTTGGATGTCCTTTATGCATAGAAACTATGTCTGTATTCTTGAATTGGGCCAGTATTTTACGTTGCCCAGGGGACATTATTCCTAAAGAGCACTGGAATCTCAGAGACTAGGTAATGAAGTCCAGTTTATCTTCAGGCAAACATTCCTTTAAAGGAAATGCAGCAATGTGACTGTGCTGTCCCCATGTTTAAGTACTTAGTTGGACTGGAGAGTGTTTCATGTGTATAGGAACTTATCCTCTATAACAAATCCTGCCAGAGTAGTCTGACTCTGAAAAAACGAATGAGACTAAAAATATGTGATTCTTTTCACTTCAGTCATTTAGAAGAAAGACCTCTAAGCCTAGACACTTTCTACACCTAATGATTCACCTCCAGAAATTAAATCATTCTCTAGTTCTTAAGAACTGTGCCTGATGGAATGAATCATTGAATTTCTGCTCAAAGAGCCTCCACCTCAGACCTTGTTCAGTCAAATTCTGAATACAGCTGAGGATGGAATGCTTGGCAGCATTCACAGTGAGTGTTTTTACAGTGTCTGACTGATTCCTTGTGCGTAGTTTCTTTGTGTCCATTGCCTTTCCTCCAAACAGAATGCACCTCTGAGAGAGGCTGGTTCTATCTACACCCTTCTGTTAGGTAGTTAAAGAGAGAAGAAAGGTATCTTCTTCCTCTGCCCTACTCTGGGTGAACAGAATCTTAGATTTTACATGTCTTTGAATAGATTTATATCTCTCTCTATATATATATATTTATTTATATCTCAAACCGTTATCATAACCTTCTTCTACAGGGCTGAGTCCTCTCTGAAGCACATTCATGGCCTCTTTTGATGTCCAACACATCATATGTGTAAACTAGTTCCTTGCCTTTTGAGGTAAGACCTCTCATAAAACACATGCACAGGCCTGCATGAAGATCTTGGATTGTACTGACTTAAGATTACTTAACATTACTAACAATAATTGATCTCTTTCCTAGAAAGTGAACAATCTACAAGTTAAATTTGAAATAGAAACTTCATTGTTTTGATTATAAAGTCATAATGTACTAAAATTCTGATGAAAATAAATTCACCTTTTGGATGAAATAAAAAAAAGAAGAAAAGAAAAGCAGATTAACACAGCTCCCTTTTAAACACAAAATCATGAATCTCTGAGAATTTCGGCCTCAAAAGGATTCCTTATTAGATGAGAATTTTGACTTCTCCAATAACTTACTCACAAACTACCCATCTAATAATTTGTCAGCAGGAATTAATGAACTCCCACACAGTGTACCATTTCATTTAGGCTAGAAAAATACTCATTAAACTGAAAGTCATCCATACAGTATATATTCAAAGCGCAAATGAAAACTTAAGCATGGAGCTGCTATGGCAGACGAACTCAGTAAATAAACTATTTTAACTACTTTACTGATTACCATAAAGCAGACTGAGAAACACAAAAATTACCTCTTTCTTCCAATATTGCATTTACTTTAGAGCATTGTCTCAGTGTTGTATTGATATAAAGATGTTTGAAAATGGTGCCTGTAATCTGCATTTTTTGATCTGTTTAGAGAGCTGCTGGCTCCAGCAGAACATTAATGCAAATCTAATGTACCTGCTGGTATGATTAGCTGAATCAAATGATGGCATTTAAGTAACACCTAAATAATCTTAATTAGGATCTTCAACTCATCTTAGCACTTGGAACTCTACAGATGGATAGTCTTAATTATCAGCCTTTTGATTAGGATAACAGCTCTAATCAAGATGATGTGGTTCTGATAGACAGCATATCAGTAAATTAATGACTGTTGTTAAAAGGAAAACATAAGTGAAAAACAAGAGCTGTCTGCTATCTGGAACCTGGTAAAAGAATAAAGTCTACAGTATGTGAAGAAATTAATGTTTTGTGGGAAGAACATAAGTATTCACATTTGGTATGTGTGGAATTGAGCCAATAATAACGCCTACCCCCAGTTTTCCCCATTCTGCCTTCCCCCCCACTAAATATGGATATGAGTTCTCTCTTGCACCATTACAAATCACAAGTAATGTAAATTAGTTTATACACATTCCTTTTTGACACCTTGTGATTTTATGAAAATCCGATGGACACAGGGCATATGAACCAATGCCAGTGAAAAGGTTCCATATATAGGTAAAAGTAACAAATGGCTTGTTAGTGGGTGTTGTTCATTTGAAATGGAACCTATAAATTTAAATGTATTGCTACATCACCAGAAACACAAAACCATACATGAAAATGTAATGCTTTCTTGCAGCCAATTTACATAGTGTAACATCTGCTTCTGAGATATTTCATCATTCACTGCTGGAAATTAATATAAACATTAGACTAATTACAATATCATGATAGAATATGAAAAAGTGTTTGTTATCCATTATCCAGCTATTGAAATTAAGTGTTTAAAAAAACCTTCACTTAATCCTAATGAACATGGCCATACATTTTATTTATATATCAGTAACTGTTTTTAGAACTTATTTTCTATTAGCAAATGAAGGGTATTGAAATGTCAGCTTTTTTTGCCTAATGCAGATCAGTATACTGAATCATTTCTCACTTCCTGATGAGTGTGAGACCTGTAGGAAATGTTTTCAACTTTAAATGAAATGTATCTTGGGCTTACTTTCTAATGCACTCCAGTTTCCTTACTGAAATAAAAAAAACTTCACAGCTACAGTTTGGAGGAACTTCACCACTATAGTTAGGAGAAACCAAACCAAACCAAACCAAGAAACATCCCAAACCACACAAAAGCAACTGAACTTGAAGAGAAATAACAGAATGAAGGCAGAAGGTAGTATTTGGAGATGAAAAACCAGTATGTTTTGGAGGAAGAAATAACTGAATCCTAACAAACACTGTAAGAACTTATGTACACCATTTTATCAATGAGTTCTCTGAATATTCAAATAATTTTGTGGGAGAGAAGGCTTAAGGGTTTTCTTTGTATGCCTTATTTCCAGGGAGCACTGGCAAATTCATACTACTCTTAAAACACTTATTGCGGAAAACATGTGTTATACGGAGAATAACTGATCTATAATCAAAATAACCCTGCATGCCGGGACAGTTAATGACCTTATCTGATTAGGGCTGTCTGTAAGATCAGATGACCTGAGAAATACTGGGTTTGGACGCATGAATAGGGAAATGGCCAAGTGGTAGCCATAAATGCTTTTGAGAGATAAAAAGAAAAGAATTTTAAAATATTGGTGTTAGATGGTACTCTTCACAAAATCATCCTTGGAGGAAATACTAATGAAGACTCAACATTTTCCTGACTATATGACCTGACATTCAGGTCACACACTGGAAGACCTCCCTCTGAAAGTGGAGAACAATGAGACTAACCTAAAAATGCTAGAGAGTGTAAATACTGAGTTTCCAGTGAAAGTGTAAGCTTTCCAACTTAAATTAACAGTCACTTGATTGATTTATATGATATCCCAAGTCAAAGACTTCCATACAAGCAGTATTCATCTTATGAACCATATTTAGTTGAGACAAAAACCCCCAAAGATATTATGGTTTGTGTAATTTTATGCAGCTGTTCACCTCTCAAAACCCCTCTCCATCTAATCTACAGATATTAAAGAGATATGATCCAAAGGAGAATTTTGTGCCTAAATCCTCCAATTATGCCGTCAGGTGGGATATAATTTAAGATATATCTTGAAGTTCTAATATATTTAAATATAAGACAGTTTGTAAGAGATTCAAAGGAATCTGAATGCTAAAAAAATGCAAATAAAGACAGACTTTGAGTCTCAATATATATATGATTTTAGTACAATCAAAGTATATTTACTGTTGCATTAATTTGTTTTTATTGTCTGCCTGTCCTCCACGTTTAAGTGTGCTGCTTACTTTGACCCACTGTATATTTTTTCAGGCTTTTAGTACAAATTTTAGCCTTAAGTATTTAGAAAAAGAGAAGAATAACAGAAGAGAAAAAATGTTTATAATAAGCTATTTCCTCATTTCTTATGAGCATACTTTTAAATATATTAATGTTATGATCAATTAATATAATTAAGCCAGGTTTAAAAAGTATGTTACATTTTCTATATGTACCAAAATACATTGTGAATAATGTGTTTCAAAAGAGCAGGATCCAGAATCAAACTATACATAAAAGGTAATACTTTGATAATCCTTCCTCTGTCCTCCACCATCCTAGTAAAGCCTGTCTTTAGAAAGGTATGTTGAACAGAGTAAACAGAAATCTGTAACTTATTAAATCATCCATTTAATACTTTTAATTAATTGATTTTTAATAAACAGTTGCATAGTGCTTGCTGTAATGTCAGTTAAATGCCTATTTGTAAGTAAATAAGCATTACCAATTTATATTTATAAAGTAGGGTCCTGATCCCGGAAATGGAACCACAATGAGGACTCTGGTACCACACTGTCCCCAGTAGGACACTGGAACACACAGGAGAGCTCAAAAAAGTCCAAAGGAAACAAACAAACAAAAAAATCTCAGGTTTTTTGTTTGAGAGGTTTGAGACGTTCCATAAACTTCACTACCTATCATGCTGCATCCAACATCCTGCAAATAAAAGCTGAAATAGTGAAGGCTGGATCCATGTGGAACACAAACTCTTTGCCTTCTGACACGTCTACATGAACATAAGTACACAGTAATTTTGGCCCCGGTCCCACGTGTCACTTTCTGAGTACTGTGTGTGTTTGCACCCACATTTTAGTGTTTGTATTTACAACCAGCCTTGCAGGCCTTTGCTGACTCATTAGAAGATTCCTTTGTCTTCATCTTTTGTGTTATTTCATTTACTTAAAGGAATTAAGTTTTCAGTGTGTTTTAAATTGTATAGAAATCTTTTAAATAATGCTATTTTGTACACTAAAAGATGTAAAGGAAAGTGGGCAGAGAAGCATATGGAAGTAAAAAAAAAGAAAGGGCATAACATAACAAGACCCTGAATGACATTTGACATTGAAATTGCTCATCATTTACCATGGTACTAATTGGTCTCTATCCAAGACTTTTCAAATTAAAATTATATGCCTCCCTGCTATAGGTTATGGCTATCAATTAATCACAACAATGACATTTCCAACTGAGAACTGGATCAGTGCCAGCGCTGAGAGAAGTCTTAAAACCCACAACCCTCAAAAAAAGCCTAAAATCATTCAACATTTTAAGAGAGAGATTTTCTAGGGGTTTTTTTCATTTTTTTGCAGTCATACTGCTGCTTGTTGCTGCTGATACAAATTATCTGATTCAAGATGTTTATGTTAGAAATTTAAACCCATGAAATGTTAATGCTACATGATGCTAACAGGGATGTGGGAATTAACTGTTCTTAAAAGTTGTGGAAAATTTTTTTTGCTTGTCTTTACTCTAGAAGACTGCAGTATTTTCATTTGTTTTCCATTCAGGTTTTTAACGCAGAATTGGATAATTAAGTACCAATTTAAGATATATTAAGCAGAGGAAATTAAACTGAGTTTAACATGCAGGATGTAAAATTATTTTTTAAAAAATATTTGGAACATAATAAAGGTACTTGATTTCTTCAATTAGACATTTTATATGGACAATATGTGTTGACATGATGCCTAAACAGTAGGGAGATAATTTTATAATTATTTTAATAATTTTATTTTTTATTGGAGTATTTTGATAATGTCTCTGTATGGAGAGTAAATATAAAGTAAATATTTCTGAGATTTACCTATATACTCAGTGATCTGGTAGCTTCTGTAGATACTCTCAAATAGGCTACATTTCGAATGTACTTCTCTGAATTTTCGAAATATTTTGATCACAGGATTGTAAGTAAAAAAATCATATCTGAAGACATATAAAAAGCTCATGATGGCTAGATCCCTTAAAACTCTTTTTGATTCGGTGCTTATCTGACTCTTACGTATCTCTTTCTTTTTCTAGAAAGAAGGGACAAATGCCTGAGGGGTGGTACTATGAAACGTATTCAAGAGTGCAAATATACAATAGGCCTTTTTTTCAATATAGTTCTGGTCCATCAGTGAGAAAGGCTTGGAGTGGTACTTAGTGTGACACATACGCATCCACCTTGCTCCTCAATCATTTTTTTTCCCCATCTTGTATTTCATCACAAGCAAGAAAAAAAATTGTGTCTCCTGTTCCCTATTTAAATTCGCACTCTCTGTTGGCTAAGATTGGCTGAGGCCAGACCTGAACTATGGATATAAAGTTTCAAAGCATTGGAATGTGCTATGTAATAATACATTATGCTAATCTCACAATAATAATAATAATAATAATGATAATGTTAAAATAAAAGTCATGAGTATTACAATAAGTAGCAGCCTTAGGTGTAATACTATGATGCCATTTAGACAATAATTAAAATGTCTGTACAGAAGCAAATATTCCATTTCAGGGGGAGAGTGTGAGGTGTGTGTATGTGTGAGTGTGTGTGTGTGTGTGTGTAAATCTAGCAACTTTTTTTCTTTGTATTGAAACCAAGTCCTTAATTTTATTTTCTATGCATATACTTCATAAGCATATATATATAATATATATATAAGAATACACATGATGTATATGCACACATACACAAACACATTCTCCTTTACCTAACTATTTAACAAGATCCCCTAGGCCAGATTCCAACAGCCAAATAGTCACAAGTAGTTAAATACATCCTTATCCTGTAATAAGCGTTAATTTTCTTTTCTCATCTGATGCACTAGATTTCTTTTCTTGTCAGGTAAGTTAGAAAACATTTTGCAAATGATGGAAAAAGAAGTTTAATTTTATTCAACTAGGCTGCTCCAAACTCTCTTCAAATAGATAAAACAGCCCCCCAAAAATTCTAAATGCAGTTTCACTAAAAAACACATTTATTTTTTGTTCTGTGAAACTGAATTTGTTGGTTTCAATGAATCAGCTTTCTCAATTAAAAATCAACCAAACAACCCAAAAAACCTCCATGTTCTTAAAAATTTATAATTGTTGCAATATATTTTCGTGCCTTTAAGAACTCAACATTCAGTATTAATATTTAATAATGAGTCAAACTGTTCATCTAAAACTAATTTAAAAATCACCCATTTCAATGTAGTTAGAATAATGAGGATGGACATAACCATTATTGACTTCTATAATTTTCTTTACATTTGTGAACTGCCAACAGTATTTCTATCCTTTAAGTTCAAAATTAATAAAATTATTTGAAAAACTTTTCTAGAAAATAAGTCAATATCTGTAGAAAAACTTATATTTTAAAATAAAACTTTTCCTATATCTTTTTAATTGAAATTTAAAATAGTGACATTTTTATGTGATTTTATTTAATTACTTACCTTTATATCAATTATATTTACAATTTCTCAGCTTCATTTAGACCCTTTTTTAAATTTTTAGCTCATATAGACTGAGGTATTTCTTAATGTATACTTAAATCAGAAAAAAAAAAAAGAAAAACACAAACATAATTTACTTGCCAGAGCTTTTATCTTCAAAGTTATATACTTTTTAAAATACTCAAAATGTTCCTATTAATTTCAGGAAAAACTGATTCTGAACTCCAGATATTGGAAAATTAATCTTGGGCAAACAAGGCTTGACACTAATTGGTTACAATGCCTATGATAACAAACTGTTAACAGGGTAGACTTAGCGTGTCAATTGTCAACCAGTCAGTTATATCAACAACTAAATGCTTATTTAATCAAGTTGTGGAAGGTAATTTGAGAAAGGTTTAGGTTTATTTTGTTTCCTTAGGGTTTTTTGGGGGCATTGGAGGGAAGGAAGGAATGAGAAGAGTGGCATATATAGTAGGAGATATTTGATGTAAAAAAAGCCCATTTTAATAAAATTAGAAACTGAAGATTTAACTGACATTGACTGAAAGTGTGCAAATACCATCAGATATGAAGGTACATGCTCAATGTCAGATAAAGAAGTTAGACAGGTAATCCAGTGAGTGGGAAAGATGTGTCACAAGACCCATGATAAGGAACTGATCACTCAAAATTATAACTAATTCTGTAGAATATTCCTGCTGTCAGGCAACATAGCAACATCAGCATCTACCCTGGAGGATGAAGAGTTGGGATCTAACTTCCTTTTGCCAAAGAGAGAAGAAACTATGAGTCTGCCACCTTCTGATAACAAAGATGGTGTGTGAAGACGAGCCCTAGTCTCATCCTTACCAATAATTCCTAAGAACAGCAGTAAACACTGCATTGTTAGCAGAACTGTCTTGATGGTATACTCTGGACGTGCTGGCCACACCCCTACTGAGTTAGTGGTCTTCAGAGGTTTATAGAGAAAGATGCCTGCTGCTGCATGACTACCTGGTTTAGATGAGAACTGGACACCAACCTGCAAATTAGTTCTCTTTTTTCTCCTTTCTCCTCCTTTTCTCCTTTCTCTCTCTTCTCCTTTCCTTTCTCTCTCTCTCTTTCCCCATGAAGTCAGACCATGTTGTGAGGGAAATTAGATTAATTAACTGCCAAGTCTCTTGCTTTTATTGTGCTGTCCTAGTTAGAGCAGCCAGGACCAGTTCATCACTGTGTGGGTGTAACCCAAACTATGTATTCTACACCCTCTATGTCATTTCCCAGGAACTGTTAACAATAGACCATTTGCAGCAGCTGCCCAGAGCACACCTGACCCCTCAGGCTATAAGCTGGGTGTTAAGAAGCCTGTGAGATAGGAGGATGTTCCTATTCTCCTACCAATGACTCAGGTGTGATAACTCCCCTCTGGGGAGTCATTAGCAGCTCTACACCCAGCCTGAGGGGTCAGGTCTGCTAATGGGCCATCAAGGATTCCAAAAATATCTCATGACTCACAATCACCCATTGTGGAACTCCCCGCCCCGGGGGATGTACCATTCCCACTTGAACCTGAGTGTATACAATCTTGGGGTCTTGGGACTTCTGGGCCCCCACTTGTCAGACTCAGAGGAGGAGCAGAACCCCAACTGGACTGCGACCATCACTCTCGACTGGACTGAGATCACCACTCTCGACCAGACTGTGACCAGCACTCTCACCAACAGGTTTTCCTTCTCCTTTTTCTTTGGACTCAGGGGGACCATGTGGGGCTCAGTACAGGGGCCAACAAACACTATTCTGTTCGTGCCCCAGTGTGCTGAGTTATACATCTGGGTTTTGTGGGTTAAAATCAATTGTTTGTCCATATAATTATATTTATTGTATTATTGTTATTAAATTGAAACTCTGACTTACAATCTCTTTAGAGTTGGGTTCATTTCTCCTGCCGGTTTACCTTTAAACCAGAACATATGCAAAGTCAGAGACATCCATCACAAAAGAGAAAAAGAATGTGGTTCTGATAGAAAGATTTTGACAACAAATTTCAACAGCAACTTCATAACAATATGAAGAATCCAAACTTAAGATTAACTAAAAACTTGGAACTTCCATATTGAGCATAGGTAAATCACAGGACTAAAAACATGGGGTTTAGATTCAGCTTAACTGACTTGGGTAGGAATTTACATTATATCAGAGCACACAAATTAGATATTGTGAATAATAGCTGTGAATAATTCACTCTCCAGGAACACCTGTGTAAGTTCTGAATGTTGACAGAATCTTACTGTGAGTACAATATAGGTGAGACATTTCCCACTTTGTTTTTGTTGTATTTTAGATATTGCTGAAAAACCCTTCCTAAATAAATATTTTTTTTTAGTAAATTAATAATATTTCACTGTCTGGTGTGCTGGTTTAAGAGTTAACCAGCAGGGGAAATGAACTCAACTCAAAGGAGAGATTATAAGTCAGAATAACAATTTACTAAAATAATACAGTAAGTACAATCAATCAAACAAACAATTGATCTTAACCCACAAAACCCAAATGTATAACCCAGTAGCCTGGGGCATGAACAACGTGGTGTTCCTTGGGCCCCACTTGAGTCCAAAGTAAAGGGAGAGGGGAAGAACCTGCTGGTGGGAGAGCTGTTGCAGTCTGGTCAAAGTGGTGACTGCAGTGAGATGCTGGGGGAAGAGCTGTTGCAGCCTTTCTCTGGGTCCCACAGAGTGGTTCAAAAATGTTCTAAGACTCCAAGATTATATATCCTCCAGTTCAGGCAGAAATGTTCAGTGCTTCCCTCAGGGCGGGGAGTTCCACAAAGGGTGTGAGGACAAGAGCATCCTCCTATCTCACAGGCCTCTTAACACCTAGTTTATAGCCTGAGGAGTCAGGCTCTATGGGCAGAGGGTGCGAATAGTCTATTCACAACAGTTTCTGGGAAATGGCATGGAAGGCTATAGAATACACAGTTTTGGGTTACACCCATGCCATGATGAACTGGTCTCAGTTGTCCTAACTAGGACATCTGGTTTTAAATGCTTCAAAGCTGATTATACCTTACACAGATTACAGATATAACCAGAACATATTTGTGCTCATGATGTTGAGAAAATAGAATCATAGACCAAAGTTAGTTGTTGGTTGATTACTTTTTTGAGGGTTTTTTTTGGTAGTTGTTTGGTTTTGCTATAAGGTCTGAATAGGGCAGACTCAGAGACCACTACATTATTTTCTCTGTTGAAATAAAAAAAAAAAAATTACCTGATCACCCTTTTATATTTTTTTTGTTTTCTGTAAGAGAGAGTTTGAAAGCCAGGCATACCACTTAAAGATAGTCTGGAATGCCTGAATCCATTACTTTGTGATTTATTTTTAGGAAAAAAATGCTAATAGAAGAGGATAAATAAATCAAAAAAAGAGAATCAACTTTCAGATGAAAGATTTTTTTTTTCAAATACCCTACCTTAAAGATAAGGTAACAGGTAAATTATACCGTATACAGAAAATAATGAGTTTCCTTTTGACCTCAGGAAATTCCTTTTCTGACAGTTAAAATGGCACAATAATAATAAGATCCTTTTTTAACATTGGTGCTCTGACAAAATCTGTTGTTTTCAGTAAAAATTATTACTTTAGTATAATGATTTAAGATAGCAGTCAGATTTACGAATGTCTTCCCTGTGGTCATGTTCGAGATTGTAAACAGTTAAATGTTTTAGAAAGTATTTGAATACAGATATAAAATAAATTATCAGATATGGGAAAATAAATATTTATAAATGCATTTTTATCTAAAATTTCTGGGTTTTTTCCATTCAGAGAACAATCATATCTGTTTATGTGTTTAGAACTGCACATGCAATTTGCTATCTCTAATTATGACAATGATAACACTTAGAACACCACTATGTGAAATAGCAACAATATTGCTTATATCAATTTTTAAGAGAAACAAAATATTTTCCTTGTTTTCTTGAAAATGTATATATGGTCAGTGCAGTTCTTTAATCCCTGAGATCTTGTACTTATTGTTAGAACAAGATAGCACTTCAGACTTCAGTTTTCATCCTTACAGAAGACCTACATTGTGCCTCTATTAAATTTATGAACCTGACTTGCAATCAGCTCTTTTCAGACAAAAAATTTTATTCAGTAAAAAGTTAAGTCAATTGATGCAATTTATTTTGCCAAAATTATTCGTGGCACACAACCAAAAACTGAAATCCATTGTGCAATTCACTGATATCTTCTTATGTCTATATGTGGTTTAAGTACTCCTTTCTTGTTCATTCTCACAGTATCAACAGCCATCTACTACTTCAGATTACAGCTACTCCATTCAGGCAGGCATTTTATAAAGGAGACATATGCATTCGCTTTAATACAATTTATAGTAATAATAATGCTTAGTATCTATAATCTGTATTCAATTGCCTCATCAAGTTGGCTGCTCCAAACAAAGGACATTGACTTTTCAATGGAAAGAAAATGGTGGTCAGGGAAAGAAATTACAGTTGTCCACAGGGAAAGGAGGATCGCTGTTTAGAATAGTACAATTGCTATTGAGACAAATAACTTTGGAGTTCTTTAATACTCCCTGAAATATGCCTCTAACCTTTTCCTAGTACTGTATTAGCCAGTCAGTCAGACTACTTTTATTTCATACATGACATGGATGAGGAATGTCTGGGTCAGGTATCCTTGTGAAAGCAGTATATAATCAGGAGCACTGCTGTCAATTTGTGTTGGCATTTTGAAAAGAAATCTCACAGGCTGTCTATCTGCCTCATAATTCTGGGTAGCTCCAACATCATATGTCATTAATAGCATATTACAAATAGAGCTATTAGTATGTAGTAATTTCATTTCAATCCAGCACAGAATTTCCAAAGATGTTAGCCGGTATTAAGTGCTGTTGTCAGCTGTTCACTGGGTGTCAGCATTAAGTTATGTGAGAATTAAGCTTCTGTCCCAAAGAAGCCATTTCCTCTAGTTCAACCTAAAGGAAAGAAAAAAAGGGAGGAAAAATTATAATTTCAAAGATCAAAGATCCTTTGCTTTCTGATAAGCCTGGTTAAATAGCTGAGGGTGATACTGCAAAGGGAATGGATGAAGTGGTGAAAACTGGCGGGGGAGTTGTTTGAATGATATTCAGTCGGCTGAAGCAACTTGACAACTTCAACTTGTGACCTGATGCAATGTGTCTGATTTTACCTAAAACAAATTACAAAGCACTCACACAATATTTTGCCAGCAGAAAGCATGCGGGTAGTGGTAGCAACTTCAGCTGACACTATCAGATCTTTAAAAGGTTTTCTTTCTCTGAGTGGAATGGGTGGCTACAGGAAAGAATAGTGGTGTCTCCTTGACTGTAGTCAGGATAAGACCCTTTCTAGCTCTCCTTTATTAGTCGTTTTCATTTCCTGAAGTAATTTTCCAAGGCTTATATTGAAATTGAAAGAAATAAGTATTAAGTTTGCAGTCTTAAATCACAGATCTTTAATGAACAAAAATATTTTCTAAGGGATTATTCATTCTCTAGTTTCAATGGGAAATTTGAAACATTCAACCTTCCCCCTCATACCCCATTCATGTTTGCCAATTTTAATAAATATAAATATATATAAATTTTAATAAATATAAACCACATCCACACATGGGGGTGTGTCTGTCAAAGTTTTTCTCAATAAGAACATGTACAGACTACCACATGCATGGACATCATTGACCAACACTTAATCATCTTAGAACCGTTTTGGGACACCTTATCAGTAAATGTGTAATGCCTGTTATATTACTATGATTATAGTTAAAGTTACCACATGGCATACCCATAGGGTACTCCAGTTATGTAGCTATAAAAGTTTAGCAATCACCATGAACTCAACTTGATCAACTTCTGGAAAATACCTTGGGAATGTATCACTTCACTCCCCTTTGCACATAGACCCATAAAACCATATTGAGCAGCCAAAATCCCAGTCAAGAAGTTTCAGGTACATTCCCATGTCCTATTCACTAGTCTAAACTGTCCATCATAGCTATAGCTGACAGTTTAAAGTGAGGTGTATGAGAGATGTAGAAGCTACTGTAGGCATGGCTAGTCTTCGCTAACGAAGATTTGGGAAGGACTCTACCCACATTTGTTACAAGCATGCTGGTGGCTAAAAAGGCCAATACAAGATAGGCATGACCAGTTGCAAAAGACACAGCAGAAAGACTCCTTAGGTCGTATGTTCTGCAGATCACTTCTCCTCGAGAGTGATCCTGCATACGTTCTCAAAGGAGACAGCTGCGTTATAGATGGTGTGTCTCCAGACCTCCCGACTGGAGGCCAGAGTAGACCAGTTATGTTGATCAATATGGCCAAGGCTGAGATGTTGTTTCAGGGAGTCCTTGTATCTTCTCTTCGAGGCTCCTCTCTTGCGACAGCCAGTGGCAAGTTCACCATAAAGCAAGATCTTGGGAAGGCAGTGGTCCTTCATCCTTGGGACGTGTCCTGCCCAACACAGCTGTGTTCTCAGTAACATGGCCTCAATACTTGTGATTGCTGCTTGTTCTAGAACAGATGTATTAGTCACATAATCTGACCAGTGGATGTTTAGGATTGTACAAAGGCAGCATTGATGGAAGTGTTCTAGGAGTCGCAGGTGGTGGCATTAGATGACCCATGATTCAGATCCGTATAAGAGAGTAGACAGCCCTATGGCTCTGTAATCACTGATCTTTGTACTTTTCTTCAAGTGTTTATTTCGCCAAACTTTTATGAAGGTTTCCGAAGGTACTATATGCCTTTGCTAACCTGTTGTCTATCTCTCCATCAATCTTACCATCTGAGGAGATGAGGTTACCTAGGTAATTAAACTGCTGGACTGATTTGAGCTCTGATTCACCAATGGTGATATGGGGATGATGGAAGGTTTCCTGAGGTGCCAGTTGATAGAGAACTTCTGTCTTCTTTAAACTGACTTCTGGCCCAAAGAGCTCAGTAGTGTCTGCAAAGCAGGATGTTAAACACTGCAAGGCTACTTCTGTGTGGGCGACAAGGGTGGCATCATCAGCATAAAGCAGCTCCTGGACAAGATGGTTTAAGGTCTTAGTATGGGCCTTCAATCGCCTTAGGTTGGAAAGGCTTCCATCAGTACAATATCAAATGTAGATACCGTCCTGATCATCGAGGTCTGCCATGGCCCTTTGGAGCATCATGCTGAAAAAGACTGTGAATAGGGTTGGTGTGAGAACGCAGCCTTGTTTCACACCATTAGTTATTAGCTACTGTAGTATACAAAAAATAAATGACAAAGAGGGCTGCCAAAGAGAATAGGAAGTGTAATAGGAAAACTAATTTAATACTGAAATATACCCTGAACAAGCTTGTGTATATTGCTTAACTAACCAGACATCTATTTGTGCAGTATCTTAACAGGGTCCAATTTTAAGAAATCAATTATGCCTTTGTTTCATATGCTTTTGTTTATAAATGTTTGTGTTAGTAAATGAAGGTAATTTTTTGCTTTTTATATGTTTTGTCAAAAGTTATTAGAAGGTGGGATATTTGCAATCTATGATGCCAATTTTTAAAAATGTATGTGTAGAATTCAAATCTGGTAGGAAATTTTAAAAAGTGTCATTTTCCTCTGATCTTATTCATAATACAAGCACCCTGTATATACCAATTCAATTTGAAAATACCATAGTGTCTACAGATCAAAAGTAACTAAATACATTGATTAAATTAATTACATTAACTAAAAATATCACTCTAATACAAATATCACAATGAATTTTTAACTAAGATAATGTAATCCCTAAGTCTTGTCAAAAGATGGTAATGTAGCTAAAATAAATAGCTGTAAAATACAAAACTGAACAAATATATAATTATTAAATACAAGTCTTCCTATCCTTTTTGTCTTTCATCTATCCAATTACATCTTTTGAACTGAGTAGTTGTTTCCATTTGTTGCTGGGTTTGTTTTTGTTTAGGGTTTTTTTGGTTTGGTTTTTTGTTTGGTTTGGTTTTTGTTCTTTTGGTTTTTTTCCCTCCAATTACTTTGATAATAATCCAGGTGGAACAGCAGCATTTTATTGCTCCGTATGCTGCATACTCTGTGATTTATATTCATTTGGGCTTTCCATCTACTATAGGTTTCTAAGAGCTAGGAGTTACATTGCTGTTTTTCCTCTCCAGTTACGAAAGCATTTTACATCTCATCTAGCAATTCAAACCAATTAATTAAATATTCAGGCCCTGGCAACAATAATGCATTTGAAGTAAGACAGTCTTTCCTATGATATAGCATAATTTTGGGGGGAAAGCAGAGCCAACATAGATAGATTGACACCATCAATATCTTTCAATTTTGAAGACATTTCTGGAGAATCACGCAGGCACTTCAGGTTGTCCCTATTTGGCATTTTATATTGTTCCTAAAGAACAATACATAATACATAGTAATATTGAATCTAAATTTTATGTGTTACTCTAAAGATACATTATGCTTTCTTATCATGTACCAAATGAAGTTCTTAAACTGTTAAGAAATCATCTAATACATAGAGTACAAGGTAATAACAACTTCAGTGAGAAAATTCTTTGGCTCCTGGGAAACCTTATAACTTGGGAAGCATTCATTATTAAAAGTACCTTGAATGTACCCAAAACATTTGCACCAATCTTATACTTGGTTTTGAATATCTAAAAGTGAAAAAACTCTCGACAGACTTCCTTCACCTGGATATCCCAACAATATTTTTCTCTCAATTCTCAATGATGTTGTGACTTTTGCCCTCCTTGGTAATGTAGAAATACAATATTAAAAACTTCTTTATCTGAGATAATATAAACTGTTGAATATTTTTTATGAGCTATAAGATCTTGTAGTTTTAGATCTTTATTAGGTTTAAATTTCTTACATAAGAAACTTTCTTTTAGAACATGTCTGACCATACTATTGACAGCAGCAGCAATGTGGAGAAACTCTAGCTAAATCAAGAACTAGTAGGACTTTCTGAAAACAAAGCACAACAAAAAATAATCAATGACAGTTACTTTACTCTGCTTTTCACTACACTTTTTTTGGGGGGAAGGGAGATCTGACTAAGGTGAATCATGTCTCTTTGACTACTTACTGTACACAATATCGAAATATACAGTCTCTGCATTAGGAAACTCATAAGGAGATGAGAAATGCAAAGAATCAGGGGAAAACCACAGGAGATCTATGACTTGCTAAAAAACATGCAGAAGGTTGTTGTCAAAACCCACAACAGAACTGAAGTTTCCCAGCTTCCAGACTGCTGACCTATTCATTGAATGATGGTGTTTTCCCTTAGATGTTGAGTCCATTTTTCAGCAAACAGAATTGCATCCTTAGTAAGTCTCTATAATGTTAGGATGAAACATTCTCTACAAGTATAAGGTTACATAATTTTATTTTTGGAAATTAATGTTTTTCACTATAACTGCAGACAGTCTGAACCACCCATCCACTGGCCTGTTTCAGAACTACTCTGGTGTTGCCAAAAGGATACTTTCTCACTTGTTAAGCCTTTTGTTTTTAGGATAGAAAAGGCTGTTGAAGTGTAAAAAGTATACTACATATTTTATTACTTTTATTGAATTTATTGTGAGTAATGGCATGCATTTTGAATAAGTAATGCTGCCTTATGTCCTACAAACTACTTTTGGAAACTGAAATAATAAATCTCATAAATTGTGTGTTAAAACAGTAAACTGCGCATTTGTAAGACATCCTCATTTATTTCCATAAAAACATCTATAAAAACAAGGGACTGTTTGCCAAGGAGTCAATCAGGTAAGTCCATATGTTATTGATTTCTCTATCGCTCTGCATCATTTAAAAATAGCATCAAAACCAAAAAGCATAAAACCTTGCACTTTAATATGCTTTAAATTCACTTTTTTCATCTTTTACTGTCTGTGGCAAACAGGCATGCAAAGTCTGCCTGGCTCATTGACTTTCTAAGGTCAGTGTTAGGTCCTGTTCTAGGATTCTGATGTCACTATTTAGCCAAAACTCAGTCTTCATCTGGTTATGAGTAGTTTGTACATGATTTTGTACATGCTATATAGCTAAATAGATACAAATTTAACAGAGAACTTAAAATCAGCTTACAATAGGTAATATTAGGCAGAGACCAAGGGAACATTGACCATACAAGTGACATATACGTCTTTTCAAACTCACATACGCTGTACAAAAGCAAAACAATGGTACACAGTAGTGGAGAAAATTTGGGACTTAACACAAGTTCTTCAGAGGGGTAAATTACAGGCCCATGTGTCTGCTGTCTCATACTCTGAATTTCACCAGCCATTGCATCTCTGAGCCACAGCCAATACTGGGTAGATAAGTTGTTGTCAGGTCCTTTTCTCTAGAAATGTATAGGAAATTTGAGTCAAGATTTCTGAAGAATTGTAGATATACTACATGAAAGAGTTTAGGACACTATAGAAAGATACATGAGACCTGCATCACAGCAATATGGGCTGTTTTCTTACTAACTAGATAAACTAATTCTTAGCCTAGACTCAAAAAGAACTTACAGATCGAGCAAAAATCTGTGAAAAGCAGTAAAGTTTTCTGCTTAATTTTAACAATTTTGCCTTTAAATAAGAAGGCTTTAACAGCTCAAATGAGCTCAAATTTTCAGCTGTGGCATTCCTTGCCTTTCTTCACAACACCTTTCTAACTGTAAATGACATGCAGCACTAATTCCAAATTCCCTAGACCTCTGAAAATCAGGAAAATTTGATGCTCTATATTACAGGAAATCAGCTATGTCTTACTTCTTGCTTCATCATCTGGCAGAAGTTTTATTAATTGGGGGTTTTTAATGAACTTATCACTTAGTTTTGAGATCTGGATGCAGACTATTATGAGTTTCGAATTATGAAAGGATCTATCACTAGCTTTTTCAAAAACTTAAAAATTGTATTTCTATATGGTTTAAAAATGTTATGTCTCAGAACATCTATGACAATATTACAAATAAACAATTATACTTGTAGGAAGAAATATGAAATCTAGAAGATAAAAAAATTAGGATTCAGTTTTCGATATTTGATTTATGTCCTGACATGCTTTTTCAAAATTAAGAGTTAATTGTCATAGGAAACTGTAAGACTCAACGAGAAACCTCTTATAAGATCTACACCTTAGGCTTCTAAATCATGTGTTTTCTGTAAGATATTGGAGATTGTAACATTAGAAAAATATAGATTTTTATCATTGGCTGTGACAGAAGCTATTCTCTGAGCACTATTCTTGGATGACATCTTGCTAAAGAAATGTTTCTGTACACATAATTTATTATTCAAGAAAAAATACTCATTAAGCAATTAGAAAGCTCAAAATTTAAAATAAACATGTAGATATATACATATAGAAACATGCTTACATGCATATGCATATATATATATATGTGACATCTTAACTAATTGTTGAATTGTACACTCCAGGCAAAATCATTCCAATTAATTAATTAAGTGGTTAAGGACGAAGAAATATGGGAATAGGTGAGCAAAAAGTGAGCAAACAAATAATTTCTGAGACATTATTGTTAAAACACAAACTGGAAATTTCAGCTAATGAGTGTAGTAGACCTTTATAAAGTAGTCACTTAACCCAGTTATTGCCAGTCATGAATAGCAGTATATTTAACTGTGCTTAAGAGATACACTTAGATGAAAACATAAGCAGAGTTATCTCTGAAGACAAACAATTGACAGATAAGTCTTGAAATATTTCCAATTTCTAGCCCTTTTGTTGTTATAGGCAACAGGTTTAAAGGATCATATTTCACTTTATTGAGTACTTAAAGCACCAGAAAAGTTGTTCTGGGTCCTACCAATGGTCCCTCTACCTGACAGTTATGTTTCTAAGAGTGGTCAGCAACATCTCCTTAAAAAGGTGACAGGGAAAATATACAAGGTTCATTTTCTGGAAAAATTCTTCCAGCTTACAGAAAGTACACAGAAAGAGAGTTAGAGCTAAAGAACTACATTTCATTTCAGGTTTTGACTTAATTCCCTTTGTTTCTTGAAAGCAAATGTCTGAGGCTGACACCTCAACATAAGTGTTTAAAAGGTGTATTTCAATGCTTGTACTTGGTTATACATGATGATAATTATACTGTTGTATAGTTTTACTAACAGGTTATTTATTTACTCAGTCAGGTGACATAAGCAATTCTGTTTGACTTCTTTTGACCAGTCACAGATATTATAAGCAACATATCCTTTGAATAATTAAATCCAATCTATTAAGAATGTAAATGAATATTAGTGGAATTAATTTGCATAATGAATACATTTAAGAAAGTTGTGATAACTAGGCTGTAGGAAAAAAAACCACAGTCAAATTCACTGAATAAATTATTCATTGCTTTTTTCTTTTAATTATTCATTCATCTCCGAATGTAACAAGTAACAATCCTCATGTTCAGCAGTTTTATTTGTGGTAGAAAACCGATGAAACTCCTATTTCACTTCCATGCAGGATTGCTCCTACAATTTGTTGTTAGGCTGATAATTTCTGCTCTAGTAGTTTACTTATTTTATGAATAATTTTTCCCTTGGTAGACAGCAGTTCATCCATTTTATTTAAAACTGTCCTCAATTTTTCTGGTTGAATTTCAGTCCTGTTTCTGTTTGGAGAACATTATATATAAAGGAGTCATATGGCTTTTTTCTGAGGAAGTCTAGTAAAGAAAATATTTTTGATCTTTTGGCTGTAGTTGATTTAGTTCCTCTATTTATATTATTAAGAACTCTTGAAGTGTTATCAGAGTTTTACCTTTAAAGGTTTTCTGCATGTTTTGTTATATGTCTTTATAACATCGTCTGTACTTGTTTTTCACATTTGCTGCAAAACATCATCATTCGGAAGAAAAGAGAAGAAAAATTCCTTAGTCTTTCTGTGGAATCCAGGTTCTACATCTACTGCTTCTTACTCCTTGTGAACATTTCCCTTTATTGACAAATTTCCTCAAGTGTTTCCTTTTTCTAATAACTGGTTATAAGATAATTGCATTAAACTGAGTGGCTTGGCAAAAGATGGCCATTAAAACATTTCCAAAAATTACTCTCTGTAACGTGCAGTTTTGTGTGCCACACTATAAGAAGGATTTAAAGCTATTGTAGCATCCAAAGAAGGGCCACAAAGATGGTGATGAGTCTATAGGAGAAGTCATATGAAGAGCAGCTGAGGTCACTTGGCTTATTCAGTCTGCAGAAGAGGAGACCGAGGGGAGACCTTATTGCAGTCTAGAACTTCCTCATGAAGAGAAGCAGAGGAATAGACACTGATCTTGTCTCTTTGGTGACCAGTGACAGGACTTGAGGCAATGGCATAAAGCTGTGTCAGGGGAGGCTTAGACTGGATATCAGGAAAAGGTTTTTCACCCAGAGGGTGATTGGTCACTGGAACAGGTTCTCCAGGGAGGTAGTCACGGCACCAAGCCTGTCTGAGTTCAAGAAGTGTTTGGACAATGCTCTCAGAGATATGGTGTGATTTTGGAGATTGTCCTGTGAAGATCCACAAGCTGGACTCAATGGATGTAGTCTACCTGGACTTCAGCAAAGCTTTTGGCACCATCTTCCATAGCATAGTCCTAGAAAATCTGGCAGCTCATACTTTGGACAAGTTCACTCTTCACTAGTTTAAGAACCGGCTGGATGGCTGGGCTCAAAGAGTGCTGGTGAACGGTGCTGCATCCAGTTGGTGTCTGGTCACAGGTGGTGTCCAGTCACAAGTGGTGTCCCTCAGGGATCAGTATTGGGCCCAGTTCTGTTCAATATCTTTATTGATGATCTAGATTAGGGGATGGAGTCTACCATTAGTAAATTCACAGAGGATACCAAGTCAGGTGGGGATGTCCGTCTGCTGCAGAGTAAGAGGGCTCTGCAGAGGGATCTGGATGGGCTGTATCAATGGACTGAGATCAGTGGTATGAGGTTCAAGAAGACCAAGTACTGAGTCCTACACTTTGACCACAATAGCCCCATGCAATGCTACAGGATGGGGACAGAGTGACTGGAAAGCAGCCCATCAGAGAAAGATCTAAAGGTACTGGTTGACAACCAGCTGAACACGAGCCAGCAGTGTGCCCAGGTGGCCAAGAAGGCCAATGGCATCCTGGCCTTATCAGAAATAGTGTGGCCAGCATGGCTAGGGTAGTGATTGTACCTCTATATTCAGCACTGGTAAGGCCACACCTCGAGTACTGTGTGCAGTTCTGGACCCCTCACTACAAGAAAGACATTGAGGTGCTGGAGAGAGTGCAGAGAAGGGCAGTAAAGCTGGTGGACGGTCTGGAACACAAGCCCTATGAGGAGTGGCTGAGGGAACTGGAGAAAAGAAAGCTCAGGGAAGACCTTACACCTCTCTATGACTACCTGAAAAGAAGTTGTAATCAGATGGGGGTCAGCTTCTACTCCAAGGTAACTAGTGACAGGACAAGAAGACATGGTCTTAAGCTGTGCCAGGAGAGATTTAGGTTGGACATTAGGAATAATTTCTTCACAGAAAGGGTGATTAGGCATTGGAATGGACTGCCCAGGGAGGTGATGGAGTCACTGAACCTGGAGGTGTTTAAGGAAAGACTGCATATGCTATTTAGTGCCATGGTTTAGTTAACACAGTGATGTTCAGTCACATTGGACTCAATGATCTCAGAGGTCTTTTCCAACCTAACTGATTATGTGATTCTGTGATCCTTGAAGGTCCCTTCCAACTCAAGATATCCTGTGACTCTGTATTTTCTGCTATAGTACATACTAGAATCCTTTAACTTATTTAAGCTTAGATCTAAGAATATCTGATTTTATATGTAACTCCTGTATTTTGGGATATTCTTCTTGTTAATTTCACTATGACAATTTTTAGAAGGTCAGAGTTCATATGATGATAGAGTAGTTTCTATCCACAGAAATCTACAATTTAATTCATGTTACTCTGTATTGTAAATTGTAAAGTCCTTCCATAATTACTTTGTTGACAGCTGCAAGGACTGTATCAAGTTTTGGAGAATCACTAATAAACACTATCTTGAGCTCTTATCAAGACACCTGAGAAAATCTAAAACGGCAATATGTGCTCTATGAGCTTATTATCCTTACTCTCAAAAGATTAATGAAGTGACTTAGGAAAACATGGGTTTCTTGTTGAGAGAAAGTAAACAGGCAATACAAATAAAAGCAAGTTTGTGGAAGAGGGTAGTCTGTTCATTTTCATTAAAATGTTATCACTTTAACATTCCCCTTCTAACTTCTTGGTAAGACAACTACTCTATTTCTCTCTGGCATCACCTTATCTTATGTTTTAGGAATAAACCTGAGGGATTTGTTAACCTTCTTGCCCAAACACTTTTTGACTCTCAATCCCACCCTTGTATTTGTTTTACCATCTTTGATTGAATAATCATTCACTACAGGAACAAGGCTGATTTATGCAAACTTTAGAAGTTTTGAAAATGTTATAATTCTTTGTTTGTAATATTTTTCTCTTGACCATTTTAACAAAAGTGACTATGACACAATAAAATATAAATGTAAATTTAGTGATTTGCAACAATCCATCTTGTTTTATCTTTCCCAGATCTCTCCTCCTTTTGAACACCAAACCCTTCAGAAATGGGAGGATAGAACTTCCTCGGGAAAATGAATTTAGTAAAATAGTTACTTGAAGAGGTCTCAGGAATCCAATGTGAGTGTCCTGAATCTCTGATACAACTGACTGAGTAAAGAGAGTTGAGTTTTTTATTCTTATATCTCCCTTGGGCTTTTATGAAGTCTGGAGGGCCAGTGTGTCTGATTTCACTTCCTTTCCTATACTATCTCCCTGCCTCCACCTTCTCCATAGGTCAATTTTCTTTTTAACCAGAAGAGTGACAACATATATGTTAAAGTCTGTATTTCAAAATGAAACTATGAAAAAAAAAAGATACTAGTAGCTTAGTGACTTCATAGAATCATTTAGTGATGAGAATCCTAAATAGGAATCATAAACAGTTTGCAAAATCATCACTTGGTATCAGAGCCATGCTGAATCTGGAAATATTTGGAAAGTACACATAGCTTTACTTAAGTGAAAACAAGTAGATACAAGTGAAAACAAACTGCAGATACATTTCAAAAACAGCACCACCTGCTCACCAGGAAGACAGTCAGGCATAGATCCAAAATAGCAGTAATGTTAAAAATCTTAGATAAAAGGTTCAAGTTACCAATACACCTGTTCTTGAATCTCTATTCTCTAAAGTGCCTTTTCTGATTCACATTACAAAACTTACAGAAAATTCCTGCTCTGCTTAAAATCTGCACATTGAGTTTCAGTAAGCTTGTTTTTTGTTTGGCAAGAGCAGGCACCTTTGGGTCAGTGAGAGTAGAACAGAGTCCCTGAAAGGCTTGTCTCAGCCTTCACCACCGGAAAGATTAATGTCCTTCCAGAGTCACTAGCCGCAAGCTCCCCATCAGACAAATTAATTTAAACATATGACCATACATGCTGACTGCAATTTCACTTTTTCTCTATCAGCAGCAGTAAAGTCCAGGAAATGACAACATGCTTAAACAGTCCAAAGACCCACAAACTGTGCAGATATTCCATAATGGAATGTATATAAGAAAGGTATCTGAACAGTAGTAAAAATAAATTTAGCTGTATTCATTCTAACTCTCCTCAATGCAAACAGTGGAAACATAGGGTAGTGCCCCTTTCCTTCCTGCAAAGCTCAGCTCCACAATTAGACGTCCCAAATGTAGAGTAACCACTTAGGAATTTGAAAACTAATAAAATCTTAGAGTGACGAATGGCAACGAACAGCTCTCTGAAAGAAATGTTGATTAGCAACATCAGATCTCCTTTCTTTAGGTAAATGGAAGCAGACAATTCTCTGTCAAGAATTGAGTCTTGTCATTTCTGAAGAGAAGTCAAATGCCATTTCTCTTTACTTGTCAAAAGGAAGAAATTATCCTCCCTAGCTACACGTTATTATCCACCATCTGTGTGATAGTTTCTCATAATTACTTACATACAGCGTTTTTGATAAGCCTTATTCCTTATAAAAAGAAAATAAAATTAACTCTCATACTAGAACAGTCCCTGAGAAGGCAGAATAAATATAGTAGAGCTTTAATTTTTCTTTTTCAGAAACCTGACAAGACAGCTGCTGAAACACACATTTAGAAATCTTTGTTTAGAAAGAAATTCTAAATGAAGCTACAGCCTTTGAAGCCTAAATGTGCTCCCTGGTCAATTGGAAGGAAATAGTCAGTTGTTTGCTGAAATGAATCAACAGCTAAACAAATATAAGAATGCAGATTTATATGATAGCCAGTGCTGTTTGTTTGTTTTGTTTTTTTTTTATCACTGAATTTTAAAATCTACACCTGGGTTAGGCACTAGTAACACATTTATGGTTATTAGGAAAAACCAAAAAGTTTGTGTTTTGTTTTTACTGATTCTATGCATCTGTTTCACCATAAACTTTAGAAGATTAAGCCTTCTGATGACAGATCAGCTATTACTCTATAAATAATTTGTTGATGTTATAGTCATGTCTGAAAAAAAAAGAAGTGATAACCCATTCTTTCCTGAATGGAATAGTTTTGAATAAGAAAAGAAAATAGTTTTGAATAAGAAAAGAAAAGTTGAAGCATATCAGAGGTGGTTTCATAGCTCCTCTGATAGGCTTATTGTGCAAATGTATCATTTACTGTGAGAAGGACTGGATGTTGTTCCACTACCAAAAGAATTGGAAGTTATAATCATATTTCATATACACTACAGCCATCTAACACTCCACGGAGGATTAGCCAATTAGGCTAGTTGTTTATATAGTCTTCAGTTTTGGACCTGAAGTTTTAAGTACAATACCTTCATCATTCATTTTAAATCAATGTTATTATAAAACTGATATTTATTTTTCTCTGATACCTGTCATTGTTGCACTGAATCTTTACTATTGACTTTGTGTATCAGTGATCTGGCAATATAATATAAGGAATTTAAAGTGAAACTGATTTAAAAAACCTTGGATTAAATCTGCAAATAATCAGGCAGAAAATAAAATTTAGATGAACAGTTGTTTTATACAGAGAGAATTTTTTAAAAGAATGAAAGTTTATCTCACCATTAACATTAGACTGAAAATAATCTTTAAATAAAACTTAGGGGAATACAGAAAATCTAAACACTTTTTTTGTCTTCATGGCAAGACTACTTGTTCTTTGATTCAGGACTACTAAGTTTTCTGAGCCATAGGGAGAAAAAACTAGAATCCAGTGAGAGGAGCTCCAGAACAAAATCTTTTTTAATTTTAATCTTAATTACAAAATATTTGATTGTCTTTTTTATTGATATCCATTTGTTCTTACTTTCCAGGAAAAGTATAATGAACCAATTAATTTACATAAATGTAGAAAAAAGGTATTAAATTTTAGCAAAATATTACAGAGCACTTTTACAAATTGAATATAAAACTATCGTGTGTGAATAGCTACTCTGGAATTTCAAAGTTATATTAATCAAAAAAGGATTGAAAAGGATATTCTATTACTTATTAATTCAGCTATATTCAGGTTAGAGAAATCTATACTAGACAATCTAAAGACTTTCACACAGTCTAATACGTCATACAAATCTGTGATTATCTATATATTTGTAATGTAACCTATATCTGTTGCACACGTTGCATTTATTTTCCTGGAAACTAAAATTATATAAGATCAAATGTACTGGTTTGGGCTGGGGTAGAGTTAATTTTCTTCATAGTAGCTGGTATGGTGCCATGTTTTGGATTTGTGATGAAAACAGTGATGTTAAAATAAGGATATTTTAGCTTTTGTTGAGTGGTGCTTGCACAGAATCAAGGCCTTTTCTGCCTCTCACCCCATCCCACCAGTGAACAGGCTGGGGGTGCACAAGGTGCTGGCAGGGGACACAGCTTGGACAGCTGATCCCAACTGACCATAGAGATATTTCATACCATATGATGTCATGTTCAGCATATAAGGAGAGGGGAAGAAGAAAGAAGAGGGGACTTTTGGGGCTATGACTTTTGTCTTCCCAAGTGACCAAGAAAAAGTGTTACGAGGAGAGGCTGAAAGAACTGGAGTTTTTTAGCCTGGAGAAAAGGAGGCTGAAGGGAAACTTTATTGCTCTCTACAACTACCTTAAAGGAGGATGTAGTAAGGTGGGAGTCAGTCTCTTCTCTCATGTCGCAAGTGACAAGACAAAGGGAAATGACCTCAAGTAGCACTAAGGGAGGTTTAGCTTGGATATTAGGAAAATTTTATTTACCAAAAGAGTTGTCAAGCACTGACAACACTAAATAGACTGCCCAGGAAAGAAGTGGAGGCACTGTCCCTGGAGGAATTTAAGAGACGTGTGGATGTGGCATATAGAGATATGGTTTAGTTGTGGACTTGTGGCAATGTCAGGTTAATGGTTGGAGTCGATGACCTTGGAGATCTATTCCAACTGAATGATTCTATGATGGTTACACATGAAGGAGCCCTGGGTGTTGCTTTCTCTCTCTCATCATACAATTCAAGAATTTATTTCCTTTTGACCTCCATATTGTCTCATCCTTGAAAAAATTTAAGAAAAAAAATAAAACCAGAAGAACTAAATAAATCTCACTTATTTACCATACTTTAATGTTAAAAGTCCATCGATTAACTTTGTTAAGGATATGCACACATATGTATGACGTAATTATTGTACATTACACAGAAAGTTAAGAGGACTATAATGCCCAACATAAATACACTAATCAAGAGCTGATGCAATGAAAAGTTAATATCTTTTTCTTTTTCTACTTACCTACTCAACTTTACAAAGAGTGTCTTTAAATGAAGGAGCTTCTCAAAAAAATTAACAGATGAACTAATAAATTAATTCCACTAAATTAAAAATTTCTCTTGAATTTCACTTACACATTTTCTTGGGTTTAACTGACTAAGAACAGCCCAGGAAACCCTTTTCCTCTCAGAAAAAAAAGGTGTATATGTGTGCACCTGTGCTCATTTAATCAAGCTGGCTTACTTAGGAGGCTACTGAACACTGTTCATAAATCAATTTTTAAAACTGAATTATTAAAATAATATTATTCAACTTTGGTCAGACCTGTATCACAGTGTTATGTTACTTGTCTATGGTCTGATATTTCCTTCCTAACCTTTTTCTATAACTTTGTCCATGAGGGATTTGGATTAAATGGGTCTTTGACATGCCAATTCTACAAACTAAAGATTTTTTGCAACTGATAGTGAAGTCTAGGTATAAGTCACTGAAGTATGAGACAGTATTATTTAGATAAAAGACAACAGTCTGGATAATCTTTTGAAAGCTTTCTTTCCATCCCTTAATATTTAATGAAAAATATTACAAAAAATAAATTAATTTTTTTCTGAAGAAATATCTGAGAATGAAATAGACTAAAGTAGATACAAGTAGACAGAGGAGAAGGGTTAAGTACATAAGGAGAAATTTCTGCCCTCATTGTGTCTGCCATCTGAGTACACAGGACTTACTAAGCCTTGAAAACAAAGATCAAGAGCATTCTTGAAACAGGAGATACAATAATCGTCATCATCATCATCATCATCATCATCATCATCATCATCATCATGATGTATATTGTGGAGCCACAAAAACGTATTAAATAATTTATTCTCTTCATACTTTTTTTATGTGGAGATCTCTTTGCTCTACCATATGGACTCAATGGAGGCTCGGAACTAAAAACTGTGCGACATAAAGACATAGGGTCCCATTTATACTGTCCATGCATGGCACTTCTACACGCTTTCTCATCATAATGTTACCCTAGAATACAAATTTTAACAGAAAACATGTGAAGGAGGGAAGTTATTGAAGTCATTTTTCATATGGTAATGATATTTTTAACAACTAGATTTTAAATCTCACTTCCAGGAAAAGGAAATGCTTTCTATAAACACTTGCCTACACAGAACTGACCTTGTCTATTTTTGAAAAATATATGTAGACTGGCCACCTGTACTCTATATTAGACAAAATGTTAAGAAAATAATAGGGCTCAATTTTGCAGTGACTTACTCTTACTGAAGCAGCACAAATGAATTAGGACATTATCATAATTTCCTATTTCAAAAATACCCTATCTAATAAAGTAAGACACCACAATAACTAATAATAATAATAATAATAAAAACCATCACACATGTGGACAATTTAGAAATGTAAAAGTTGCTTTTATTTCAAAGTTCTCATTCAGATAACATGTACTTTGACACAGAACTCAAAAACTTCTACTTTTACTAGCTATGTCTTAGATCTCTGAACCAAAACAGCCTAATAGACTCAATACTGAGAAAAACTATGGAAAAAACTTGTTGGCTTTCAGTTTTCCCTAGTTTTTTTCATCCGGTATGTTTTTCCATGTTGACTGTGTGTTTCCTCCATCTTCAAATGAAAAAATATTTACTTAGTGTAAAATATTTGCATTATGCAATTTGAAAGGCATTATCTACACACAAATAAATATGTCAATCATTGTAACTCAGTGCTAAAATCTGTACAGAAAGGTGTCTTCTATTTAAAAATTTGTTTATTTCAGTTTCATATGACCTTTCTTTACAAGAGTTCAAATAACATTCCCTTTCAATAAATCACTCTTAAATTGAAATATATGTGCATATACTAGTAGTTGTAGGATTTTTAAAATATCTTGGGTGGTTGAAGCTTTAGAGACATACACGGAGTGTTGTTTATTTATACCCTGGGTATAAACTTCTTATTTTATTTCTCATAAATTTCTGCATTACCTTTTAAACAGAAAGACTTAGCTATAAAGTTTACATCCTTTATTAATAACTGTCCTGAAAACATAAGCATTAGTTTGCTACCCCAGTCATCTTCAAACACAGGGTGGATATTGAAATAAAAATAACCCAGTGCCTGTAGGACTCTTTTTATAAATGTAGGGATCAGTCTGAGTGCCTTAAAAATGAGTGCTATTTGTTCTCTTTCTAGTCAGCTAGGTAACTTGGTTAGCAATCAAGTACAGATTTTTCTAGGATAGAATAACTTTTCCATCAATGGTTTATATAGCTGATGGTTGGGTTTGTAACATTAGTTCTATTTGGTTTGGGTTTTTGGTGGGGGAAGGTTGGGATATTTTTGATTGTTTAAATCAGAACTCAGAGAGCTTTAAAAAAGAATCAGGCTGGTGATAGACTGAGTGGAAAACAGCTCTGGAGAATGGGCACTGGGGACAGTGAGTTGGGCAGGAGCCAGCAGCAAGCCCTGGCAGGAAAATTGACCAGCAGTATTGGGGCTGCATCAGCCGGAGCACCACCAGGAGATCAAAGAAAATTTATATTTGCCTCTATCTAGCACTCACACATGCTATATCCAGTTTGGAACCCCCAATCCAGAAAGACATGAACATATTGTAGTGGAAAATGACCAAGATCATGAGACTGGAGTAGTTACCCCCTAAGGAGAGGCTGAGAGAGTGGGGTTCGTACAGACTGATGCAGACATGGCCCTGGGGCACCTCACAGTCAACCCCTAAAGAGAGGAAGTGACAGTTTCATTCCTCACAGTGGTTCCTTGTCACAGGATGAGGGACAACAGACATAAATTGAAACAAAAGATTTTCAGGCTGGATATAAGAGACATATCCTTTTCTCAAAAGGATAGTTAAGCACTGAGACACATTGCCTGGAGAGGTCATACTGACTCTGTCCTTGGATGTTTTCAGAACCAAACTGGATAAAGTCCTCAAAATCTGATCTGACCGTGCTGTTAGCAGGAGGTTGGTTTCAAAGTGAATCATCCTATGTTCCTAAAGAAAAGAATAGAAATGTGGACTTTGACTATCCTAGAATATGTAGACAGAAAAAGTGAATTGAGTTGTCTTTATCATTTCCGTAGACTTTGAATTGTTCCTTGCATTCACTAGTTATAAGAAACCCTAGTTCAACTGATGATTGAATCTCTTGAATATCAAGTTTTACGACTTCTTACATACATTAAACAGTGATTCTTTAATGAAGATTGTACAAGCTATTCCTATGGGTCCTGATGTGGGACCCAACACCTGCAGTTGCCTTAAGAGCTAGTGTTAATGGTCTATGGTATTCTCTCTCTTACTTATTTTCTTTTTGTCATGAATTCTTCTTCTTGTCTTGGAGTTAAACTATGAAAAACTATTGCTTATTATAAAAAGCTCTAATGTTTCAAAGTTTTTGTACTGAAGTTTGGATATTTAAAGATAATTTCTATCAGGCCATTTTATCTTGTCATTGCAAAACCCCAGAATGATTGTTTTCCAGTGAAAGTTTACCTAGAAAAGTGTCTTGCTTAAAGGGTGCTTTTAAGCAGTTTTTAATACACTTTCTGAGTTGGCTCTTGATCTACCTTTATTGCCTTCCTCCTAACAGATGTTGCCATCTTCAAAGGTTAGAATTAGCATAAATATGTGCAACGTAAAAAACCCCAATGACTCACAATATACAAGTAGATGTACTTCTTGTTGACAAAGAGATTATTGTATCATAAATTTATATAAGAAAGAAGCATTTATTAAGATATTGAAAACTCATGCGCTTGTACAGCTAACTTTCAAGCTTCTATTTACCTTTAGAACATGCTTTCAGAAGTTACCTAGTTTTTAAATTAAGTTCAGTTCAGGAAAGGAATATTTATAAAGATTTTATAAGGAAATTTTGAAAACATTTCATCCCACCAAAAGCCCTTTTACTGTAGACTGATCTGAACAATCTATTAATGCATGTTTTAAAGAAAGAGACCTCCAATACAGTACTGTTCATCTTTTTAATTTGTAATGGTTAAGGCACAAATGAGTGGAATGTAACAAGAGAGTTGTTAAATGTTTGAAGCAAAAATCTGCACTGTAATATTGCTGCAAAATTTAAATTGGCTGTAAGTTTCGCTTAGGGGCAGGGAGTTTAAGGAACATCTGGAGATTCTGAAATAACCTGCATTCATTTACGTTATTTAAGTTGTAAAATCATATTCAATCTTGACCCACTCAGGAAATCTAACATAAACGTCCTGCTGATTTTGACAGCCATACAGCAAAAACACCCTCTAATGAGTATTTAATAGTCACCAAAAGTTTTGCATTAAGTACAAAGCCCTTTTGATTACTTATTCCACTAATTTAAAGTAAATGCTTTTACAGATGGCATCTGTTAGGATGCAGAGCGTGTGCTGCATTTATATGTAGTCATTGAAAATAAATTCCAGCTTTGGTATAAGGACTGTACAAAAAAGATCAAACACGAAACACTGAATAAACATTTACTAGTGATATTTTTAAAGCTCTTCATAAAAGCTTATCCAAAACCAGAATACAATACTCAAATTATATGAAATAATTCAGAAATGCTTTGTCAAATTAACACCTTAAGAAAAATGGCTGAGACAAAGTAATTGAGCTCTTCTATTTTGTTTATCATCTTCCCTGGGGTGTAATAATATTATATTTCAATATCCCTTCAAACTGTATTACCTTATGAATAAAGGAAAAAAAATCTAAACTTCTAGCTACTAGAGATTAATGGGAGAACAATAATGCCTTAGATTTAAATGAGAGGAAAAAAAAAGAAAAAAAGAAAGCAATTATCTGCTTTTTTGAAGAGGGATACAGGGAAACATTAATTTATTTTTTTGTCATCACCAAGAATTTCATCAAAAAAGTCATGCTAAATTATGCATTCAAAAGTGTGCAAATTAAGAATGATTTTTGTCAATTTACAAACATGCCCCAAAACTCCAAATATTTAATGGTTTAATATGTTTTCAAAGAAACATCTTCTGCATATTTTAGAACATAGAAATATTGAGGGTATATCAAAAAATAAAAAAACTTTTAAAGAAAATATCAGTTTATTTAAATGCAAAGTATGTAGCTCTCTTACGATCATTTTCAGTACCTTCTATTAAAACCTTTATGATTACTTTTAAAAACTATTAACATTAACACAGTGCGTGTGCTGTTACAAAAAAATTTACCAAGTGAATACCAACTTCAGAGTAAAATTGCAAAAATTTTTAGAGAAAAATTTTACAATAGAATATCTATTCCTCCAAGAACTCAAAAAAAAATTATTCAATCATTAGCTTGAATCAAGCACCTAAAATTTAACAATCATAATCATAATTGTGAAATTTTGAATTTTTCCTTTTCTCTGTGTTCCAACATGCAGATTTGTGGGGTTTGACCTTGTCTCAACTCTGAGGAAAGGTACAAGTTCCACTCCATGATCTTTTGAACCTGTTCATCAAGACTAAACATTACCTGAGCTTTGTCCCTTACTGTGCACCTAAAGATGCTTTAGTGAAAATGTAAGCACTGGGAAACATGAACGTGTTTGTGTGTGTGTAATACATTAATAAAATTTTCAAGTTTCATATGTATAGAAAATCAGGATGCAATCAAGATGCCCAACTGAATCCAGAAAACAAGAATATTCAGTTTCAATAATTTGATTGAGAGCTGTGCTTCTTTTCCCTGCTTTTAATAAGATCACCTCTCCTAGAATGTCAAAAAAACAAGAAGAGATTATATTATGTTCAGATAGCAATTACTGTTCCAGTCTTCACCTGTAATTTTTATATTGTTGTTATTAGAATTATTTATTTGTAAAATTACTGATATTAACTACTGCAGTTAAAAGTACAGTTTCAGGTAAATCCAGGAATTATTATTCTAGGACATTGCTATAAATTCATTGTGATAACTGAGCTAGGTAATCAGCCAGACCAGGTCAGTTCAAGTAGACATTTCTTGCATTCTGAAGAAGGTTGCTCTTTCATATGAAATTTATTTACTGTGGGGTGTGGGAGGTAATACTACTAATTGAGGGAAACACAGGGGAGGAAGAAGATATTCTCTTTTCTTTCTGTTGAATAATAAGTAATGAAGGAACTGATGAGCACATGAAAGACCATTATTTAGCAGAGAGCAACAGCCTATATTTCATTCAGTTTCTAACCAATATACTCATAATACAATTCTGAAAAAGCTACATCTTCTGGGAGAAAAAGCGTAACTCACTGACCTTCCTAAGTCTGCCTTTGGTCTTTACCAGTTTGATTTTGTTAGAACTATTTCAATGGTAAGAGAATAATGAACTTTTCATCCCTATAGACTATAGCCTATATTTAATTTCCATCTCTATGGAACAATAACTTTCATGGAACAAGTACATACCTCAGGAACACCTTATTCCTGAGCTGGTTTTATTCCAGTTAACTTTTTATAAGGTGACAGGTTCAAGGCAAGTTGTTAGTAATAGGAGGCCCAGGATACACAGCAATGTAAACTAAGGTTGTACAGACAGAAGTTTCAGTGCTTTTCTCTTGTAATTAATGATTGCATGAAATAGATACAGAAACTATGAATTTAGAACTTTACACCAAATTTGCATTGCCTCAGTATTGTGTCCACATCCTCAGAGTTTATGTTTAAATGTAACTGAATTTTTTTAATTAAAAATGAGATTAAGTATATAGAATTAAAATTGTTTTGAGCTAATGTTGTAGAAGAACCAAGCCAATTACAGTAACCACTCTGTATTGGGATTACACGGCAAGGTTTTGATAGAGAGGTGGTGACAGAGATGGTTTCTCTGAGAAGCTTTTACAGTCTTCCCTCATGTCCAACAAAGCCAATGCCAGCTGGCTCCAAGACACACCTGCCACTGGCCAAGGCTGAGCCCATCAGCGATGGTGGCAGAGGCTCTGGGAGAGCAGCTGTAAGAAGGATGGGGGAGGAGCCAGGGGGAAGTTGCTGTGCAACAGCAGAAGCAACCAGAGGGAGGAGTGAGAATATGTGAGAGAAACAGCCTTGCAGACACCAAGGTCTGTGAGGAAGGAGAGGGAGGAGGGGTAACAGGGCACATATTCCCCTGTAGCCTATGGTGAAGACCATGATGAGGCAGACTTTCCCCCTGTAACCTATGGAGGACCACAGCGTAGCTAATATCCATCTGCAGTATGTGGAGGACCCCACACTGAAGCAGGTGTATTCCTGAAGGAGGCTGTCATCCAGTGGGAAGCCTGCATTGGATCAGGGTCCTGATAGGACCTAGGGTCCCATGGAGAAAGGAGTCCCTACTGAAAAAAATTCGGGCAGGACTTGTGACCCTGTAGGGTATCCAGTCTTTTCCTGAAGGGTTGCACCCCAGAGAAGGGACCCATGCCTAAACAGTTTGTGAAGAACTGCAGCCTGTGTGAAGAACTCATGTTGGGGAAGTTCACGGAGGACTGTCTCCCATGGGAGGGACCCGATACTGAAGCACAGGAAGACTGTGAGAATTCGTTCCCTGAGGAGGAAGGAATGACAGAAAGAACATGTGATGAACTGACTACAGCCCCACTCCCTATATCCCTGTACCACTGGGTGATGGAGGTAGAGAAAATAGGGAGTGAAATTAAGCCTGGGAAGAAGGGAGGGGTGGGGGAAGGTGTTTTTAGGATTTGGGCCTTATTTCTAATTACCTTACTCTGTTATGACTGATAATAAACTAAACTAATTTCCCCAAGTTAAGTCCATTTTACCAATAACTGGGCAAAGTAACTGGTGAGTGATCTCTCTCCCTTTCCTTATCAACCAACGAGCCTTTCATTATATTTTCTCTCCCCTGTCCAGCTGAGGAGGGGAATGATAGATCGTCTTTGGCGGACACCTGGCATCCAGCCAGAGTCAACCAAGCACTTACTCAGATGGGTATTAAGAGCAAATAGAAAGCCTGTGTGGAATAGAATCCAACATCGACCAGAAAATAAAATTGCAGCCCTAGATATCAGGAAGTATAGGAAGAAAATGAGTATTTTTAAAAGTCAGGATGGCTCAGTTCTGAAGAGGAAATTATTAGAAATAATAAAAGTTCTTTGCTATATAAATAAAAAGAGAACAAGCACACAAGAAAACTGAGGCCAGAATATAGTAGAGATAAAAAATAATCTGTGTAGTATCTAAAACTTAAAAGAATATCTAGCTCACTTTTCAGTAAGACTGAAGATATGGTATATGGAGAAAAAAGTTAATTCAGGGAATGAATATATAAAAAAATAGATAATTACATCTTAGGTAGAAGCAAAGTTTCAAGACCTCAAAGTCAAGGGGATGATATGATATTTATCACAGGAAAACTGGAAAAAACTGGTATATGAAATTATAGACCCAGAAACAAGGTATTTTAACAAACCTATCTTTATCAAAACATAATAGAAAATGAAATATCAATATTTACATTATGGACATGTGATTGAGGAAACTGAAGGATCATTAACCTGATATGAATTTTGTTTAAGATTTAGAACAATTTTCAAAGTATATGATAGAGACAGGAAAGGAAATGGAAAATAGAGCATGTTGCAACATCAATTTAGCAAAGTACTTGGTGTTAGACTCCCATTTTTACTTTCTGGTCATAAATATTTTCGTAACAAAGCAAACATGGAAGACTTGGTTTATCACAGAAAAAAATCATTAATAACAATAATCTTAATAAGCATAATTACCATTCTCTTCTTCCCAAACTGAGGAAGACTGTGAAATGTACCAGTGGATAAAACCATGTGGAACCAGAACAAACAGCTTCCTAGATTTAGGAAGACAGTGGTAACACATATGAGAAAGAAGATTAAAACAAAATTAATCACAAAACAGAGACTAGAAGGAAAGAGCTGGCTAACTTTGAGTATTGTATGGTCCATCTGCTTCTTAAAATCTATTCACTTGTTATGTAAGGTCTGCAACGTAAAGGGAATTGAACACCCCATCCTATCAAAAGTTTATTTCAGACTCTTAACTTCTATGCTCTTATCACCTTTCTTTTTGCTAAAAATTTTCTCTATCGCCCTGCCAAGGACACAGTTTTCAGCCTTTCACCCACCTGTCACATCACCAGTTGTCAAATATCCACTCCAGCAGTGAAAAAAAAGTTAATTTAAGTTAAATGTAGTAAAATGTTCTTAGATTGTATTTAGATTCTATTTAGATTGTTACTTTGCCTAAGAAGTTTGAGGAAATATTTGCATATCTAAGACCTTGTCCGTTTTAACTATATCTGTTGTTTTAATTAAAATTGTTGTGAGTTCAAAAGGAAATTGAGGAGATATTAAGAATATTTCTTTGCCAATGGAGAACAGGTGAATATTTGCTTTAGTCCTGTGTTGCCTTTGTCAAGATTCCTCTGATTGCAGGGGAAAAAAAATGCAACTTTCATCATATGAAATAGAATGCACATAGTCTAATTTACATGTCTGAAACTTAGACATTCAAAATTGAGGTAATCTGTCTGTGTTCCACGATATTCAAAGAAGATATAAAGGATGTTTAGATGACTTCATCTTATTCTAAGACAGGTGTATAGGGTAGGTCTGTTGAAAAAATAATATTAAGATGAGGTGAAAAAACCTAGGAAACTGCATATAACCATAAAGAGCAATCCGTAGCTTAGCACAGTTAAGCTGTAGTTGGATGTTTGAATGCTGTATTACATCAAGGGCTGAGGTGCTATATTTCAATTGTCTGTCTAGATGAAAGTCTAGATGAAAGCAAAAACTAAAGTTGGTTAATCTAAAACATAGAAAACTAGATAAAATCACACATAGACTTCAAACAAGAAAAAGTTTCTCAAAGGCAAAGGAAATAGTTCTTCCTTTGAACCTACAAAAAATAAGACTTGGTATTGAACCTACACTGAAAAAAACCCAGAAATTTCAGGCTTAAACTGTGAAACGTTTTCTAGTGGTTTGAGTACTGATGTTCTAGAACTGGTAGGCTAGAGATGGTTTTGGAATTTTTAAGAAGAGAAAGGGAAAATATCTAACAATAGCTGCTCTTTGTTCAAGGGAGCAGATGGATTAGGTGCTTTCTTGCGATCCTTTACAGACTATGTAACTGGAAGAGAAAGTATTATGGTGAGATGACTGGGCCCCAAAGTATGATGAATTCATATGAAAGGCAAATTTTGTGCTGTATTTTTTCAGAGAAATAGGTAAAAAAATTGCTTACTAAGTGCCACTGGTTGGACTTCACCGAAACTCTATGGACAGGTCAGTCACTGGTGTTCCGGAATGATTATATGAGATGGGAACAAGACAATAAAGCCCTACTGAGATCCTGGGACAATAAGGGATAGTAAAGTTACATCTACCTAGAAGGACACAAATGATAGGTTTATATTTACTGCAAAATGATAAGAAGTGACCTAGCTCTACTCTGAAGCTATTTAGCCCAATTTTGTGACTCTGTGCAATACTAAGACATTCTTCAACTTACTTACACTTATCTCTCTAGACATACTCTAAATGATTTATTTAGTTTAGGGAAAAGAAAATTAAGTAGGAAAATTATTTTCTGTGTAAATACATCAACAGTAAAAATAGCAAAAGAAGACCAGAACAATTTAGACACTGGCTTTATTATAAATGTTGCAAAGTATCAGGAAGAATAATTTGATTGGAAGTGCAAATTATTTATGTGTGCAGAATACCTTTCATTAAAGTAGTACAGGTGAAACTGTTCTTCCTTCAATACTCCTACTATTAGAACAGACAACAGTTTTCACTATTAGTATTTCAGCAGACATTTCATTCTCTTCAGTAATTTTCTCTTCTAAACAGGTTGCCTTTCTGATGGCTCACATTACCTGCATAATGAAATATCCTGTGGTCGATAACATCTCTGTCAGAAGAAGTCATAGGATTAAGAAATATATAAATCATTCGTATGTTGGATAACTTTCTATATGTAATAAATTCTACCTCCTTCAAGCTACTTCATATTGGTTTTTATTGTTATCTTGTAGAAGATTCAGAAGTAGACATAGATCCCAAGTGCATGAAGTACTGGGCGAATAAGGGAAATAATTTGCCTGTGATTTGCAAAAAGGAAAAAAGACATGATTAAAAAAAAAACAACCCAGTGTTTTAGAAATGCTTGCAGTCAGAACAATGTTCTATTTTCAGCATCTGGAAAAAACTCTGTACAAGTTGCAGAAGTCTTTCTTTCCATCCCAGCAATCCAGCTGGACCACTACTCCTTTTGGTGTTCGCTTTGGATACTCTCATTAAGCTCTTACTATGCAATATTCACTGCATGAACAGTTTGGTGAGGTAAATAATTAATTTATAGTTTTTACACTCCAAATGCTACTTTTGCTTTCATAGAAACTATTTTTCCAATTGGCTAAGCCTCCTTTGAAAATGGGACTTAAACTTCTTACAGGTAAATCTTATTATTAGAGTGCATTTGCTGCATATAATTAAATATTTCCCTAAAATATTCTATCATATTTACACTAGCTAACAGCTACTATAGGTTTCAGAATATATTGCAAAGCAGAAAATACTAAAAATTGTTAAGCCAATTTGAAATACCAAATTGAAATGTGCAAATACACAACTTCTTAGTAAAAAATGTCATGTTCATGAATCTCAGGCTGCCCAAAGCAAAAATCTCTCAGAATTTCACTTAATAGAATAAACACTACATTCTTGTCGTAGCCTGTACATATTCATAGAATCATAGTAATGTTTAGGTTGGAAAAGATCTTTAAGATCATCAAGTCCAATTGTTAACCTAATGCTACCAATTCCACCACTGAACTATGCCACTAAATACCCTATCTACGCATCTTTTAAATGCCTCCCAGGACAGTGACTTAGTCTTTTCCCTGGATTTTCTTGACAACCCTTTCAGTGAAGATAGCATCTTAAAAATAAGTAAAGACTCTTAAAAATAACACTGAATCATAAAAATAACTTTTTCATTTATTTGGAGGTTCATAATTCAAGTATATCACATAGATGGTTTGGGAAATTACTCCAAGATTCCTTGTATCACCACTAGCATGTAACATTTCTTAAAAAAATTTAAGTGGGAATTAAGTACTATATGTCAATAAAGATTGATACAAACTTTAAAAGAAAAATTCTGTCACATTACACCAAGCATACATGTATGACTCTAACTGAAAATTATATAGAAATGCATCAGTAAATAATATTTTAAAGCAAAACATTTTCAGTGGGGAGTATTTAAGTACCCTTATTTCTTAGTGGTAGACCAATTCAATGTATGTGACTGTTGCAAAGAGCTGTCTTATTTCTTTCGGTGTATTAACAGTCCTTTCAGACTTGTTTGAGAAATAACATGTCCTTGCCACGCTTGGAAAGACCCAGAAACACTCAGGAGCTTATGAGAAACGTGATGCAAAATTTTATCTTGAGTACAAAATTAAGGGATAATTCTTATATATATATATATATGTATATATATAATGAAATGAAACAAAATTTTGGAGGAATAGATAATGGGGGAAGAAAAAATATTTCCAGTGAAGAAAGGGTTCTTCAAATAAATTTGAAACAAATTTGGCTATGTAGGAATACATAAGGAAAAGGAACCACAGGAGGGCATTTGTAATCAGGAAGTAATTTTAGTTTTAATGAGGGGAAGCAGTAGACAAGACAGGTCTTTAAGTCACCACCTGGAGGACTTTGAAGGAAGAGGAAAGCTCAGAAAACAAAAAATAACAGATTAATTTTATAATGGATTTTTTTTTTTTTTTTTTGAGAAAACAGTGAGGCTGCATAATAATCTGAGGGGAAATAAAACATGAGGCATTTTCTGTGAAATCCAGGAAATTACCCATATAGGAGATGGTATGATTGAAGACTGATCAGAAAAGGCTTACCAAAGTCAAGAACTGTAAGGGGGATAGAGGACTAATGATCATGATGTCTATTGTTAATCTAATTAACCTTTTTTACATTAAAATATTCTTATTAGAAGTAGTAGTTTTACGCAAATACTTCTGTCATGAAGAGAGATTTACCATGTGAGAAAAGGAAGGTGAATGGCATAAAAAATTCTTGTACAGGAGTCCTCAAAGAGCAGAAATAGTGAAACTGTGCAAGCAACAGTGACTGCAGACAAAATGATCTTAAAATGTTCAGAAAAACAAATAAAAAAAAAAAGACAAAATAAAAGGTTATAGGCTGTCTTAAAGCACAGAAGCTTTATGCCTGTAATTTATTTGCATTTATTTTTCATTTTTGTAGCTGACTTCCCAGGAATTTTAGCATAAATCTTCTTTTTTTTTGTATACAAAACATCGGTACATATTGAGAGCATTCCTTGCTCAATCAAGGTCCTTACTCTTTCTTCTGGAATGAATTTCATTCCAAAACATTAACTGGTCTTTGAATGAATTCTTTGTTTGCTACTATACCATGCCTAATTTCTTAAGCTTTTTCCTGCCATACATTTTGGAATTAAAATGACATCACAAATTATGCCCTGTGGAGTATCTTACTTGACACATTTATGAATAAATTAATATTTCAATTTACCTGATTTTATTGTTTTAAAAATTTATTTCAAACATTTTGCATTTCTAAAGAGATTTTTTTTTTCACATCCATGACCTTAAGGCACCCTGCCTGCTTTTTCCTACCAGTAATTTCATTGAAATTAATAGGCATGTAGGGGGTGAAAAGACTTTCAGCAGAGTTGCCACTTGAATAGGTTCTTAAATCTAGAAATAAAAATATGCATGTGCATACTCTGTTATTTTTAGATATCCTGGTTTCTGTTTGTAGCAATCAGTTTGTAACTTTAAATCCTACCCTCACAGAACTGTTCAGTAATTTCTTCAGATAGATGTATACTAGTCAATATTTTGTAAGAACATTTATTAAAGAGACAAATATTTTTGAAATTAATTTTATGTGTTGTTAATATTAATAAATTCTTAGGTTCTTATTATTCTGTATTGATATCTGTGAAAATATTTCAAAGGTATTGACAGTTTTCAAAGATGCTCTGTAGTAATGGTTAATTTCTTTACAGACATATTTACATACTATTTTCTAAATTGTTGCACAGCTAACAATAACTCTTCTTTAAAATTCTCATTCAAGCTGGAATAGCTGTGTTATATCTTTCTGGATGTATCATCCTTTCCTCACCACTAGCAATAATGAACAAGAAAGTCAAATAAACACGTACTTTTGGCAGTAGACAAATAAAAAGTAAACAATCAATATTGTTTCTAAATACAAAAACTTATGAAAAGAATTTTAATGGGAGAAGTGACTCACAACTATAAATACAGCAATCCACTTTCTAGAACTAATTTTTGGCAGTCCTTTCTGCTCTTTGCTCCCTGAGCTGGGTTGTAAACTTCTATTACTGTTACAAAAATGTCGTTAAGTAACTATGAGATTATATTATTTGAAAAAGAAAGTTCTGGTTTTATCCACTCTAAGTATAAAATCATTATTAATATAAATTAACATCACACATATACTTTGACAGTATGGTTTTTAAAAATGTCAACTTACTACAGAGAACCTGACCTGATCAATAAGGTTCACATTGGAAAGTGGTGGTCAATTTTCTTTTTTAAGATACTAATGGTTGACCAGAAAATAGTTCTTAATCTTGGAATCTAAGGGAAATACAATTGCAAAGCAACTTGAATTGAATATATGACCAATTACCTCGTGACCTGATGGCATTTTGATCTTGAATGCATAGTAGTTCAGAAGTGAGATGATAGTTCTGTCAGATGCATTATAATTTCTAGTGATAATTAGTGTGTAAATATAATCATCTTAATGATAATTTATGTAAGTGACCGATAATGAGTTAGAGGCTTAAATATATAATTTATTTCCTCCAGTAATTTCTTCAACCAAACAAATCTAAATGAAAATCTAAAGTACTTTATATAGGTCAAAATATTTCAGCAAACTTTTGGAAATTGTTTTCTGTCCCTCTAGAGGATAGAAAGGTAGGGAAAGGTAAAGAGCAGAATAGATACCTATGGAATTCATCCAAAGAAAAAACATTATCCCTAAAAGACAATTGAATGTCAATAGTACTGGAAACATTCTGAGAAATTGTACTGTTTTCCCTGGATCATCAATGTCATTGTCAGTCTCACAAATCCCGTTTTTACACAGCACTTGCATCAAGGCCTCTTATCAGGGGTTACTCATGGAGGCTTATGTGGTTTGCTTCTGTGTAGAGACTCCTTTTGATATTCCTTAGAGATCATGTTCATTTACAGTTTCTGTTATGGTTAATTCTCAGAGATATAATAATCAATTTTTTTGTGGAATACTTTTTACACCAGCTTTTCTCAACTATTTTGCCACCTTCTGCACTGAAAACAGAACTGCTTTAATTTTAAAATTATTTCTTCTGTAGGTACACAGATAAAGAAGGAAATAGGGGCCCTGAACTTGGACTTATTCAGTTGTAATACATCAAAAGGTGTCAGAGAGAAGCCAACCAAATGTACATCAACATGCAAAAATGATGAACCTAAGCCATAGTTTATAGCATACCACCTATTCAGTCCAGATTAAACACTATATATTATTTAGTGTAGTTGTAAAGAATGGTGAGCCAGCAAGTTCATTGGGATTTATAGAGGATTAGCCCATCTGAAAAAAAAATAGCTTCAATTTTGATGATATTTTAGAACTTAAGTATTAAAATACGAATATTTTGATTAAATGACCTTTTTTTCTTGAGCATCTGGCATTTCCAAGGTGGGTACACTACTTTTTGTAGGACTTAATCTCCTGTGAACGAGAGTTTTCTCAGTCTTTCCTCACATCTCCTCCCCAAGTATTTATGCCTGTGGATATAAGATACTGTTTTTCCTAGTATCTGAGAGGTGTAAACTACTGCTTACTCAAAGTAGAACCCTTTCTTGGGAAAGAAAGGTGACAAATGTGAGAAAATTTCACAATTTTTTTTCCTCAACGTATGTTTCTCCGTAGAAAGAGAAGCATACAAGAGACTTGATCTCCTCCTTTTTGAGCTATTCAAGGGTCCAACAGCCATGGGAAGTAGGGGCCCCTTCAAAAAGACAAATTAGAAAAATTTATTATTGCCAGCTTGGATGCCTGACTGACCCCAGACTGTCTATTGTCACTTTTTTCGGGGATGGTTAGGTCCTCCTGCTCTGGGATCAGCTTGTCCCTCATTTTTGGGATTGTTTGGCTACTTCAAAAATTAATTCACTTCATTTTTGTGTTTTTTATATAGTCATACAATTAATCTATATTAAATATGTATGATGTTATATTGTTGATAAATTTGCTTCACTAATGATAAGTTGTAGTAATTTTTAATAACCTCCAGCTATTTTATTGTTGCTGCTATTGGTTGTACAACAATACCAATTGATGCTATTACTGATTGATACTACATTATTGTTTGTTGATAGCAATTGGTAATAGCTTGATCTATGGTCATTCATACTCATTTATTAATCATAGTTATATTTGCTACTGGTGATTTTTGTGACAGTGTGGTAACCTGTAATTAACTAGTGAAATTTAGGGGATTAAGCCTATGTGTCCTTGTGTATTATGTCATTCTATGAACTCACAGTCACAAAATCTCTATACATTCAAAGGCTAGATAACTCTTTAGGTTATTATATATAGTCAGATCTCTTATGAATTCTTTAAAAGAGTTATCAAATATTGCAGAAATACACAACAAATATCCAGACTTATTTATATAGCATTGGATTAATTCCCTTCTCTTCAGTTTTCACTGAGGTGCGAAACACGGCAAACCTTGCTGAAGGATGCCTTGCTTTGTGATGTGACAGCATAAAACTGTTAAATACAGTACTCAATTTTTTTCTGCATAATTTACTCTTTATAAATTGACAACTTTCAGGAGCAGTCTATATCTCTTCCCTGGCGAATCTTTCAGTCTAATATATTTTGAATAGCCTTATATGGTTGTAGTGGTTTGAATCTTGTTTTCCCCCAGAGGCTAAGAAAAATGGTAAAACCCCAAGGGGTGGAAACCCCTGGAAGTTTTGAAGTTTTGCCCAATGGGCGCTCCTGCAAAAATGTAAACATATCACAAGCACCGGAAGAGATGAGTTGTAGTTTGGTTGTTGATAGGAGTGGTGACCATGTTGTAGAGCCACGAGGAAGGGGCTCTGAGCTCCTCGGGGCCTCTGGGGCCTCCCAGCCCCGGCTGGGGGGACTGCAAAGACTGGGCTAAGTGTTTGTGGTTAAGCTGGGAGATGTTTCTCTCCACCCTGGGCAGCGTAGACAGAGCAGAAAGCAGAGACGCAGGGTCCGGAGACTCTGGCAGAGAGCCAGGACAGATAAGAACTGAACCGGAGAAGCAGCAGAAACGGCACGTATCACAGAAAGGACTCTTGGAAAGAGAGAGAGAGAGAGAGTCAGCAGCAGAGCTACAGAGTTCTGGGGGTAAGAACTGTACCAGACCCACCCAAAACTCCTTTGAGACCCCTCTTGGAAAAGAGGGACATGGACTCCTATTTTGGAGAAGAGTTTTAGACATGCAGCACCGGAGAGAGAGAGGAGCTGAGAAGCTCAGTCATCCTGAGAGCTGAGCCAGGATGGTGTGGGAGGTTGGCCTTGGGGGCCCTCCCTTGCTGCAAGCTACAAAGAAACTTGCAGCCTGAGACAGGGCACAGAGGCCCTGCAAGGAGCTTGAATCCCCTGGAGATACCAGACCTCCTGTGTCTCATGATATGACGTGAACGTAGCCCACGGAAGACCCCTTTGCCTGCGTCGAGGGGCCGAGGGAGCTTGGATACCTCCCTCGTGAGTGCTGGCAGAAATCCAGCCACAGCTGCTGCATGCATGAGAAGAAGAAACCTGCTGCCTTGGAAGATACTCCTGCTGTTCAGAGACTGGAAGGGATCTGTCCTTCTTTCCCTCCTGGACTTTTATTTGGAGGGGAGAAGAGATCTGATCCGTTGTAAATACTCTATGGTAGAGATCCATTGTAAATACTCTATGGTAGAGATAGCTGTGATCGTGTGTATAATATGTTATAGTATTTATTTGTACAGTCATTGTAATATATTCCCTTTCCCCCACTGAGTCTGGTGTGTTTTGTCTGGAAAAAGCCCATCCCACATTAGGTTGAGATGGAGAAGGGGGCTAGGACTAGGGGATTGGATTTTGGGGCTATCTCAAACCATGACAATGGTCTAGGGATGCAAATCTTATATTCTACCCTGTTGTAGTGTATAATTGTGCTGTTCACCAGTGGCACATGCTGTGCAGATTTAAAAGGTTTACATAGTTCTTGTTACAGAAAAAGCAATGCTGAAATGTAAAGAGCATAGCTATTATTTGTAAATAAAAAATCACTTCTTCAAGAAAAAAAAATCACTTAAAATAAGATATTTCAGTTATATTCTGATTTCTTGAGCAATACCACAACCAGCACTAAATGGTGTAGAGTTGACCCCTTCACTAAAGTTTTTTTGCATTGAATGCCAGAAATAAAAGCAATATCTTTCTTCTGCTATTTTCCCTCTGATTATAGAAATGTCATCATGGGTGCAGTTGGAAGGAAGAGACGGTCAGGATGGTCAGATGTTAATTAGGAGGAATACTAGAGGAAAACAATAATTCCTCAAGGCTAAAAGGATTTCAGAGGGACATGTGACTGTTAAAATTTTGGCAAGTGAACCACAAGTTCCTGTGAAGTTGAATAGGAAATAGGAAGGGAATACCATGGAATAGCCTCAAAAGGGAGGAAAAGCACAGAGAAAGGTAGAATGGCAAAATGCAATTGAAGAAATGCCAAGTGAGACAAGAAAATAGTCTAATCCATAAAATGTTATATTTGGAATTAAAAGTTACACTTTTTCTTGGCAGAATAACAAGAACAAACTCAGAAGGACTATTTAAAACTATCTTTCAACTTTGTTTTCAAGACTAAGAATAAAAAATGGCCTTTAAGGGCCTTTAAATATGTCTAAGTGCTCTAAATTTTAGACTCTGATATCTTTTCTTTACTAGTGTTTCTTTTCCCTGCTCTATTCTGAAAGAAAAAGCATGTGGCAGCTACAGTTTATGGTTAAGTTACTCTTTCATTTAGACAATGTATCCTAATAAAGTGGAAAGTGTTTTCCATTCTGTAAAAAAAGATACAGGGTATTTGAAAAGTAATTAAAGTCTTATTGACATCAGATCTTTGATGCAAGTGTAGGAGGTCTGAAAAAGACAATACAGTCCCATGCTGTATATTTTTTTACAAGTCCTCCTAAAATCGTCCACCTTATCTCTTGGACTGTTCAAATTCCACTAGTTTTCATTACATGTATTTTACAGCCTTTGCCAATTCTAATGATAAGACTGACCCTACATGTAATTTGGTGAAAATCTGAGAGAGTGTAAGTTTGACATATACACAGAAATATCTAAGCATTGTAGGTTTAGTTCATTTTGAGGTCCTTTAATGACAAGAAAATGCCCTAGTGAGACAATGGGGCTCTTGAATGCTTTCTTAATACTGTAGTCAAACCAATAAAAATTATTTCATGCACGTTGCAATTAACAGTGTCAGTGACTCTGTGAGAATGATCATTTCCCAACTTCTAAAACCTCTGCAACTAAATAGAAATTCATAAACCGTGACTTGTAATTAAGCAATAAATGGAAAACTTTCTGATTTTCACTGCAACAGCTTATAATGTACAGTACAGACTGCTGAAAAATAAGTGGACACCTCTGTTGCGTATATAGTGAGATTGTTGTCTTGCAGAAAAATAAATCTTGACTTTCCTTAGCTACATTTTACATGTAGTTAAGTTACTAAAGCATGACCATGGAGCATGTACTCTTGGACTAATCACTTGCTATATTGACAGACCTTGGAACCTGAGGGTTTGGAAAGAAAATTAATTCTTTCTTCCTGTTCCCACTCTCTTACTCTTGAAGATCACTCTTATTGTTCATGTAAGTGAAAGAAGTTTACAGTCTATGAATCATTCACTTTTATCCCTTTTTTTCATTAAGTTCTAACATTAAAAAATAAATATATTTTTTTTTTTACTTTCTAGAAAGTCTGATAATAAAGTATTTCAAACATATTCTACATATTAATCTATATTCCACATGGAATGCTTTTTAAGGTTAGTGTTAATCCTTCCAGTAATAAATTGCTTTTCATTACTATTCCCTTCATGTTTCTTAAAACTATGGTCTATACAATCCATCTGTTTCATGACAAAATGATCTTTATAGCTATCAGAGAAACAAAAAACATCTACACAACCCTTGTTTCAGAAACATTGTTATTTTGGGTATTTTTGTTGGTGTTTAATTTAGTTAGCTGTTTCCCTGGTCTTTATGCACTTTTACCAGAGCTGAGAAAAACTACACACTCTCCCTCTTCCCCCATTTTTGATATATCTAGATTTAGTAAGTGGAGTGGCATCTCTCTTAGGAAAGACTATTTTATTTGACTTTGGGCACACCAAGCAGCTTTGCAGATCACCTATATAGAGGGGTAGATAGATCCTATTTTGGGGTAAATGTTTCCTCTCAGGAGTGTTTAAGTTACTTTCTGGACAGGGCTGACTCACCCTAAACCTATTGAGCAGAATGACCTTAATGGTCTTATAGACTATGCTTCCAGGAAATCTCACAAGAGAAACATCAAGGTTCTATATCTAATGCAATGGTGCATTGTAATTCATTTTCGCAAGACAAAGCAAGCAAATATGAAGAACAGTTATGTTTTTAACTAGAATCTGTAAAAAACAAGTAGGTTGCATTTATAGCAATATCATCCCTCTTTAAGACACAAAGTAGTCTAATACAGATATTAAAAAAAAAATAAAAAGACTTGATTACCACTCCCAGCCTTTGCATTGCACCAGGTGTTGACTTAATTGAACAAATATTGTCTGTTATGACTACAGTAAAGCGTGTTGCAACTATGGTTAAAAGAGACACTGACATAGATCACAAGCCAGCGTAAATCAATGCAGTCCCATTGATATCAGTATATGTAGGCTGATTTTCACAAGCAGACGTTATGGCCTGTAATTTTTTAAGAAAGGAGGGGTATATGAGAGGCATTTTCACATAAATTAAAAAAACCAAACTTATTATTATTATTATTATTATTATTATTATTATTATTATTATTATTATTCAGTATGGAAAGGTACACATAGAGATTTCAGCCCTCTCAGTACATGTTGTAGCCAGATACCTTATTTGTTGACTTAACACATGCTGGCACATGACCACATCTGACAACTTAATCTCAAGTTTTGTCCTCAAAAACTAAAGCAAAGGTTCTATGCTTTCCAAATAAAGCTAAGATAATCCAAAATGTTGATTAAATAATTTTATCAAATAGTATAGCATTAAAAATCTCAGTGACTACTACATATGCATAACATTACCCAGACATAGTGAAAGGTTTTATATGTAGTGTTCCTCTGGGGTTTATAAATCTGTCTTTGTTATTAAGTCTGACACAACTAAAGAGCTCATTTAAAGTAAATTACATTTTTAGCTTTTTTTTTTTATTTTGCAACAAATGGAGTATCTATGATAAAACTCAGTGGATTTTAGATTTCCAACCGTTATGAGATAAAACAACATTAAAAACATAACATCAGGACCATGCAGAAAAAGCGCAGAAAATTAAATTTACCCTTTTGTATGTCTGAAGTTCCAAAAATAATCTAATCAGAAGGGGTTTTTAGAGTAAAATTTGACTACAATATTTAAAGGTGCAGGATCAGTATGTCTCTAATAAATATCATTATTATAAAAGAGTGAAATAATCACCTTAACTGCCTCACTGACCAATTTATGAAAAGAAGAAATTATTGTATGCAAACAGGAGAACATTACAATGTAATGTTGACCTTCACTCTTTAATAAGGAGATTCAGTACTGCATATGCTGTTTTGAAGGGCCCTTGAGCTTTTATTATTTTATTGTGAACTCTGCCTAGAACCACTTAGCCAAGTAAAAAGATTAGCCAGGGGCCTCCCATTCCTACCAAGGTCTGGTACAAACTGTAGTTAACAGATTAAGTTGAAGGGCCCTTCTGTTGGGTGCTTTCATTGTTTCATTTCTTGGAGTACTCCAGCTACAAGACACCAAGCTGATTACATGCATTGTAAACAGTCTGTCTTGTTTTGAAATTTGTATATAGGGTAATGAACATTGCAAACATATGTAAAACTTCACACTAAGTTATTTTAGAGTTGCAGTTCAGTGCTTATTAAAATTCTGTCTTTCTGTCCTTTATCAGGCAACGTCATTCAGCTATAGTGATTTCACCAGGGGTGAAATGTACTTATTCAGAAATGGAAATTCCAAATTCCAGGAACACAATGGTACAAAGGGGTCAAACTTTCCCTCTAAACTATGCATGCCACTTTTTTTTCCCCCAGAAACTGAAGTAGGCATAAAAAATCCAGTTAAACAAAGAAACTGGAGCTAAAATTTTAAATTATCTCTGACTGAGGTGACAAAAATGGTTAGAGGAACAAGCGTGCTGCTCCCAAAATGGATTATAATTATAATTCTTTATAATTAGCACCATCCTTGAATTTTTAAATATATTTATCTTTCAAAAACGTTCAGATCTCTCATTCTCGACAGACCCCCACTCTTCTTTCTCTTTCTGTATAAAGCTAAAAGAAAATTAAATGTTGGCAGTTAAAGTACCTACATAAGTGTGGCAACCATCCAACGCTCATACAGACATATCTGGAGTCATCTTCACATGTGCAAAAATAGTTGAAAAAATTTTAGCACTCTAGACATTTTATCTGGGTAAGATCTTACTCAGTGGAAGATGATTGACAGCAGCTCTTATGTTCAAAGATTTGAACGGAGAGTCTAATAAATGGTGCTTCTCACACAGTTCAGCCATTTATTTGTTTGGAAAACTACATGCAGAGTACTCTGGGTCAGATGCCAGCAAAATGTTTCATTGTCTTATGTAGATGAGACTGTCCTCTTGTACAGATCCACTATATTTACCAAGGTAATTGGTAATTGTTATATACAATATCACTTCTGCCACAGAAACATGACCACTGGAGATTTAATGAGCTGAACTTGTGTCAGAAAGGAGCAGTTTTATTTAGTGCTATGAATTCTTTTAAGTATCCATCAGCGCCTATTTTGTGCTCCAAGAGGCTAGTTTACATGAATCAGTCAAATATAATCCACCACAGTTTCAAATATATTTGAGCTCATTATTAATACTTCCTCACAATTGACTGAAATCTGCATGGAGGATATAGATCCCAAGAAAAATTTTTAAAGGGTAATGAATTAGACAACAGATATTTTGAAAGAACAATCACTCTAAGATAAGTCACATTGAAATAATAAATTGTTGTCAAAAATTTTGAGACTAGATGCTATCCTCCCTTTCAGTAGCATCAGTCAAGAATAAGTCTTCTGAAGTCAATGCAATTATTTTAGTTTTAAATCCATATATTTGAAATCACACAGTGGTTCAGTCCTCTCCATAAATTAACCAGGGTTTGTTCATGCACTCTTTGTTCAGAAAAATATATATTCAGGTAAATGTGTAGAAGTTTGTTCTTGGAGAAAGAATTATAGATTGTTAAAGTACTGGGTGATTATAACACAAATAATTTAATTCTAGGTGAAATCCATTTCCTGTGACACTCCTCAATGCACATACACCAGCACAAACGCACATACACATGTATAAACACATGGAGTCCTGCAAAAAATCTAAGGATGTAAGCTTTGCTCAACGAGCACCACCGGGGTTAGAAAGTAAAATAACCATTTTCAAAACCAGAGGTAGGCAAAGAAATAGTAGTGAGATTTGTGCCCATGTGTTACAATAATGCACACGCTCATGTTTGCATCCAAATCCTTAGGATTCCCTGTAAGACAGAGGTTTTATCTAAGTAGAATAGAAAATCTAGCAGGTGAGTGAGCTTTATTAACATTTTACATTTGTTGTAAGCCAAATATAAAGCCCTCTCACAGGAAAAATGGAAGGAAAGCTTATATAAAACACACATTATAAGAAAAACTTCAAACAATGCAAACACTGAGCATGTTCTTTCATTTATCTTTATTATTTTTAAAGTGTTATTCAAAGATGTCATCTAATTCATCACTTTGTTTTTTTTTATGAACTCTAAGCACACAGCAAGGTACTTCAAAAATGCTTTTCTGTCTGGACCAAAATTTATCTCTAGTATAACAATAACTCAAGACTCATTTCATACCTTGTTTGCTTTTTTATTGTTGTATTAAGAATATAATTTTGTTTATTGTCCTCTCTCCCCTTTTGTTTTTACGAGTTTTATTTGTATAAAATATTATGTGTAATAAATCATTCATGGCAGAAATAGTAATAATATTGACCACACATAACTATTTATCATTGTGTTTATCATTGTGCTTGCTCTCTTTTTACCCTGCATATACTCCCCACTGTGCCTGCAACCCCCAAGGAGAGCAGAAAAGCCATGCATCATTGTCAGCAGAGGGATTTCCACAGGGAAACTGGCACAGATATGGTGTTACAAATACTAGTGTGTCTTGAGAGACAAGACCTGAGGTGAATCTTATGGGCTTCAGTAGTCTTTGGTTTAGGCCTGAAGGAAAGGTGAAAGCACAGCACCAAAAAAAAAAAAAAAAAAAAAAGCCTTTAAAATATAGTTTTACACTAAAATATGAACATTCCTAGCTTCAGTAAGAGGCCAAATGATCAGGAAGACCATAATTTTAATAATCAATATGTACTTATTATTTTGTGTATTTTAAATCTGTAAAGGATCCGTTAATTTCACTTTCTATCAGATTGGGTGGTTTTTGTTGTTACTGCAGCCTAGTGAGTGCTGTTCAGAGGTTCCATGAATTCACATAATGTCATTTCTGTGTCTCTTTTTGTCATTCCAGGGATGACAACCTTTGAGTTAACCAGTGCAATGCCAGCCTGTGGCTCAAGACTGATTTCTATGTTGCCACAAGCCTTTGTTATTACAAGGGACACAGACAAAAATATTTTCCTTCTTAATCTTTGCAGAAAATTAAATATTGTCTTTGCTGATGAGATTAAAGGATTACAAACTTGTTAAGTGATAAAAATACAGGTGTGGAAATGTCTTAATTTGTGGAATAGACACATTCTCTAAGTCCCAAACCCTGCTCATTTCTTATATTGACAAGTCAGTTTCTGTTCCTTTTGAAATTATTCTCCAGTTCACTAAAAACTGAAATTCACTTATCAAATTAACAACTTCAAACTTGCAAACAAAAGTTGTTTTCTTCTGGGAGTCCACTTCTGTTTTGTTAAAGTGATTTCACAGAAACAACAGAAAACCCCATAAGTTGGAGTTTTCTTTCTCTTTTAATTAACCTAAATCACTTGGAGAACTGACACAAATTTCTTCCTTGTCTGCACAAGAGAAAGAGAAGCGCTAATCTCTGAAACTGCTAGTTTCAAAAGATTAATTTACTCATGTCATATTTTATGAGTCAAAAATAATTTTCAAAATATTCTCATTTCAGAAAGATTGATTTGGATTTTTTTCTGTACACATCAATGCTATCTGGAGTAATAGCATACACATACAAAATGTAATAGTTAAAACTGGTGACTCACAATAAACATGACAGTCTTCAAATGTTCAAAAAAGTACTTTTGTGTGTTACGAAAACTGTTCATCCTTCTTTGAACCTGTTTTACACCCCTTTCCCACAGTGACAACCTCATATATTGTGATTGATCTGCAGATCTATACACTTTGATGGTTTACAACTTTTTGTCTCAGCTATACCAGCATCTGTTTTATATGCAAGTCCTAGATCTGTGACTTCATCATATCCATGTCCTGCCACCAGATACAGAAGTGCTTTGTTCTGCCTCTTTTCATGCTGGAGGAGTTTTTCCTAGGGGTTGCTCCTTGTCCTGAAACATGAAAATGTGTGAAGCATAAAACTCCAGCTGTGAATACTTACCTCCCTGCAGTGTTAAAAAGTTCAATATACAAAACACCTGGTTTCAAGCAAAATGTACACTAAGATATATGGCAATGAGACAGATTTAATATACCCCATAGGGGCCTCAAGCAGTTTTTAAATTAAAGACACAACAGAGTTTAGTTTCTTTTCTCTTTTTTTTTCCTTTAAATGAGCCTTTACTGTTTCGCAAATAATGAATTGATACTTCTTCCTACTGAAGAGAAAGTCATAAACAAAAAAGCAATTTGTGGTGGTCAGAAAGGATGAGGATTCATTGTTATGCAAATAAAATCTGAAATATAAAGTTTACATTATAAGCATTAAAAAAAGCCTTTGTTCCATACAGAAGAAATATAGAGGGTCCCTAGAAATCTTGACAAGGAGTGCACTCTACAGTTTGCTTGAGGTTTACTTATACATTGGCATGTAGACTACTATTTGAAGGTAATAATAAAGTAGAGCTTATTCCTCCTACATTATGTTCTGCAGACAGTATTTTACATATATAGTTGTCTGTACTTCCATATGAAGCTATTCTAATGTCCAGGAGTATAGATGTGCCTTGAAATAATTGACAAGAAGTTCGCAAGAGAAAATAATTAGGACATTCGAAAAATGTTATTATGGCTTCATAAAACAGATAGAGGCATTCTCACTGTTTTCACTCAGGCCCACATACTCATTTCTCCTTGCATTATATCTTGCCTATTTGGACGTAGGTTTGATTAGAGTGTCCTTCTCTTAGATGGATGGCCTTACAGGGCTATGGGAGCTCCATCTGCCCCGGTTTGGGATTAGAGTTGTCCTTCTCCTAAGATGACTACCAGAAGGCTAACAAGCTCATCCTGCCCAAGGGTGTATTGTATCTGACCCTACGGTTTTGACCTGTCAAAAGACAATGCAGAAAGAACCATACCTTGCAGAATATACCTCCTAAGGAGTCTTTCTGTTGTGCCTTTTGAAATCAAACATGTCTATCTCACATTGGCCTTATTAGCCACCAGCGTGCTTGTAACAAATGTGGATAGAGCCTTTCTCAAATCTTCGTTCGTGAAACCCAGCCATGAGATATATCTTGCCTATTTAGTAAGCCTTTCCTCTGGACAATACCAGTTTTCTTTTCAGAGGATAATATGTATAGCAGTGAGAACACCATCTTCCCCAACACATGGGCATGTGAACAAAAATGCACTTGCATTTTTCATTCATTCACTTAATTTAGGTTTTAAAAGGACAGAATTCTGGTGTATGTAAGGCATATCTATGAAATTAAAAATGTAAATTTTCAATGCTTATTTCAGAAGAATCTTTGGGGCTCAAGTCTTTGATGCACTGAGTACTCAATATACTCGTGCACCTAACTGCTAAGGCAGGACTGAGAAATTTTTTGCATGATAGATGATAAATTTTGGACCCTGTGGATGATCTTGGCAGCTGATGTAAAAGACCAGCTGAGCTTCACCACTGTCCATAACTAAGCCAGGGCCAGAAACAGATTTCTTGGAAGTCATGGAGGACTCTTCCTCTGTGACGGAGTTGAATCACAGCTCAGCTCAATTTTTTTCCAACTCATGACTATGAATTTAATATTCAAATGATTCTTAAAATAGAAAAGTGCCTGTCAGGTGTCATTTCTGAACTATAATGTAACAGTAACTGGATATGAACACTGTAAAAGAATGCAGACATGAAGTGTAGACCAAGTACAAGAATATCATGCAGAAAACAATAACAGACTCAAGAGTAGAATTTATGGAGACATTTAATGAATATGCTAAAGAATTTTATGAAATATGTTTATTTATCCATATTTTCCATTCTCAGTGATGAAAGACTGAAAAACTAGGTTTCAGCTATATATAGTTAGTGAATTTCCTACTCTGTTTCTGCTAACACTCAAGATTTGCCAACTTGTAACTGTTAAATATTCTCCTCTTAGTGGTCATCACCAAGTAAAATAAATTTGTTAATTTAAACCTCCTTAATGAAGCCATTACCTTTATGTATCTCTAGAGAGAGATGAAGAAAGAATTATTGGAATAGATAAGGAACAGCTGTAGTGAAGCTACCACTATTAAATAATATTTTTATAATCTACAGTAACTCTGCATTAAATAAATAAATCAATCAAATTACTACTTTATATTTCTGAGGAGTCCAATAGCTGTGTACATACTTTTACTCCATATCAAATTCAAATTATCCTTAATGTGTTATACAATACTGACCGTATAACTTCATTGTTACCATGCGCTAAGGAAACAGACCCAGGACAGTAAGATTATGAAAATTATATGCCATAATACACACAATATAGCTGCCTCAGCACTTCATTCTTTCATTTTTCTTGCATAAAACTTTGCTTACAGTTATGCTTAGACATTAACACTAAATTTATTTTCCACCAAATATCATTTAAATTAACTTGATTATTACTAACAAGAAGAATGTGTTTTTGTTCATCATGCTAATATCAAAAAGTTCCAGTCACCATTTACATAATAACTACAGTTCCAGGCTTCTTAGAAGGTAGTGACACAAGATCCTAAATACTTTTCATTTTTGTTGGTACAAAGTATGTGTTATGAAAGCAATATCAAGTGTGCAATTAAAAAAAAAAAAGATTTCTGATAATGCAGACTTAAATTTGTATGCTTTTCCTTTCTAATTCACAAAATTAACTGCCTTGTTCATGTCTACGAGCCATTAAAACTTATTACTTCATCTACCCCAAGTACAGATCATCAAGACTTAAATATACACATGTATGTTTATCTATGTGCTTATGGAGCTTTCATGCTTTTTGATTGGCAAGTTTCAAGTGCTGCTAAGATTTTAATCAAATAAAACAGTTTAATGGATTATCCTTTTGTTTTTACTGCTCCAAAATGAGGAAACCTTCCAAGAAGAGTAATTACATTCATTCTAAATTGTGGTCTACAGCTTGTCTAGTGCTGTGTTGAACTTTTCTCGAGAATTCCAGGTCTTATTTGTCTCTTCATATAATTAATTGTTGTTCAAAAGAAAGAAACATATTGAACCTTTCTTTATGCCTGATTTACCAAGATTTTAAGTACTAGAAAGAAAGAAAAATTATTTAATACACAAGGAGAAAAGAGGTGCAGGTTACTAGCAGGAAATATCAGGTTTAATAGCAATATTCTCCAAAGAGTAAGACATATATCACATTTGTACTTCAATAAAATTGGAAAAATTAAAACAAAGTGTATTCTTGCATTAACTCTAGTGTACTCTAATAGGTCTCTCAAACAACTAGATTGAAAAGTTCTTCTTTGATTAAGAGTTTGGATCATAGTCTAGATAAATTGAATTTTCTATTTCAACAGCATATTTATCATCCTTTTTTGTGTGAATGGTGTTCACAAACTGATTTTGACTTCAATGAATGTATTAAAATTTTGTAAATTTTAAATCAAATCATTGAGAAAAATAATTTCTTTTCTGTGGGATACCTTTAAAAGATTCATCATGCTTATATATTTCTTGTACTTATCATTATTGTTTAAATAAGTATAACTGATCCCTTAAATGATGAAAAATATTATAAACATAAAATTATCAATGCCCGAGAAATAACAAAGCAGAAATGCTACATTACATATGCATTACAATTCCTATAAATAACAGGATACTGTGAAGATTCAAGTCTGTTTCAATATATTTCAGTGACTTTCCAAATATTCATAAACATTACAGTCTCAAAGATAAACTCTATATAATCTTTCATCTATAAAATTCTTTACAAAACTTTTTTTTTTTTTTAATTGGAGAAACTGTACTTAAGAATTTTTTATCACAAAGCTTAAAAGACGGAATTGTTACAAAGCATAAATGTTCAATAAGATTTTGAAGTTTCAGTGACTGGGAATGACATGTTATTACAATGATAGATTTTAGTAGGTGTTTGAAAAAGATGTCAAAATTGTTAGTAGCAGGAAGAGTATCAGTTGCCTTTAGAAATAATGTGATTTTTTTGGTTGTTTTTTTAATAAAGGTAGATTCAGAGCATACTTTCAGTCCGTTCAAATCCTCTTTCTGAACCAAATTTTGATCACAATTTTTTTTGCAATAGCAAGCTGTTTTTCAGTGGTAAGTAAAGGAAAATATCAAGTAAAAACCTGCAAGAAGAGGTATCTGTAAGATGTTACAGCAGGTGTTACTTTCAGGCTGCAGCTCCTTTCTGAATCAATTTTCTAGGAGACATCCTAGGAACACAGACCATGAAAACACTTCCAATTTCAAAAACTCTGTCCTGAGGGGGCAGGGGGAAAAGTATACATTTTTAAAGATGATTAACCTTCAGTCTGTTAGTATTAATCAGCTTGAAGTATTGAAAGAGATGATATAAATTGAATTGAGTTGGATAGGATAATTTCATTTATGTACTGGTGAAAGAGTCACTGTGCACTGAGTTCAAAAAGACAAGTTTTAGTCAGGGGGAATTATTTGGCTATAGGAGAGGGGTCCTCCACTGCAGAATTTTCCACTTTTTAAACACCTTACGGAATAATTTTGTGATTTATATTTCATAAAAAATAGATTAAAAAAAACCCAACAAGCCAAACCCTGAAACAGTTCATAGATGACACTAAGTCGGGGAGTTGATCTGCTGGAGGGTAGGAAGTCTCTGCAAAGGGATCTGAACAGGTTGGATCAATGGGCCAAGGTCAGTGGTATGATGTTCAACAAGGCAAAGTGCTGGGTTCTGCCCTTGGGTCACAACAACCCCATGCAGTGCTACAGGTTGGGGGCAGAGTGGTTGGAAAGCTGCCTGGTGGAAAAGGACATCGAGGTGCTGATTGAGCGCAGGCTGAACATTAACTGGCTCTGTGCCCAGGTGGCCAAGAAGGCCAAAAACATCTTGACTTATACAAACTCCGCAAGATATAGGTTCTTTCCCTTGTCTTTGAAAAAGACTACAAATGTCCTCTGATTTGTATAGCTAGGATAGTAATGAAAAGCAATTAATCAAAATTAATTTCCTATCTTTTCATGTGCCCTTTTTCTTTCAGGAAAAATACAGCTTGTCTTTCCGGTCTGCAGATGCAAGTACTACGAACTAGAATCCTAAGCAATATATGAAAAGGGTTTCTTTAAAAATAAAATGATTATGGTAGAAGACATTTATACTATTCTGTACCACAAACAAAAAAAATAAATTACTGTTTTCTTAGATTTTTATTTCTGTTATAGCTGAATTTCAGTATTATTTCACTTGGTTCTAACAAAAAATAAAGATTAATTCAATAAGCACATAAATACATAAATTGTTTTCACCAAGGTGATGTCAAATACTTAAAAAATAGAATGCTCTGGAAGGTTTGAAATTTTCTAGCATTCACGGTAGCCTTCTTTTTTTCACAGAGCTTTGAAGAAAAGGTTTTTGTTGTTTTTTCCCCTCTGCTTTGTTTCATTTTCTTGTAGAATAATATAAATTTCTCTTAAGTTGCCATATTTCTTAGAAAATATGAAATTAGAATCCAATGTCTGATACAGTATTGTAAAAAGGTGAATACCTCTGTTACATATTTCTTTTTACATTTTCTTGCTCAGGTGTCTTACCAAACATTAAGCCAGTCAGACCAGCCCTTAAGATACATTTTTTTTATCATTTTAAGTTATTAATTTTTTATCTGTTATCAGCATGTAGAAAACTACTGGAAGCCATTTTGGAAAGAAGAATAAAATTCTGTTTTGTTATGCTACTGATACAGGCTTTTAATTGGTAATTGTGGTCTCGATTCACTTTTTTTTAATCTTTTTTTTTTTCTTTCACCAGAAGAAAGATTCGGGCTTCAAAAAGTTTTTTTCAACTCACACTAATTGGCTCTATTTCAGACAAACACAATGTCAAAAAATGTTTGAACAGTAATTGATTAATGCAGACTTGTGCATCTTCCATAGCAGCAAAAAACTTGATGCATGGATATGCTCTCTTTCTACTTTATACCTAATAAAACATCTAGATTACATTTGTGTTATAAAAGCCTCAATAAGGAAGCTGTACATCTCTGGAAAAAGATGCTGAAGTGTTAAAATGTTGTTTTTTATAGTTAGTTGAAAGATGTCAATGGCCCTTTTAGCTACATTTATGCTAATAAACTAAGCAGATCTGGAGAGTGGGTCATACAAAATGTCAGACTGCTTAGTTGCTTGAATGCCGCTTAATACATACCTTCTGCTATAGAAAGAAGCATCCTTTCAGGCAAACTCAGGTAGAGAGGGGGCACACATAGGCCAAGGCTGTTATTAACAACAGTATGAATAATTCCTTCTTTTTGTGGAATTAAAAAGGGTATAGCCATATGGATGTGGGCTGTGTTATGGCACCTGTCTTCAGGGCCACAGTATACATCCTGTCTAATTGTGTTGATGTAGACATTTATTGCATTTAAAACATTTTGACAAGCTCTCTGCAGAATGTATTTAGGGAAAATCCATATGATCTTTTTTATTATTATTTGTTCTTTCTTTCATTGTTTTGTTTTACGGTTACTTTACTTTACAATTATGCTTCTGCATTTTTGTATGAGTTTGGTCTCTCCTTCTTTCAAAACAAGTGATACCTTCCTTCTGAAGACACAGTAATTTCTCTTTTTTCTATTCTTGTGACCCAAGATACTTTTTTTAGAATCTGTAGATTCCCTGTAGTTATGTCTTCGTTATTTCTGACTTTCCAACACATTTGATCCAGGTGCTGATGTATGAACTTTACTTTTAAGGTTTGCTGTCAACCACACATTGGTATTTGACTTTGCTTCACATTGAGATTTGGGGAGGTCTAGGCTTCAACTCTTCTTGCTTCCCTCTCTGGAAAAGTGGGGTCAATACAGACAAATATCCTTACTGTCTCTGCTCAAGGCCCTTTAAACATCTTAACTGGGGACAAGGTTAACCCTACTGCACCATCCTACTGTGGTCTTCACAGGCTGCCTTTAAACACTGCTGGGATCAGTGAAGACAACAGGAAAAGAAGTGAGACTAGTGCCTGAGGAAGTTCATAACCTGTTTGCTCACAGGGAGGAAAAAAATGAGAATCACCTGAATGTCTTTGAGCAGTTCCAAATCACATTTCTACCTTAGAATGCTTTCAAATGTGACACAGTTACCTTCTTCCTGCATATTTTTCATGTTTGATGCTCTTTCTACATGGCTCTAGATCTGAGAATATGTAGGGAAGGTGTTGGTATAACAGTTGCTTGTAGCTCTCAAGCCATTTAATTTTTCTGAATAGTTTGGAATGCTTTCAGTCTCTTCTCCTTTTCCAAGCTGTTTCCATAAGAATAGAAGAAGGTCCCGTATTAAACTATTTTAAGATTCAAGTCCTGAAAAACAGAAATATGTGCATTACCTTCCTTATTTTAAATAAATGAAATGACAGATCTATATGTTAACTCTCTGAGGATTTTTTTCTTTTCAAAACCGAATGAATACGTTAGGGGAAAAAATGAAAGGACAAGTATTAGGAAAAAAATATGTAATGTCAGAAATCCTTAATATGCTAGGTCAAGTTCCACTTGCACTAATAGCAAAGTCAATATGCCTACAAGCACAAACAATGACAGTAAAGAATAATTTGAATAGCCTTTTATAGGAACAACTTAGCATAATATAAAATAGTCTTTCCCATTACAAAAAGAAGAACCTAAATTTAATTACTGAGTCTTCTTGAAAAACCTACTGGAAAAGGAGGTGCGAACTGATAGCTTCTATGGATGACATATCTATGTTAGTCTATGTGGTGCATCTATTGATGATATCAACTGAAGTGATTCAGTATTTTCTAACTTTACATATTTACATTTTTAATTTTGTAGGTAATGTCTGGGTGTACACAGAGATGTGGATGAATGATTGAATCTTTGTTACAATTTTCTCCATCTGTAACTAGTTGCTGATAATAAACTGTCATTAACTATAACACATATAATGAAAAATTATCGTGGCATTTTCTTTAAAGGAAGTAGTGGGAAGAAGTATGACTCATAGTCACACAAAAATTCCTACAGACACTTGTTAGAGTGTATTTTTGGTATCACACTTGTACAGACCTCTGCACAAGTTCATAATATATATGTAAATAGCAAAAAATAATTTCTAAGTGCAATGAGAATCTGCCATAAACCAGTTTCTTGTCTAATAGTAAAGAAACCATGGGATTTGGTGAAGAAATAGGAAACTGATATAATCTTAGGACTCAGCACATTTTGTTTCTGCTGCCTATAGAGAGAAAGAAGAGTGAAATTTATTTCTCTGTGTAGACAATGAAGGTGAAAAAATAATCATTAAAAAGGCTGCTACTCTCACTCATACACTCGTGCATGAGCAGTGTATGAGCATGGAGAAAGTGAGTAAACACATTAATCAGATTTCATCAGCTTCTGAAGTGGTTAAAATAGGGCTTAGCCTCCTCTCGTATATGTCAGGCATCAAAGCTGGTTTGCGGCTTGGGTGAGCACAGTACACTATTTATTTAAAAAAAAATTACTTTTGGTTTTCTTTTCTCCATTTCTCCTTCTCTGTGTTTAGAAGGTATAGATAATTTTGCTACATTCCTGTCTTCTCTATATTTACTCTACTTTCCAACTGCTCTGAAGTGAAACTAGACAGTTAAAGAAAATAAAATTTCTTTCAGTGGTCACAGACCAAGAGCAGCCAAACCATAATATTCAGGTGTACTGTTCAGTTAGATATTTAATTTTGAAGCAAAGAAATATATTCATATCTCTTAAAGGGCATAAATAGAAGAAATTTATGGAGGAATGATAGCTGAGTGAGAAAACTACTAAATGTGTGCAAGGGTCACAAAATCAATAACTGATAAAGTTCCTTTTAGACTGTAGTATTACTGGACTCTTTCTGGAGGTATTTAATCGTCATGACAATCCAAAGCTCTCTTTCCACCCAGCTTGATATTGAGAAGTAAATATGAATACTTTATGCTTCTAAAATCAAATTTCTTTTCCTAAGTAGCTTTTCCCACTAATTGATGATGATTCATTCTGACAGTCCTGTAAAATAAGCTGTAAAACACTATAAATTATTTAGAATTCTAAGTTCCAGTATTAAGGAAAGTAAGATCAGTCCTCTAGTCTCAAACAAAAGAGACAAAGTAAAGAGACACAAAGGAAAAAAAGTTAGAAGGGTAAGTAAATGAATATACTTAAAGGAAAAAGAGTAAAATAAACTTGTATCCTTTAATGAGTGGAAAATTATACCACCTTTGGTGATATATATTTCAAAATGCTTTTGTACATCTTCTGTAATGATTTTTCAGAAATGAAAATTTGTTTCCTAATAAATATCTCTTTAATCTGAGTATTACAGCAGAAGGGAGAGGGAGGTGCTTTAACCATCTGGTTAAAAAGAGTGTAATCAGTAATTTTCTGCAGCTGTTTATTTTGGCTCTAAATGTTTTGAAAATGTATAGCACATTTCATTTGAGACACAGAATTGAAGAGTCAGTTCAGGTGCTAGGCTCTCTCCCAGCTGCAACATGGACTTGCTGCTTCACTCTGGGAAGACACATCCATTTCCTCCTCTTCAGTGTTAACAGAGAGTCTTTCCAGGGGGTGTTTATGTGGTGAAACCTCATTCTGTTTTAGTGATACCCATGCTACTCCTAGGTTGCTGGTTATAGATGCACAGGGTCGTGTGATGATATTACTCTGAATATCACTTTATCATGGCTAAATTTTTCCCTTGATCCCTCATCTTGTAAGACAAGAGTCACAAAAATAAACGCCATATTTAGTGAGACAGAGTACACTCTGAAAGAAAATGGGATACCCAGTTAGCTGGGACATGGAGAAGGCTGAGGTACTCAATGATTTTTTTTTTTGCCTCAGTCTTCACTGGAAAATGCAGCAACCACACCACTCAAGTTGCAGAAAGCAAAGGCAGGGACTGCAAGAATGAAGAACTGCCAAGCATAGGAGAACATAAAAGTCGAGAACATCTAAGGAACCCAAAGTTACACAAGTCCTTGAGAGCTGATGAGATGGTCTTGAGGGAACTGGTGGAAGTTGCTAAGCCACTGTCCATTATATTTGAGATGTGGAAGTCTGGTAAAGTTCTCTCTGATGGAAAAGGGGAAACATAACCCCATTATTTAATAAGGGTAAAAAGGAAGCATAAAGGTTAGTCAGTTTTACCTTGGTGCAGGCAAGATTATGGAGCAGATCCTCCTGGAATTTCTACTAAGGCACATGGAAAATAAGAAGGTGATTGGTGACAGCCAACATGGTTTCACTAATGGCAAATTGTGTCTAACAAATTTGATGGCCTTCTATGATGGGCTTACAGTCTTGTTGATTGAGAGAAGAGCTGTAATCTACCTGGACTTGTGTAAAGCATTTGGCACTTTCCTGCACAACATCCTTATCTCTAATCTGGAGAGGTATGAATTGGACAGACTACTCAGTGGATAAGGAATTGACTGGATGGTCACACTCAAGGAGTTGAGGCCAACAGCTTGATGTCCAAGTGGAGACCAGTGTCCCTGGTTTTCGTCAGGGATTTGGTGTTGGGACTGGTGTTGTTTAACATCTTTGTATGCAACATGGACAGTGGGATTGAGTGCACCCTCAGCAAGTTTGTCAAGAAACCCAAGCTGTGTGGCATGGTCAACATACATAAAAGAGGGAAGGGATGCCATCCAGAGGGTCCTTAACAGGTTAGAGGTGAAGTTTAACATGAAGCTTAACAAGGCCAAGTGCAAGGTCCTGAATGCGGGTTGGGGCAATCCCAAGCACAAACACAGGGTGGGCAGAGAATGGATTGAGAGAAGCCCTGAGGAGCGGCACTTGGGAATGTGAATTGATGAGAAGAGTGACATGACCTAACAATGTGTGCTTGCAGCCCAGAAAGACAACTATATCCTGAACTGCATTAAAAACAGAGTGACCAGAAGATTGAGGGAGTTGATTATTCCCCTCTACTTCACTCTCATGGGACCTCACCTGGATTATTGTGTCTATCTAAGAAAAATATTGACCTGTTGGAGGAAGTCCAGAGGAGTCTCTTTCCTATGAGAGTTGAGGCTGTTCAGTCTGGAAAAGAAAAGGTTCCAGGGAAACTTTAGAGCAGCCTTCCAGTACTTAAATGGGGCTCACAAGAAGGCTAGAGAGAAACTTTTCCCAAGGGCATGTAGTGATAGGACAAGAGAAAATGGTTTCCAAATTAAATAGACTACTTTTAGATCAGATACAAGAAAGACATTCTTTACTGTGAGGTTGGTGAGACACTGAAACAGATGGACCAGAGAAGCTGTGGATGTCCCATGCCTGGGTATGTTCAAGACCAATTGAATGGTGCTTTGAGACTCTTGACCTGGTGGAAGGTGTCCCTGCCAATGACAGGGGGCTTGGAACTAGATGATCCCCTGTACTCTGCGTTGGTGAGGCCACACCTTGAGTATTGTGTTCAGTTCTGGGCCCCTCAGTTCAGGAAGGATATTGAGGTGCTGGAGTGGGTCCAGAGAAGAGCAACAAGGCTGGTGAAAGGACTGGAGCATAAGTCCTATGGGGAGAGGCTGAGGGAGCTGGGGTTGTTTAGCCTGGAGAAGAGGAGGCTCAGAGGTGACCTCATCACCGTCTATAACTACCTGAAGGGAAGTTCTAGCCAGGTGGGGGTTGGTCTCTTCTCTCAGGCACTCAGCAATAGGACAAGGGGGCACGGGCTTAAGCTCCGCCAGGGGAAATTTAAGTTGGATATCAGGAGAAAATTCTTTACAGAGAGAGTAATCAGGCATTGGAATGGGCTGCCCAGAGAGGTGGTGGATTCACCATCCCTGGAGATTTTTAAACGCAGATTGGACGTGGCACTGAGTGCCATGATCTAGTAAATGGACTGGATTTGGACCAAGGGTTGGACTCGATGATCTCGGAGGTCTTTTCCAACCCAATCGATTCTATGATTCTATGATTCTATGATTCTATGATTCTATGATTCTATGATCTTTAAGGTCACTTCCAACACAAACCATTCTATGACTCTATAAATGTTCACTCTTGAAAAATTCTTGTGAAATATGACATTTTGAATGAGATTCTAGCCTCAAAAAAAGGGTGGTATCAATTTCCATGTATTAAAAGAAATTGCATACACTACACAGCTGTTGTACCTAATCCTTACAAGCAGTGAAGCTAATTAGCCTTGGCACAGCAACACACTGACATTGTTACATTGCTTGAGTTCTGTCAGAGCAGCTCAAGTATCTCCACAGAACTGTACAGTTCAATGCAGGCGTACATAACAGGAATCAAATTCTCACTTCCCATACTCCACTGCTTAGATAATGCCAACTCTGGAATCAAATAATGTCACTAATTAAAGGAACATTTATAGCAGAAAGAAAAGTCATGCTAACAGATTACAGTTGAGTAGAGAGGAGAAAGAAATGATGAGGACACAAACCTGAGAAGTAAAATGTGACAAAGCATGTACAAAAATAATACTTATAATTTGAGATTCTTGTTGAATCCTATAATTTAAACCAGAAAATATAAAATTTCAGGTAATGTAGTAAATTCTGCAGCTACCATGAGGGTGAACAGCATTCCAGATGATTGAGACAAAAGAGGGCTCATGATCTTAAATATCACTTCTTGCTAAACTTCTTTTTAATTTCTTCTGAAACAGTGAGGAATTACTTTTTCACGCACATCATTCCATGTTTTCTGGAACTCGGTCTCACTATAGACAATAAGAGAAAATTATACAGAAGTATGACAACTTTTTGTAATAAAATATATATATATTATCACAAACATGTATATTACACATTTTTTTCCTTTACCTATTTTATGTCTAAACAACAACTAGTTATTTTTCCAGTGATACTATCACTGATAAATATGTGCATTACTACTAATCCTGTAGCTGGACTGTGTAGTCTAGACATTTTCTGAATGTGGTCCCTCAAGTTCCAGGCATACAGGGGTATGTTAATACTAAGCTTGAAAAATGAACTTTTATTCCTCTTACCCCAAACCAAGTAATGTGTTTTTTCCTAGTATTCTGTGTTGGTTTCAGTAGCGCATGGAAAATATTCAAACTGGGAGCAGTAACTCATTTAATATTTCCTTTACTCTAAGCAAGCAGGATTTCACCAAGTCTGACTGGCGGTGTGTTGTCTGAATCTAACCCATAAGATGACTATGCCTAATTTGTCTTGAAATGTTTATAAAAGAGCTAAGACAATCTGAAAAGGCAAACACTAAAGACTTCTGGGTTTTAAAGACTTCTGTGGAGGGAATGGTACTAACAGTTGCAAGTTGCCACAGGCACGCAATCTGATCCCGCATTTGGGATTTAGTCCAATCTTGTACCATCAATTAATGATTCTCGTGTGGATAAAGGACTCAGCAGAGCTCATCTGGTATAAAACAAAATAGAAGTGGCAGAAGCAGATTTGCGGCAAACGTTTCTGTTTCTGTATTACCTTCCACTTGCACTCAGGGTTAATGGCTTGTACTGTGCTGGATCATGCTACACGACACCCTGTGTCACTGAAGAAAGACCTTTGTATAATCCTGTGGCTGTATATACTCTTAGATCAACATCTGTAGAAACGTTTGCAAAAGTTCGCTTTCTGATTTCCTCTGTGGTTCTGTGTTTCATCCCCATAGGTAACATGTAAAAAAAATTGAAGGTTTTTGGTGGAGCAGGTCACCAAAATTCCTCCCTGTCTTTTATCTCAGTCTTCTTCCTTTCAGCTTGAATTCTTTCTCAGTGATGTGTTGCAGAGATTCTGGCAACATTATACCTGCCTTTGTGTTACAAGCAAAATACATCAAACCCTGCAGGCAGCAATCAATTGTCACCAGTTTGTGAAAGTAATTGGAAAACCAGGACTCACAACATTGCAATAATGGGAGGGCTTAAGCAATGCAAGTAATTTTAACATGACCCAACTTCCACTTCAGTATCAGGAATTGTGAATGGAAAGGGGAAAAATCTAAACTGACTAAAATATGGGTCTTTGTAGGAGGAAGACCAACTGAAATAGACACCTTAGTTGAAGGTGCAATATTTAGTTAATTCTGTACTGTTGCATAGGAGGAAGTCATACTCCTGTCAACATATTTTTTATATTTTTACATCCTCATGCTAAAGTTGTTGACCAAAGTGACTGCCAGTCAAGGTCTGTTTTTAGCAAAATGAGCTTGTGTCAGTGTGGTGGGAGAGAGGCTTTTAAGCTCTGTGTGTGTGTATGTCTGTGTGTGTGTCCCTTTGAAAGGCTGTTATCAGCATGTCAGGGTGTGTGGCTTTGGCGTCGTCTGGCTGTGAAACTACACAATGCATCCTATGTAAGAGTTGCAAGGTGATCTCCATTTAAACCAAGTCCCTCATACCTACTATTAAGGGTGGCAAGTAGAGGAAATTTTCAACTCATTCACTTCTTTTTTCCTGCAATTCAAACTCAACGTAGTATCAATGTACCAACTCAAGTTACCCCCCTTCCTTTTTATCATATATTTTAAAACTGTAAGGTGCTGAAGAATATTTCTAAATTATTCCTGTTGCTCAGAATAATGGATATCTCAGTGTTAATAAACATTTGGTATGCACTTAAGCTAAACACCTGCTTAAAAATGAGCAAGTGCTATTTTCTTCTTTCCTGAGTTAAAATAAGAACTGGGTAATTTCTTTTAAGAAAATGCCTAAATGCTTAATACTTTTGTAGTCACATTTATTCATGCACTTTAAGGTACATTTCGCTCAAAGTTCAAGGTTCAGTTCTGGCTGTCTCTGTTCTTGTGTGGCCTTGTAATTTCTCTCATCTTATGATCAGATGTTTGTAAAAGTTATATTTTGTAAACTGGTCAGACCTCATGCTCCCCTAAAAGGGAAGTTGAGAATGTGCACATCTTTACTTTGATAAGAGGTTATGAATTCCCTCCCTCTACTTTTTCCCACAGATGAAATATTTTTGAGAAAATATATTGTATCTATATATAAATAAAATATAGAGAGATATATACAGACATAAAATATATATAAAATTAGTATATCTTAATCTACAGTTAAGATAAATTCCGACCAAAGTGAAGCCCACAACAAAACGCCAAGACTTTTCAGTGAGACATGATTTTCTTACCTTTCTTGTCAGATGTATATTTTTAATTGTAACTCTGATATAGTGACAACTCATGAGGCTGTTGCAGCTGTACCTACACTGGTGAATTGAACTAATTGATAGCATAACATCCATGCGTAACATTTTAAATGTCAATGTGATTCCTCACAGAATTTTAGACTGCAACACATTAATACTTAGAAAATATCCAGGCACGACTCAGAGCAGCCTCTTCTGAAGCCATTTTGACCCTATGACTGCAGACTATGTCACACCATTCACCTTCTGGGACAAATAAAATATGGTCATGATCTATCTGATTGTCCTCTGTATACCTCATATAGTTTCCATAGAGGGCCATTTATTTAAATAAACACTATGATGTATGAGTTTTATGTAAAGAATTTTGTTTCTTAAAAGTTTAACTCCCCAAAAAGAGTTTAAGAATAAATTTTAGTTTCAGTGAAGACAATTCTTACAGGAATTTTATTAGAGATCTACTGAACTTTATAATTTTTAAATCTTAAAATATGGTGTTTGCTTTGGACTTTAAACAGTGTACCTTGGTAGAAAAAATATTATAAAGAAACGCAAAATTAAAATAAATTATTACTTTCATCTGAGATTACTTAGTGAAAATTTTCCTTCTTCTATGTCATTTTCGTATAGTAACTTCAACCTGATTTTACTAAACATTCCAGTATCTTAACACAACTTTTTTTATTCAAGTCTGTCCAATCATTTATCATCATATTTCTTTCAAAACTTGAATTAAAAAATCTGGTTTTCTCCATCAGTTAAAAATACCAGCCTAGACAATGCAATCTTCAGATGTGTGACTGACTTAGAACCCAGGACAAATACTTGATCATGTAACTGACTAAAACTATGTGTTGTCAAATTTTAAAAGTATAGGTTGACATAGTCACATATGCAGTTAGAAAACATCCTGTCTTTATATATTGCTTTAATTTTTAAATTGTAATGCAATATTTTATTGACCTGAAACACAAATAAAAGATTGCACATGCCTCATATCCTCTGTTCACACCCCATATCCTCTTCTTATGTATTGCTTTCTACAGTTCACACTCATTTAGAATTTAGTCTAATATAAATTATACTGAGAAAATAAATAGAACTGGTCAGTAACAAATGTATGATCCTTTTGCTATGCTAAATAATAGCTCTAACAGTGATCATTTCAAGCCATCTGTGGACATTATTGTGGGTATCAGACATAGCAGAATATGTTTTTTTATTTTAAGCTCCTAGTCAGACCTTCCGGCCCCGTTTTTGATAAAAAGCAATCAATTTGGTTATATACTACTAGAATTAAATATTAGAACTTTAACAAATAATTCAAACTGAAGAAAATTCTACCTGTTTAGTCAGCCTGCCATTTCTCCTATGCATCTTACTCTTGTTTATAGATAACTTTATTCTCAGAAATTAACATGGACTTAACTGTAAACTATGGAAACATAACCACAATTAATTTCGTTTAATATATCTATGGCATATATGCATACATCTATGTATGCACACAAATAAATATATTTTTCACTTTGAAATTCTAATACAGCGTTTTGCCTTGCATTAGTATGTATTTAGCATATCTCACAGCTGCTCTGCCCTTAAGATTTAGCTCAAAATGTGAAGATTATTTTAGGCAAATATGGAGGAAAAAATATAGAAATATGTATAATATTATAGTTTATTATCGAAACAAAACATACCCTGATTTAAGACCCACAGAAAGTTAAACAAATTCAATTAAAATATTATTAAAAGTTAACAGAAGACATTCACCACATGGATTGAGCCAATAAAGAGATGCGACCTTCTGTGATCCTGCATAAATTTAAGTGTCAGTGCGTTTCTCATCTTAGTCTGAAGATAATGTAGGAACAAAAAGAAATCCTAAATTTAATATTTGTAATCAGGACTAAACCAGGAAAATACTTAGGGATCTCTAAATTACTTAGCACTTCTCAGGAAAAAAGTACTGGAGTCCTGTGGAGTCTCTAAATGTCAGCTGAATGCTTAAAAGAGTTAAAAGGGGAAAGAGGTGGTAGAAATTGTTAGAAGAGAAAAAAACCCTGGAAATAAGAATATCAGCAAGTTACTGTTATCTGTGCTATACTTTGCTTCTGTCTTGGATACCAGTTGTAGTTCTGATCACCTCCTTTCTAACAGTATATCTTAGAAAAAAGGTAGAGAGAATTGTGACAAGGACGATCAAAGATGGGATATAAAAGAAGAACATAAAATCATTAAATATTCAAAAGGTTGAATAAGAAATATTTGCTCACAACTTCTGACAACAAAAGACCAAAAAGGTAACCAAATGAAATATTCAAACACTGTTTACTACACACAGAATAATATCCTTTTTTGTGAGTGTGGAACTCCCAGACTCTAGATGACAACAGAGAAGTATAAATGCATAAATGGTTCATTGTGAATGCAATACTTACTCTCAGGAAACCTTTATTGTGCATTTCTAGACATGGAAAAAGTCTTCTTAGGAATTTTACATGTCTATTTGCCCTCCATTTGAATTCTTTAAATGTTTCCGCTGGACATGTTAAACACAGACACTAAGGCCAATCAGTCTCTTACATGAGCCCTAATAGCTGGGGTTTTTTGTATGATCTTTAATAACCTAAAAATACGCATCAATATTTTATGAAATGATCAATTGAAAAAGCGCCATTATTTTTCTGGTAGATTTCATCAGATGATTTCCTATAAAAACTGTTTTTTGAATTACAGTAATTTACCTTTGAATTAAAAAAAAAATTACTTTTGAATTAAAGTGAAAAAGCCATGTAACATTTTGGAAGACCAGCTTGTTAGACTGCACGTGGTGTGTCATGTCTAAAGAAGTCAATTTAAAATAACTTTCTGAATCCAAGAAGTGATATCTGTATTTTAAAATCAGAAATTCAAATTCAGATAAAATTCAGTGTATAAAAGAAGATACAGACAGGCAATGTTTCAGAGTGAGCAGTTATTTCAAGAGGTTTTGATGAGTGTTTTGTTTTATTTCATTTTATTTTATTTAATTTTATGAGTTCTTTAATAAATACCATAAAATAAAGAATTGCTTAAATAAATTTACATAAAGATTACATCTAAGGAAGCTTAAAACTGGCTATTTCTTTTTCAATTTCTATGGAAGAACTTCTCCTAAAAGAAAAAATCCTCATAAATTGAATAGTTCATGATATATGAAGTTAAAGGGAAGATGAACACTAATAATATGCATGTGTAATTAATTAAAAAAATAAAAGATTCTCAGGAAAAACAGGAACAGGAAAACAAGTAGGCCCTACTTCTCATTTTATGCAACCTAACTTTGGTCCATTGTTATTGGAAGACGGTGAGGTGGCAAAGAAGAGGAAACCTTTAGATATGAATATTTTAATTATGTCTGAGAGGAGTTTTGTGTAAAGGACTGCATGCATGTAAGAAGAAATTGTATAATTCGTTCTTTTTTTATTGGCAGCAAAGTGATGTTATTTTCATGAATGTAGAGAAATATCTCAAGAATTCCAGTGGAAACATACTCTAATGAAATAATAGAATTAGCTGCCGCTAACTAACCATGAGGTATGGTCGGAGACTATGAAAGTGATATCCTTTTGGTCTCCACTGTGAAATCACAGGCCTCAGGTTATATGAATGATATCTTTTATTAGGAATGGATCTAATAATATGAAGTAACTAAGGAGAAGCCTAAAGTCCTGTCAGCATTTGTCTATACTTTCGAGAAGTTTCTGCTGCCTTTCACCTTAAATAATCCATTATTTTAGCATCACCTGCACTTCATTACGTATAACCATGTCCGGTATTTCCAAAAAGCAGCGAATTTCTGTATGGTTCCATTATGAATCCAATTTTCTGCACCATATATTGCTTAACAGCCCTTTTAAATCACATTGGCCAGAAACTTTGCAAGTATATTTTAGAAACTAACATACTGGCCATGGCATGGAATCCTAGGCTATTTCACAGTGAGAACAATAAATAAGACACATCTGGAAATACAGACAACTGTCTTCAGTTTTCATTGGGATCAAGTCTTCTGTATCCCTTTTCACATAGAGACCCTTATGTGCTCACCTACACATCTACTTTGGCTGTTAATCATTTTGGTACATCAGCTTTTGAACACCACTAAGAAAGGATCCATGTTCATGACACTGTTATCCCATTCTACAGGAGGTGCAGCATCGGGTGGCACTGCTCAGCTTAGACTTTCAACTTTTTCTGTCTTACCCTCTAAACAACCTCTTACTTTTGAGTGAAAATAATCCTTTGTTTATTTAAACAAGTAAGGGCTACTGGAACAACATTTTCATTGAAGGTTCAAACTTCTGGCCTGGAAGATGTTCAAAAGCAATAACATTTGCCTTCATCTCACTTCCACATCTAATACATACCTAAGTTTAAAAAGACTCAACATTACTAATTACTTCACTGCAAGAAAGTAACCTGCAGAGCTGGAATAGTGACAAAATGCAGAGAGATGTTTCTCATATCTGAAATAGATTAGTAGCAATTGAAGAATGAAATCAGTAAAAAAAAAAAAAAGAAAACTAAATTTAAAAAAATTAAATTAATGGCATGAGTAGGCTTTGTACATATAGAGAGTAAAATTACTTGAAAACTGTTTCATTTGTATTCCAGCTCTGTACAAAACATCCTGGAATTTATTTTCCATAGAAAATGATAATATCTCTGAAATATCCTTTCACTCTGCATTGGAATTAAAATTATAGCATTCCAAAATAGCCCTTGTAAGTATTTCAAAGGGGGTTTTGCGTTAAAAAAATTGAAATTACTATCGAGTTATTTATCAGAAAAAGGAGTTCAGTTTGGAAATTTTCTCGACTTCCTATGATCTAATTCTGCTAAGTGTCAGGCTATTTCATATTAGTAAGGAAATAGAGAATTGTAAAACAAAACCACATAAAACTTACAAGTACCTTTTTTAATTATTATTTTTGAGACCCCATAAGAGAAAATTTAATAGAAATATGCTAATACTGCTAGACAATAAGTATACTAGCTAAGTTTATCTATTTTCATGTTATTTGTTCTATCCAATCAGTCAAGACAGAAGAACCACACAAACTATAACTGTCAGTGGAGTCTATGAAAGTACTCTGACACTGATTATAATATGAATTGCAACTATACTGTGGCCAGTTACAGGAGAGTTTAGACAAGTTTACAGCCATCTCATGGCAAATTTAGGTGTTTTTTTGATGGAGTTGTCATATGTAAAATCCCAATCCATAGATGATCCAGTGCCTTATTAAGAAAAGAGTAACATTTAAACATAGTTTTAATGTGTATAAAAGAATAATATAATAAAAAATTATGTAAACTTATAAACATTATAACCAGAGAAGGTGGAACCCATTTATCATATCTATTTTATGCACACGTATTTGGAGGAGTGCCAGTGATTGTATAATCACCCCCAAAATCCAGACACCCAGTCTGATTTATCAGTTCTGTCAATGTCTGATATTATGTGTATATACGTGCTACTGTGGATGAAGTGAGTTTCATCTTAATATGTGCTGAATCTTTCTTAGCAACAATATGCCCTACTCAATTTTGGTTATAAGCATATAATACCTCCATAGCAGCTACAGCAACTGCCTGCAAGAGGACAAACATTTGACAAGTCCTTAATTGATCCATTGATTGTGCTGATATGATTTAGTGATGTGTTACAGAAGCTATCCAAGACCACGCAACTGCAGCCAGCCCTCCTCAGGACGACACCAAGGGTTCTGCAGACCACCAGTGGTGTCACCTCCCAGCTGGACAGTTAATATTAACATGGGTTTGCCTGTATTCAATTGTAATTACCCAGAACTCATGCATTGCTCTTTAAAGGTCAGGTCTGTTTTTCTCTCCAGCTATGGTGCTACAGCTGAATATCTTTCATGTTTACTGACAAGAAATGGAAATGAAACAAATATATGTATATAACTGTAAAAGAAATCAGTGTCTTTAAGGTTTTCCAGTTCTCTTCCTCAAAGGCATCTGTATATCTATATGTATGTCTCTTTATGTTTGTTCATAAACATAAAAAATATAAAAGAAGGAAAATATCTGCCTAATTTCTCAGATTTAATTCAAACAGTCACAGGAACCCAATGAAAATTAATTGGGTAAAGGAAACTCCGGATATCCAGGTCTCCTCCATTTCTTTCTGCCACACTCTCTTTCAGGAACATTTATCTTTATTTTGTAGTGGACAGTCAGTTAGAAATTGAGAAATTAAATTAATCTGATGTGCCACAGTAAAGGTCTGAAAGTATTTGATGGTAGAAGCCCCTCTGATTGCTGGATACAAGTTACCTAAGGTATTCTTTTTAGTATTCAATAAAAGAAGAAAAAGATATTTCTAACATTTTAATGTTGGTTTTACTCTTATATTTTTAAGCTTTTGTGTTCTGTACGCATATGAGAGACACAATTTCAGATTTAAAAATAAAATGGTGAAATATTTTTTTTAAGAAAGTTCAGTATGGAAGGGTTTATACTTGTTTGTTTCAACGTTACTTGTTCTTATTTAGAGTTAGCCATTTTTAATGCCATTAATCTAGACTTGAAATTTCAGTTAAATACCATAGAGAATCTTTACGTAAATATATTTTTTTTTCATTTCCAAGAATGAATGAACAACTGTTCTGTTTCTCTCTGTCAAGATAAACTAGTTAACTATGTCATTCAGTTCTCCTAATCAGGATCTTAATAGTTTACAGTCCACTATTTATCCACTGATCAAGTCCACTCACTCCCACCAAGCTGCCTGTAATTCCTTTTAGATTCTTTCATTTCCATTAATCTCTTTATCTACTTTGTAGTGCCATTGTTTCTCCTGTGTTTCTGCATTTATTGTTCTTCACATATGTATTTGGTATTTCAGATTTTTACTGTACATGCAGCATTGTCTCCCATTCATCACATTGTTCTGTCTGTCGTCATATGGCTTTGGCAGCAGAGGTTACATCTGTACCAAAAAAAAAAAAATCGTCTGAAGTAAGACTGTCAGTGGCCTGGGCATGCAACTATCCCTATGCTTGCACACTGGCATGAGGTTAGGCAAGGTTTTAGCTACCAAAAAGCAGCTGTCTTCCACAGAATGCTCAGGCACAGTATGGGCTATGGTATGAGTCAGAGACCTGCTAGGTTGTATCCGTCAGACATATTTTAAGGAGGGAGTGAAACCACATGCACTGTTCAACTAGCTGGCAGGTCAAGGACCAGGAGAGTGCATTGCAGATTCAGCATTACTTAGGTTGGAAAGGATCAAAGGCTTGGTGGTTACCTTCAGTCAGTGTTTATTAAAAGCCAGACTGTAGTCAATAAATGAGCACTACTGTCAGGCACATCCCACCACATAGGTACCGTTGAGTTAAATGCACAAATATAGATTTTAAATTTAGAACAAGAGTTTGCAAATTCAACAAGACTACGTGGTTAGTTTTACCTTATCTCCCAGTGGAAGGTGTTCAAAATGAGGAGTAGCTCATCACTGTACAAATCATCACAAAGAGGCACTTTGGTACTTACAATGGAAATTCCCAGAACTGATACCATATGAAAATCTTTTTTTTTTAATTACAGATAACAAAAGAAACAGTAAAAAAACCCCAAAACCAAAAAACACAATCCCAAATAAACTCCAAACCAAAAACCCCATGCCAAACAGATAAAACAAATCAAACTGCCAGACTCCTAAATTAATAATAAAAATAAAATTACAACTATGTTTTTGAATAAGTAAGATATTTGCAAAGTGCTATAAACCACTCTCTTTTAAAAGGTACAGTCCACTTCTGTATTTTAACTTGCAAGCTTTCCAATAAAATTAAACCTTCTCTGTTATTTCTAAAATATTTTTCAAGTTTATTTTTAAATTATTACAATTTATGAAATTTATAGTCAGTGTGGCAGTATGCTGACATATATCTTAGATAATTTTTATCACAACGTTTCACTTATTGAAATGATGGAAGACAATATGTGCTATATGGAACACAAATAATAAAATATAGTTTCCTAATTTACCATAGTTTAGTTTTTACATCTATATTCACCTATGAAAATACTCTAAAAGGCAAATAGTTGGTTAAGTAACTCTACAGTTACTAATAAAAGATTGAAAATCATGAAGGACTCTAAGCAGCTGTGAATTTCTTGTCTATACAAGAAATTTTCAGCTTCTGACCACACTGCCATAAACACATTGAATGTAAAAAAAAAAAAAAAAAAAAAAAAAAAAAAAAAAAAAAAAAAAAAAAAAAGGCGTTATTTGCTTCTCAAAGACTGATTCAGGAAAGGATTTTTGCTTTCAAGCATCTTTACACGTGAAGGTAGCCTTGATGAGATCTGTGAGAATCTGTTTTGTGTAAACATACTTGTTTAGAAACACTAGAAGGACTGAATTGTAACAGTAACATAAACTATTAAGAAACCTTCTGAAGGGAGGGAATTTACTTGCTGTGAAACCTGTTACAAGTGAAGGGAGAATCAGATCCTTAGTGTGTATCTGTTATGGTAAGAAGCACTTCATTGCTTTAAGTGAAAACTGTAGCTACATAACAGAGAGTGCATAACTTCATTTCTCATTTTGTGAAAATACTAACAGTGCACAGACATCAAAAACTAATCTAAACTATTAACACAATACTCAAACAAACTGAAGTGATAAGTACAAATAGAAGTATCTGTTGGCAGAGTCTTGGAGTGATGGCTGATTTATCTCATAGAGCACTTAGAAATCAGTGCTTAATTCTGTTTTTCTCAGCTCTAGATCACAGGTCATGTACTTAACTACACAAATCTATTTAAATAAACAATATGCTTATATTTCATTATGCACTCTGTGTAGCTGCAGTACAACTCAAAGGAGGTGGAGGCAGGAAGGACATGGTAAATGAGGAGCAATACAATTTTCTTTGTCAGAAGAAATAATGGGGGCAGATCTTTAACTGATATATCTTCATATATTCCATTGTTCAAATACTTATTCACGTTTCTGAAGGCTTTGGAGAAAGTAGTTTGTTACGAAGTATCACTGGAACAAATTGTTTGTTGTACTATCTATGCTTCCATAAACATTGGGTCAAGTACTCAGATGTCCAAACTGGTTCATTTCCAACGTGTGAAGCAAATCAGGAAAGGGTACATCACACCAACCGAGATTTTTTTACACAAAAAAATTAATATCGGTTATCATAAACACATGAGTCATGAAAGAACTGGAAAGGAATTTCATTTGCCTTTTAGTTACAATTAATGCATAATAAAAAAACTTGACATGGTAATTTGAACCTGTTTATTGTATCTTCTTCACATATTTTTCATTTAAATTAGACTAGCACAAAATCCATACTTTAGCCCTCTGGGATTGATCTAAAGCATAATGATTACTAGATCGGTGTCCACCTTCTGTTTAAAGTAGGTGTATGCCCAGATGCTTCAGCCAGCTCTAGCTACTCTCCATTGTCCTCTGGTGACTGACAGTTTAGAGCACCTCTGAAACTAATATAATAATAATGGCCAGTCTTCGCGAGCGAAGATTTGGGAAAGGTCATTAACCCTTCCAGCCTGCGCAGTGGATTTTTAGGTGAGACACAGCGTGCGCTGAACTGAGCCCACCCTTTAGTCCTGAGGTTCATCTGCCGGGGCCGAGCAAAGCTTGGACATTGGCAGTGAGGTCCCCAGGATGTAGGTTTGTTTAGAGTGACCTTCTCTTAGGTGGATTGCCTTCCACGGCTGACGAGCTCCACCTGCCCAGGGGGCCGGGAATCGAACCCGGGTCGCAGCGGTGAGAGTCAGACACTCTAACCACTAGACCACCAGAGGCCCCTATTTATACCTCTGAAACTAAACTGACTAAAAAGCCCTTCCAGATCAGTGTTCATGCTCAGATTAATAGACCTTAGATTTAGTGAAGGACTGTAGATTTCTATAAGTTCTGGGTAGTTTTCAAGTTATGGTTTTCCTGGTAGGTTGAACAGCTGGAACAGGAAATATTTTTTTCTTCACAGCCAGATTAACAAAAGTAGAGTAGATTGCTACTCTTTTCCCATCACTCCTGTATTTTTCTATCAGTTCTAAGATTCATATATGCAGGCAAAGATGTTAGTTTCAAGTTTAATAGTTGCCTTCTGTTCAGAAGATATTGTTGTCTAGCGTTAATTTATCAGGATAATGCATTAATTTATAGGACAATTTCAAAGCATCCATTTCTCCGAAAACATAAAATATTATTTCTTTCTTATGTGATTAGATGGTTGGGGACCTTATTGTTTTTCTTAATAAGAAATATGTAGTTTATGCATCATATGAATATAGGTATAGGTATAGATATCAAATTAATTACATTAATATAGTTGTGCTTTCTAATTCTTTTTTTTTTTTTGCTTTGACATTCAGGGCACAATTCACTACTTGTCATTTTCATTATGCTCTTCAGACTTGTGTTTAATGTGTAAGGGCAACCACCTGAATGTCAAAATATTTTCCTCCCAGACACACACAAAAAATTGCAGAATATGATCTTTTACAATTTGATTATTATTAACTGGGTAAAAATATGCAACAAGCCTTAGTCAGGTCTGGAATTCACTATACCTTCATCTCAGCTGCATGCACTGTATTACTGTATAACTAAGGCTGACAGACGCAGACACATGCATTTATAAAGTTCTCAAAACTACCTGTCTCACATATGCACATATAGATTATCAGCCTATATTGATGATCTCTGACATTCCAGAGCATTGACTAGATTGATGGGTATAATTTTAGTTAGTGTATAATAAGCTCTTAGCTCCTTAAAGATCCTAGCTTTCAAGGCCTCCCAATAGCCTAGAACATGTGTTCTACCAGGCTCTGAGATTGGGCATGTACAGAGAGGGAAGATGAGATTAAGCACATATTTCCTTCAAGTTTTACACTGTAAGTTTTCTTTCATTGCATCAGACATGCTTTTCTTTTACAATATGCAGAGTAATGGAAAGAAAAAGGCACTAAACTTGTATAGTTTTCTCAGTGGCTGAGGCTGAAACATGACAAGTTATGGGCAAACTGACACTTCCACTTGAATAATAAATATGCTTTTCAACTGTTGCTGAGTATCAGATGGTGGATTGAAAAATTAATTATTTAATTATTTATCAAGGACATGAATACAGTTTCTTTTCTAGTAAAGGAACTCCACATAATGATTTTTACAAAATATTGCTTTTCTGTCTCATGTGATGAGACAACTTTCTGTCTCCATGAGCTATCTGGTAACTAAATAACAAAAGCTTACAAAAAGGAAAAATTATATTAAAAGTAATGAAATAACATACAATTATACAAATTATTCCATCTGGAGAGTGTCACGTTTTACATCAGAGAGCTGATACAGAAGCTGACAAAATATATTTTTACCACTGCAGAAATTAAATATATTCCCTGGTCACCAAAGTAAATCTCTGGTTGTAGTTAGGTAAACTTCAATAACCGGATAAAATTGGTGTTACTGTAGCATCTCATTCAAATGGCACAAATGTAATAACTGTATAGAACTTCATTAACAGTGAGCAAGAATGCATCACTTTTAACAGAACATCTGTGAGCTTTAACAAGAATACTTTCATTATGCTTTCAGGACAATCTGTCTTAAGTGTTAATAAGATAACAAGTTTAATTAATAAAGTCAAGCTAGAGGGACATAAAAAACAGCTTGCATTTACCTTGACTCTTACATGGAGAATTGCATATATATTTATTTTTAAGTGAAACTTTTTGAAGAAAGCATCAGTGAAAGTTCAATTTCCAGTTAATTAGAAAGTTCAATGAAATCAGTCTGTGATTATTTGAAACAAAATTTCTTATGAGTTTGTCATTGTTAAATACAATTTAAGGAATCAAAGATAGTCTCCTTATTTTTCCCATTACTAAAGTATTCTGAACTGCAAATACTGCAAATCAAGACTAAACTACATTTTAAAAAATTAAAAAAAAAAAAAAGGTGTTCGTTTGTTTGAAATGCATATTGCAATTTGGGACTGTCCAAATTTCACACTTAGTAAAAATACAGGAACCACAAGATGAGAAGGACTCTAAGTCATGTGACTTTGTGACTTTCACAATACGGAGTGAATTTTAGGAGAAAGTTTTGTGGACTAAAATCCAGAAAGTTCTGTTGCTATGTTAAGTTGAACTTTGTAGAAAAAGCCCAACAACCTGGCTTCTGTTTAAGATTACATTGCATTACTTTGGAGAACGTGGAAACCTCTGCTGCACAGGCAATCTCATTACCCCATGCTGATCCCAAAATAAACCTAAAGCAAGTCTGAGAAACTACATCTGTGATATTGCACCTCTAAACATCTCCAGATTCACAGGGCTGGGTGTGTGTTAGGTTGTACTCTCATTTAGGCTAACCCCCAAGGGCATACAAGTTCTTCCCTGCTGTTTTTCCTCAACCAATATACTCCGGTTTTCATTATAAAGAAATCTTGTACATGGGTAAATTTAGACCCATGCTGTGCTCCACCAGGGTACCAACGCAGGCAATACAGATGCTGAGACTTTGGAACCTGCCACAGCCCTTCCCTTGAGGTCTCTACTGATTTGAATAAAGACAAGACAAACAATTTGAATTTCAGAAAAATTTAGGTTAGATGAATCCGCCAGCTTTTACAGTGGATACTGCCTTTTTAGTGTTTCCTCTGGCAAGAATAGCAAGAAGGAGACAGAATGCCATGTAATGCTCTCCTACCCCCATAATGTTTCATATAGTGACCTGAAAGAATATGCTGGCAAAATAAACATGCCTTTGGGAAACAGTGCCGTTGGTTCCTACACTGGAGGAAAAAGTACACTCCCTAGCACTGAGGAACCTTGCTCCTAGCCCTTCTATGTATCATTCTGCTCCTTTTGATCCAGAACTGGTCCACATCGCATATTCTCATTTTATCATACAAAGTAGCGGTCAATATTAAACAAATATAAAAACTTTTGTTTCATCCCTTCATACTATTAATTCATCTTGTTTGTTCAGAATAAACTCAGTAATGTTGTTCAGAAAACAGTAAAATTCAACAACTGTTGCCAAGAAAATTTCTTAACATTATGTTCAAGAATATCAGTAGGTACCTTTCACGTAATTCACTTAAGGATTAAATTTATATCCAAGCACAAAAAAAAGCAATAAAAATTTGAAATGTGTCTCAGAAGAGTAATGAACAGTTGCAGAAATTCTCTTGATCACTATAGCAGAATTTATTTTCAACATCTCACAGCATACATGCTGATCCTTAAAGTGTTTCTAATATTCTTATATCACCAGACAGCATTTTACAAGTTGTTAGCAGTGGTTTATAATATACATATACATTTATTTTCTGTACTGTTTATATATTTCAAGCCAACAGGTGCACATGAGAAAAACTCCCATGAATATATGAGAAACTAAAATAACATAATAATTACTTTTTTTTTTCCTGTTAAAGTTTTGACCCATTTTTCATTATCTATAGGGGTCAAAAACCATTCAAATAAAACCTACAAGTATTCAAACAGGAAAGTAGTTCCACAGATTTACCTATAGCAAAACGTGATCTGACTTGGAGATGAGAAACTTCAGAAAGAATTAGATCTAATATATGGAGAGCTAATATAGTTTCAGCAACTGTTTTAAATATACATAAATGAATAAATGAGCATTTTTCTCCCTAGATAAGAAGAGTATTTATAAGAAATTTTCACTAGATTAATTTCCCATTAATTTGTCTGTGCTAGCATTCTTAACATAGGTTGTACACTGTATCTTTCTGCTCTGAGATAGTTCAAAATGAGTGCTCTCAAAACAGAGGTGGAAAAATCATAAAAATAATCCTCATTGTCATTGTTAATTAAAACTCAAAAAGTGGAAAAAATATAAAAATAATCTATAATTGGTGAATTAAAATGAGTTGTTGACTGTTATGCAGTCATAAAACCTTTCAGATACAGTAATAGGTATTAATTTAAATCCAGTTGCTCTTAATTTAAACCCAGTTCACATGACGACCTGGCAGGCAAAGCAACAAGATGCTAAAATTGCTTAAAGTCATATGGCTTAGTGAGCTCTTCGTCTTCTATGCATATATGTGCTCTGAGCCTAAAATATTTAATTTATAGCTAATTCATTTATTACTCAGAGAAAATAATGGTACTCAGAACTTGGCAGAATAAAACTTTTCTTCCAACAGCAGTGTAAAAAAAAGGTAATTATTCTTAATTAAAATGAAATTAAAATGGTTGTAATACAAACTTTATAGATACTTAAGTTATTACAACAGGAACATAAGTTGTTTTGATTGACTGTGTAAAGGAAATATGACAAATCTCTTGGGAAGCTTTTTTTTTCCACCCCCCTCTTCCCCAAATAGTTCAGTATCTTAGGTTATCCTGAAATTACAGAGCCTGTAGGGGCATTGATAGTGGCTTTGATATAAAACTTATAATTCTATTAGAGTATCTCATGTGAGATTTTTGCTGAATTTATGATCAAGGTTTATTTGGTACTTATTTCCAAGTAGGCATAGCAGATCAACATTTGCTGTAAAACTTCACACAATAGAAGACTAGCAGCATTAAAACCAGACAAAAGAAGAGAAAATCAATCACAAAGCTCAATAAGATAAAAAGAATGACACGTATTATAATCAGGAACAGAATGATAAATCAAGCAAATACTAAAGCTTTTGGGACCTTGACATTTTTCTTTGGATAGTTTCGCAAAGAGATATTTACTGTAAAAAATAAATTACTGTAAGAAGATGCAGAGTAAGCACTTCTTAAAAATGTGTAGTTAAATAATATCTAGTAGCTGCCGGTGAGCAGAAAGAAAGTCTCACATTTTCACGTTAATGAGGAATAAAGATCACGGATTTATTCACATTGTGCAGTGTTATATTTTGAATTCATTGTAGTCTAATTAGTTAAAGACCACACTCAAATAAAACAATTTTTTCAGTGTGTGAATCAATTGAGTTATTCTATTATGTAATATTTGGCACAGACAATTATCTGCATGCACATGCACAAATACAAAAGAAAAAGATTAATGTCAACATATATTATGTACAACTATTTACTTAGAGTTCAATCTACCTGATTTTAGATGGTTTTACTGAAATGCTGAAGTTCAGTTATTTCCTTTCATTTCCTTCTTGTTCAGCAGACAGAGATTGATTACCTTTGCAAGCACTGACATGCAAGACTCCACACTGTTACACAGCTGGCATGGTTCCTGACCTAGTCTGACTTAGCCAAGCAGCAAGTTCAGAAGTCATATCCAGGCACGGTTCAAGATCGAACAATTCAAAATGAGTAATTTTAATACCACTGCCTGCTTCTGAGGGTAAGAGAATTTACCTGTTTAGGCACAGTTTTCTACAATCACAATTGACCTTCAGGGTCACAGTCACTGTCCTTTTTTATTTAATACAGAGACTTAGGGGCAGTGAAAAATGTTGAATAAATTTTATGACTTTCAATATCACGTATAGTTACTTCATGTTAATGCCTTTCACTTTTAACACTATGAAATTAATACATACATAATTTTTAATATAATTCCTATAAAACATTCACTGCTCAACTTTATTGTGTTTTAAAGAAAAAGGACCTTTATAATTTGATTTGCTGATTCTAAAAGAGTGTTAACAGTTTAATAATATTCTGGTATCTCTTGTCTTGCTTAATTTATTTATGATCCCTTTGGAATGAGATCACATATAGACATACTATCCTAGCATTCCCAGTTTCTTCTGTGACTTGCGATCACTACCACTACAAAATGGATGGATATATATTATTTGAGAGATGTGCTGCCTAAAGAATTTATCCTACTGTATTCTTAATACTTAAATTCTAATTTATATATGGATATGAAGCATTTATAGTGATTTCTTTCCAATATCAAAACTTAAGAGATTGGATGATGTGGTACATTGAGGAATGCAAGTGAAAGAAATGATCTAGTATTACTTTCAAGTTTTGATAACTAAAGCAAAAAAGGACAACAAAAATAGACAGGCAACATGAAAATTCTGAGGATCTTCAAGGGAAATATATACGTAGTCCAGAAGTCTCTTTGTCTTTTCTGAATGATATTGACAGTGGGTCAACTTGGGTGAACTTATACATTTTTACAAGACTGACACTCAATTGAGTTTAGCTTATGCAAAGAGTATTTTGCTGATACTATCATATTCCTTTCCTTCTTTCAGTACTGCTTAGCTTTAAGAAAGGCTAGGAGTCTGTCCAAGGGCATATTTCTATTCATAGTCATTGTCAGAGAACCTGTGAAGCACAAAGGCACTGAAAAAGCTCTCTGAATTGAGGAAGTAAAGAAGTGATTTAAAAGCTGATAAAAGTAGAGAACCAATGCACATTAGATGTAGAAATCAACAGTTTGTAACCATAAAGGACTTCATGCTTTGGTCTAATGAGAAAAAGTGTTAGCTCTGTGGAAGTAACAAAATGGCTTACATAAAATGTGTTTGGGAGAAAGATGAAGTCCTGGGAGTTGTACTGCAGGAAGAATCCACAAAGCATACCAGTTTGCAGCTACAGGAGCCTATAAAAAAGAACATAATATACATAACATGTTTTTCTTTACAGAGGACAGCAAACACGAAAAACCACAGCAAATGTTGTAGCACACAGCTTAGCGAATAAGTGGTGACCAATAGTGGTGATCTGAAGACAATTGTACGAACTCCACCAATATCATCTTTGTAAGTCTTCAATGCTGCGTCCAAATATTTACACAGTAGGCTTCTTCATGGTCAGCATTTGCAATTTAAATATATTTTCTGCCTTAGTCTCTTACATGTTTCAAATGTGGTTGAATTTTAGAATCATTTTATTTAAAATATACATAGTGAGAGCTCATAAGCTGTTGTCCATTCTAAATCTTCCTTTTCACATACATATGAAATAGGCTGAAGCAAAAACTTACAATTAATACCCTGAATTAGAGGCATTTTACAATTGTTTAAGTAGTTTATGCTTCATTTATTAAAACAGTCAGTTTACATAGCCTGAAAATTTGTTATTGAAAATTGTATGTAAAGATAGATTCTATATCCATTCATTCATTAATTCAAAAAAATTCCACATTACTTCTATAAGCATGCTATTTTTAAATTATCATTTTACTTGATGCATATATTCAAAGCCTCCCAATGAACATAAAAGATTATTTCATTATTCTCAGTGCAATATCCAAAGCCACAGAAAGATAAGAAAGACAATAAAGTACATTTTTCATGAAATTTCATTTACAGTTTCTTGTCAGCTGTTAAAATGCTATGCATTGTGTTTTTCAGTCCACTCCTTGTTTCTAATTCACCTGGGCAGCTTTTAACTTATTTTTAATCAGGAAACTAATTTGAAGACATGAAACATCCCCATCACACCTTTGTTATTAATAAAAATTAGTAGATTTAGCTGCCTCATTACAGACAAGAAGCTTTTTCTTGTGTTTAAAAATAATTAAAAAAAACATTGGTTCAGCATTTATTTTATTATTTTTTACCCTGTGACCAGGAAGCTTTTAACTTCGTTTCTTTAACTGGTGGTTAAAGACCTTAAACTGGTGGTTTGAGACCCTTAAAATCCAATTCTCGAGTCCAAGTCCCCCTCCCGCATCTCAACCCCGTGTGAGATGTGTTATCCAGACAAAACACAAGACTCAATATGGGGGGAAAGGGAGTTATATTACAAGCACTGTACAAATAAATATTAAAATACATCATATACATAACCTTAACTATCTCTCCTATGATAAATCAGTATTTACAATGGATCAATCTCTTCTCCCTCCAGTAAAAGTCCAGCAGGGAAAAGGAAAGATCCTTTCCACTCTCAGGGCAGCAGCTTCTCTTCTTCCATGCAGCAGCTGTAGCTGGACTGTTGTAGCTGGATCTCTTTCCATTACAAACAAGGGGGTCTCCTCTCCCCCCTCTCTTCTGTGGACTGTGATATCAGGGACAAGCTCGCGTCACCATGTCATATCACGAAGTGCAGGAGCATCTTCGTGGCAGTCCCTTTCCTCAGGGGATTCACCCTTGAGTCAGAACGTCTCGGGCAGCTTTCAGTTGAAGGCCTTTGCCTCAAGAGTTCTACCAGAGCTCCTGTGTTCTGTCTCAGGCTGCTAGGCTTGGTAGCAGCAGTGAGGGGGCCAAGGTCACCCCCTCCGCATTCCGTCTGGCCGTCCCGATCCAGCTTCAGGATGCCTGATCTTCTCAGCTCCTCTCTCTCCAATGCTGCAGCACTCCAAGACTCCTCTCCTTAAATAGGAGTCCATCTCCTCCTCCTCCTCTCTAGGAGGTCTCAGAGGGGTTTCGGGAGTTTGTTTCAGTTCTTACCCCAAACTCTCTCTCTCTCTGTAGAGTTTAGTCCTCTCTCTCTTTGCAGGAGTTCTCTCTGCATTGTTGCATGCTTGTTTCTGCTGCTCCTTATCTCCTTCTGGCTCTCTGCCACTGCTCTCTGTCCACTGCTGCTCTGCCGCCGCTTTTCAGTATCTCCTGCTGTTGCCCACAGTGGAGAAATTTCCCCCAGCTCTTAGCTACGGATGCCTGGCCCAGTCTAACAGTGTTCCAAGTTCCTGTAGCCCCCCAACCAGGGGCTGAGAGGGGGTGGGCCTAGCCCCCAATGGGGCTCCTGCCCCTTCTCCTTGTGGCTTTAGAACATGGTTACCCTCTGCAACAACAACCAGATCAATCTTCTTTTCCGGTCTGATTGTGACAATGTTTATATTTTGCAGGAGCTTTGATTGGGTCGACATCAGATGACGCCACCCCCTCAAGGTTACCATTTTTTTAACTCCAGGGGGAAAACTTTTTTTTTTTCCCCCTCACCACAACTGGAAAAAAAATAAAATAAATAAAATAAAAACAAAGCAAACAAACAAACAAAACAAAACAAACAAACAAACAAACAAAAAAACCAAAGTGTTAATTGAAGTGCTTCAATTGAAGTGCTTCAACTTCTTGGGTAAAAAATGCACTGAAAGGTTGAGTAGGTTAAATTGTTATGAATAAATTATATAGTGAAGGTATTTTTTTCTTCTTTCTCAATTTACAAGCTCAAGGAGGGTTATTTTTTAAAAAAATTTTTTTTTGTTTTACTGGTATATGAGCTTGCTATTCCTGTACATACTCTATTTTAGGGATTTTTCTCTTTGTTTTTGTTGTTGATTTACCATTAGCACTTAATAGTCAAAGTGATTCAAGAAAACTGAATGTATAACATGCCCAAATGATTTAAATTCTGAATTGGAGGGGGAGTTTGCTTGTTTGATTTTTTTTTCACTAAGAAAAAACCTTTAACACAACATTGAGAACATTTTAAAATTTCCTCTCTAATCTTATTCTGTGTAGAAGGGGACTTTTTTATCAGCACTAAGATGTTTTGCAGTGCATTCCAGGGAAAAAAATAAAATTCAGGGTCTCTTTCAGTAAGGACAGAATGAAAAAGAGACTGTCTTAATTGTATTTGTTGATTGGTTTCAGTAAACAATTCCTTAATATTTACTAAAAAAGAATAAAACAAAATAAAAAAAAGCCCAAAAATATTTATATCTAAATATACAAGATCAATTTTATGTTATCATGTGCAAGAAATTACTCCAGATTTGAAATGCATATATTCAGCACCATGAGTAGTTCAGAAGTCCTAATAAATGAAAGCAATATAAATTAGATGTTAGCCTTTGTCTATTTAAATATAGAGTAATGTCAATAATAATTCCTAATGCCATCGTTTATGCATGATCCTTCTTTTACCTTTAATTTTTAATCCTAGGTGTTCTTCAGTCATTTTCAAATGGAAAGAAAACTGCTAATTCAGAAAGATTGAAAGTTACCCTACGATGGAGGCTAATGTCTTATTTATATACCACTTCAACCTTATGGTGAAGGTTTAAGCAGGATTCAAGAGATGATGGCCTGTGCCGTATCTCCACAGAGAAACAAATTGTCCCTTAGCAAAGCTTAGCTGTTGCAAAAGATCTGGCATACTCTATGAACTGGAGAAAAAAATCCATGAAGAGCTCATATGCAGAGCTGTGTTAACCGTATTGTTTCTAAGGTAAAAGCCACATTCCTTTCATTATTGATACATTTTAACAGAAGTAGTTATGCTTACTACTCTGTGATATTTTATTTTATTTCATTTTATTTTTATTTTGTAAAAGTAAGGCCACAGAATTAATCAGTCCCATCTGCATGCACAAAAGACATGACACATGGAACAAAAACCATCTGAAACAAAACTATGCTTCCTTTCACAAGCAATAGGGGAAATTAATGTCATCACTAAGCTGAAGACATAAAGAGATTCAAAATTAAAAATCCTTTGAAAGCTTCCAACAAGATTCCTATAATCAGCAGGAAGATAAGTAATGATCAAAGCCCCTTAAAATAATATTGCTCACCCCATTAGAACTGCTTAAATGTACCCTACCATTCATCAGAAATTATACAAGATTACTACAGAAACTATGCCATTGTTTCAGTAAGAAGCCCAGATGTTTTAAGGGTAGACTTCACAACTCATATAAGGTTAAAAGCCAAGACTAAAAAAGAAACCAAACCAAACAAAAACATATCACACTCCCCCCCCAGCCAGCTGCAGTTATAATCCTTCATTATCGTTAATGTAACACTTCATAGGTGCTCAATTGCTCTGATAAATTGCCTCATATTGAAGTTGAGTCATGAAAAGGGAAACAAAGTGAATGCCTTTCCCAATGGAGTAACATTAGCATTTTGGTTGGTTTGGTGGTTTGTTGTTTGGGGTTTTTTTTCCCTTAAACAAAGATGGTATAAACCTATTAGTTTTTCTTTTCTCTTGAAGAGTCTCTCTCCTTTTGTTAAATTTCATCCCAGCTACAGTGCTATTAGTGAAAAAAGAAAAACACAGTTCTTCATACTTTATTACTAATATTGCCCTACTAAATAGTTCCAGTGATATTACACACAGTTAAGTGTCAAGTTAGGATCTGAAAACATTTCTAAGCAGAAGTCTAGAATAATGTATGTTTGACAGTTCTACTAAACATTTGAGATTTATTATCTGATACACTGTGCTTTTAATAGCAATATTGTTATTGCTTTTGTTGATAACAATTTGCAGTGGTCACCTTGTCTTCTCCTTTAGACGTTCAGAGGTAGCTCATATGGCATTGTTTATTAGAATTACTTGTACATGGAGGAAGTTTGCAATGTTTCAGAAATTGCTTGGCACAAGCTGTTTCAAAGGGAATGTCAACTTTTAGTATATGCAGTGTGCAAACTCATTTTGATTGTCACATTTATTTACTTGGATTTAAAGACACACAAGCATAGGAACTCCCTGTTTTATGCTTCAGGTATGCTTGTCAATCTAACTGCAGTATAAAAATCTGAATTCAAAACAGAAGCATTCTTGCCTCAGATACTCATACCCAAGTAAGACAAACACTATCCAAATAAAATCAACACATTTCCATTTCACCTAAATCCCAAATGTGTTGTATCTGCTATCCCCATCAATTTTTATTCTTCTCAAATATTTGTAACCGCTTTGAAACAGCAAACCCTAATACCATATTCATGATTAAATTGCCTTGAATCCCAGGGAAATTCAATCACCACCAAAAAATATCTCTGTGGCACAGAACGCCAAAAAAATATTTTAAACAAGACTAATCTATGCCAGCAAACATCCAACTAAAAATAATAGACAACTAGTGCAAGTTATAGAATAGAATAGAATAGAAAATTCTTTTCAGTTGGAAGGGACTGACAAAAACGTAGTCCAACTGCCTGACCAATTCAGAAGTGACCACAAGTTAAAGCATGCAGTTAAGGGCACTCTCCAAATGCCTCTTAAATATGACAGGCTTGGAGTGTCGACCACTCTTCCAGGAAAGCTGTTTGGGTGTTTTGACCACCCTCTCACTAAGTCTAGTCTGAACCTCTGCTTGCACAGTTTTGAATGATTCCCACATGTCCTGTCACTCGGTACAAGAGTAAAGAGATCAGCACCTCCCTCTTCATTTCCCCTCCTCAGGAAGCTGCAGGGAGCAATAAGGTCACACCTCAACCTTCTTTTCTCCAAGCTAGGCAAACCCAGAGTCCTCAGCCACTCCTGATAGGACATTCCTTCAAGATCTTTCACCAGCTTTGTTGCATTTCTTTGGACACATTCATGGACCTTCACATCCTTCCTAAACTGTGGGGTCCAGAACCACACACAGTACTGCAGGTGGGATCACGGTAATGCTGAATACAAAGAAGTAATCTCTTGACCAGCTGTTCATGCCATGTTTGATGAACGCCAGGATGATATTTGCCTTCTTGGCATACTGCTGGCTCCCATTGAGACTGCTGATGACTAGCACCCCCAGATGCCTTTCCTCAGGGCTGCTCTCCAATTATTCTTCCTGTCTATACTTGACACTACTCCATTCCAGGTGCAGAATCTGCCGTTTGCACTTGTTAAATTCCATCCCATTAACCATAGCCAAATGCTTCTGTACTGACAGTTTCAGTCTATCTAAATCCCTCTGCAAGGCCTCATGTCCCTCAAGAGTTAACAGCACCTACCAGTTTGGTATCCTCAGCAAACTTGTTGAGGTGCATGATCCTGCATCCAGATCATTGACAACACATTGAACAGAACTAGCCCTAGAGCTGAGTCCTGAGGAGCACCCCTAGTGACCAGCTGCCAGTCAGATGTAGCCTCATTCACTATAACCCAATGTGAATATGTTGCATGTTAATGATGAGACTGTCTTTTCTTCATTGAGAACATTTTTCACTTATTCAGCATTTTCTCCAAGCCTGTAAAAGACTAGTCATTGGAAACATAATACACTACCTAATCTCATATAAAAAAAGATGAGGTACCAATAAAAAAGGTTGGATTTCATGGGAAAGTCTGTTTGCTGCGGTCAACTTAGGAAATAATTCTGGGTGCATAAAAGCATTCTTATTCTCATGTTGTCATTTTCTGGAACAAAGATAGGGATAATGACAAAAAAACCCTCATCATGATTTATTTTAAAGAGAAGATAATCTACCAAGTGTAGACAAGCGCTGTGTCAAAGCAGGAAATAACATCAGCTGAGAAAGAAAGTCAGACTGTTTCATTGCAGCTTCTTGCACAATCTCAACCAGAAATGGGTGACTGGATATGAGCCACTCTACCACATTAAGAGATAACCTTTCAAGGAGGAGAAAAACATTTTTCCTCAAAGCAACCAATTAATTTCTAAATTGAAAATTAAAGCCTACATCAAGAAAGGAGTCAGTATTTTCTCAGCAGTCCCATAAAACCAGGAAGAATAAGAAGTAAAACTTCAAAATATGGAACAGAATTTTCACAAAATAATTGGCTTTGAGTGCTAATTGCAAAATAAGTAAATATTGCTCCTCCTGAAACTGGAGGCACAGGTTTTTTTATTCCTATTTTCTAAATTTGTAAAAGGAGAAAAAAAAGCCTTATACCACAACTGCTTGAGCAATTTCACTAAATATTCAATGACGCAGGAACAGATGTGAAATCTAGGGGATGCCAGCATGGCAATTGCTTAGAGCTTTACACTACAGAAAGTCCCAGTAGACCAAGTAAGGTAGTTGGGAAAGTAATTTGCAAGAATGATGGGAAAGGAGGCTGTGACTTAACCTCTTTCTTGAGCATTTGTTTAATAATAATAATAACAACGCTTCACATCTCTCCTCTTAAACTACAAAGGACATGTGTTATAAATTTTCTGAAATGTGAGAACAATCCAAGACTGTTTTAGACAGAGTAAATCTATGGTGGCCTTCTGGATTTAATGGATATACACCATGTGTGAATTTGGCTACTGAATGGGATTTCACACTTTCCATTTGGGGCTATTTAAGGCATCTAGCATTGGCACAAGCTAGAGGATCTCTAGTTAGGAGCTGATAGGTAATAGATTTTAAAAAAATGTTTCTCCAGAGAAAGATCAAGAATATTGAAGTCAAGAAGCCCCAAAATTTGCACTGTGAATGATTTCCCTTTTCCCATCTTTCCAAGTATATAATTTGTCCATTTTCCCTAATACATCATTTTAATATTCAAATTCACATAACTGAAATCCTATTAGTGCTATCTGAAAAAGTTGCATATTAAAGAGACAGATGTAGAAAGCACTCATATATACCAGAAACTATACCTCTGCTGACAGTTTTACATAACATTATCTCCTGTGTTCTGTTCAGTCTATATTTAAATGTTTATATGTTACTAACACTTGCCACAGGTAACAATTCAACTGGAATGATTTCAGTGGCAAACAAAATTCCATTAAGTTACTAATGACATGAATTTTTGTGAAAAGAGAAACAAATAATACATTCTCAACCTAAGCTGAAGATCATTGAATTTCAATCCAGAAATCTTGAATTTTTATGCAGAGAGCACTGCAGTTTTTCTCAGAATCTGACAATCATACATGTTTGTGAGGTTTAGTTTCTTAACACATTTCCTTAATCCTCTTAAATTAAACAGTGGAAAAATCTTTTAGATGTCAAATTTCAAACAGAACTGTAATTGAAATAGGCCTATGACTAGAGGTTTATTAGCTCAAAGTAATAGCTGAAAAAGTTTGAATTCACATGAATCACAAGTTGTAGTTTCTAGTATTTTAAATTACACATCAAAATGTAATTCAGCCTCCTTAGATTCACTTGTCTTTGTAGATATTTAAATAGAAACAGCTAATTGTAAAGTCTTAATAGTATACTGTTAGTACTGTATTTACTCAAATTCAAGAGAAGTTTTGATGTTTAAAGACATAGTATTGAAGAGCACCAGAGAAGTACATTTGCCTATGAGTTACAGTAAAAGCTGAGGCAGAAAATTATAATGACCTTCAAGCTCTCTAGTAAGTGGTTTTGGTTGTTTGTTTGTCTTTGTTTTGTTAAAACCACAAACAAAACTCTCTTTCAAACAAAATCAAAATTGGATTAGGCCTGAAGGAAAAGCTCTTGCATATGTTCTGGACATGAAATTCAGGAGTTAGCTGTGTGATTGTAATGTTCTTCAGAGGTGACATTGTCCATAGGATCTAATGGGCACTGGAATGAATAACAGGCTTGTAATGGACTTGAGTGAAATTTGAAACGTGTTATGAATGATCACAAACTTCACTAAATTCACATTTTATGAGCAAGTATGACTAAGATATTTTAGTAAGATATGTGCAGTCTAAAACTCTTTACACAGCATCAAACATATTTCCCCCTTGTCCTGCCCTGATCTTGATCCCACACAGGGCAAAGGTACTGAAATCGTATCATTGTATTGCAAAAACAATCTTAAACCTTTTTAAAAGTATATTACAATTACAAAAGTTCTCAGAATAGTTTGTTACTGCTCTCTATCTTGTTAGTCCAGCTTCCATAACCACCTCTATTAAGCAGATTGCGGCTCAGATCTCATGCATCTATCCATTTTTTGGTAGGGTGTTTTTACAAGCACAAGTAACATCTGTCCTTTTCATTCTCTTCACAGCATCCAACCACTCTGGCAGATGTTTCCAAAACCGTACTGTCTGCTAACATTTAAAGGAATACAGTATTTGCATAAACACTGGGAATTCCAATCCTAGTACTTTCCATACTGTTTTAATTTTTTTAAAATCAACATTTTCTGTTCTATACACATAATTTTGTTTTACTCCTCATAAAGCAGACATTGTGTGCACACATCTGTTAAATCTGGGCTGCATTTATTACAGTTCTGCTCTTCCAGAAACAGGAAGGATTAATTACCACAGACTGGCTCTAGAAGCACCCCCGTGTTTCTTAACACACAAAATTAATTCAGAGTTGACAAAACTCTTTCAGACTCAACCTGCTTCCTGCTGATGGTGCTTTATTAGCATATTCTTCCCAGAAAAAAAATGCTTCATAGACCCTTTTTACCTCTCCTCGGAGTTCAATTTGTAAAGCACTGAGTGACAGGCAGCAAAATGGCTTGAATATATCTAAGGCAAGTTGCCAAATCCTCCTGATAGAAGCACTTTGGAGTCTTTGTTCTGAGTACATTAAAGTCACAGAAGGTCCATGTACTGTAGACTGTACAGGGCAGGCAGGATGTTCACAGTAAGACAAAACAGCAGGTGATAAATGACATTAAATAACAGTGAGAATTTACCACAGACTAAATTAACTACTGGAGTGAAATGTTCTCAGCTCTAAGGCTATATTAACAGTGAATTTATAATCAGGTGATTATAATTCTTCTTAGTGTTCAAGGAAGTCTATATGTAAAAATGATCAAGACAGCTCTATTTAACTCCAGAGACAGGCTTTTGGAACGGGTTCTAAAAACGATAGAGAGTAACTCTTTTTTCCACTCTTATGGAGTAATTTATACAATAAGTACGTAGAAGTGAATTTGATTGTTGGACACCTGATATGGTCCATTTCATGAAAAATTAGAGCCACATTAAGTTGCTCCTAGCTGATCAAACTCTCAAAAAGAGGCTTCTGTCATTTCGGTTTAAGAAACTTGCAAATGAATATTTGGTGGCTCAGAGGTGAGGGGGAAAAAAAGTGAATCTTTCTCATCTATAAAACTTGCTATTGAGTTTTTTGTTTGTGTTTATAATTTAATAATCATTTCACCAATTAACCTTACTGCACAAACTCTTAATATTGTCTAGATATGTTATTTTTATAATATGAAAAAAATGTTTATTTGTTATAAATAGAAACTAGAAACCCAAGGAAAACAATAAGAAATATTTTTATATTTATTTATGTATTTAATTAAGATGGTACCATTTGTTTATCTAGTGCTTTTTTCTCCACATGGAATGACAATTTTTCATTATACACTCCATGCTTCTTTTTTCCCCATTTTGTTTGCCTAGAGTTAACAGAACTCTCTGAATATCTGACAGAATCTGCTCATTTTTTCTCTAGGAAAAGAACACCAACATCTAAAGATAGTAAAACAACCTAAGCAAGTGCTGAAGATCAAAATCAATAAAGAAAAACAAGACAAATATAAGAGACAAAGAAACACTGAGCAAGAAGCATTTTGAAGAAGGCCCTAAATACTGTGTTCTAAGACTTGGTGTTATTTCCACTTAAAATTGAGCTTTTTTATACAGGATCCTTTTCCTGAGAATTATGGGTATTTATTAGTATGCACAGGATAAAGGAACAAATTCATACAAATTAATATATTTTATAATAAGCTAGGTTAGTTTAATAAGCTTAATTGATCCTAGTGACCTCGCACACAAAGACTTAAACCTGACTGTTGTCCCTGGATAATGTTCTGTCAGCTGGACACAAGCCTCAGTGCCTCAGTTCCCCTGAGAAGTTCACCCATTCCTGTGAGGAGGAAAGATTGTAATGACAAGCAGAAGACTCAAAGCATTTGTTTGTTGAAAGGTTATAGTGTACTCCCATTGCTTTTAATTCCTCAGTTTGGGTCTACTGCAGACATCACTTAAAAGGTAATAGGTATCAACTTCACTTTGCAAGATTATAACTGATAGTCTTTGCGTGGTTACTCAATATTTGGCATTGCAACAATATTGACAGTTGCCAAGGAAAGTCAGGGACACTCTTTGTGGGTGAAAGCAAAAAGCCCTTTATTAAGATGGCCATCCCCTTATATAGGGGAGTCTTGGAACTTGCTAGAACAGTGGGCAGAACATGGGAGGAGTATGCAAAACAATACCATTGGTGGGAAGAATGGTCTTATAAGGAAAGGACTGCATTGCAGCAAAAATAGGCCAATCATAAAACAGGGGTTAAGGGTACAGGTACAGACAAAGGGAATTTTTATAAAAAACAAGGGTTCAACAACAAGGGAATAATAGAACAATGTAAAAACAATATAGAATAGATTAAGTAGGGACTCTACGAATCAGAGGGAAGTCTTGTTATAATCGATAGGATTCAGCTCCTGGTTTCTCCGCCACTCTTCATAGCTATCCTCGTGGCTACCTCCAACAAATATGATACAGTTTACTCTCTGCACGGTGTCCACTATGTTTGATAGAACATAATTGAGGAACAAAATAAAAATATATCATATTCTGTTCTTATTAATTCCATGCACTCATTAATTCCATTTCTCAGAAGCTTTTAAAATACACTTAAAAACGACAATAGCTTGCTTAGGAACTGTGTTAAGTTAAAAAAAAAAAAAAAAAAAGTGTTATTTTCTAAACCCAAGAGTTTTGAACTACAGTAACAGTATAAAACCAGTTAAATAACTATACCATCAAATGGTCGTAGTGGACTTGTCATCTTTCAGAGGAAATAACAAAAAATCCTGTGTTCCTATGATCTCTCCAGAAGCCAATCAGGTATGAGAATACTTTCTGAATTATGCTTTTTATTCTTCTCAACACATGCATTTCAAGGGGAAAATACTAATAAGCATTTCATTCCAAGAAAAAAAAATAACAAACAAACTATAATGAAGGTGACGTTGTAAGCATTAGCAAATTCTTCAACACAGAAAAAATCCCTACTGTGTACTCACACAAGTTCTCAAGGAGTGTACTTGATCCAGATGCCAAACACATCATAGTGGGTTAGATCATGTTTTTCAGTTTGAGGCTTCACTATAAGACAAAATCTTGCCAAGTGTTCTGCTTTTTTAAAAGTAGATTCTGTATGCCAGATACTATAACATGCTGTTTTTATTTTTAAAATTAGAAAACTTAAAATATAGCAGCCTAAAACTGGTATTCAACCATGATTTGAGCTCAAAAGTTGCATTAAGAGCAACCATATGAACCCAATGGAAAATTAGAAACCAAAATGCAAAAAGTATAACTTGATTGAATATTTTGCCTTCTTTTTTTAACCAGTGAAAGTCTACCTTGGAATTCACACAACAGTCTTTTAGAAATGTCACATTTCTATGCTGAAAGATTTCTGAATTCTCGTATTTCTAATTACAACATCATTAAAATCATTAAAATCATCCATAATTTCCTCTTTTGGGTGGAGCAGTGTTATCAGTGATCAGCAGGCAGAGATAAAAACATGTTCTGAATAGGGTTTCCTTGGTTCCTCCATATTTTTGATTTAAAACAGCAACAAATTATTTATGTGAGTGGGAAAGTCTCCTCCCTTTGTACAGAGAGTAAGTTTGAGAGTCAGGGCCCTTTAAAACATTGTTCAATTACTTTCTCTTTTAAAAATATACATGGGATCATTTTGCCCTTTGATAAGGTAGGTATATAGTTTCCTGTCTTTATCCTATCATCATTTCCACAAGGCACTTCTACAGCTGCTTTAGCAAAACAACAACAATAACAAAAGCATGCATAAAGCATGTGAGCTTTCTGTCTATGCCTTGGAATCCAGACTGACTTTAGTCTTGGCTTCTCCATCAAAAGGTCGGGTTACATTACAAGTCTTTCATCAATTGTTCTATGGTAAGGTCTTTTGTATTTCTGATCTTGATGTTGTTGCTAGGATAGATTTTTTTGTGTGTGTTTTGTTTTGTTTGAGTCCCTCTACTTACTACATTGAGATAAATATGCATATGATGCAGCTTTCATCAGACAGATTTCTGTGCCCTGTGCCTCACAGTAAAGGAAGGTATGTAAATTGACAACAGCAGTTTGCTGCCTCTTCTTTGAACAGATTGGACCCCAAGACAGGCCCTCTGGCACTCTTTCATCCTGCTTCTGATGCTTACTATTGTGGAGTTCTCCCTGGCTTGTTCCTTGCTGTTAACACTAGGAAATCTCACAAGCATTCAAAGGAAAAATGTCAAGGGTCATTAAAAAAAAAATAAAATCTCAGTGTGTGTTTTAAGAAATGTCTTATTGTTGTTCTTTAGAAGATATATGAAACAGAGAACAGGGAAGCTACAAAAATATATAATACCTAATACCAAGCTGTTTATCTTTGTTTGAAATGAAACTTTCATAATTACAAATGCAAAAAGAAACATCAAATATTAGGTGTTCCAGCAGTCTTGAATAATAGAATCATGAATTTTTGATTGTGCAAAAAGACAGCATTAAATTTGTTGCATATTATATTCAATGGACTACCCAGATTACTAAAGAGTAGAAAGCATCTAATTTCAAACTCTTTGGGGAACATTAATTATGTTTTTTACAGTTATGATCTGTCAAGTTTCCCATGAATATATAGCAGCTAATTTAAATTTCCTACACACTTTAGATAGCTGTACCTCGAAAGTAACGCATGTTGCATGGCTGTAATGTGCAGCAGTGGAGAAATATATAGACCATCTGAAGTGTACTTCTACTACCTGTCTCTCACAATGGTACATGTTTGGGAATTCAAAAACTTATTTCCTTCTCTCAGAACTCAATATGTGCTACAATTCTTTCAATCTTTAATGTTAAAAGCCTGACAAATGCTGTGTTTGATGATGCTGCACTACTTGCAACATGTTTATTACACAAGGAAAGGATATTGCATTTGATTTTTTTTTAACGTAAAAGTGATTTTGGTTAAAAAAAAAAAAAAGCCAAGAATTAAACTTTTGTAATTTAATATCTGGAAGCCTGCAGCCATTAGTCTGTGAATATGGTTTCAGAAACAAGTAATCAGGGACTGCATGAATCTATAAGATGTTTCCTATTTTCCTATTTTATACTTCCTCACATTTTCTTCATGTACATCCATTTACACCCAACTGCCACAGTCGACTGTTGCTGAAACTGATCCTAGCTCTTCTGTCAGTTCCAGTCAAAACCATTGCAAGCAACAGGCAGATTCTATCTCCTTTAATACTCAGTCAGTGCTTTTTGGCCCAAACTTACCCCTGCTGAAGCAGTTGTGAGTCAGGTGTAGATTCTTAAAATCATGTTTCTTTCTTGTTAAGAAAAGCATAGAAGTAAGCTGACCTCAGTGGAAGAAACAAATTCTTTATGTTTGTGTGTGGGAAAGTGAACCACTGAAGCACCAAAAAGCAACATGGTGCTGAACACAGGCTATTTATCTTGCTAAATGCACAGTCCAAGTCATACAATCTTTGTTCACTTAAAACTACACTGATTCCAAAAGAAACTGACTACATAATTTCCTTCGCTATGAATAATTCTACTAAATGAATATATTTAATGTGCATGAATATTTATCACTTCTAGCTTATGAGATATTGCTAGTACTGAAATCATTGTGAGAATAAAACAATATTCTACATTTAAAAGTCTTTCTACTATCTCTGTGTCTGTCTATTGTTGAAGAAATTCTACAATAATTTCACTGAACTTGACACTAACATCTGCAGTAGGGTACAGATATCAGAGGAAAACAAATGACATTGAATGGTTTACACATTTCTATTTGCATTAACAAAGCTGGTGTTTCTCACCTTGTTCCTGCCCCAGTAAACTAATAATGCTGAACATAACCACAGTACTTGCATTAAATATAATAGTGGGATATTTTATCTCTCAAAATTTACCAAAACACTTCTTGAAGTTACTGCTTTACAAAGAACATATAATTATGGGATGTTTTGCATCAAATATTCCGCAGAAATTTGTTTGAGATTTAGGAGAAAAGAAATTAAACACATTTTGTTTTCTATCTATTTCAAGGGAGGGCATAATATTTATTGAAGTATATTTAGGAGAAAAAAAAAGGAGCAAGTTCTCAAAATAGAAATGACAATTTTACTGTTTTCCCTAAGAACAGTTTTATATTTATTTACATTTTTTTTCATGTGTGGGTGTGCCTATACATTAAATATCTACACAGTCACTATGCCATATGGAAAAGTCTACAGCATCTAAACTTTACCATAAGGCTGGGTGTTTTTAATGAAGTACAGTTAACATTTGAAAGGTTCAGACTCTCTGATAGAGCTGCTGGGAAGGACAAGAGGCATTGGGCTGTTTGCTTTTTACTTCCTGTAATAAAAACAAAGAGCTTACCAAGCTGTGTTTAATTTTATTGAAGTGATCCAGGAAGCAGGGATAGATCCATCCACAATGTTGATAGGGAAACCAGAGTGTTGATAGAGAAAAAGGATCTGTGTTTTGGTACAACTTTTTAATTCATCACACAACATAGTGTACCATAGCAGACCCTGATAAGATATAGTATATCTGTCTTCTAGTAAATATGCACTAGAAATTCTTTTTAGTTGTATACAGGACCAAATTTTTTCTTTTTCAATATTAATGTTTACTTGCTATAGATACTCAGGCAGAAGATTCCAAACTTTGGTCAGTAGATTATTGACAATCTCTACAGAGATAGCTGGTTCTGTGTGGCCCTACCTGGTCATATCTTACTCTATCTTTGTTTAGGATAGCCAAAATTCTTGTTCCATTAAGGCAATGGCAAAGACATTATCCAAATGGAAAGCAAATGTTATGGGCATCAAAATCTTGTTGAACTGAGGTCAGTAAGTTTTCTAAGTAGCTTCCCTGTCTGAAAGTAATTCTCTTATTCTACCAGTTATTCTAAGGTTGTTTAAACTGTCTTCTGGAAATATATCCTACTAACTGAAATCTAAATAACTGGGGGGTTTGTTATTTAAATTGAGTATGACTGCTTTTAAACGGCATTTGTCTGTATTATGATTGAGCCATATTTGAGAATAATCAATTTTTTTTTCCTGGAAAATATGTGAAATACCATAAGGAAAGTAAGAGGACAAACTTTTAGAAAACTAAAGCTAGGGAAAATTAATTCTGTCTGAACTGCAAACCTAAAGCACCACGGAATGTAGCCCAACTGTACAGATTGCAATTCCATTATCTGAAATCTAGTTGTTTTTTTCATGTATCAAATGTTGAAACTGGCCTCATAACAAGAAGGACTGAAACTAAAATCGTTAAGATGCTTGGGAAATTTGCTAAAGTGCATAAGCAGAGCTTTTGTGTAAATGTTATACTACAGAATGCTAGGTATAACCTGGGAAAGACAAAGTCCTCAAACTGTTGACTTGGTCAAAGCTGCAGCAACGCTTTTCAGTATTTGGCCTTTTCTCCTCCTTCTCTTTCCAGTCAGATCTCAGATGGCAATCATTTAATATGGTATTCTCTACAGAGTGCTCTTCTACTGCCTTGAGTTTTTGCATACTGTTTTGACTCTCCTCAGCATATCCCTCACTCTGGAGTTGCTGTAATTTACACTGCTGAGTACGAAAACTCTCTGTGTCAGAACGGAAGAAACAGAAAAGGCAGTGGAAAATAAAGTACAGCCATCCTAGTTATGCTTCTTAAATTATACTGTCTCATTCTCTGTTCCTTCTCTTTTGCCAGTCATGTCAGCCTTTAACTGCCATTTATCTCAGTGGTATCTTTAGGTCTTACTTTCTTCTGGGTTTTTTCATTATGAAGTCCAATGGGTTCTTCTTGTTTAAATTCTTCAGGTTGCAGGACAATCAACTTCTTGAATATCTGTGAGAAAATGCAGATCCATATATCATTAAATTCCTACAAAGATTTCTCCAAACTGATTTCCAATGAGCTGCTCGTAATTAATATTTTAAAATCATTTGTTATTCTTTATGCACATAAAAAATGAAACAACCTCAAATGAAAGAGCAGCATGCTTGTATATCTCAGTTGATAATTTACATAATTACATTGCTTTAAATCACAAGTTTCTCTTTCATTCCCTGCTGTTCATTATATCTATTATTTTGTCATCAAGTAGAATTGTTTGAAAAATGTCTTCCATGTCTTACATTCTTCCATGAAAAAAATATGTTTTTTCTAATTGTGATATATGGTAAAGTTTAAAACGCAATTTGATTAAAGTTTTAAATGGTAGGACTCACAGAGAGGTAAAGGTCTTTATTTTTTCAAGAGGAAAATTGTCAAGATCTGTGAAATATTAAGGAATGGGGATAATTAAAACATTACTAACATATAACAAGTTAAAAACATCATTAAAAGAGGTGAGAAAGAATAATTCCACCTCAGTACATAAGTTTGTACATATGTAGACAATCTTTTAAGCATACCATATTTCTGGTGAATTTATTACAGTATAATAATATACTTTCATTACAGAAACTTACTTTTGACAATCAATACCCTATTTCTGTAGAACATTAAATTCAGTGTCAACTGAAATGTTGGAACATTCTAGTTGACTGGTTCTTAAATATTGTTCCAACCCTTCTCTTGAATTTTTATATATTCTTACATCTATTTGCTCAAAAGTGGTTTTAGAAAGAAAAGTATCATTTTATCTCACCTATATAAGACAGCTGTCTCAGATTAATAGTGACAAAATGAATAAAGCCCCGTAGGAAACACTAACGTATGCATGTGCTTTCTACAGGAATTGATCTGCTATTCAAAAAATCGGGATTAGTTTCAAGAATATTATGTGCGCTTGAAGGAAAATCCAACTGCACTCTCAGCATGGGCAGAAGGCCCACTCTGAGGTGGAATCACTGTCATTCTTCAGCCCTGCTCAAAAGGAGCTGAGGAAATCAGAGGTGACCAAGAGCTGGCACAAAGTTCACTTTTGTGGGGTTCAGTGTGGGAGTGTATAACCTCAAGACACACTTTTATAGACATCTGTTTCAAAATGTTTCCATGACAAAATACAATATCATCTGGATTTGAGCTGCAGTGTGAAACACCTCTTATTCAGCATTTCATCAATGTTAATGTGAAGGTAAGAAGAATCAGCTGGGGAAAAAAAAAGTATGGAGAAGAAGAAAATTCAGATCCTAATTTCTTCTACTTCTGATTAAAATTAAGTTCCTTCTCTTACTAGTCATCAGATGAAACAATGTTAAAAAGGTATCAATAAATATCTTGACAGCAGTCCTCCAATGTAAAGGACCTACCTCCTGCAGGTCCTTGGAACACTAGAAGAGTTAACACTGTAAGGAGCAGGAAAAGGAAAAAGGGTAGAGGAGGCCTAATCTCCTCTTGAAGAGGATATCAATTATCTTTCTCTTGAGGAAAGGAATCAGGAACCCATTCTATTTCTTATGCCCTATTCACAATCTTGTCCTTCCTTAACAGCTAATGCGTATTGCTGCCCATACCAACACTGCCATTGTACTCTCCAAGTCACTGTTCATTACCTTTTACATTTTGTCATAATAACCACATGATCACTTACTTACAGGTATGTACTTTTCCATTGAAACTATAAGATTAAAAAAAAAAAAAATCATTCAACTGAAATTCATTCAACACGTTTCAAAAGTAAAAACATAATTTGAAAAGAAAACCCTGCAATTTTTTTTTCTTATTAATAAGTCAGTCAATCCCTAAGATGGTTTTTCATAATAATTATTTAGAGACATATACAAATGGCTACTTTTCCTGGTTTTGAAACCTTCTTCTTCAAAAGAAAAAAATTAAAAAGTGGGGTTTTTAGTTTAAACAGAGTTGTACATTTATTAGATGAGAATCAATAGAGTCTTAAAAGAGCCCTGAGTCCTGTCTGTTTCTAGATTTTTTTTTTCTTATGGGTAGGAAAATGTATGAAGTTAAATAGGGAGAGAAAGAGGGAGAGAGAGGAGGGAAAGAAGTGAAAAAGAAGGAGAGGAAGAGAACAAACATGCACTTATCATCATGCTTAATAAATGCACATAGAAAGTCAAATAATGTTTTGGGGAAAAATAGATTTTTTTTCATTCAGATGTATTAAAAAAAAAACCAAACAATTTATTTGTTTTTTTAACAGTGGAATTCATTTCACTCAAAATACCTGTGTATGTATATCCATCTACCTGAAGGTAACCTTTGTAATTTTGATAGTTTTGCTTCTTTTCATTTTTTTTTCTTTGCGGAAACAAATGTAATAGTACAAGAAAATGTTAAATTGAAACATGTCTTTGCTGGAACAGGCCATACAAGTTTATGTCTTACAGAAGAACCTTAAGATTGTCCACTAGCAAAACATGTTTCCAGACATGTTTCCAGATGTCTACTTTGATAGCAGGTTTGTCAGGAGTTCAGTGATATTTCTCACGTGCAGTCCAAACAGTCCATTCTGTTTTCCAAGGGTGTGCTAACATGAAATTAAACCTTCTTTATGTTTCCACACTCACTCTTTAGATATTAATGTAGATATTTAGATATTTATGTAGGTATTGCAGCTGATTTAGTAATGATCCTTCAATCCCAAGGCAGATATAGGCCTGGATGCTTAGTAGTGGTGATTTGTGCTTATTTATAGTCAAGCTTAGCTCCACTCTTTGTAGAGGAGAAAAAATTTAAGATAGAGGAAAATTGATTGTGTTGATGATCCTGATAAAATTTACCTAGTAATTTTCCCCCTTTATAGTGATTTTTTTTATATTTTAAATTAATTTAATTCCACAATTGTGTTAACAATTCATATTTTTTATTCTGGGGTTTTATTGTCCTACTTTTACATCCAGATTTGGAGTAATGGAGAGGAATGATATTCCTGTGTTGTGAAAACATCCAGGTATATTGAAGTCTGTCTCTCCCTTCTATAATACATTTCCTTTGTTATTCAGACAATCTACAAAATGTAGATCTACATCCTGCACAACATTGGAGATGAAAAGTGTAGACATCATGATCTTGTTTTAGTTGACAATCTCAACTCCCTTTGAAGAGCTTCTGCTCATTAAAAAGAGAAACCATCTATTCATTGCTCAATTAAAGAACATGATACAGAGACTGTTAAAATTGTGGAATATAAGTCAGCCATTTGAGATAAAATATATTATTGCTATTACTAATACTATTACTATGATATAGAAACTGAAACCGATATTTCATTCTTCAAATTTCTTTTCTACCAAAATTTATTAGCTATCTGATTGCATATATAGTAAAAACACATCTCCTTTCAAAGGAAAAAAAAAAGAGACAGACCAAATTAAAATATCTGTTTAATGTCAAATGAAATGATTTAAATATTTTATTTGACCTTTTATCATCCATGAGTGCTAACTGGATGCAGAATTAAGAAATAATTAAGAAATAATTTTACCTATTCCCTAATCTTCAGTTTTACTTCTATGTCTGTCAGCAATTTTGTTCAAATTCTTCAATAGCATTTAGATTTTATGTCATATTCAAATTGGGGAAAAGGGGTCACAGAAGAGCAAATGCTAAGTGGAACATTTGGCAGAAGGCTAGTGTCAAGTTGTTAATGCTTTCCAGATTAGTCATATGATCATAAAAGTCCTACCAGAAACTCATATGTCACAACATACATCTGAAAGAGATTTGGCAAGTCTGGTTTTGCTTCCTTAACAGTATCTTATCTGTCTTCCTTATATTCTACCTCCCTTGTTTAATAAATTCCCTCCTCTTTTACACACATAGAATGTCAGAAATATTTTCTGTGTCTGCCTTCAGTGTAAATGTAATGGGATGGCAGGACATAATAAGTGTTTAAACCTATCATAACTTCTCTGTATCTCTAAATTTTATTTGCTTCTTGTGCACAGCCCCTTAAGCTGAGCTACTTCCAACATCAAAATGTGATGAATTTCACACCACCTATTTTTGAACCAACTCATGGAATTTTGTTCTAGGCAAACCTCAGCTGAACTACTTTTTCTGGTAAATGTGATTAGAATAAATTATACTTTAGTTGCCTACAACTGTAAATGTTTTAATATAGTTTTTCTTAGTACGTGAGTCAGTACTGTCTTCTCACCACTTTCAGTTTCTTTCTAAGCAATTGCCATCTCTCCAACTGATAAAAAGACCTGGTTTAATTACCACTCTGTCCTTCAGAGCTCATGTGTATTATCAATAATGATACATACTGCCAAAGAGGCAAGTGTATTTTTTAAAATGTATTTTTGTTCAAAAATTTAGCACCAAACCACACCTACTTTGACTATTTTTGGGGCAATAGTATGAACTACATGGGATGTACTATCCTTTATCTTTATAAATACTGTTGCATGGTTGGTTTGTTTGCTTGTTTTTATTTAAACACTTATTCTGAATAATCTTCAAAATTTTAAAACACTTCTATTTAAGGGCTACATCCTTAAAAAAATCTTAAAAAAAAAAAATTTCAATGCCTCTGTGCACCCTCTGTATATATTCTCTGTTCATTATGATTACTGAACTTTGACAATTTATTTACTTTCTAGACTGACTTCACTTGTGAATTAGAACATGTGAGTCTGTATTGGGAGATCAGTGTGAAATACATCTAATGAAGCAGTAAAGCCACAGTCTAAATCTCTGTATGTGAGTTGGTTATTCTATTCTTCTGTTTTACTCCATGAAAAGGCAAAGCATATTTGGATGTGGTTCATCTAAAATAGGTCAGTTTAATTAAGACCTACAGGAGATGTGCAAAGGAGATAATACATTTTCTAAAATATGTATATGATAAAGATAATAAAGAGGACTGTCTTAGAAGTTCTTTTCGTTTTACCTATAAGTTTTTTTTCTTTCATTAAACCAGTGAGCTGAGCAAATGAACAGATCTCCCACCTGATAAATATGGCACCACGGGTTCTCTTTCTCACCAACTGGAGTAGCACAGGATAGCTAACACACCTTAAAAACATTGGATATTGCCAAGAGGCTGAGACCTACTATCTGTCTATTCTGGTATCTTGGCCCTATTTCAGACTTTTTAGAGAGGGATATACAAATCTCTGTAGTAGATTTATCATGAGTATACATATCACAAGGTAGTTTTACTTTCATTGACAATACTTAAAGGATAGTTTTTGTTTTTTTTTCCCCAGAGAAGACAATTTTCTCTATCTTTTACTTAAAAGCTCAATTTGAGCGCACTATTGACCTCAGTTTCAGCACAGATTTTGACATTTTTACCTGATGGCTTTAGGAATGATAAACCGTGATTTGCAGAGCTTGAAATAACAGCACAGGACAAATGTCTTCATGTATCCCTGTTTTACAGGTTTTCAAATCAAGCAGTTCAGTATGTATTGAACGTTAGTACTACTGGGAGAAAATAAATAAAGCAGGGATCACATAAACCACAAAGAACACTAGTAATATTTCAGTCATTTGTATGCAAGCAACCATTTAAAATGTCAGTATATGCTATCTTCTGAGACCTGTAATAAAGTCATAGTTTTGCAATTTTCTCAGTGCAAACCTTAGTGCAGATTAATGATATGAAAGTCAATGGAAATCACTTTCTAAAGGACAAAAGAAACATTAATTATACATTAAATTTTAGAGTTATAGAATAATAATACAAATTGTAAAATGTCTATTTTCTGGCTAAATAAAGGTGGAAAATCTGTGTATTTGTTCACAAATCATTCTCCGTGAGGTTACCCTTTTGGCAGTGTTCCAACTGCCACCTGAAATCTCTCATTTGAGTCAATAATTTTAGACTCACATTGATTATGTAATGATGACCAGAAAACTATATGTATTTCTTCTGAATGCTTTAGGGAGAATCCAGGAATCTGAAGCACTTGATACCTGCCAACTTAAAATACATACAATTATAAACAGACTGACCAGTTCAATAGTTGAAATTTATATATCCGTTGAAGATATATGACTCTATATGCTTTCTATTTCAGCTATATTTTTCCATTAATTTTTTAATACCACCCATGCCTATATGTCTGCTTTTCTGCTTAAGTAATTTACTTTTGATTTCTTGGTAACACAGACAAATGAGGTAGAGAAGCATTTATATGCAGTTAATTTTGTAAAATCATTGCAAATTTCTAGGTATGGCACATTTGCCCCTAAACATTATGCTTTTGTTAATGTTTTACTGACCTTCATTTTGATTGCTTACCATAATAGCCTATATTGAAACTGCATGGGCAACCTTTAAAAATAATAGTGCCAATGTCAATCACACAAAAACAACACTCAAAAACCTTCTGCAAAATGATCAATTAAAGCCTAAGTACAAATGTGATGTAGCTAGGCAGACTGACTGAATTTACAGCCTCCAAAGCAAAGTATACAATTAGCTTCAAATGCCAAACTTCACATGCCATTAAAGTGGTTGTATATTAAAAACAACAATAAAAAAAATGTAGTGAATTCTGCATTCATGATGAGTAGACTTAAGAATTTTGGTGAACAAAAGCTATTCTGCTACACTCATTTGCAAAGGATATAATTAGTTGTTCTTTCACTTTCTTGGATAAAGATGGCACATATGAAAAATAATAGGCTGTCAATAGCCAAAAGGGTTACAAGTATAATTTTAACAAAGGAATATATTTAGGACAACAACAACAGATTTCAGCTGAATACATATAGTATTTCAGAAGATTTTATGCCAAGAAAGATGTACTTGCAATTTATATGATATGTGGTATTTCTGCTTTGTTTATTTTATCCCTCTTGTTCTAAAAATTACTTCAGTGACAGTAGCATTTTGGTACTGCATGTGCTGCAGTTTTAGGGGCAGAAAGTTGTTACAGCAAAAATACACCTATAACTTAAAGAATGGTAAAGACTGTTTTGTGTGCACATACCGCACAACCATACACACACCAGGTATTTTAAAAGTTGAAAAATACGTTGAAAAATTCGTGTTGGCATTCATTCCACTCTGTGTCCACGACTGTGACAGTGTAACAAATTAGAAGAAATAAAGTAAGTCAAAAGTGAGAATAAAGATCCAGGATTTCTGTCCAAATTTTAATTACAGTTAACATTATGGTCTTGTGGATTCATATTCAGGAGTCCGTATTTAAAGCAAATTGTTTTGCTTCCTGACTAAAAATGACATATTTGTGAAGGAAACCAAAAGGAATATTTTTATTTCATTTTTCTTGCTGATTTTGCAGCTATAGTCCTCAAAGTAAATGGAAACTAAAGACAAATAAATAGTTGTTTCATTTAGCATCATGGATGATCAGGATAGACAGGAATTTGTAAAAATTACCTTTTTTCTAGTAAAATGTTTTATTTGATTTTAAACCCAGAAATTTTTCATGGATCTTGGAAGTAAAATTGTTTTTGACCCCTGTGGTAGTATTTCTAGACAAAACAGGGGGAGCGGGAGAAGACCTGTTTGCCCTGCAGCAAACAGCAAACCCCATTTTCGGATAATTTTTAAAATGTTTTGCACTCAGGATTTAAACATGAGTGTTTCTATTAGAAGTATTCATCATTAGATAATCAGTTAATTAATGAAATATTTTAAACTCTATCAGCATATTTCAAGTGAATGTCCTGAACAATTTGATTTTCTGTAGTTAATATCTGTATGTTGTTTAAAAAAAAATCCTATCTTTTCTATATGTGATATTGTAGATTTTCATGGCTTTAAAACTTCATGGATCGCAGAGTAAAATATTTTACCTTTCTCTGCAAATCGCTGTCTTTCACTGTACAAAGACAAATGGGGAAGAGAATAAAAGGCCTCCCAAAAGAAATTTAAAAGTCTTAAATGGCATTGTTAGGTCTACAGGGAGATGACTAGGTTGCTGACTTACCCCTGGTTTGAGGTCATGCTGCAAAACAGAAAGTGATGAGCTGCTGGAGACATTCCCTGAGAAACTGGTGGTGTACATGGCACACAACCATGCTGACAGAGGTTAATAAAAGCATCGTGATGAAAAACTGAATGTCATAGGGGAAATTATTTTACAGATAGCTGGGGACATGGGTGGCAGAATTATAATAACTGGCAGAAGCAAGTTATTATCAGTATTAGCAGCTACTGACAATAATAACATATAAAGGCAAGATTGCCTAAATAAATATATTCTGGTATGGTAAGTATATTTTGGTATGGATGTAGTGAACCTGGGAAAATGTAATAGGGGCAGGTTGTTTATATAGGAGATAATGTGGACAGAGAAAGGGAGGTATGAGGGCAATGAAATGAAGCATGAGAAAACAGGAAAGGAGATAATAAAGTGTGGAGATAACATAATTTGGTCTGGCTGCAGATACCTGCTTCAAAACTCTGAGTTTAATTATTGTAACTGAAGCATGAAAATTAGTCAAACATACTTCTGACCATGCCACATGTGTTAAACCTCTGTCTATAACCAGTAGCAGGGGCAAGACTAAGTGAAATGCATACCTCGGTTAGAAGGAGGATGCCCAGGATGGTGATCAGACATCCTTATATCACTGTGTCAATGCTCATTCTAGGCTTGATTTCATCAGCATCTTCCCAACCACTTCCCAGCAGACATCAAGATGGATTCTTTCAAGAAGCAGAGCAATTCTCTCCTCTTGCCCCATTTGCAACCCTTCCTCTGCCTTCACCATGTGAGAAAAAGGAAAATGAATGGGTTTTCTTTCAGTGACTCGTTATCAACTAGTGCCACTGAGCGGTTTGCTATTTATCCAGCTACTCTGAACTAGGATAAATGTTCAATCTCAATTTTGAAGAATCCAGGAAGTTACTGTATTTCATTTTTTTGTGAACAACAAGGTAACCTTCAGTTAAGAAGGCTGAATCTACTTATTTCACACGTTCAGTATTTTAAGGAGACAGAGTCTCAGTTTTCACTACATTCATATAACTGCATCTCCACAGACACCATTTTTATCTAACAACTACCACTTGGACATTTAGCGAATCATTACCAAGAAATGACTAGCCATCCAGAACAGTAATATATAATCTCACCATAGAGAGATTAATTCACATTAAAAAAAAAAAAAAAATCAGACAATATATCAACTATAGAAAAAGTGTCTAACTATGTCATCCTGAACCCTCTTATTCCCTAGTTGTTCTACCATAACAACTAAGTCTCTCTAGTCCCTGTTTAATTATCTGAGCTTTGTCTTATACACTTCATGCTGTCCATCCTACTTCCAATTCCCCTCCATACTCCAGCCATACAAGTTGTATGACTTCTAGACAGGTAAGAGTCTGATTGTTCTGCAGAACTGACCTGTACATACTGACTTGTTAGCTGCAAAATTTGTCAAGCAAAAATGGAAAGTAGTAATAGACTCATTTTATCTGCTTATCAAGTGAATTGGTAGGATTTATTTTAGTTTAGTTAGACATTGTTTTTCACAAAAACTTCATATTTTTGAAACTTCAGACTCTCTGTCAAATTTGGTTGAAATTAGCCAGAGTCCACCTATTAAGGAGAGTGGCTGATTAAGGAGAGAAAGATTACAGAGCAGTTGTTTATGTCTTTGTTTTCTCTGAGAACTGTTCCAAATGTTTGCCTTTTTTCAATGACATTCAGCTAATGCATTGTAATTCATGCTTGGCATTGACTTCACCTAAAGGCTCTTGGATATCACTGTGAAGAGCAGAGTAGAAAACTCTTAACAGGGACAAAAGGAAGGAACCCTAAGCCACTCAAAAAAAAAAAAAAAAAAAAGAAAGAAGGAAAAAAACCTGTAAATAAATAAATAAAAGCACTTCCAGTTCTTTAATCTTATTTTAACCATAAGAGTAGATGAAATGGTTCAAGACACAGGAACTAAGCCTTGGAAAGAAACATCAGCAATAATAAAACATCAGAGGACATGAAGCCCCAATTACATAATGCTACTGGTCAATACAAAGATGGTCATGGGTTTCTATGCTAACTAGGGATGCATGTGATATGTGAAGGATGGATCTGATAAATAATTTATTTCACCAGGGCAAAACGAGGACTTCCTTAGGGCAGTTACAAGGGCGCACAGCAAGCTCACTACCTTGGAATTCAAGAGAGCAGACCTTGGCCTCTTCAGAGATCTGTTTTGTTGAGTACCATGGGATAAATCCCTGGAGGTAAGAGGGGTCCAGGTAAGCTGGTTGACATTCAGAAATCACCTCCTCCAGTGCACAGAAGCAATGCACACCAACAAAGAAAGCTAGGCAAAAATGCCGGAAAGCCTGTGTGTACGAACAAGGAGCTCCCGGACAAATGAAAAACCAAAAAGGAAACCTTCAGAGAGTAGAAGCAGGGACAGGTAGTCTGTGAGGAAACTGAGAGAATGTTCTAGCAGCTATTCATCATACTAGGAAACCTAAAGCCCTGATAGAACTAAATCTGGACAGAGGCATGAAGGGTAACAAGAAAATCTTTTATAGGTACATGGATACTAAATGGAAGAATAGGGAAAATGTGGACCCTCTCTGGAAAAAAACCAGGAGATTTATTTACTCAGGACATTAAGAAGGCTGAGGTATTCGACGATATTTTTGTCTCAGTTTCGGCAAGATGTTTTGTCATTTTGTCAGGTTTTGGCAAATGCTCCAGTTACACCACCTGAATTGCAAAAGACAAAGGCAGGGAATGGGAGAATGGAGAACTGCCAACTGCAGGTGAAGATTGAATTTGAGCACATCTAAGGGACTTGAAGATGTACAAGTCCATGGGACCTGATGAGACATACCCATGGGTCCTGAGGGATCTGGCAGAGGAAGTGTCTAAGCCAGTAGCCATCATATGGATTTGATGAAAAGACCACTCAGCGAATAAGAAATTGTCTGGATGGTCATACTCAAAGAGTTGAGGTCAAAAACTTAATGTCCAAGTGGAGACCAGGAACAAGTGGCATCCCTCATAGGTTGGTACCGGGACTATGTTTTTATAGTGTCTTTGTTGGCAACATAGACAGTGGGATTGAGTGTTCCCCAGCAAGTTTGCTGATGACACCAAGCCATGTGGTGCAGTGACAGGTTGGATGGAAGGGATGCCATCCAGAGTGACCTTGACAGGCTTGAGAGCTGGGCCTGTGCAAACCTTATGAAGTTCAGCAAGGCCAAATGCAAGGTTCTGTACCAGGGTCAGGGCAATTCCAAGCACCAGTACAGGTTGGGAGGAGAATGGATTGAGATGAGTCCTGGGGAGAAAGACTTGGGGTTTTTTGTGGAAAAAAAAAGCTCAATATGACTCAAAAAAGCTCAATGTGCACTTGCAGCCCAGAAGATCAACTACATCCTGGGCTGCATCAAAAGAGATGTGACCAACAGGCCAAGGGATGTGATTCTCTCCCTCAGCTCTGCTCTTGTGAGATCCCACCTGGAGTACTGCATCCACATCTGGGGCCCTCAATAGAAGGAAAACATGGACCTATTGGAACAAATCCAGAGTAAAACCACTAAGTTCACATGACTGGAACACCTCTCCTACGAAGACAGGCTAAGAGAGTTGGGGTATTTCAGCATGGAGAAGGCTCTGGGGACACCATATAGCAGTCTTCCAGCACCTAAAGGGGGGCCACAAAAAGGTTGGAGAGGGACTTTTCATAATGGCATGTAGTGATAGGACAAGGGGAAATGGCTTCAAACTGAAACAGGGTAGATTCAGATTAGACATTAGGAAGAACTTCTTCATATGAGAGTGGTGAGGCACTGAAACAGGTTGTCCAGAGAGGCTGTGGACTCTCCATGCCTGGAGGTGTTCAAGACCACGCTGAATAGGACTTTGACGAACCTGGTCTAGTGGAAGGTATGTCTTCCCATGGCAAGGGAGTTGGAACTAGATCATCTTCAAGTCCCTTACAAGCCAAACTATTTTATGATTCCACAATTCTATGAAAAGTGGGGGGTTCACATTCGAATTTTAAGTGATTTTTTACAATTACATGAATAAGGATTAGGGAAAAAACCCTTTATAACTGTAATAATAAAAAATATCAAATTATCAGAATATATTATATGATCCATTTCCTTAGTTTATATTGCAGTAGAAAAGATATAAAGCAAAATAAAACACATGCTTTTAAAATATATTTTTCTTTCTTCCTTACCACTGAATGAAGAACAAGAAAATATATTTTTTAAATTTCAGCTGGAGAGAGAGAGAGAGAGAGATGTATTTGGGATTATTTTTTGTGTGGCTAAACAATACACTGACATTTTTACATGAACTTTGATAGACCTCCAATAATTGATCTCAATGATCAGTAAAGATACTGAAATATTGTATAAATGATAAATATTTTTACAGTAACTAGGGGGAGAGAGAGAGGGTAATCCTGTATGCAGTGTAGGATGTACTATTAATAGAACCAAATGAATTCTCCATGACTACATTCATATTATGCTGTAAAATGTAATCATATGACAAGTGTCTAGGAAAAAGGGCTATGGAACCAGATCATCAACAAATAGACTTTTGAAATAGGTAGTACACATTGCATATTTTTCCACTAGCAAAATTGCTATAATTAGAAAGTAAACCTCATGACTTGGTATGCATAATATTATATTTGTATTGATACACAGAAAATTATTTTTTTCATTTAAACCTTAAAAAAATATTAATTTATGCCTTCATACAATATCATGAAATATGAGTTACTGCAAAAGCAATCAGTTTAGACAGCTCATTAATCTTTTTCATACAAATATTGTGATCCCTCTATCAATGATTTTTGTGTGTATGATTTAAAGATCAAAGAAATGATAACTACTTTCCATGACAGCTTGAGATACAATGTGCTCTGCAACATGATGAACAATTAAATTCTGATTTAATTTCTTTTATTATTTTATGGTAACATAACATTAACAAAATAAATATGCTTTGATTGTGCTGTGGGGGTGAAGCAGTCTCCTGCCTTTGAACTACATTCACGTATTTGCTGATACTAACCAGATTTCTAACCAGTCTAAATAATTTGTATTGACACAATATACTTTCACAGCACTTAAAATTATATCTTCACCGCCCTCATTTTATAATGATACCCAAACTGGTTCTCATGAAGAAATCTTGTATACCTCAAGCAATGCAGTTCCTCCTAGAGTATTTTAAGTGACTGCTTCCAGTAAAATTGGCTCCAGTATTTGAGTCAGCTTGTTCAGAATTTTATAATTTTGGTATTTCCAAGTGGCCCTACTTTGCTAAATGCTATGATAGAAATATTTCCACTACTTCCAGTAGATTTTGTTCTACAGTCTGAACACCATATAACAATAAATTGCATACACATGATATAAACTACATGGAAACTCATTTTTTATTTTTTTCTTAATATACTAGACGTTGACGTGTTTGCTAAGATCAAGTCCCTTGTTTGATTTGGAAGGCTGGGAAGAGTATCTATAGTTATCAGTATTCATTGTAATGATGTTTCTGAGCTTTTTGGGGCATTCCCTTTGGATGCACTCAATTTTTTCTACATAGATATAATACACAGAAGGTGATGAAAACACATTACTACTTGTGCTTATGCCCATTGCCTCACTTCCTGTGACTGAAAACCACCAAAGGGAATCTGGTTCCATTTTCTCCATACTCTCCTATTATGTTGTTGGGGACAGGAGTCTGCTGTCCTCTTATACTTCCTCTTTTAAGGCCCAAAAATTTACCCAGCCTCTCCTTGTATATATGCTCCAGCCTCCATTAATCACCTTGGTGAATCTCCGATGGACTCACAGAACTAGCTATTGCTCTTGCTATTACTCTTGTACTCTCAACAGGAGCACACTGTTGACTTCAGCAACTCGTCCTCCAAGACTTTTGTTATCATTACTGTTCTCCCCACACCCGTGCTCCTCCCCTTCCTGTTGTTTTTCTCCAAAGTTGCTTTCCAGACAGTCAACCCATTCTCCCTTTGATGTTCTGCATGGGATTATTCCACCTCAGGTGCAGACTTTCCACTTTCCTTGGTTGCACTTCCAGATGCTCTTTTCAGTCCATTTCTCAGACATGCGGGGGTTCTGCTACATCACAGGCCTGCTCCCAGAGTGTCAGATGCTCTTGTCCAACTTGTCATCATCTGCAAATGCTCTGAGAGTATACCCTCCCTATTCTGGAAATAAAACGAGTTGAAAATTTTTTAGTATAATGACATAGGCAATTAGTATAAAAACTGCATCCTAAATAGAAAAAAACGTGTCTAACAAAATGAAATTTATATGTATCGCATGCATAACTATATGTGGTGCTACTGTATCTTCCATGTTCTTTGGCATCTGTATCTATTTGTAGGTATCAATACACAGTTAGTAAAAACAATTTATAACAAGTTTTCATTTGAAAATTAAAACAGTTTTCAGTACTTTATTTTAACTCTCCCCAGGAAAAGATATTGAAGGTATAACTCCTATGAAATGGGTAATGTCCTTTATTGTGAGACACAAATGATTCTTTTCTCTATTGCGCCATTGACAATGTGAACTCTTTAACTAAAATTGTTTTATAAGCTTTTCTAAGGTGAAGTGTTATAAAAACAGTCACTGAGCAATAAACACACTGGATGTTCTGTCCTATAATCTTTTTAGCTATAATTGTGCCTAATTTCACCAGTTTGTTCCAAGAGGAAAACTGAAAGTAATCAGTAGTTTTCAATACCTTGCAAAACAAAAGTGCTCTGTAAAGAAAGGTCAGAACATTTTCACCCAAAAGGAGTGTCTGCTTTTTTTCGGATGTTGTTTAATTTGTATGTTAATATACAACAAAACTATAGCTTTTTACCCACTCTTTTCCCAGCTCACTTTTCTTGAGTAGTTTGGACGAAATAGCTAACATATGCCACAGCATGTATTGGAGGAAACAATGACATTTAGAGCTATGTCTAGCTAGAATGTAGTTGTCATAGGGAGTTTTAATTTGTACGCAAATTGAACTTACTTATTCATACTTTAAACATGATTAGTCAAACTTACTATATGCTGCAATGAGCATAAACAGAATTAAAATTCTGTCTATTCATTTTTTGGCCTACTGTGATTCATTAAGCAGCACCAATGAAGAAATAAAGTAAGGCCTAAGTTCCAGAGATAGAATTTTCAAAATCACAAAAAATAAGCAATTTTTACACTGGATACTTACATAATTGAATGCTAAAATTACCACAAATCTACACAAACAAATGCATCCTTAACAAAACAGAATTGACAAGTGCACGGTGTTTGTTTTTGAGAGGATTTTGATGCCTAAAGAGCTCAAGGAAGAAATCACATCCTTAAACCTTAAACCATAAACATATCCCATCTGACAGTTGGATATACAACTCATATAACACAGTGATCCTTCCACAATTAAACTATCTTTACTAAGAAGGGTCCAAGCAATCATTAATTGTTTAAATTGCAATAGTCCCCAAAGTAGTGAATGTCTGTCTTCCAAAGAGTAATAGATTCTGCCCCAACAAGTACAAATTCCAAAATATGAATGCAACTAAGCAATTTAAAAAAAAAAGTAACAGAGGCTTACTTGATTATACTCAGGTAGTCTAACAAACCAAACCAAACCAAACCAGACCAAACAAAACAAAACAAAAAAACAAAAACAAACAAACAAACAAAACCCCCAACAAAACCAAAAACAAACAAACAAACAAAAACCAAAACGCATCTCCCCTTCCCAAAAAGCTCCACCAAACACAAACAAGTTTTCAGGTTCCTTGAGATTTTTGATTCACATTCGGAAACAGTATTCAGTTTCAGTTAAAATATTATTTTAATAGCAGAAGTATGATTTCATGTACTCAACTGGAGCGGAAAAGGATAGATTATTTCTGATATAAATAATTTGTGATACAGTATTAATTTATCATTAATTCAGTAGTCCTTTTATATTTCAACCCTTAAGAAGAACCCAGTAAAGGAACCAAAATTCTAGGAATACAATGAAACTATCACCACACTTCTGTTTCAAATGCTATGCATGGATCTGCCAAAAGAGTACTTTAAACTACAGAAAAACAGAACTTAGGTGTTTTATTGAGTTCTTTTATGAAAAAACAGAGGAATAGCAATGACAGATTTTTGTAATTCAACAGTTATATTAGTTTTGTTTGTATACATCATATTCTCAGAAAACCTGAAATCTATAGGCAGAAAAAAATACTCCAAACTCAAAATTCATGGTGATTAAGTAAACAATAAGTACTGTCCAAAACCAATAGAAAATATCAATTATCCCTATTCCCCATATTAAAACATCTTTTGAATCTAGTGATACTTATAGTAGCATCACTTCTAGTACATTCAACAAGAATTAAATCTGAATATTTTATAATATCAAACCATAACTCATTACGATGAAAGTAGGTGTTCCTAAACAGCAGAGAATTATAAGATCCAGATAAAAATGTAGGAAGACAATTTTGAATTAACTCTGGTATGGATTGCCAAACAATCTTGGCACCTCAAATACTTTTCTGCACGACAATTATTTGTTAGATAGTAATCAGAAAGTTTAGACCATTATATCAAGACATCGTTAGTGGCAAAAGATTGCAGAGATTATTTTTGTCATGGTTCTGCTAAGAAGCTTTCTCTGTTTTTTGGAAAAAAATAGCAAGCATGGAGTTAATCAACAGTTAAAAAAAAAGAAAAAAGACCTTCTTCCCCTGAATCTACAAGTAAAGCTTCTGTAAATAAGAATAATCAACGGCAATTACCAATAATTTACTCCCTAGGATTGTTGAAAAATACTATACAGAAATCTGTCATAACCCTGCCCATTGATTAAAATACCAGTGAGAAACACATTGTGGGACAATGCGTATCAGTATAGATTGTTGTTAATTGCCTTCTGTTGTAACCTCTATACACAGCAGGTCAGATTGTGGTCTCACATACGTCCTTGTAATCTCAGTGAAGTTAATGATTAATGATTTGCATGGGCATATCTGGAAGAAGAGCTGGGCTTTGAATAGCCAGAGACGCTGCAGTTTGACATACACAAGTGAGCTCTGTCTTACCATGCATGTGATATAGTTTTCAATCTTTATTCTAATTAAAAAAAAGTAAAGTAGAATCCCTAGAGACATGCAATATCTTAGCCTTGTTTTCAGAATTATGAGGGAACAGTATAGCACATTTTCCCTTCTACAAGTAGACTTACTTGAGATTCTAAACCAAGTGTTTTAAACCAAAATGAGCCCATATGCACCCTTGGAGAACCAAAGGGATGGAGGAAGCCAAAGAAATAGGAACTCTCCATGGAAAAAAGCCAATTTGGTTTTGTTTGTTGCCACTAAATATTTAAGGACCTTTCAATTTTAGGAATCATGCAGCCTTTTACCCCATTTGCAGGTCCCTGCATCATATATAGTTTTAGAATTCTTGGATTGATAGTAATGGAAGATGAATTTTTAAAAATGGCAGACTTTTAAAGGAACAAGCAATCTGCGTATCCCAAATTGCATTTTCTGTTTGATTATCTACCTTTCTATATGACTCTGTCATATTCTCACACAACCTATTTACTCTTGTCCAGTCTTCCGCTCTGGCTGAAGAGCACAAAGACTATGTAAGTACATGAGATTTAAGAAAAGAAAAAAAATCCTTTAACCTTATTCATCTTTTTCTTTGACTGTGACATGGTCTTACTAGATACATCATATGTAGGAAATAAAAGAAAGATATTTAAGTTGTTGGAACAAATCTGCAATGCATATGCAGTTTAGGAAAGGAGAATTGTTTGAGCTGTCTCTGACATCATACCTTCAGAAATTAAAATTTAAGACACAATTACATGAAATTTATGTTTTGTAATCACCATATCAGTAATTTTCCCCATTGGTCTAGCTCTCACGTTTCCCTCCAGTCTTGTGGTTGGGGTTATTAGGTGGGGTTGGTTTGTTGGTTTTAGGTGGATTTTTTCTTTTTCCCCTTTTTCTTTTGTAAAATATTTGCACAAACCCAGAAAAGAATCCACTTCTGTTTCCTAATTCTTAGGACACCTGTCTTTGCTGATATTTCTTGTTGCTGTTTTAAGCTTGGAATGTCTTCTAGAAAAAAAACTTCAAGATCTATGGTAGGGAGAAGAAATATTTTTATTACTACTTGTTCCTATCTTCTGAGGTTTTTAATGAATGAATTAATGGATGAGTGGCATCAGATGCTGAGATCAAGCTGTGAAATGAAAGAGCTACTGAAGAAGCAGAAAATGGAGAAGAGATGGACTACTGCTGTTACTAGTTTTATGGGTAAAGAAAAAATTGACATTGCTGCCAGGCAAATGCAATAAAGCTGAACGCAAGACGATAGGGAATATTCTCAAACATATATTCATCCCTAAGGCACAGTGGAAACACACAATCATTTGCTGATATGAATTGTCATAATCCAAGTAGTTTAACAGAATTGCAGCTATTCAAATTAGCTCATTCTCTTCAGAACTTCCTAAAAGTCACTACCATAATGGTAATCCTTTCCGGAACTTCTGAACAACTTACACTAACTGGATGAGTAAATGCTACAATGTACAATAACAAAAGAGAGGAGGGTTGTGTATCGCAGAAAGTCTTTTGCAGACTAACAGGCACAGAAAAGTAAATTGAAACTGAGAAGAGTATTTCAAAATACATAATGCTCTGAGTCACAGACTTTGGGTTATAAGTTTGGTTCTGAAGAATGAAAGACCACAGAAGCCAGAGGATGATCCAAAAAAAGTATCCATTTTTTCATCATTATCTTTTTATAATAAATGCTCAGTCCCCTATTTAAAGATAGATTTACAGGTTGTCAAGAAAACTAATTAATGATGTGAATAGTAGTGCCTCCACTGTGAAAAAAAAACACATAGCAGGTGTTGATGGAGACAAAAAAAAAAAGAATGTGTCTAGCATTTTTCCACACTGAAAGGGAAGTGATAAAACTGTTTTCAATTTTCATTTGTTTTAGTATAAAAAGATTACAAATTCTGATAGACAAATATTTTTAAATTGAGAATAGACGAAAAGGTTCTGCAATTGTAAGTCACCTGCTGTCCTAGTTTTGGCTAGGATGGAGTTAATTTTCTTCCTAGTAGCTGGTATGGAGCTGTATGATTCAGTGTGAGAACAATGTTGATAACGCGCTGATGTTTTGGTTTTTGCTCAGTAGTGCTTACTCTAAATCAAGAACTTTTCTGACTCCTCTGCTTTGACAGCAGACAGATGCACAAGAAGCCAGGAAGGAGCACAGCTGGAACAGATGACCCAAACTGGTCAAGAAGATGTTCCATACAAAAGAATGTCATACTCAGTGTATAAACTGAGGGGAGTTGGCCAGGATCTGTCAATCCTTGCTCCGGGAAGGGCTGGGCATTGTATTGTAAGTAATTGTATTGTGCACCACATTTTTTTCTTGGGTTTTATTCCTCTCTCTCCTTTTCATTACAATTTATTATCATTATATTATACTTTGTTTCAATTATTAAACTGTTCTTATCTCAACCCACGAGTTTTACTTTTTTTCGATTCTCCTTCCTGTCCCACCTGGGAGGTGAGAGTGAGCGAGCAGCTAGGTAGTACTTAGTTGCTGTCTGGGGTTAAGCCATGACAGTTATACAGTTTAGAAGCAGTTCTTCCAAGCTCCTCATGCAGAATGATCAAAACCAGTAAGCCAACAAACTGAGAATATTAAAGAACACCTCAACATAAAGTCATCATAATCATAGAATAGAATCATAGAATCGATAGGCTTGGAAAAGACCTCCGAGATCATCGAGTCCAACCCTTGGTCCAAATCCAGTCCATTTACTAGATCATGGCACTCAGTGCCACGTCCAATCTGCGTTTAAAAATCTCCAGGGATGGTGAATCCACCACCTCTCTGGGCAGCCCATTCCAATGCCTGATTACTCTCTCTGTAAAGAATTTTCTCCTGATATCCAACTTAAATTTCCCCTGGCGGAGCTTAAGCCCGTGCCCCCTTGTCCTATTGCTGAGTGCCTGAGAGAAGAGACCAACCCCCACCTGGCTAGAACTTCCCTTCAGGTAGTTATAGACGGTGATGAGGTCACCTCTGAGCCTCCTCTTCTCCAGGCTAAACAACCCCAGCTCCCTCAGCCTCTCCCCATAGGACTTATGCTCCAGTCCCTTCACCAGCCTTGTTGCTCTTCTCTGGACCCGCTCCAGCACCTCAATATCCTTTCTGAACTGAGGGGCCCAGAACTGAACACAATACTCAAGGTGTGGCCTCACCAACGCAGAGTACAGGGGAAGGATCACTTCCCTGCTCCTGCTGGCCACGCTATTTTTGATACAGGACAAGATCCCATTGGCCTTCTTGGCCACCTGGGCACACTGTTGGCTCATGTTGAGCTTCCTGTCAATTAGTACCCCCAGGTCCCTTTCTGCCTGGCTGCTTTCCAGCCACTCTGTGCCCAGCCTGTAGCGCTGCAGGGGGTTGTTGTGGCCAAAGTGCAGGACCCGGCACTTGGCTTTATTGAACTTCATCCCATTGGAATCAGCCCATCTCTCAAGTCTATCCAGATCCCTCTGCAGAGCCCTCCTGCCTTCCAGCAGGTCGACACTCCCTCCCAATTTGGTGTCATCAGCAAATTTGCTGATGATGGACTCAATCCCCTCATCTAAATCATCAATAAAGATATTAAACAGGACTGGACCCAACACAGACCCCTGGGGAACACCACTGGTGACCGGCCGCCAGCTGGATGCAGCTCCATTCACCAGCACTCTCTGGGCCCGACCCTCCAGCCAGCTCCTAATCCAGGAGAGGATACACTTGTCCAAGCCATGGGCTACCAGCTTTTCCAGGAGTATATTATGGGAGACAGTGTCAAAGGCCTTGCTGAAGTCTAGATAGACCACATCCACAGCCTTCCCCTCATCCACCAGGTGGGTCACCTGATCGTAAAAAGAGATCAGGTTGGTCAGACAGGACCTGCCCCTCCTAAACCCATGCTGAGCTTACATTATTTACTGTGGGATGACAACACATAGATGCACCAGAAACTGGTTTCATTATCATTTGAGCAATGCCAAGGTTAACATCATTTGATGTTCAAGAACAGTTTTAATGCAAACTCCATCTGGAGCTCCTGGGCAACAGCAATTCTCCTACGCTATTCAGCTGCTGTTCAAGCAGCGGGAGCAGAAGAGGCATCTGCACTGCTAATACACAGAAAGCAAACAGGCTCTTTGTAGCCAGCAATGTTTTACCTTGATGTTTAGATGGCATAAACTGATAGTTGTTTCCACTACTATTAAAAAATAATCTTAAAGAAAAAAAACCTAGAAAATATAAAAGTATCTTCCACTAGATAGAGTGAGATTTAAGGAGGGAAAACAAACACAACCCAATAGATGGTTGTTGGCAATCTACTTTGTAACAGCTTTGTGATGGAAACTAGTCAACTGACGCTGCCTAGACATGTCTTTTTCCCGTGAAAATATCAGAAATCATACCATATTTTAATGAGTTTGGAGGTACAGTGGTGTGTGTGGATAGGTAGCTTTAAATCAAACCATTACTGAAATAGTGTAGGAAGTAGTATTTTGGATGTGGGTATTCCATGCCTTTCTGAAATACACTCATTTAAGACATTTCATGAGCAATAAATAACCTTGTTGAGATCAGATGTGACTTGAGAGGATGGACTTATTCACATTCACACCATTTCCAATACAAAACAAACAACCCCAGCCACCCCACCTCCCTCTGAAATCTTAAAAAAATCTCTTTGTAACCAAGTAATTTATTGCAAAATTTATTGTCTACAAGATTTTTCAGCACAGTCTTGCTGATACACAGAAGATTGCCACACATAAATTACAACAAACCTTACACACGTATTATCTCCTCCGAGCAATAAGCAAAAGGTGTCTTTACACTTTCAATGATGGAAAGGCAAAAATAAATATTAAACTGGATGTCTGACAGTTGATATTAAAATTGAGGCCAAATGCTATCCGGCAAAACTGTCAGAGTTATTCAGCTTCAACTCTTAGCTTACTTCTGATTATTCATGTTTTTCTAAAAAGATTGGGCTGCCACCATTATTATATTTATTTCTTTTTTTTTTTTTTACATAGTAAAAAAAAACTGTACCTGAATTTCTACTGACATATTTTTTCCCAATACAATGGGAAAAAAATTACAAAAAGCTATAGACATTCATTAACCTTCCAGACAGAACTAAAATTATCCCATTCTCTCCTTCTCTTGCAGGATAATGGCAGCAAAAAGATGTTCAAGATGGAACATCTCGATACATCAAAAAGATGTACACATGGAAGAGAAGGTAGAGACTGATGTTAGGTCTGTGTGCTTAAATGCACACTATAAAAACTAAATCATGTGAATTACAGTTTATCATCTAAATGGATATTTGCAATCAGATCAGACTTCAACATAACCACACACAAAAAGGACATGAATGTCTTTTCCAGGGTGGTCATTTCTTTATAACAGGCTTAAAATTCTAGTAAGAGTAAATTCTATTATCACTCACATGGAGAAAATATACCATGTTCATCTGATCCAGTGTTGCAATTAGATCTCCATGCCTTTACAGAGATACAGTGCTGCACTTCGAAATTGCTCTGGCACTGTCTTGCTCTGCACTCCAGATTCAGCAGCCACCGCTTTCAGTTTTGCTATCTCTAAGATCTTAGTCACTTGTCCTTCCAACTTGGCGGAAGTTGAACTCTAGATCACAGTCGATTTATTCATTGACGTTGTTGTTCTGCTGCTTAAAAAAAAAGGTACAAGCTGAGGGTTCAATTACAGAGGGCAGTTGCATTGCCCCAGGGGGTGGAGAAACTTATAAACTGTGAATCAGAGTTACAATATGCCTCCTATTTCTCCTCTTCTGTAAAGTCATTGATGTATCCCTCTACACCACTCCTATACTTAATTATATACTAAGGCATGTATAATTAATTAATTATACATGCTCTGATACAGCTGCACTGGCCCAACACTGGGAGGAGAAAAGCTGAGCCTACCACCTGTGCAGGAGGGGAAATAATAGTTCTATTGAGCCTGTCTTTGCCTCCCTTGTTGTACTGTTCTTAGATTATTCCTTTAAAAAAGGAAAAAGGAAAAAAAAAGTTAGAAAGTAAGTGCTTTTCTGAAAGTTATTCTTTATTTTACTGGACTTCAGATCAAACTTTTAGTTTGGAATCATGTAGGTGTAAAATTAGTTTATCTACCAGGATATACATTTTCTCTCAAGGGATGTCTGACAATCTGTTACCACAGTGTATAATGGAGAGGGTAGGGGGCAGATCACAGGCCAGATTGTTAGCTAGTATAAAAGAGGTGTTAACGCCGTGACTTTAATAGGGCTACGTCAATATCCACCAGCTTAAGATTCTCTGTATCACAGCCCGTAGACCACTTGTGGCTTGCAAAGCCTTTGTATTCAGTTCACAAAGGGACTTTTTAATTGTGGCTATACTTGACAGGATCATAAAAATGTACTATTATCAGTTTACCCAGTGATTCTCTAACATTCCTAAGGATTAACCTCTCTCTTTGGAAGCATACAGAGTGGTGAGAAAACCTTCTCAGCTAAATCCAAGTTCAATTCAGAGGTGACTACTGGAAACTTTCATTAAACCATTTGTATTGTGATAACTCATTTTGAACCCATGCTGTTCTTAATTTATTAGCAAGGCAATTTAGCTGTGAAGATTCCATCTCTGAGTAAATTAAGAAAATACGTTGATTTTTTTTTAAAGTAGGTTTTTATATGTAATATATCACTTTATAAATGGAAGACAAAAAAGCAACACAATTTATGTAAATTTTGTGATGCTATTCTGAGGCTAATGTTTGTTAAGGATTGCAGCATAAACAAAACTTTCAGGATTCCTACTTCATATACTAATTATTAAGTAAAGTTCATTAAAGTATAGGAAATATTTAACATGGAATTATTTCCATGGAATGGAAATTTTCAGCGTTTATTTATGACAGAAAGGTGGCCTTGCTCTCTAAAAGTTAGTAGAAAAATAAAACTGAATGTCTTTACCCAACTAGAGTTGTAGTGGCTTCTCTAAAGTTTGCATGCATGCCATGTTTGCTAATTCTTCCTAAAGAATAGTATTCAAAATATTAAGGACTTAAAAGATGTAGTACAGCTCTCCCAGGCTCCCTGCATAAGGTTTTCCTCCCCTCCAGATCATACCTAATAATAAAGAAATTAGAGGATGCCTATTTTGTGTTAAGTAGTTGTGGGGGTTTGTGGCTAAAAGCCATTAATGCTTCAAGCTTCATCCTATATACCCCTCAAACCCCTTCACCACATAGTAAAAACTTTTTTCTTCTCCAAATAAAAGCTGTATCTGCATATGTGAAACTTAGAGAACAGCTGGGTCACTGAGAAATTATCAAATATTGTGTAAGATGGCAACATGAAAAATGTTTATGTTGGAATAACTTTTCCCCAAGAGATGAATGCTCTCTGGCAGCCAGTGGAATGATCCCCAGATATCCATCACTCCCATGCTGTTGATATATTAAACTAATATGTACCAAATTCTCGGTACAGAACATACATATGTCAGAAGTTGACATCAGCTAGGAACAGATAATCCTCTGGAGGCAGAATCAGTCAAGTAATTTTGTTGAACTCTCTTGAAGTTATGCAGATTTCTTGGGCAATATGGCAAAAAAATTAGAGTGGCAAAGCTCTAGTGTTATTAACAACAGTATGTTATCCTAACATAATAAGTTTAAAAATAATGAAAACTTATTACAAGGCTGCTAAAGATTCCTGCAATTATATTTTAATAAAAACTTTTTTTGAAATATTCAATGTTAACCAAATTGGCTCTAGAGACTAGCTTCAATTTTCATTTCTCTTTGTTTTTTATTGCTAAGTCTCTGCTGCTGGAGACATTACTGTTTTAATGATGCTGATGTCCAATAGACCACAAAGAAGAAAATATTTTGGTTTCTTTTTAGTATGTGGGTATTCTAAATCATTAATATACATAGCTGTATATCTTCCAGAAAATCTCCTCAGTGCTCAAATCCAGAGTGAAAATTTAGCAGAAAAATCCTAAATTTTCTTCCTGTTATTCTTTCTTTGTATATGCAGCTATTGATACTAGTTGAGCCCATTTAAGATGATGGTCAATAAAATTTATGTGCTTTTATGAATACTTTGGTCTTCAAATAAATAATAAAAAAACCCTCTAGAAATAACTTACTGTAAACTTACTGTAATGTTATAATAAAATTTCTTCAAATCTTGCTTCTTCATACAGAACCTTTTTTTTTTCCCAGTTTATGCTATAATTTCTTCCTGTTCTACCAGCAAAATACATTAACTTATTTAGTATTTCAAGAAAGAAACTAAGCATCAAATAAACAAAAGAAACACACATTATCACACATAAAAGTTTGTGCAACAATTTAGAACTTTACCTTTCCAGTCTGTTTCACTTTGATTGACTCTAGACATAAGAGAGTTATGAAGACTGTCTAGAGCAAAACCTGAACATAATTTTTGAGCTTTTGCTTAAGTTGCTACTCTTTTGTACCACGCATATATTTTATTTCTTATGGTAAAAGACAAAAATGAAACCTGACTCAAATTGAAAACTCAAATAAATTCACTCAGAATTTTGAGTTGAGTCAAACAATTCCAAACACTGAAGAATAGATGCAAACTATTCACTGCTTATGTAGAAAAAACTTGTTCAATGGAAAATGAAAAAGTATCCCATTTTAGTGTTTCCCATTTTATCAAACTAGATAAAAAAGGAATGGAGTTGACTACAGTAACTAATGAACAGCATATTTCTTTATATAATTAAAGTAGTAATAACATTGTTGAAGCCTGTTTGAGTGAATATAAAACATGTAATACAAACCAGAAAATATCTCAGGCATTCCAAGTCAAAGTACATCTATTGAATTCTTATGATGCATAAGAGAGTATCTATAAAGCAGAAAGTAGTAGTATATGAAAGCTAGCATGTCTTTAAGAAATCTGCAACACAGAAATCATTCAAGAAAACCCAGAAAGCAGTTGGTGTCTGAAAGCTTCTTTCCTTTCTGTGGTAAAATGTCCCTAACAAGATTCATTTCTTTCTGTTTGTTATCGTATCTCAGATGATGCAATGGAAAGAAGATTCTAAGCACAAATACTGGGCCAAATTATTTATACAGCCATACTTATGCAATAGTACATGTGTACTTTTCAACTTTTCAGTCTTTTTCCAAGGTGAAGTTTTTAAGAAGCTTTCTAACTCAGTCCCGAAATCCTCAGCTAAGTTTTCCTCTTACAACCTCTTTGGCAATTTGTAATTTACTGGGTAGTTGGATATGTGCAGAAGGACACCATTCGAGAATGCACTCCATCACAACATGATCTTGTCATTCCGGTTAACTGTATCCTTTCAACTACTCTCTTCACTTTCCAAAGATACATTTTTTAAGGAGTAATTATATCCTCTTATTAAGTCTTGCTTGCCTTTTGAGCTAGCATCATTGCTTACATACATTTCTTTTGCCAGTCTCCAGTTTTCCTCTTTCGTGTGAAAAGTCCCACGCTTTTTTGTCACTTATGCTCTTTCAGTTAATCTTCCTGAACTGAAAATGTGCACTCTCTGACACAAAAAGTGTCTTGATTTAAAATGGTGAGTCAATAAACTAAGCGATTCCAGCAGAGGTGAGAAACTGGAACGGTTTATTTGTACAAAAACTGGTATTTTGTGAGTCTGGGGTGCTACATATTCATGAGGGGTTTTGCATATTCGTTGGAGGGTCGGCTTATTACAATTGGAGGCTTTACAGAGATGAGGTAAAAGGGGAAAACCCAGGTTTACAAATTTTGGGGTCTTAACACTTACACCATAGGAGAAAACCCACTTTATCTTAGGGGAATTACATGGGGGGGAAAAGGTATTCGGGTTTACAGAATACACAGGATTCATGGAACACAAAGGGAGAGCTAGAGCATAATAGGTCTTCTGCAGAGGCTTGATAACATTAGGGTATGGTCTCTCTGGCTTGGGCAGGGCACTTCACACCGGGGACATCTTATCTGCTTCTTGAACTGAGGTTTATTCCCCAATTTTCATAGCCCACGGTTTTTTACTGAGATCACTCAAAGTCCTCTCTGCAGATATTATATTTTGGGATCCAGCAATTTAATGCTGACTACCTGATTGAATGGAGTAAGTTTTGCTGTTCATAAATGTTTTCAAGAGGGCCACTAGCAGGTTATAGGCTCTACTGAACACTATAGATTTTTTTTTACTCTGAATAGTAAAAACATGTTTGGAAAGAAAAGTACAATATTCTATTCTGATTCTATTCCAACCCTTTGCATGTTTAGATGCCTAAAACATCTGATACTTATCCTTCAAGGAAGGTCATATGGTGTTAGGTTGAGTCAGGATATTCACAACCAAGTCAGAGAACTTACCAGTGGTCCATTTTTTTTTTTCTGTCTAAACACCTCAAAACCTTAGTTTTTCAGTCCTGCATTTATTTATTTCCAGCTCCTTTTTTCCCATTCTTTGCAATTCTCAAATAAACATTTTTTTTACACAAAGATTATTATGGGATGGATTGTGGAAGTATGTCTTCTCTGTAAATGAAACTGTCCCCATGTCCATGAAATGGCACCAAGAATGAACAAAATAACTTCTTTTAAAATTTTCTTCAGTTATTGCTCTGTCAACTTCTGATAAACCAAAATTCTAGTCATTAGCAACAGAGCTTTGTCAGGGCATATAGAATCAGAAGTGGAACATCCAAGCAGGAAGCACCAAAATCAAAACTCATTTAAGTAGGTGGTTCCTGCCTGTGTCAAACTGTCTGGGTCTTCTTCTTCCATGACTCACTTTGAAGATGAAGTGATCCTGAGAACTTGTTAGAAAGATGAGGGCCTGCCTCAGAATTAGGAAAAATTACGGGAAATCAGTCCTGTGTAAATAACTTTGAAAGAAAAACATTACTGAGGTTCCGAGGTGCATTACACTTCATCATTTATAAACCTTACATATTTTTCTGATGGAGATGGATAGCCAAAAAAAAGATAAGGAAGCTTGTTCTTGCAAGATTTCCTGCCTGTTCATACAGATTCCTAGTTTTCGTTAACTCACAAAACTGACCCTGAAATAGCCTGAACACAGCATAGTCTGAAGGAGTCAAGGCAGTTCTACGTATCAGAAATTCCACACTTAAGCAGTGCCGTCAATTAGACAGGTCTCACTGTATGATGTGTCTTCTGTCAAACATTTCTGAATAGACCCTTGTTCCATTTGATACTATCTTGAGGAAGCTTTATCACAGTTCTGATGCATGGTAACAGGATAAGCCTTCTATGGCTATTTAACCTTAAAGTGCATCTAGAGTCTACCATCAAAGTGGCTTTTTTCCTTGGTGATGGAGTGCTCACAAGGGTTTTCGTTACAAAATAGAGTCTGTATCCCACAGTCTTGATAAATCCTTGCTAACAGGAGTTCCATCATCTAAAAGGCTATCTGTTCATATATGATAAGGTTTCTAAGAGCACAAAGTCTCTAAACAAATCAGTTCCGTGAGAGATGCATCTGTAAGGTGTCAGCATTATTGTCAGCTAATGCTTTTAATGACCTATCTATATATTTATCAGGATAATAAGAAAATACCTAATTATAATAATGCTTGAAATTCAATTCAGCTATTTTACGGAGGAAGCAAAAAAAGTTAGTTTCAGATTAGATTATTTATTGTTAATGTTATTTAAATCTAAACCCAAAACACCTTAACACTTAAAAGAGTAAGAGTATGTACAGCTAAAAATGCCAGAAAGCTTTTTAGTTTGTTCATAAAATGTTGGGATCAAAAATTTCAACTATTTTAATATATTAATCTATCAGTCAACAGCTCAGGATCAAATGAAAAAAATGTAAAAAAATAAAGAAGAAGGTGCTTTAGACTCAGTCTTTTGTCTTTTTTTTTCTTTTTCACTCAAAAGTGCAAAATAGAATTCAAGAAATTGACTAATTAAATCTCTGCTTATATATAAATTTTTATGTATAAATATAATATGTACATTGGGTGTATGTTTGGTTTTGTTTGTTTTGTGTGTTTTCTTTGGTTTTGTGTGTTTTGGAGGTGGGGTTGTTTTTAAAGTGTTCCACTGTTGCAGGCACATTCTGTACTGACTGCTGCATATACATCCAGGATATGTCATCCAGATATAACATGCAGGTGCAGGTACTTTATTCTACACACCATCTAGATTTAACTATGTCCAGTAAACTGTTGTTGTAACTTCACTATTAAAAATATAATACTAAATCCTTTATTTAAACTAAAGTGGATGTAAGGGAGCCACAGTGCAGTCAATGGGGATAAGCAAGGACACAAGATTTTGCCTATGCAAAACTTCAGCAATAAAAACCAGTTTCTGTTTCTAGAGTACATGAAATATAGGTAATATGTAGAACATTTCAATTGTACTTCTGTCTCCCTAATAATTTAGGCTACTGCTAATAAAAAATTGTATCATTTTCTGGAGCTAAGGAGCTCAAGAAGATGAAAAAGCATGTCAGTATCTAGAAACAACCTATGGAGTTCAGTATGGGTTTTCCATTTATGATGCTAAAATAAACAAAATGCTATATACATATATAGCATATACTTTATACTGCATATAAGTAACACTTAGGTACATGTTCCAACATGTATATTTGTATATGCATTTGCATAGTAACTCTACAGGAAATTAATAATTAATTTTATCATAAGTATTTTTATTATGATTTATTTCATGTCTCATGAGAAAATAAAAGTTTTTAATCAGTGGCCTTTCAAATCAAAGATTTGAACCACAATTTTCAAGACTTTTTAAATTTTAACACATTTTCTCAGAATAATAAAAAAAAAAAAGAGAAATAGCAAATTGTAGATTGTGATCTAAATCATAACAGGAAAGAGTTATTTTCAGTATCCATGATGTAAGTGGTTACTAATATATTCATGCAGCTGGGGGAAAGGATATTAAAAAGGGTCTTAAATAAACTGCATTTCTATGACGGTAACTTGGTTGTGATTCATAGTCATAACAGCAATTATTTTCTGATCTCAACAGGATAAGGAAAGAGGGAGTGTCTTTTTTTTGAGTTTGAGTAGTTGAGGATGGCAGTAAACTGTCTGAAAGTTACTATTCCACTTACATTTTTTTGTGTACCCTAAAATATTTTTTACAAATAGAGTGAAATGGTAACAATGCCACATAGTGATGCATTTTTGTGATTTTGTCTGTGTTTAGAGTCTCCTCCCACACTCTTACTCATCAGGTGCACCACGGCATCTTCACTCTAGTATTTTTAGCAAAAATAATTAGAGCAACTGTTAAGTTGATTGTGAGCTCTCTCACTAGGTAATAACCTTCATCTACTGAAGCTGGATAAGGATTTCAAAAATCTGCTTAGGTTTTCCTTATAAAAGAAATCATATACTATTTTACTGAACATTTCACGTTTTGGAATCAGCAGTAGTCACTAATAGAACAGACATATTTTACAACATTACAGGAGCAGATGTAGGAGTTAAACTGCATCAATTTAGAAGAGAATAAAGAACAGATATTTTTCTTTGGAAACTCTGTTTATTTCCATAGGGGGAGGGGAGGAAATTAAGAAATTATTTTCTACTAGTAAGGTTTTAAAGATCACATTGGAAATCACGGTTAATAATTTGTATGTTTTCCAAAATGTGCACTGTCTGAAACAATATATGCTAAATGTCGATGTTGTTTTATTTCCCTCAGTACTTCAGGTTTAGTGTGTAATAATGCAGATCATAAACCACACATGACCTGGAAAAAATAATTATATTTTTTCATAATCAATGATCTTCGTAGTCACTGATAAGTATTTTCTTTGTCTGTCTGCATAGGTAAATTTTGAAATGTATCATCAGGAATCTAGAAATACTCTCTTTTTGTTGATTTGGGATTTTTCCCCAAATAGATGTTATATGTAGTTCTAATAAAAAAAGGCATTGTGAATGGAACAAATCCTGTTGCTTTTATTTGTGTAACATATGCTATATATATGTAACTGGTTCACCAGAAAATATGAGTGTTTTTTCTTACTTATTATATAGTGAAAATGCCTTCAGTGAAAATTTACCTTCAGTGGTAAAAATTTACCTAATTTATCTTCAAGACCTAAACTATAGATTAGAATTTAACTGGGAGAGAGCAACAAAATGTTAAACTGCTTTGCCTGTTTACACAAAGTATGCCATCGCACTGGTAAAATGTATTAATTTGTCTAACCAAAGTGACTTGCTTGCTTACCTGAACCATGTGTTTCTATGAAGCTGATTACTTTACACTCATACAGAAGTAGTTAGAATTAAGATGAATCTTTATTATTGTAGGCTATGTATCATCATTGTAGACTGTGTATGGTAAAGCTCAGCAGTATCTTTCCCTGTTGTTAAAGTGCTGCCAACTGATGGCCACAGTGTGGTTTTGACTTGGTTCATCTCTTTGTGATTTGAAACTAATTATTTTAGAGTTTGCAATAAAATATTTGTTAGAAATTAATGTTTTAATATGTCACAAATCCTTTTATGAAGTTTTGTTAGCAAGGAGAAAAAAATTATGTATTTATCATGACATTGATTCTTTGATGTAGAACTGGTTCTTCAGGCTCTGAAACTTCATTATAGTTATGAAAGAAAGTATCTGTTTTTCAACACTGTTTAATGTGTGAGTACAAGGTTTTTTAGCTAACTGCTAAGGTATGATTGCTTTGATCTTTTAACTATAGTCCTTTGGAAATGACAGTTGCAAAGAATGCATTCAGATTGAAAATGTACTGAGAAATATTAAGGAATAAGGGTTGTTCTTTGTCTTCAGAAGACATACCATACCACTTTATGGTAAGACACAGAACCCAAGCCTGTGTCATTACTGATTGTAAAGCCAAACAGAGTTTCCTGAGTTCAAAAAAGTGTACTTATAGCCATATCTCTTTAGATGAGATTAGATTTGTTTGACTTGTTCTGTGAATCTGACAACATTCTAAATGGGAAGTGGACAACTTTGTACTCCTATTAAATACAATGACCAGGAAATAATAAATAAGGACCTCATCTTGAATATTGTGTGCAGTTTTGAGGACCACAATATAAGAAAGATATTAAGCTCTTAGAGAGCATCCAAAGGAGGGCAATGAAGATAGTGAAGGGCCTTGAGGGGAAGCCGTATGAGGAGTGGCTGAGGTCACTTGGTCTGTTCAGTCTGGAGAAGAGGAGACTGAGAGGAGACCTCATTGCAGTTACAACTTCCTCCTGAGGACAAGGGGAGGAGTAGACACTGATCTCTTCTCTCTCGTGACCAGTGACAGGACCCAAGGGAATGGCCTGAAGTTGTGTCAGGGGAGGTTTAGGTTGGATATTAGAAAAAGGTTCTTTACCTGCAAGTGCAGCTCAGGGAAGCAATATGTTACTGTTAACAGTTTACTAATGGTAAATGGTAAATCAGTGGATCAGATCAACTTAAACTGGGTGGAAACCCAGTGGAACCTCTGATTGAAAGTTACTGCAGAAGAGAGACTCTATGTTGTACCAAGGTGCAAAGCACTTTGCCTAAGAATTTCCCTTCTGAGAAAAAGATCATAAATTCTTGCTCTAATACTTTAAGAACAAGTTACTGTTCGCTCATTAATCTAACAATATAGAATTTTCTTTTCTCTGTTTAATACAAATATAATCTGTTAGCCATTTAATTCATATTTATGAATAGGGTAAATTATCTTGCTAACCAGAGGGTTCATTATAAAGTTCAGGCCTCTCAAACTATCTTATTTTTTCTATTTAATGAAACTCTTAAATTCAGTCCTGCTGCTGCCAGTGAAGTCTCATAATAAGGTAACAAGCATAGCATATATTTATATTATATAATTTATACATACATACACGTATATACACTTATACAATTTAAATTTTAATAATTTTGTTTTATTTTCATAAACATTTCATTCTTAAATATCTTATGGAGTACAATGTGTAGTCTCTGGTACTTCCAGCCATTTATGGGTGGTCTGTCTGTTTCTGCTCATCACTGCAAAGCACCGATCCTTTGGAACTGAGTTTGAAAGTCAAGTATTTCGGCAGATCACTTGCGCATCTGAAAGCAATTCCATATAAAGTTACATTCTTTACTATCGTAAACACCTTTGCTAGTATTTCAGGTATCCTATTCATGAATGACCTGGAAAAAGGGACATGCTGAACCCTCAGCAAGTTTGCTAATGATATAAAACTGGGAAGAGTGGCTGATACCTCAGAGTGCTGTGCTGCCAGTCAGTGAGACCAGGACAAGCTGGAGAGGTGGGCAGAGAGGAACATAATAACCCCAGGCACTAGAGCAGACTGTGGGCTGACATGCTGTGAAGCAGCCTGGGAGAAGAACAACAAGCTGCCCACGAGCCAGCAATGTGCTCTTGGGGCCAAGAAGGCAAATAGTATTCTGGGGTGCATTAGGAAGAGTGAGGCCAGAAGGTCGAGGGAGGTGATCCTGTGCCACTGTTCTTCCCTGGTGAGACCGAATCTGGAGTATTGTGTCCAGTTCTGGGTTCTGACATTTAAGAAAGTAAAGGAACTGGAGGGGGACAGTGGAGGACTGTGAACATGATTACGGGATGGGAGCATCTCTCTTATGAGAAAAGGCTGAAGGAACTGGGTCTGTTTAGCCTGGAGAAGAGATAACTGAGAGCAGATCTTATCAATACTTAGAAATATCTTAAGAGCAGGTGTCAAGAGAATAGGGCCAGTGATATCAGTCTTTCCAGTGATGTCCAGCAATGGGGCAAGGGAAAACAGGCACGAACTGTAACATAGGAAGTTCAATATAAGGAAAAACTTCGTGATTTACAGAGCACTGGTATGGGATGCCCTGGGAGGTTGTGGAGTCTCCCTCTCTGGAGATATTCAAAACCTGTCTGGACCTGTGCAACCTGTTTTATGTGAATGTGCTTTAGCATAGGAGTTGGACTAGATCATCTCCAGAGGTCTCTTCCAACTCCAATTATTCTGAGATTCTGCATTCTGTGTATATGGTGCTATATTTTTCCTGTCGTAACACTTTAATACTCTTGGTTTTTTTGTCTTTCTATTAGACGTACATTGAGACCTAACTAGGTGATAATTATGTAAAGTTGTCAGAAAAACACTTTCTAAAACAAGTGAGGCTTTGTTTGGTTTGGCCTGGTTTTCCAAAGAAGCAGGTTTGTCTTTTCGTTTGTGTTTAAAGCATATGGCAGAGTAGATCAGAATTTTCCTTCTTTAGAAAGCCTCTGCTCAGTACTGATCAAGGAAACATGTTTCCAACCAACAGGAGTCTAAATATATTCATTAGGCTGGTAGAAATTCCCTGGGTATTGGTGATCAGTGTTAATACTTTTAGCTTTGTAATGAGAGTTTTCTATTTCTGTGCTGACGTTTTTAACAAAATGTAAACATGAAAAACAGGTGTTGGTCAATTGTGTCCTTCAGGATATGTATCTACAACATTGATCAAGCAACCTTTCAGTTAAAGGAAGTTTCTGATTCCTTAAATAATTTCTAAGAATTTCTCAAAAAATGAAGTTGGAAAAAGTATTTTCTTGCTATTGAAATTAACTAAAAATGAGGACTGTTTACTACATCAAATTCATCCATTTTCCTGAGCATAATTTTTTAACCTGTGAAATCCCATTTGGATATATATTGTGTTATAGTCAGACACTCTGGTTGATACTCTAGTCCTTTTAATTTCTTGTATTGAGATGATAGATTTTGCTTTTCTTACATATGTAATAATAATTTGCATAAAACTAGTGTTTCCAGCTCTGAACAAAAGCTTCAACTTCTCTTCCCATAAATTAAATTTGAATTTTTCCTTATTTCCAGAAATAGCAGTTTTACGGTTTTCAGGTTTTGTCTTTGTAACTGTGAAAATTCATTGCTTCTTAATTTTCCTTGAACATTTTGGTTTACAATTGAATCTTTACTTCCAGTTTCCTTTATTTTTCCCAATCTACTGCAAGTAATACTTGTATTTTCCAACCTGCATCTCAGATTAAAAAATAAAAAAGGACACATATCAAAACAGATTATATTTTGAAGAGATTTTTCAGAAATGACTGCCAGTAAGATATATTATTTGATGTCCAGATGCTTGGTATTTTTACATCTGTTGAGGAGACTCATGCAGCTATAGTGCTGACTGACTAATCCAAATTAAAGGAGGATCAAATTAAAAAAAAAAAATTAAAAAAGTATAGAAATCTTATATTGCAGCATTTTCAGCAAGTCCTTTTCATTTAATTTGTTACCACTTATAAATGTAAGCAATAAAGTTTGAAATAATGTGTTAACAGGCTTTGTTAGACTGTGAAACAGATACTGATAGTGCCTGAAACATGCTCTTATCATCTGAGATAGAGCAATTTTGCTACATATAGTTCATAAGAAGTTCTTATGTACATATAGTACAGAGTCTGTTAGATAATCTCAGCCACTGACTAGCTAGGCCTACACCAGCAAGGACATCATCCAATAAAATGTGGGGAGAGAAAGCAGCCACTAAGATGCATAGAAAAAACCAGAAAAGCCAAGCTGAAAATCTCAGCGAAAGGTTTTAGCGCTCATTCCTTACATTAATTATAAGTGGATGAACCTCATGAAGAGGTTCACCAAATACAAGGTGTTTCATTTAAGTTAGTAAGTGGTGCAACCCTCAACCAATTAAAAAAATAACAATGCGTAACATTTATAATTTTCATTGTAACAAAAATATCCCTTTAAAACAATGTCTCTGAAATGTCTAGGGATTCTGTCACTGATACAGATATGTTCAATAAATCATCTGAGCATACACATACTATTATTGCATCTTATAATGTAAGATTCCATAGTAAGTCTCTACAAAACTTCATACACAAAACACTATTATTATGTATTATTATCGTATCATCATAAATCACCAAGCCAACTGAAATGGATGCGTTGGGTATAAAATGATAAATTTTAAAATTTAGTCCCAGAGTAAACTGTTTATGTTTACCTCAGTAATATATTATGTTCAAAATTACTACATTAATCCTCCAAACTAATTTTTTTTACTGAATATGTTTCTTCATTTACAGTCTATTACAATTTAACAATGTCAAAGTAATGCAAAATCCCAGAGATCATGTTACCCTATTATAGTTTATATTTTATTATGCCTTCTGTCTCCCTCATTCCCCAGCTTCTTCCATCCTTTAGTTCTTTATAAGTAAAATGTGTGGCACATGTACCATTATCTATTATTTTGTGACAGTAAGGTATTCACATTCAAGAGCATATATTCTGCAGATAACTAGAGTTTGTGCTATAGTTCTTCATTCTTTGCCTACTTTTGTTGGTTTTAGGTTTCTGTACTTGAAGTCTTAGTATATCTTCAAAAAACATTTATAGAAGTTTCTTCCTCCCTTCCACTCTCTCTCCTTCTCTGAACAAAGGTGGACATTTAAAGAGCCTAATTGTGAGTGCATCCTCAGGAAGGTAGTCTTTTAGGCTCTGGATATAAATAACAGAAGAGTCTCTCTCTTGAGGAGAGTTTAGAGCAAGATATCAAGTGCCTTGAATAAATGTCTGAGGGAGTCTATACCAAAATACTGAGATAAACAAAACTTGATTAAACTCTCATAAAGAAAACTCTAAGAAATGATATGACATAATTAAAAATGGGCAAACTAGATGTAGTGAACTAGATGACTCTAGAAATGTCTGGAAAAAACCAAACTTATTGCGCAGAGAAAATAAAGATATCTAGGTTAAAAAAGAACAGAGAAAGATCCTACATCTGGGATGGGGCAACCCTGGGTAATGAGATACTGGAAAGCAGCGTCAAGGAAAGGGACCTGGGGGTCCTGATGGCAAGTTGAATATGAGTCAGAAGTGCCCTGGCAGCCAGGAGGGCCAACCGTGTCCTGGGGAGCCTCAGGCAAAGCATCGCCAGCCAAGGGAGGGGATTGTCTTGCTCTGCTCTGCACTGGGCTGGCCTCACTTGGAATATTGTGTGCAGTTTTGGGTACCAAAGATATTAAGCTCTTAGAGAGCATCCAAAGGAGGGCAATGAAGATGATGAAGGACCGTGAGGAGAAGCCATATGAGGAGTGGCTGAGGTCACTTGGTCTGTTCAGTCTGGAGAAGAGGAGACTGAGGGGAAACTTCATTGCAGTTACAACTCCCTTGTGAGGGCAAGGGGAGGGGCAGGCACTGATCTCTTCTCTGTGGTGGCCAGTGACAGCACTCAAGGGAACGGCCTGAAATTGCGTCAGGATTGGATTAGATTGGATATTAGAAAAAGGTTCTTCACCCAAAGGGTGGTTTGGTACTGGAACAGGCTCCCTGGGGAAGTGGTCACAGCACCAAGCATGAAGCATCCGGATGGTATTCTGAGACACATGGTGTGACTCTTGGGAATGGGCCTCTGCAGAGCCAGGAGATGGACTGGATGATCCTTATGGGTCCCTTCCAACTCACCATGTTCTGTGATCCTATGATTCTGTGATTCTGTAAAGAAACTAGCCTTTAAACTAAGATATGTTATTCAGGGTTATCTCTACTGCTTCTTACCAAGAAAATCAGGAAAAATAGTAATCTATTGTCTCTGTTACTCTAAATGAGAAAGGCAGAAAACTTATGTTGCTAAAACATGAAGATGAAAGCAGTGAGATGCAAGAAATAAACATTTGATGGTGAAATTGCAAAGCTTCAATACTATTTAGAGCATCTAGACAGCAATCTTTGAGAGATATGGCAACTCATTGACATTTTCACAAGTGTTGTTTGTCTTTTGTTGTTGCTTTAGTGTTTTTTTCTCTCCAATCTCCACAAAATGAGAAACTTCCTTGCATTCTTAAAAAGTCTGAAGTGGTAACTTGCATAACAATTCAGTCAGTTTTAAGTAAATAGGAAATTGCAGCACTAGGGTGTTGATAATACCACTTGGGACAGAAATGTCAGAGTCTAATATTGTGTTAAATTTCTTTTAAAATAATTTAAATTAATTTTAGCACATAATAATTAACAGTTTTACTTATACATTCTCAGAGGACTTCAGTAGTTGGGGACTAAGGATTGTAAATCAACAGGGGGAATGAAAGCATAAAGTTCAAATAGTCGCAATTCTTAGAGTCGTATTTGTTATATGAGCACAGACTGTCACCCTCTGTGTTGTTTGTGCAATAAGGAAAAGGATGTGAGCAAGGACATGCTTGATGAGGAGAATAGATTTCTGTTACAACACTGCTCACTTGGCATTGCTGTATATTACAGGATCTGGAGAGCTTACTGCAAGGTTTGCAGCTGTGAACACAGACAATACAGAGTAAAGGACTTTTATGCTGTGTGCGAGGGCTTTTTATTCCTTCTCTAACATTTTGTGTTCTGGCAGTGCAGATAAGCCCTCATTAGGGATTAGGGTGCCATTTACCTATGCATAGTACACACTAAAAAGAAATATTCTTTTCCCAAAGAGTTAATTTAAACATTGGCAACCTTCAAGATACGTTTGTTCATGCCTCAACCAGGCTTGCAAATATATACTTTTTTCACATAAGATACAGCTGGGAAGCTAGTTCTGTTGTGTATATTTGGGATACAGGTAGCTACTCATTGTGCAGCTATTTATTGCTTCCATTTACCCATATTTACTACCATTATTTAGAAAGGTATCAAAACCTATTTTTTTAATTTTACCACATAATTTTGTTTGTGAACCAATCCTTTCTGTAAATGTCTTTCTTGTTTTCCAACATTCACAATATAAGCAAAATACTTAATTGTGTTCAAACATTCATTTTTTATTCATTTTCAGACATTAGTTACTTACTTACGTAACTGATCAACTAATTTCTCCCCTTTTTATCCCCAGCTGAAAACCTACTATTATTTTTAAAATACAGGAAAAATAATGAATAACATGTTATGTATACCAACTATGGCGAGACTTTCAGGATTAGTTCTACCCGTATGAATCTTTACTGCATCTGTCAACAGAAGAGCAGACCACTGATTATCTAGACTATATGTATTGTTTCAAGCCCCTAAAATTGCAAGACTTTCAGCTTTTTAATATACAACCAAAAAATATGTTATTAAAAGAAATTTTCAAAATCTGATATCCACCTCTCACTACTGATTTTACATTTTCTGATATAAATGACATAAGATTAGTAGTGCACTTTACTTTTCCATTTTTTGTTCAAATAGGGAGTTACCGCACTAGGTTCATCACCTAATTTCACCCCCCACACTAAATTTATGATTGAACTTTAAAAACAAGCCTTTAAAACGTAATTTAAATGTTCACCTTACATTTGATTTTAAGCAGGAAACAAGTTTTGAGTCTTACTTATTGTCAGTTTCGTCTATAACTCATTAGGGGGAATGAATATTTCATTCACTATTGCATGTGTTGCTCTGCTACACTTTGGTTGGCTTCATTACGATATACCGTCTTTCTGGCTTTGTGATTAATATTCCCTTCTTATTTGATCCTTCTCCATAGGATAAGTCTTCCTGGCGGTATGTAGGACTCCACAGCCACAATATTCTAAAATGTACTAAATCAGTTTTAACAGTATCTTTTCACAGTTTTTTGAATGCTGTCATTTACCTCTACTTGTACCTGAAATAATTGCTTGTTTTTTAACAGTCCCTTGAGCCCACAAATGGAAATACTGGCTTACTGCTAAATATTGTCAGGTTTGCAAGCCTCTTCAGGAGATGTATACTTTTTCTTTTTTTCCTTCAAATCTTTTTCTACTGTGCTATACTTTTCAGCATTTTCAGGTATGTTATATTCCAACTCTTTTCCCCTCTTGCTTTTATTCTTTACACTAGCTTTCCAATCCATGCCTAATCATTCTAGATGGAAAATTGATCATGATAAGACAATTTCCTTTACAATAAAAACTTTCAGGAAAAGAAAGTGCTGAGATTTTTGCATGCTTTTATTAAAATTGTTACAATAACACTACATCAATTTTAGCAGCCAATCACAGTGCAGGTCTCATTCTTGTAAGTCTGATAGGGACACACATTTAAGGTGTCCTTCCCCAGGTGACTTAGAAAAAAAATCAATGACTGTGGTAGAGTGTGATTTTCTTGTAACTTGTGATTTACTAAGAACTAATAGGTCCATTTTGCTGGTTTTTTGCTTCATGATTGTCCAAAATAAGAGGTTTTTTTTTGGCAAAACAATTTTTTTTTACATTTTTTCTTTTCTTAAAATCTAAAAGGACTTTGAAAAACTTTAACTTAAAAAAGTACCAAAGACACCTAAGAATAATATTTATTGTATTATAATCTGTAGAGAAAAATGGATAAATAAAAGAAAGTAAAGATCAAGAATGTGATCCTTTAAAATATATGATAACTTAGTAACTGAAAAAATGAAGTTATTTTCCAGGTTAACTTATTTGCTTTTCTTTTTTAATTAATTTTTAATTTTTTATCTAACTAGTTTTTTTACTTTATTCTAAACATAAATAGCATTTCACTGTCTCTTCTCATTGCTACTCATCTGTAATCACAATTCAATTATGAACAGTCACCACTTCTTTTAGAGTCATATTATATTATGGTGAAATATCATGAGTGAAATACTATCCCTGTATGTGTTTGTCATTGACTTCAGCCTAATAAATTTTCACCTTATGGTAGAACAAGCTGTAGCTTTACAATCTGGCTACTTTGACAGACAATGTGATTCTGAGGACAAACTTTCTTTTAAAAAACTATTTTCTGGAAAGTGAAAGGCGAAGAAGTTCTCTTAATGTTGAACCACAGAGTAGAAGTTGTGTGGGCCATACATAAAAAATGGCCTTGTTTCTGGGTGACAGCAATTGTGTGTATGGTAGTTTGACAAAGAGACAGTTTACAACTGACAGTCGTTGAAGTTATTTGGGATTCTGAAAATTCACACAGAGAACTTCCAAAAGCAGCTCCTAGAAAACTAAGCCTCTGACTTGAAGTTCTGATGAAGGTCCATAAAAAAAAGTCTTCCTCACTCAAAATGAGTTCTTTCTGAGTTAGGAGTAAAGGTGTCAGAAATACTGAATAATATGTTAATGTACTTGGTGCATTCATGAGCAATCCCACACTTTCCAGAGATTCAGAAGAACACCAGGAATCTGTAAAGCAAGAATAACTGATGTTTAAAACTAATTTAAAATTTCAAAATAGCAGGGGTGAGGGATGAAGTTCTAGATTGAAAAGTTTAAATTCAATTATTTTTGGTCAAACTAGACTTATTATGAATGTTAGACATTATCTTATAAAATAAATGTAGCAATTAAACTTTTGAAAAATTGCCATTAGAAGGTCAAAGAATTTATCTTTATTTTCCTTTTCACCTCCAGATTTGTTCTGGAATTTAATTTTGTAATGCTTGTTAGCATTTCCATTACAACATGGTAGATAAAATCTAGCCTATCCCAGATATCAGGTTAACTAGTTCACGAGTCTGTTTGATCCATATCATTTTTCTCTCATTAACTCTGACATGTTCATTATCAATAGATTGTTAGTGTTGCAACAGATACAGAAGTCTCAGTAACACTTTTCCCCATATTTGTTGTGAAAACTCCTGGAAAGCTGAAAGCCCAGAACTACAACTCAAACTGCAATTACATTTAATACCTTGCTATGTACCATTGCCTCATGACTCTGAAGCCCACTATCTAACCAAATGCTCAGGAAACATAATGTTATATTCTGTCTCTTGTCTTTTGCCTTAAGAAGAATTCAGAGATATGAGACACATTTGGCTGCAATCATCTTATTCAGTGCATATCCTAAGTTCAGCAGCACAGAAAGAGTACATCAATCTGATGATCTCTCTGTTGTTCTCTCTACCCAGGTTGCACCAAATCCACTTCAAGGCCAAATGTTGGCCCTATTCTTCAAAGTCTTGAAAGGACTAGGCCATGACTCATACCTGCAGCTTACTCTGACCCAGTGTGGCAGCTCCACTCTTTTAGAAACTGTGACAGACGAAGACCAGGGTTAAGATCCTGACAACTGTCTTTGCCTGCTTAACAGACAGGGAATTTCTTTTCGTCAAAAATGAGAATAAGTTCTGGACCATAGCACCTTACAAGTGAAAGTGAAGATCTGTCTCTTTTCATTTGCATTCACGCAGTCACCTCTGAGTGACCCAACAGTATTCCTTTAGACAGTAAGACAAGGGAAAAACATGATATGTTCAGATGGTGTAAGCAGAGTGGATAATTTCAGCCCTCTGACTGCTTTGTTTTATAAAAGACTGTTAGTGCTGGGATTCTGTTCTGATGGATTTAAAATAAACACAGAGATTAGACAAAATACCTTAGATAGACTGCTTATGCTTGCATTTAATTGTCATACCAAACATATTCCTGCAGCAAAACACATTCCACAGGGAAATTAGTTCATCAAGACGAAAAGCATACTACAACCATTAGCTGTTTCCCATTTTCGTTTTTTCATTCCTCTCATATCAAGCTCCAGATCCACAGTGTTTCTTTGCCGCACTTAGGTACATTCTTTGTAATAAATGATCTACATGTTTCTGCTTGTTCTCCCCTATGATTCTGTCCCATGTATCCTGTACTCAGTTACACTAATTTTATAAAATATGCTCATGTAAGCAAAAGTGAAAACAACTTCCTCCACTGATCCCACTTAAAATATTATGAGATATCCTTATATTTACCTTTCTCTCTGTGTTGTTTCATGTCAGTTCATCATTGTAAATATACTTTAAACATGTCCATGTTTCTGTGGCTTGTAAATTTGAACTTCACATGTCTTTTCCCAACAGGGAAATAATGTAGGGCTTCATCTCTTTTCTCATGTCTCTAATAAGTTTCATTAATGTTTTTAGCATGTCAGGAGTTAGAGGAATTTCCAAATTCAATATATCAACAACATGTGAGCATAACATGGACACTTGCAGAGAGGGGTAGAGGGGGGTCTTGTGTCTTTCTTGCATGTGTATCAAATCTTGTTTTAAGACTCGATGAGTTTTTCTCAAGCTCTATGACTGTTTTGTTATTCACAGCAAATAAATTACTTCTTTCTTAGTGGGAACTACAATCTAAGTAGACAGCACCTTGCCTTAGTTTTCAGTTTCTTTCACTATTTTTAAATGACACAATCTGTCATCAAAAACATATTTACATTTGCTATATCATCAGCTGCCAGGTTTGCTCTATACTCTTTTGCATGTGAGAAGGACTGGGGGTACCTACCTCAGCTTAATTAACTCCACCTGGCTTGAGACTCTCTCTTTCAACAATCTGCATTAATGCCATTATACAGGCACAGCAGGAGAAAGCCACAAATCTCATGAAATTAAATCACTCTCCATAGAAACATCTTGAACAATAACATGAGAACATGAAGCCAACCAATCGTGTTCAGGCGCATGGAAGAAGGAAAAAAAATTGTAACAAAGATAAGAGTATGGCAGCAGCAACTAATACATAAAAGGAAAAAGACATTAGCTTCAAAATGGAAATGATTTCTTAATTATTCCCTCCCTTTGTCTCTCTTCCTTCTCGAGCAGTTGCAAGAGTCAACACCATTGCTTGAAGAGAAAAAATAGTAAAGTTACTCACTTTTTGCAAATGCTATATACTTAGGGTATGATCCAATCATATGTCAAGCACTGGTAAAAGGCTATACGGTCCGTAAGAGGGTTCAGAGTGTCAGGATCAAGTCTCTACTCTTATTGTAACTGGAATTAATGCCAATTTTTGTATTGCTTTCAGTTCAAGAGGGAGGAAGAGCAAACATAGATGATATTTTTCTGGTTTTACAAAGAGAAGAAGAGGTCCTATCCTTGTAAGAGGAGAATGCTACAGTGAGCTGCAAAACAAGTATACTTAAAGAAAAAAAAGACAGAAAAGTACCTTCAGGTATTGTATTATTGGTTGTCATAATGGTTGTCATAAATCTAATTGCAGAATGACAAAAGAAAAAATTTTCAAACAAATGACCAAATCTGGAGTTTATACTCTTTGAAGTGCACAAACTTCCTGGTTCCAAAGCTACAGTTCCTGAAGTTACAATAAAGCTGTTTAACATCTATAGACAGAAGAAAAAAATTGGAAAAAAAAAAAAGGAAGTTTTTGGCCGGTAAGACACATTAAAGGCCAGATTCTGCCAGGCTTTCTCACAGTAAGTAGTGCATTACTGTTCCAGTAATCCTATTGATCTCACTAGGACAAGTTCAGAGCAAGACACTGGTCAATACAAGCAGGTTGGCACATTTTGCCTCTAAATTATCTTCTCCCTTACATTCAATCTCTGTATGTCTGTGCTGTTCCTTGCCAACTGTTTGAACTAATAATTTATAAAATTCTGCTTTGCTAAATTCTCAAATCAGCAAATACTCTGAACATTAATTTACAGCACATATTTCTAACTGCAAAATTATATTCTTTTGGAAGGTGTCCATTAATACAAAAAATATTACTTTATCTCTGTAGTCCTCATGTCAATAGAATCCTGAAAGGGAAAAGGATGAGAGAGACATATTTTTCACAAGATCTGTACAAGTAATTTATACCTAATAGTTAAAATTTGTTATTGCGTTCTTGTGTTATGCAATATATCCTTTTATTTTCCAAAAATAGTCTTGATTTTGGATTTTATCCCTTGAGGAAAAGTCACAAATTTCTGTCATGAATACTCACAGCTACAAATGTACAATCAGCCAAATATTCATATCTATAACATAAATTGAAGGACAGCAAATGTTTGGGTCAATAAATTTTGACTTTTCAATATTTATGAAAAACATATGCAGTACATGAGTAAACAGCTGAAAAAAAGCCTGCTTTAAATGAAGAAAAGGAAAACACATCTGCCGAATCTCTAGTTAGAGCTCTCAGAATCAGAGTGCTACACTATCACACATGGAAAATTAATGTATTCCTAGGTTGAATGTATACAGGGATGTTGATTTGACATCAATGAGTTAATTTACATGAGAGTTTTTATCAGGAAGTTAATAAAATTTGTAAATTATTGTACAACAAATTGCATGAGCAGTCATCCTCTAGCTAATACTCCTGTAGGTTTTTTTACAGCAATATATATATTAAATCTGGTTTTAATATCTGTAATGATTTGTTGTTGTGTATCACCTAAGGCCTATCTCTTCTGCACAGTTTCTCTTGCCTCGGTATTCTTTTGCTAATGTCAAATCATTTAAGAAAACATCGAAACACATGTAATATACCTACATGAATAAATTTAATATTTAACGGTTCAATGCCCTGACCTTTCAGATTACAATATAGGACAACGAGCACACTTTGTTAAACATGGAGGCTAGTGGGTGTGTATATTCTGAGTCAAATACTTCAGTAAAGGAGAAGCAAAGTCAAGTTAGAACAAATTTTCCAGTCCTAGAAGGCCTGTTACTGAAATCAAATTATAAGTTTGGACTACTGTAACTTATTCCTCAAAAAGTCAAGCTATGCAAGAATATATCATGCACTTGGATAAACAAGTTACAAAGAACCAAGCAGTGAAGTGTCAATCAAGCAAAGTGGGTTTCTCAGATGCACACATATGCAGCCTGCATGTGAGATGCAGTATCTCAATCCTGGAGTCCTACAATATATTGCACCGACTCATACATGCCTTGTAGGGAAACCTAGCCAGTAAATTACTTACCAAGAACCTGTAATACTGCAAGACCCCTATATCTCTTCCCCTTTCTTTTTCCAAGCAAATACATGATAACTCTAGAAACCATACCTCTTCTTATCAGGACACAGTGTTATTTTTAAATGTACCAAATCTACCTTCAGAAGAAAATTGTAATTTTTACAAGCCTTAAAAAACATTATAACAAGAGGGTTAGTGTTCCTGCTACCCTGAACGTGAGGCAAATGTCCTTCAGACAATACTTCCACATGATAATTAAAATCATAGAATCATACAGTTATAGAATCACGGAATTACAGAATGATTCCATATTTAGATATAGATATATATCTAGATTTATATCTATATATATATTTAGATATAGATATATTTCTATATATTTAGGTTGGAAGCAATATTAAAGATCATCTGGTTCCAGTGTCCCTTCCATGGGTAAGGATGCCTTCCACTACACCACTTGGTGTGTTGAACTTCATGAGGTTCACACGGGCCCACCTCTGAAGCCTGTCAATGTCCCTCTGGATGGCGTCCCTTCCCTCCAGCATGTTGACAAACTTGCTGAAGGTGCACTCAATCCCACTGTCCATGATGCTCAAAAGGGAAATTAGATGATTTTGTATTTGTTCTATCTTTATGGTTTATTTCTATTTAAAAGTGGGAAGTAGTAAGAGCATGGAATCTCCTTATGCTTTGTTACAATAAAGTTAGATTATAGTTTAAAAAACAATAATAGACATGTTAAGAAGGAAAAGGAAGTCATTTGAAAGGTTTAGATCTAGAACAAAATGTCAATTATATTGGTGCCTTCAAGGGTTCAAAAATTCAACTCAGTTGAAGAGATCCAAACATTCTGCTATAGAGAGGAAAGAGGGATCTGATACAATGCAGAACAGTCCATATTCTAGTCCTTCTCATCTAAATTATCATGTACAAAATTTTAATGCATATTTTAATAAATTACCCAATTGAGTCTTCTATATAAGTATTTTGGCATTTGAAAGATTTCAAGAACATAAACTTTCAAGAAGCACTCTCAATTTCTATTAAAAAAAGTTCCCCTGGATGAATTGAGGATGTATCAAGTAATGACAAAGTAAATTCATGTTGTTCATTGAATAGAGAAGCTAGTAAATTCTTAGGATTATTTACCTTTTCAAAGTTGTTAATCACAAAATCACAGAATCTGGTGAGTTGCAAGGGACACACAAGGATCATCAAGTCCAATTCCAGGCTCTGCTCAAGACCATCCCTAAGAGTCACACCATGTGCCTCAGAATACCATCCGGATGCTTCTCGAACTCTGTCATGCTTGGTGCTGTGACCACTTCCCCAGGGAGCCTGTTCCAGTACCAAACCACCCTTTGGGTGAAGAACCTTTTTCTAATATCCAATCTAAACCTCCCCTGACACAATTTCAGGCCGTTCCCTTGAGTGCTGTCACTGGTCACCACAGAGAACAGATCAGTGCCTGCCCCTCCCCTTGCCCTCACAAGGGAGTTGTAACTGCAATGAGGTCTCCCCTCAGTCTCTCTTCTCCAGACTGAACAGACCAAGTGACCTCAGCCACTCCTCGTATGGTTTCCCCTCAAGACCTTTCGCCATCTTCGTTGCCTGCCTTTGGACACTCTCTAACAGCTTAATATCTTTCTTATATTGTGGTACCCAAAAACTGCACAGGAGTTTTCCAGGAGAGGCCACCCCAGTGCAGAGCAGAGCAAGACAATCCCCTCCCTTGGCTGGCTGGTGATGCTTTGCCTGAGGCTCCTCAGGACACGGTTGGCCCTCCTGGCTGCCAGGGCACTTCTGACTCATGTTCAACTTGCCATCAGCCGGGACCCCCAGATGCTTGTCTGTGGCACTGCTTTCCAGCATCTCATTCCCCAGTCTTTACATACATCCAGGGTTGCCCCATCCCAGATGTAGAATCCAGCACTTCCCCTTATTGAACTTCATATGGTTGGTGATTGCCCAGCCCTCTAATTTGTCGAGGTCTCTCTGTAGGGTCTCCCTACCTTGGAAGGAGTCAACAGCTCCTCCCAGTTTTGTATCATCTGCAAACTTTCTTAGTATCCCTTCCAGTCCTGCATCCAATGAAGATGCTTAAGAGCACAGGGACTAAGACGGAGCCCTATGGAACCCCACTAGTGACAGATCACCAGTCTGATGTTACCTCATTCACTACTACACTCTGTGCTCAACCCATGAGTCAATTGCTCACCCATCACATGGTGTGTTTATCCAGTTGTGTGTTGGACATCTTGTCCAGAAGGATCTTGTGAGAGACAGTATTGGAAGATTTACTGAAATCTAAACTGATTAATAGCCCAATTGCAAATGCTTGATTTTTTATGGGTGAGCATTGCAGTCTTAGTCCTGTGATTTAATAGAAATAGTGTCGTAAACTTTAATTAATTTATGGGAAAAATTATTACTTTTACAAAGCAACATACTCGGGAATTTTGTTATTTCCCATCATAAAAGTCTACATGCTTATATACTGTCTTCCATCCTATAACACAAGGGGAAACTACTGTAAAAAACTGCAGAGATAATGTGATGTTCATATGTGAGCTATAAATTCAATTATAGTACTTTGAATATTAACATGTTCATAAAGCATATGGCAGCTGTATTCCCACCCTTCCTTATATGTCAGTGAGATGACATAGAACATAAATATTTAGCCCAGTGCTCTATATGTGCTCATGAAAAGGAAAAAATCAACACTCCAAAGTATTTAGTGAATACATTTCACTAGCACGTGGATATTTCTGTGTAGATATTTCTTCATGAACGCTTTCTCTCTTTGGCTCTTTGGTTGAATCAAGACACAGTGATGACAATTTTATGATTCATTGTGCTTGCTTATTCACCATTTCCTGCTCTTAGTCACGCTTTATATCTTTTTATTTGACCATTTTGTCACATAGGCTATTTGTCCATGTGGTGACCATCCTAACCCTTTCACCATGGAAAGAAGCTATTGGTCAGTGGTGAGTATAAGCAAATACACAGCAGTAAGAGAGTTAATGAAGATGGGGAAGTAGAAATACAGATGTTATGCATAAGAATATTTCCAGCTTTATCTTTATTTCTAACTAGATACTTCAGAATTATGTTCTGCATTTTCTAAGGTGCTAAGGAGCCTCTCTTTAACCCGGTTGTACTTCTAGAATTTAGTCAAAGAAAAAGGATTTTGTAAGAAATATAAGGTTCAATATTGTTTAATCACTCCCCAAGGTATTTATTACCTAATAAATATGTCAAGAAAAATTTTTAATTTCCTGGCACTTTGCTAGCCTTCTAGTTTAGCAATAATAATACACCAACAAAATCAGACAGTGGTGAGAAATTCTGCAGTACAAGCAGTGCTAGGTAAGGCAACTATACTCTTACAATAAGGTGCCACTTCACGTAAGAAATAATAAAAATTAGTGTAGGATGTTAAGTAATGTCTTACATTACAGTTCCTAAACATATATCAACATTAAGATTTCAGATACTCATTTTTAAAAATACCATGTGATTATTAGCAACATATTCATTGGAGCTTTCATTACTGTATGATTGATCATTATGATTTTTCAGATACCACTTAAACCTCAGTGTGTTTTTCATAATATTTTGTTACATAGAAGCAATACTACAGAACTTCTCATTCTGTAAGAGACCTGAAATCCACCTGCTCTAAAGTCTTCACTCGAAACTTTAAAAAACATAGCCTATCCAATATCCTTTCTCCTGTGCCACACACACTGAAGAACAAAGATGTGATCATGTGCAGCTTCTGGAACCTAGTCCTGGCAATCCATGTGGCAGAAAACAGCAATTCCATTTTATAAAATAATGACAACTATAATGATGACAGTAGCAAAGACAGTAACAACAATATTAATAAAAATGATGTCGGTTAGTTTATGTCAAGTACTAATAGATCACAGTTATGTGGCTTTAAAATTCAGTTTACAAAAATACATGTAAGAAGTCAAGATAGCCCTTTTTTCATTTAGAGTGGAGTCTTCAACATCAGTTTTCTCTACGCAGAAGTCAGACCTTGGCACATATTTTTATCTTCTGTATATCTGTAAGGTACCTGAGTGACTGTTTCCAACACAGTATTTATGATCTATCGGCCAGTTAACAATAAACAGAAATTCCTGTAGCATTTAATGTCCCCTAATCTTTCACAGATTCATTCCAGTCAGGTCTGCTGTCTCCTGTGGTGTAGGTAACCATCATATATGGCATCAGGAAGCAGCAACACAATTAGCATTGGAGATCATCAGTGGCACAACGGTATCTGGAAACCCTTTTGGCCAGCAGCCTACACTTCAGTCACTGTTTCCCCCAAGCCATTGTTGAGGCAAAGCAGCTGAGCCCAGGAAACATGTTAAACAAGCAGCTAACCTTTCAAACTGCTTATACCTCAAGACTCCTCCATTATCACCAGTCAATATCCATGTGCCAAAGAGAAAATAGAAAACAATTCTTCTTCACAATAATTCCTTCATTATAAGATAAATGTTTTCACACTTTATTCTCACAATGGGAGAAATTACACATATGCTAGCTTTGGAAAAAAAAAGAAATGTTTAAGAAAATAATGTTTCAATGGGTCACTTTTCAATTCATGTCTAATTAAAAAGATGCAACTGTTTTCTAAATGAGTTATGCATACTCCTACATGTAAGTAAGTTGTTCATTTTATGTAGGAGACATATGGAAATAGAAAAATGCTGTGAAGTTAACCACACATAAAACAGTCAAATAAATAGTGATTCTGTTGAAACTTTAGCTTTTCTTTCCTCCATGACTCAGGTTATTTGAAGCCCCTGTTCTTATATCCCAGAGATAAAGTTGAAAATCCTGGTCTGGAAGGCTTCACAACTCCCATCAGCTTCTGCAGACCCAGAGCTGATCTTGGTTCTGTAACTTGGGATCACACATTCTGCAAGTTTAAAGAGCATGTGGATGACTGTTGCTCACATACTGGGTATGACCCAAAGATCATTAAAGTAAAAAAAGATTACTGTTGCTGACCTTAATGGGCTTTGGGTCAGGCCCAAAAAAAGACAACACCTGAAATATTCTGTAGAGGATCTGCAAAGGATTAAGATATAAATTTCACTGTTGTACAACTAAAATTAGTTGAAACATCTCAAACTTATTGCTTTGCCAAAAAAAAAAAAATTTTTTTAGGAAGACACATTAAAAAATCAGTATTTGTATAATTGTCTGTTCTTTATGTCAACATTTTCTGTAAAGCAAGTGTCAGCAAAGCAACACATTAAATTCTATTTCTTACTGATTCAGAATGGTTTCTGCTACCCCTAGGGACACTATTTGTGTCTGGCAAGAACATTTCAGTCTGACAGCTCCTGATTTTCAACAGGGAGGGGAAAAGGCAGAACTAATGGATGCGAATGAGCTTAAAAGCTAGTGAACTTATCAATCACAGAAAACAACTGTATTTTGAGAAGGAAACAGAGGTACTTTGGCAAACAGAAAAAAAACGTCAGTAGGTATTTTTTTCAGACACTGATAACTATGGTCAGATTTTGGTCAGACTATTTTGGTCTCATAGTACTCTTGTCAGCACTGATTATTACATAAAATTCTTCATGTACTGCATCACATACGGTACTATAGGCAGGTCAAATTCAGAGATCCCAGTGTAGTTTTTAAGTATGGTTAAACTTTTTTCATTCAATAGGAGATTGTTTCAATAACAACTGAATAAAATTAAATGAAACCTTAGGATCTGAACCAAAGAATCCAATTATATTTACACAGTTCCTGCACAGCTAGCCTATTATTGTTCAGCTGGGCGAGTGTTCATGAATGTTTTTGAAGGCTTGCATATTTTTCATAAAAAGAAATCAGATACCATATTGCTTTACCTAAGCAATACTTTGACTGTTCTTTCCATAGGATTTAGGTAAATGAAGTTAAAAGGAAATTCTAATCTGCTACTGTAATAGTTACTACCTGCATTGTTTCTTTCTTCACATGGTACCTCCTCTTACTCAGGTATTATAAAAAAATATCAACAGAGGTTAGACTTATGATGACTTGGAGAATGAGATGAATTATTTTTAACATCCCTGATTGTGCATAAGATAGTGAGAACTTTCTCAAACCATACTTCAGACAAAACATTTTAAGTTTCAGAAAAAAACCCAAAAGCCTAAAAAGTAAGATTCAATAAATGCCAGTCTTTTACAGCTACAATTAGTTTAATTTCCAAACAAAATAATTTTGAACTATAAAACTTTATATTTTTAATAAAAATGTCAAAATAAGACATTCTGCTAATTTTCAAAGCTTATCTCCCTAATGTTTCTAATTGACATAAATAATGAAAAAAGGTTTGGCAAATCAGCATTGTCAGTGACAGATATATGATGAAAAAATATCAGACTTCCTAATATTCAATGATTTATTATCACTACATGCTATAAAACTCAGTTGGTGAGATCCTTTATCTGTGTTTTAAGGCTTGATTGTCATCTACTGGAAGCACTTTCCGGAAACTTCTGAGGGAAAGTTAACTGCTCAGAGAGAGATTTGTAATTTCTTCTTGCTTTAAAGTCACTTAACACTGGCACATTCAGTGGAAGATTTTAAACCTGAGCAGTCAGGGTTTAGATTAATTATTTAACGCATAATTGTCCATGTTTCTTTACCTCAGTTAAAATATGTTTGCTTTATCCCATTTTCAGAAACCAATGCAGCATTATTTCCCAGACTGCACACCCTGAACTACACTCTTTCCATAGGCCCTCAGGCTGAGTTGTGTTTTACAAAGCAGGGTCCTGATTTACAGCCCTCTCCCACTACTTTTTGCCTGTGGCTGTTGAAACAGGTAGAGTGCTTTGAAGTGGATCATTTTCTACTACCTGAATATAGTTTTAATCTTATTAGCTCATCTATTTTATTTTTCTAGGTACATATTCCCTATGACTACCTTCAGCATTGTGGAGATACAATACAGGCTCCTTGTTAACACACTCTTTAATTACAACCCACAACCAACTCCAAAGAAAGGCTTTCCAGGTAAGCTAATATTCACCTGAATGCAGAAGCAGGCAGCTGAATCTGCTTTGATGATTTCTGAAGAAAGTGAACTTTTTCATCACTAGAAATGAGAGAATTCCTGGATGCTGCAACTGAAAGTGGTCAGTCACTGATGGGAGTCAGGGGAGGGGAAGTCAGACATCAGGGTTGCAATCTCTCAGCTGGGAAGGAATAGACAAGCCGGGTGTGCACAGAGCTGCCCTGAATAGGGTGGCTTTTTATTTCCTCATCCTGCTATAAACTTCTAATCTCTCTTAAAATCTTCCGAGGGGATGGTGAGTTAGGGTACGGGAGGCCCTGGGTTCACAGCATGGCGATAATGACCTTGCTCTTGAATGATTTATCTTTGAAGCTCAAGTTGACTACATCCAATTGCTTTTATCATCAACTGTTCCTTGTTTCTGAATTCTGCATCTTGAAGTCCTAATATGTTCACAGCAGCCAGAAGTGCTCTGCATGCTATTACTGTACTCTGCTGGTTTCTTTATATTCCCTCAGGGCAATCTGAAGTGCCACCACCCTCCAATGCTTTAAGTAAGCTGTGTTACAGATGAACAATGGGGGAAGCAAGTCAGAAGAGGGGAAAAAAAAAAGAGAAAATATGAGTTTATATTTTCAGGGGAAAAAGGATAAATAAACTGGATAGCATTGTTTCTGTTCTTTTAATGGAAATGTTTCCTGATACGTTATAAGCTTATACTCTTACCACTTTCACTCTCCAAAAATCCTAAGTTTTTCTTTTTTTCCACACAATTTCATAAACAACACCTATTTTTCTTTTCCTCAGAATACCACTGAATGTGAAGTCAAGCGCCTTTTTTTCTCTCCTTGTTTTCAGTCAGCCCTCACAAAGGACAGATGCAAGCTGTTTTACTTCAGACACGTTAGAGAAACAATAGTCCCGCTTAAACGTACCGAGATATCATGCTGGGGGCAAAAAATGGGAAGACAGGCAGACACACATACCTATGCACATGCTTTCACACAGACATATACAGATCTCTGTGTAAATAAGAGCAGGCCCCTACATTTCAAGGTAAGCCAAGAAATTACTGAGAATATCATGCTCTCTGAAAAGGCTGATATGTCTAATTTCTTATCAAATAAGCCAGGTTTTATGGTGAAAGGCTTACTGTTCCTGTTATCTACAGGCTACTGGTCAGCTAGTGATAACAGGCTGTGTCCAGAAGTCACACCTGGCAAACGTTACTGTCAGGATTTTCAGTGGACCCTCAGGCTTATTATTGACCTTTGCTGTTGAACCCATTAATCTAAATGTGTCTGACAGACAGCACTGCAAACATTACAAACTGAGGTTCAGATTAAGGAAAATATTAGTCACTTTCACTTATTTGTGAGATCTAATTGAAGTATAAAGTAATTAATAGACACCAAGACAACTCAGTCTAGCCTTTGCTTTTAGGTCTGGGTCTTACCATGTTTCCCACCGTTAGGTGAACTTTATATGCATTTAAGGTTTTTGAAAGCCATCAAACAAGACTTCCTTGTTGCAAGGCACAGTGTTAAGAGGTTGTGGACTATTTTTACCTCAGTCATTTTAAGGCCAGGCTAATCAATTACTGTGCCCAAACAAAACCACAAATTCAAAAATATATACTGAGAAAAGTCCAAAATGCCAGATGAATCATGAAGGTCCTAAACAAACTCTGGTTGAAAGCATGTGACCCAAATGCACTTATTATAAAGAATATTTTTAAGTTGTTTCTCTCTTCCATTACTATTTTTTTCTGTTTCACTCCATTTTTTTTTCATAAGTGCAAGATGTCAATCATATTAAATTTTTTCATCCTTCCTTGAAAAGGTCAATATTTTGCAAAGTATTTTAAACTTGAATGGAATCTCTTGCCTAGCAGTGTTGAATAAGTTTTGAAATAATGTAAATGAAAGTGTTAAGTTTTGTAATTTTAATACGACCTCTCTTGTTAACACAGTAGCAACAACAATAAGACTAGAAAAGACAAATTTGTCACACTACGTTAGATGATATTCTGCATGGCTTCTACCATTAAAATATACCAGGGTATATTTTTCCCCTCTGTGACCTACCATGTCAGTCACTGTTCCAGTGATCTTGCTTTAGTAATTTTCAACATAAGGAAATTAAATTCTCTGCTTTGGGGTATTTGCAAAATGTATTCTTCTCTCTTATTTAGTGATAACATAAAATTCAGAAAGAAAAATCTCTGAGAACCAATTACATTGTTCTGAATTTCTAGCAAATGTATTTGTTTTAAACAAATTGAGAATTTTTTGTCCCTGATGATTATGCCTTTTTATTAAGTATTGTATTATGACAACATGGTTTAAAACCAGGATATGGTATCCCCTCCCTTCAAATATTTTAGAGGCATTGTACATCTGAAAAAGTATTAGCGTGTTCTATCACAAGGTGGGTCTCTGCATTAGAACTTTATTTCAGGTGTTTGCACCTAGGTGAAAAGCAGCTGGAAATGCCATGTATAATATAGTTCAAAAGTTAGGAAGTAGAACAGTGATTGCTGAATGGAGATAAAACAAGAAACCTTATTCTACTTTTTCATATTTTTGTAACTGAAACTGAGGAAATTCAAGGCAGAAAGGGGCAAGTATATTAACTTCATTAATTAGTTAATGAATTGTTTAACATACAATACTAAAGGTATTTTACTGATGGTAGGTAAACTTGAGGTACGTATATTTCCCTTAAAAATATTAACATAAATATTAACATATGAATACATGTCTAAATGCATATTTTGTGATGTTAATGTAATAGAAAATAGCTTTCTCGTGTGAATTTTAGTCCTTTAAAACCTGCATCTTTATAATCTCCTCCAGGGACAATTGCGTAGCAGCTAACTGGGAAAAAAGGTATTATCAGATCTATGTTTTCTCAGTCATGGAGATTTTAAATCCACACTCTTAAACTGCATGGAATTAAATCTGTCAAGATCAAAAAGTATTGCAAGTGTTATATGTTTTTGGAAACTGTAACAAAAGCAAGTAGAAATGTCATATAGTACTTCACCAACTACTGACTTAGCTTGCTACAGAACTTGATGTTTCCCATCATTTAAAGTTAAATGAAGGATTTGGAGCAAAAAGCAAAAAAAAAAATGGAAGAAGATCTATCAGGTTGAAAAAGAAATTGGCCTTTTTTCTAACTGTAGCATCCATGATCTCAACAGATAGTGATGTGATGATATGAAGACTGAAAAAGAAGAATAAAAATGTCAGGAAGAAATATTCCAAGTTGTAAATAAGTTTTGGCACAGTTAAATGAGAAAATCATGATTCATGGAAAACACCCCACAGAATATGAATACCATGTGTTAAGTTAGAGCATTAAATGCTAACAAAAACATGTAGCATTGCAAAATGGTTCATAAATTCTTGGCTATATGATAATTATGTTGCTACTGTAAAAGATGACAGACTAATGTCAGGTTAAGAGAAAAGCTATGTCAAAGCAAAGTTTTCCTTCATTTAGGGTCACAGAATATTAAAAAAAGGGAAAAAAACAAACATTAAACACATTCCACTTGGTCATATTGGCTTTTACAGCACTTTCATATCACAATGTTTTTTATGTCTTTCACTCCAGTGACCCAGAGACAACATTCACTGCTATGGCAGACTCGATAATCCTTTGCTCTCCCAGTGTTTTGAGGTCTTCACACTAAATCTTTAAGTGGTAAAGTTTTCACCTCTCTTCAGGTGGTGCTGCCAGTCATTCCCCAGACCTGAAGGTTCCCACTTCGTAATGTGCATGCACTCTTATCTATCACACAGAGACTATACCTACAGAAACAATTATTGTGGACCATTAGAAGTGGATTTGCAGAGCAGAACAGCTGGTGCCAAGGATTTGATGACCACAGACAGATAATATGGAGTGGTTTGGCTTCAGACCAGTCCTCATCTGGCTCCAAATACACATCTGCAGCTGAAGTGTCCTAGGTGAGCTCCCCAACACGTATTCCACCACTGTTTCAGCTGCAGTGAATTGTTTCAGCACCCTAAGACCACCTCATGACATGACTCCTTGTAATTGTGTAAAAGCAGAAGACTTACTTTAAAAATGTACTTTTAACAGTAGTTAAAGTGTAAATGACAACTGAATCTGCTAGAGAACGTAGACGTGTAATGTTTACATTGAAAACTACTTTTTTTCATTTTTCTTTTTTTTTTCTTTTTTTTTAGAGAAATTATATCTTTTATAGAAGTATATGAATGCCTTCCCATTGATGCAGTAAATCCATGGGAGAGAGTAGTGGCTTTTCAACAATCCACTATTTGGACTATTTGTTTAAAGTTAGTCCAAAAAGCTATCACCAGCTAACAACAAACCTTTTATTAAAGATGAAAGCTTCAAAGCTTTTCCACAAAGCCAGTTGCTATTAAAGTTATTTCCAGTAAAAGTACCTATTGATAGTCATTATTCAGTAAGTACAATATAAAATGGTTCCAGCTACCACACTGAAAAATCTTGGCCTCACTCTTTCACATTCAAAAGAAATTTATCACCTTGTTGTTCTTGCCAGAAAGACTAATTAATATTAAATCTTTTGAATTTCTCTGGATAAAGCTGGCATCTGAGAGCTTAGTATGGTATCAGTGTGCTTTAAAATAAGTCTATAATAGAGATTAGTACCTCTTGTGTAATACTGTATGCATTGCATTTTGTTACATTTATTATACAAATTGAAATGAATAACAATATGCAGTTTAACATCCCATGAATATTTTTTAGCATTCTCCGACAGTAGTTAATATGCTAACCAACTTCACTGAAAGGCATACAGATGTGGAAAGAGTCTATCTAGGGACTTTAATTATCACCTTGTCAAATTCAAATTATTATCTTACGAGTTCATTTCCATAAAGTATCCCCTCTGCTGTTGGATGATTTAACATGTGTCTGCTTTTTCTTATCTTTGTTGTATCTATCTGGAGGCTTTAAACCTTTCAAAGTAGGCCAGCTCTTTGTCAGATCATGATGTTTACCGTAACTGATTTTGTCAAATATATTTTTGCAAACACTCAATTTTGCCTCTGTAAAATGTGAAGAGGAACTGGCACACATCACCAATAATGTTACATAAATCAGACTAAGACTTCAACTATTTCTAAACGGGATTAGCTTACAGTGAAGAATCAAAGAGCCTAGGGAATGATTTACCTGACAAAATTCTGGAGATAGTCATTCTGGGTTGGTGAATCATTTTGGGTTTCAAGAAGCCTGGAGTAATTCCAGCTGTAAGAACTGAGTGGACATTATTTTCTATGCTAGCCTGGATCACATGATAGAGCAAAAATATCCTATGAATATTAATTGCAGCGTTTCTTTAACCTGTTTAAAGGCAACACAGCAGCCATGAAAATAAAGGAAGACAGAAGCAAAACGTCTTATTGGATAAGACTTACATCCAGCACAACAGAAAGTCTATATTTTTACATTTTGTGAAAGATCAAATGCAGGATAAGTGTAAGTATGATGTCTTTGATGATGAATGTCCTTATGGGGGTGATGAAGAACTGCTACAGAGAAATTGTGGATGCCTCATCACTGGAAAATTTCAAGGTCAGGTTGAATGGGGCATTGAGCAACCTGGTGTAGTGGAAGGTGTCCCTGTCCATGGCAGAGGGGTTGGAACTAGATGATATTTAAGGTCCCTTCCAAACCAAATCATTCGATGGTTCAATGGTTCAATGATTCAATGATTTGGTGATATAAATGTAGAATGGATCAATATCCCAATTTCCTGTTTATATATATATATATATATACAAAAAAAAGAAGGTAAAAATGCTGTATCTTGACATAAAATCTGAGAAAGTTTGAACAATGCATTGGAAATAGAAAATATGCTACTTTTTTTTTAATTTCAAATTTCTGAATTTCAATTGTGTGAGAGCTTATGAGAATCAAGTAATCATGACTTAAAATTAAACTAAAATGGATATAAATATTTAATAATAGAAACAGAAAAAAGGATGGTATGTTTTCAGAAAGTAAATCAAAACCACAAATGTGAATCTGAAAAAAAAAAAAAAAAAACCAGAAAAAAAGAAAGAAAAAGACGACTAACTTACTCGTTGTAAATACATCCATGCAGTTTCGAAAAGGCAGTGGATAATTTCTTGTTAAATGACCACACTAATCACTTCCTTTGATTTGATTTTTATCCTTCTTTCTTATACCTATGCTACATTGGAGAAGACTGTAATGTACTTAGCAGAATAATTTCCACTCCTAAATAGATATTTAATGTTAAATAACTATTATTATTATTATTAAGGATTATTATTAAGGATTACAATATTGGATAAATATCAGCTTTTCAGGAAATTTGCAGGAAATAAACACTTCACTTTGGTGACTAGTGGAGGATGGAAAAAACATCTTACCTAAGGCAAATTTGACTTCTGTTTATCATTTATTAATCATAACTTCCTTTTTATTCTTATTGGTCTTCATGGATTTCCTCAGTTTAGATTCAGTATTAGTTTCATTGGGTGTGTAGAGAGACTACTTATACATGTACATGTACTGGCAAAATATGTGTATCAAACATGTGTTAAAAACACCTAAAATTGCTTCCACTGCATCTGTGTTAACCAGAAATGTAAATTAAGCTATTAGTGCTTGAATACATTTCAGTAGAGTAGATCAAGAAATTGTATCAGGAGGGTAATTATAATTTATTATGCTTTTTAAGTAACGGGATATGCTCCATACTCCCAAAATTCTTTGTAATTATAATTACTGAAGACTATAGTGAAAAAAAGTTTGCATAGTTTAAAAAAAAAATTTGCTTACCTCTTAGCAAAAACCCTGATAACAAAAAGTAGTGTTAAGTAAATGCTATAGAGCAAAATGCAAGAAGAAAGAAAATTTGAAATTATTGTGGCTATTGCATTTCAAACTCCTGTGTGGATAAATCTACAGATTACGACATAAGAAAGAAAACATTCATAACTTGAGGTTAAATTTTGTTTTTAATGTTAATGCATCACTGAAATTATTGAAGTTTCAGAGGCATAAGATTGAATGTGACTTGATATTAGCTCACTACATTTTCCATTACACATCTCACTTCATCACTAAAATAGGACTGAAGGACGTTGTTTCTCATGGTCCCATTCCTCAGTGCTACAGTCAAAAAGCTCTTTACTCTTTTAAAGTAAGGGACTTCAGAACAATCCTCTTCAGCAACAGAATATGTCCTCTTACACTGTGAAGGCCATAACCTCAGCCCCAAGTACAGATTTCAACAGGTTCCAGAGTCCGAAATAGTTAATTGCTTAAACATTGTAGGATCACCAAAAGACTTTTGTCCACTGTAACAAACTGAAAAGAAACAGCTGCTCATCCAGCAAAGCCCACTCCTCCCCGAATATGCCTTCAGATCAGGTAAGTGGGTGCCATGGTCCACCTATCCAAGGTGCAGAAGGGTATGCATACCTGAAGGTACAAACTGGATTTCCAGATAAGGAAAGAGGTTAATAATAGGCAAATCCTGTGAGGTAGGATAATCCTTCTTATCATGCCAATGTCCTCCCTTACATGATGACTCTGCTGTAAAAACCCCCCTGGGGAACCTCTAAGACATTTCACATCTAGCCTGGACTATGCATCTCAAATGTTGAACCATGATGGACCATGACTGATGCTGACATAGCATAGGCAGCTGCAATGTCTTAGGACGTGTCAGAGACTTGTGACATGGTCCATGACACCATCCATTGTAAAACTCCCTGCCCCAGGGTAGGTACAAGGTGTTCCCACCTGAGCTTGAAGTGCGTAATAACTCATGAAATCTTTGAGTTTGATGGGTTTCCCCTACCCCCAGCTGATCAAGACCATGGTTTCAATCAACAGACATTGAGGCTGCAACCAGCAAGTTTCATCGTTGGATCAAACAGGCAGTGACTCTATATATCTTTCCACTTTTATCCTTTCTTTCTCTTCCTTTTCTTACGTATTTCCTTAAGTTTTATTTTTATGCTTTAATATCGCTGTACTACTATAAATAATACCCCAAATGGCAATGTAGCTGTCTACCTTTGAAACAAAATTGTTCTAAAATAAATCCTATATATATGTTTACAAACATCAATTATTCAGTGTCATTTCACTCTAATCCACCCCAAGGAATTTATTAATAAGAACCTGGAGCAGGTTAAAAAAACAGGTCTTGCTGAAGTCTTTCAGCCTTTAGCAGTAATGCAGAAGTAATGCAGCCATCCTTGCCAAGAGAACAAGAATTCATTTTGCAAAAATAATTTCCCTGACATTCGATATAATTTAATGGATACAGAGTAGAATGTGATAAACAGTGGTTAAACACAGATAATTATTCTCAAAATTTATACCACACTGACAAATGCCTATGAACCAACAACATAATTCAGCTGCCGTGATCATACTGTGATGAATACAGTGTAGTGGGAAATGTAGCTGTCTCCATCACAAAACCTGACAGAAAAATAAACGTCTAATCAAAACAGATTTTGCACCTTTGATCTCAAGGTAAACACCTATTGAAAGTCAGAGCATTCATGAATGAAAGAGGAGGAACACTTAACAGAACTGACAATGTGGCCACCTCACTATTTCATGCAAAATTCGTAGGAAAATAATGTTAGAAAATCTACTTAGTGCCAAAAATTACTGCACCTTCAAAAAGCATTTAATTTGTCATTTAAGAATGTGACCAGTGCCCCATTTAGTTCCTTTGTTTGAGATATAGAATGACCTTTAAACATTCTTTACTAAACTATTGTTTTCAATTAATGCAAACAGGTTACTGCCACATGACACAATGACTACACTGTATGGGATCTCCTTTGGGACATTTCTTTTACTACTTTCACTGACAGCATTTCTTCATATCTGTTGATTCCTGTATTTTGAGATCAAAAGGCACTCTGGACAAAGGAGTCCAAACTGTCTTGGTTTTAGATATAGTCACCACGATGTTTGAAAAAAAAAAAAAAGAGTATTAAATATAAAACTTATTTTAGCCCTAATATTTCTTATAAGCTACGATCATTTTACAGCAAATTCAGAAAGTGGAAAGCGACATAAATTAATCAACTTCGAATGCATGCATGATTACCTATTTTTGAAATGCTGTGGCAAATGGTATTTTTAGGGGATACACTGGAGACACACAGGTACAATACCTAATCTATACTGCAACGACCCAAAAGAAAAACTTTTGACTCCCATTTCCTTATCTCTTTCATGTGAAAAGAAAACCATTGATTTCTGCCAACTGAAAAGCAGTCAAGCATAGAAAACAAGCAGCAGACCAACCCGTACAATAATTCCTGTTAATTCTCCCCCCAGGTTTGTTGGTTTTGGTGGTTTTTTTCAGCAAGGAAAACATTGATTTGAACATGTTTGGGTGGATTTTCCAAAATTATACCTTTTTAATAAACTTTCCAGAATATTGGAAGCAAGGGACCAGCAAAAGACACGTGAAAATTCAGTAAAAAAAAAAAATCAAACTTCTTGTGTTTCCCAGGAACTATTTTACCCCCTGATATTCTGTGGGATGTTTGCTTGCTTGCTTCATATCATTTATTCTAAATTTGTTTGGTAGAACTGCTTAGTCTGGGTTTGTTGATAAGGAGATTGATTAGGTGCAATGAAAACCTAATTTGTTATTGTCGTTTAACAGCAATAGGCCTCTATTTTCCCCCCTCTCTTAAAACAAACATGAAAAATGAACCAATAAACAAACAACACCTACTCCACACCCCTATACCCACATAGCACCCCGTTAGATAAAGAGAATAGGAAATGAACAGAAGGGGAAAATGAGGACTATGAAACTGTCATCATTATTTTGTAAGGAAATGCTGAAGTCCAGACTTCAGTTTTGTTGCTAAATATTATCACCAACACCCAACAGGGTAAGAAGTCCTTTGTAAAATTAAGTTGAAGGAGTTCTGCCCTCTCATCATCCTCCTTCCAGAATGCCTAGCATTATTCAAATTTTATATTGCACATTTGTAACTTCTGCTGCCCTCAGCTTGAATGTGCATTAGATGGAGTGACGTGGCCATTTTAGCAGCCTCTCCTTCTCTGCTCTCCCTGCCACATACCACCTGCAATATTCCACTCAGGTTAAGAACAGGTGTAGTCTTTGCTGTTTGGCTAATGATTTGTTCATCCTTGAAAGCTCTGTAAAGAGAACGTGTAAAATAAATTAATTTATTCCTGTTGGTATTCAGGTGTGTTTTGCAGAAGAATCTAGATCTTCATATTAATTAACTTTACATTTTTATCTTATAGACTGTTTTGGAATATATATTTTTCATTAATGAGATTTTATCCATTCCTGACTGAAGAATTGGAAGCCCTTCCCTCAGTTATAATAAAATAAATATGCTCTATCTATTCTTTAGAAAGTCTACTGAGAGCTTTTTCCACTAGATAAATTTGGTCATTGCAAGAGTGCGTTAGGAATTGGAGATCTTTTTTCTTGTTTCTTTGGGGTTTTATATGATGAGGGTCTGGTAGGAAGAAGAAAGAGAGGGGAATAATTAATCAAGCAAAGATAATTTTATGAGCACTATGTATCTATAAAAACAGTTTTAATTATTCTGGTTTTTTAACTAAATTTTTTCTCCTTCTCCTCTAAAAGAATTAAGTTGAGATTGGGATTCTGTAAAAGCCTATATCTCTAGATACTGAAAAATCTATGTACTGATTTCTCATCTTCTTCCATGTGTAACTATGTTATTTTTTTCATAAAAATAGATAATTCTGATCATTTTCAATGTTACCCTCCTTCACTGTATAGGAAGAAGAAAAAGACATTTAACCTATTTCAAACATTGGTATTATTTAGTTAGAGTGGTCTTTTTAACTCATATAACTGTATTTTATTTCCTTTTTTCATTCCTCGTAATAATATCTCTTTGGAAGATTTTTATCCCGAAATTAATAAAAATAAAACTATATCAATATTATTGTTGTTTCAAATTTGCTCTAAAACCAGCATGCAATCCTATTTTACTACATATCAGTATAGAGACTACCACTCTTTAAAAAAAGTAACATTAAAACCATGAACAAAAAATAATCAATACTTGAAACTGGCTGATAGTGATACCAAAAGATTATTTTTATGGTAAAAGTCCTGGTACTTCAAACTTCTAGTGTATGAACTAGTAACCAATCGATATATTTAGGTGACCATTACTCTGTGACCAGTCTCAAATGTTTTTCATTAACTAGTTAGGTGAGCTTAAGAAAGCCTGCTGAGTAAAGATGTATGATTTGGAAGACTTCTTTTTCTTTGTCTCTTCTATTAGGCAGAGTAAGAATCACAAAAATCAATGGCAAAGGAAGAGGAAAACCAAACCCTTTCCTCTAGAGTAGAAGTCAATCTGTTTATAGTGGATTAAGGTGGCAATATTAGAATGGACAATTTGAAAAAAATGCTAACAATGAACACTCCAAGTGGTGATAAAATAAAAGGCGTTGTCAGAAAAGTTTAGAATCTCATGCTATTGTAAAATATATCTTTCTTTTTAATCAATATTTTAGTCAAATTAAAATCAGATAAAATTGAGAAAATGCAAAATCCCACTTGAAAGTCAAGGAAGTTCTACATTCAACACATATGATAGAACTGAAACACATTATCATCCCTGTTACAGAAATACTGTGACCTTTCCAAAAGATGTGCCTCCCCCCATCAGTGATATCCAGTGTGAATTTCAGAAATATCTTTATTTGCTTAGGTATCTTGAAGAGGAAGGAGAAGCACAGGTACTTGTGGCAACTTGCACACACTGAATGCTTATAATCAATGTAAATTAAAGTGAACACACACTAACAAATGAGAAACTAGGAAACATATATAAACTCTGTCCTACTATACCTGCTTCTATTTTATCTCCTTTGTCATAGAGGTTGCATCTACTCAGTCATCAAAAGCCTGTATAAACTTCCCCACTGGTCACCATTTTAACCTCCTAGTATAAGATACCAATTTCTAGGTTGAGGAGGTCTTGAAGTCAGTGTCACACCCTGACAGAATGCCCCGAGGAAAGGTCAGAAATTCTAACTTTCTTTCTGGCTGCCTCTGGGTTTGAGTGCTGACCTCCCCAGGGCAGCAGGACAGGGTGGTAGAGGGGGAGCCATGTGGTGATGCAGGTATCCAGGGCACAGCAACTCCACTTAACAGCATTTGCTGCCTCAGTCAAGGGCACACCAGGGCACATCGACAGTCCAAGCTGAACCTGTCCCTCTCCTCTTCTGCTGAGAAGGGGCCTGAAACACAAGAAAAAGCAAAGAAAATAAAAGAAAAGAGAAGGGGGAGTGGGGAAGGGGGAGGATAGAAAAGCTCTGCTTTACTGCTCATTCATTCCTCTGCATTCAATCACTCTGAGGTAGTAACTAGCTCAGCCCCAGGCTCCCCTTACATGCACAAAAGAAAAGCAATCCCATTCAGAAGGAGACCATGAGTTATTGATCTCATGCTGAATGTTATGTTCGGTTCAGCAGCACTGTCAGCTTCCTCACACGGAAACCTTATGTTTCCCACCAACTTTGTTGAATGATACTTGGCTTTTTTGAAAATGAAGTGCTGGGGACTAGGGGTCAAGGACAGAGACATCTCAGCTTTCATCCTGGGGCTTCAGGACACATTCTAGGTCATGATGAAGGGTAAGCCTGCCAGGCATTAATTGTAAAAAGTCTGTGGAACTTGTTCACCAGAGGGGCAGGCAATTCATGGTTGCTTCACTTTCTAATTCAGACATTAGAAAATGAGTCATAAAGACATCATTTTTTAATGTACATTAGATTTATTTTGCCCATTCAAATTAATAATCAAAGTTTTTGCTGACACACTTTATAGTTCATTTATTTAGCTTAATATCCTCATTTGCAGAAATATGCAGAGATTTGGTTTTAATCAATGAAGACATTAAAGTGAAAACTTAAATTAAAACCTCATTTCTTATAACTTGTTTCACTGTAAGCCTTCCTTTACATGAACTATGCATATCATTACTATAGAGTGTCAACACTCTATAGTCTATATAACTACTTGACAGAAAGCAAGAGGGATTTTTAAATTATTGTTACCATAATGCAAACACGAAACATTTAATCAATATTAAGTCCATATTAGGTTCTTGATTAAAAACTTAAAAAAACCAAATATTTGGTAATTGTGTCTTTATGAGAGTTCCACATGCTAGAAGTCTAATTGTGGCACGAAGATAATTTCTCATAATAATTTCTCTTTTTGGTTTTTTTTTTTTTCCTCACAAATATTCTTTCTCAGAGGTCTTTCTTTTATTTAGCTAGTTAGCTGGGCATGACTTTTTGATCTACTTGAAGGTAAGAAGGCTCTACAGAGGGATCTGAACAGGCTGGATCAATGTGCCCAGACCAATGCTATGAAGTTCAACAAAGTGAAATGTTGAGTCTCAACATGCAGCACTACAGGTTTGGAGCAGAGTGGCTGAAAAGCTGCCCAGGGATACTGGTCAACATTTAGCAGTGTGTCCAGGTGGCCAAGAAGGCCAGTGGCATCCTGGTTTGTATCAGAAATAGTGTGGTCAGCAGAACTAAGGAAGTGATCATCACCCTGTACTCGACACTAGTGAGGCCACACCTTGAATCCTGTGTCGAGTTTTGGGCCTCTCACTACAAGAAAGACATTGAGGTGCTTGAGTGTGTCCAGAGAAGGGCAACAAAGCTGGTCAAAGATTTGGAGCACAAGTCTTATGAGGAGCAGCTTAGGGAGCTGTGGTTGTTTAGTCTGCAGAAAAGGAGGCTCAGTGGGGACTTTATCACTCTGTACACCTGAAAGGTGCGAGGTCAGTCTCTTCTCCCAAATAACAAGTGATAGGACAAGAGCAAATGACCTCAAGTGATGCTAGAGGAGGTTTAGATTGGATATTAGGACAAAATTCTTCATGGAAGAGGTGGTCAGGCTGCCCAGGGAAGTGATGGTCACCATCCCTGAATGAACTTAAAAGATATATAGATGTGATACGTAGGGGCATGATTTAGTGATCGAATCCAGGTTTGCTGGAGGTCTCAGGTGAGGCCAATCAGCTGACTAGAGGGCGGCACCCAGCACTGCCAAGAGGAATTTAAACCGCTGACAGGAGCACCAGCGACCCAGAGCAGGTAAACAGGAACGTGTTTGACATGTGTTAGACAATTCAGAAGAATAAAATTAATTCACCAAAAGTAAAGTAAGAAACCCCATGAAAGTGGGAGTGCATATTTAATGGAACCCAAGAGCTGAGACACAGAAACCCTCTTACAGTCTTACTGTCTTTCCTTCAATTCAAATTCATTTTGTCTGAGTAATAAATACTGTCATACTGTCATTCCACCATCATGTTCACATAGACACACTCTCTTAGAACATAATTTTAGAAATGAGACATATAATTCCATCAACTCAAACTTAAAAATAACAGTAGAATGATATGCTGACTAATGTTTGCTGCAAATTTAGTCAATCTTACTAGAGTTTTTATGCAATCAATTTAAATTTTGTGTTCATATTGAAGATTCACTCTTTTCAATGGATATTATTTACCATTGCATGCATTTGATTGATCCTCTGAATTATTTGATATTATTTTTGTCTGGGATTGGAAAACTAAAATTTTCAGATGAAAAAATATATTTTGTAAAGTTCTTCCTGATTGAAATATTTCTATAAGTAATACCTAGAGTTGCGAGATGCATTCTAAATACAAATATTTTGAAATTTTATGTACAGATAAATAGGAAAAAACTCTGGCAAATCAGCAAACAGAGCCAATAAAATACCCTGATTTCACCAATGAATATGATTATGAAGATTTCTAATAATCGGTTTGATTTTTTTCTCAGCTGGGGTTTTCTCTAGTGTTTCCATCTGATTAATCTAATATAAATATAGAGACACTTAAACTGTTCATAGTTTGACATGGAAATGCTTTTTTGTTTTCTTTTGAGTCTCTTTGCTCTTAACTTAGATTCATTACATGAATATAATTACTTGAAATTAATTATTTTAAGTGAAAACTAGTAATTTGTTTAGCACTTCTCAACCAATTTGTTGTGTTTTCTTCTACACCTTTTTTCTAGTCTTTGTTGAAATTAAGATTCTAGTTATTTAGGAGAAAGGTTCTCCTATTTCTTCTTACTTGGACCCTCAAGGTCTGATGGGAATAGATACGCATTAAAATAATATAACTACTCTATTTACATTCTCTGCAAATGGCTTCCAAGTATTTTTAAACATTATATCTCTACTTCTACGTAAATATATTCTAAATACCAAAAACACCTATTCTATCTTCTTTTACCAATTTCTTGAGTGAAATATAATTCAGATTAAAGGAAAAAACAAATCCTATATTGCAATGTGATTCAGTATTCAGTATTCTGCAATCATGCAGAAGAAGAAACACAAGCCAGACAGATGGGTGAATTTGTAGTCTACTATATGAATCTGTTAATATGCCATGTATTAGTTTTACAACTATTTTGTACAGGAACTCCAGTAGCATTTTGTTAGCACTGGTAGCACTGAAGTAACATTAACATTGGTAGTATGTATAACATTATTTATTCTGTGTTATGAATACAACCAAAGTTATAATGAGAATTTTCTTGCTCATTTTTGTCAGTCTGCCACAAAATTGAAAAGAAAAATTAAACATGAACTTATGTAATTTATGGCTCCTATTCTCATAACTCATCATCATGGCTAGGCTTCGCGAACGAAGATTTGGGAAGGCTCTATCCACATTTGCTGCAGGCACGCTGGTGGCTTATGAGGCCAATACGTGACAGACAAATCCGATTGCAAAAGGCACAGCAGAAAGACTCCTTAGATGGTGTATTCTGCAATACACGGTTCTTTCTGCGTTGCCTTTTTTCCTCGAGGGTGATCCTGCGTGTGTTCTCAAAGGAGACAGCTGCGTTATAGATGGTGTGTCTCCAGGCCTCCCGATTGGAGGCCAGAGTAGACCAGTTATGGTGATCAATATGGCCAAGGCTGAGATGTTGTTTCAGGGAGTCATTTCTATGATAATAATGTAATTGCAGTATCACATATTTCAGTTTACATGTTTTTCTTACTTTCTTCATTTGCATTCACATATGATTTAACTCATCTAGTTTCTTGATCATACTGTTTCTAGTAAAATGATGAAGAACATTTGAGAAAAGTTGTGTGGTCTTAATTTACATCCAATGTGTAAAAACTTGTCTGGGGAAATGAGACAAATTCCATCTAATCTCACTACATATTATAGAGTTTATTTTATAGAAATATTAGTCAACAAGTACAGTGAAGCCAGAGAAGATTTCAGTTTTCCTAGTATGGTTCCTAAATTCCTTACAAAATCAATTGTAGCTGCCTTCAGTTTGCATAGAAGTACACTTCCACGGATATAAAGAAAATCAACAGAAAATGCTCAAACCTAATATCCCAGCTACTATACATAAAATTTTCATGTACTTCTATGTTTCTTTTTTCTGAACATCACTATCTCTGTCCATAGACTATCTGACAATGCATGAGATTTTTAGCTAGAGCATGGAACCTAACAGCAAAACTGAGAAACTATTGTCAGAACAGATTGTGCACACAGAAAACTGTTCCTAAAATCAAACTTATAGCACATATAAACAGGAAGAAGTTAACATTCAATATGAAATGCATTGTAGTCTAAAAATTAATCTGAGTAGGAGAAATTATTGTCTTAAAGAAGAAAACCAAACAATAAGACTAAAAGTAAAGCATGAGTTATCTAGATTACAACCTAAACAGTGGGATAAAATAATTTTTGATAATTAATTTTGTTTTCAGTCCCCCTCATGATTCTGAGACTTAACTATGATCTGAACAAAAAGTCAGGAGGTTTGATTAGCCACAGGCTTTGCTCTGATTATGTTTCCATTTTTGAAATATTCTTTTTTTCTTCTCCCCAGTTCATGGCTGCAGTTGCTTTTTTAGTTTCTCACAGCTTTGCCTCGTATTTGAATTTTTCTTTGTATAAAGACAGATCATTTGAGTTGCCTTTCAGCTACTACCCCCTTTAACCTCAGATCGTGACCTCTTCCTTTGCAGCTAGTTACTATCTCTGCTGCTTGCTGATATCAATTTGTTTCCGCTTCGTTCAGGATCAGTCATCTGGGCTCTTGATCTCTCACTGGCAAATATCTTTCAGTACCCTGTGAAGGGAAGAAAACTAAGAATTTAAATGAAATGAAACTTAAGCAGGTAACAAAAACATAATGCCAATCCCCTCACCTTTTTAGAGATAATTAAAGAACAGATAACATTTATTCACCACTTATCAGATAATAGATGAATAACAGATCACTGTGGGGTCAAATGGTAGAGTTTTTAAATTTCAAGAGACAAATTTCAGCTAAGAGAAAGAAGTGTTGAATACAACCTACTACCACAGCATATCTGCTTGCAGTAGGAATATGGTATAAGCAAGAAGTAGAATTTTAAACCTAATCTGTCACTACATTGAGGTGGTAGGAAATTCTCTTCTCCTTTCAAATCAAATAGATGGGAAGCATAATAAACTGTAGGGAAATGTTTTGAAAAAAGAACAGACTGTATTGGAATGCTTACGTTGTGCCATAAACAACACAGTAAACTGTAGTTAAAAACTAAAATGACCGTGTTCAAATAAAGAAGAAAATATATTGCAGCAAGATATGGATTTTAGTGATATAATTTTAATTATTTAAATAAAACTATGTTTATTATCCCCATAGGTGTATCTTATGATTCATTGCCATGTTATTTGTGGAAAGTCAACAGAAAACTAAATGAGATATTTATTTTTTTAATATTCTTGTCATAAACTTGAATTACACTTACAGAATGATGTAACAAGACTGGTACATTATCTTTTATTTAACTAATCATTGCTAAGCAACAACACTTAGATATTGAGTAATAAGCTATATATTTGTATGAAAAATAAAATAAATTTGTGAAAGAAAATAATTGTTTGATGACATAGTTTTAAAACTTTAATTGAATTAATTATTTCTTATGAATATTTGCTCAGTTTCAATAACAGTCCTGCCTTGTCGGAATTCAGCAAGGGGAAATTATGTAGACTAATAAGATTTGACATACCTCATTGAATTCCCAATCCTCCTACTTCTTCCCCAGCTATCAAGATTAGACAAGATCTTTCTAATCACCAGAAGATACATGCTCTCCAGACACTGGAATGCTACCTGATATACTCTTTTATTATTACTTTCTACAGTACTTTGACTGTCATGGAAACAGCAATTGACTCATACAAAAATATTTGTATTTCTACCATGCTACAGTCAATAGAATGCACTTATACAGCTTGATGGATACCACATACTGTCTGTAGAGAAAAAACAGTACTATTTTTAATATATAATATCTTCTTTTAAAATTCTGTTTAGGCATTTTATAAGCTTTTTAGACTATTTAGTATGAATCAGATACTTCCAGAAATCTAATCACAATAATATTTATATACCCAGTTGTGAGGATTTTTTTACTAATAATTCTGGTTTCTGAGAACGTAACCTCACAGGTAATAATGTGTCTTATAGAACATTCTGATATGATAAATATCAAAAATATCCATCCAGTTCTCCCTTCTTCTCTATCTTCCATTCACATCTACGACCTCATCTAATAAGCACCTATAATTTATTAATCCATTAATTGAAATCCCATGGAAATTTTGGAATCTATTCCTGGGTAGATTTATAATGACAGGTTTCCCTGGATTAAGAAGGCAGTTTATATGAATGGAGAGATGTACTGCATCACTTACAATCAAGGCAAAAGAGGGCCCTTAACCCTTTTAATTTATGAATATAGATGTAACAAAAGACTCCAATCTAGACAGTCAGACAGAATCCCCTATTCAAGAATGTAATAAAGTTTAACGAAAAGCTTTATGTCATACTGTATACCAAACCTGAAAAAAATGTGGCTGGAACTTTTAAATGAACATGCAAGCTCAGAAATATTTGGGTAGCCAGCTTTCATCCTACTTCAGGTGCCAAGTTCCTATGTTTCCATATAAAAGGGAGAGTTGATTAGTAACCCTGGCCCGGATTTTAGATATTGCACAAAATCCCTTTCCTGCAGTTCTCATGCCAAAACACTGTTAGTGCCAGCATAGAAATGCACTTTTGTGTAATGACATATAAAAATGATTCTGAAATCCACATTAATTATTTCCACAACTGCCTCTTTGTTCACAAATTTAATAAATGTGGAGTATTAAAAGAAATAAAGCAAATTAGTTGTGTCCCTTATGAGTTATAAGCCATTGTTTTAAATGGCTCACGATTCTACCTTATGTGCTCTATTCGCACAATTCCTCTAACTACTGTATACTTTTTCAGTACTTTTGAATCGTTCATGGATCCTTGCTTAAACTGTTAAGGAGAAACACAGCCTTCTCTGTTACTTCATTAACCTCAGTGAGTTATCAAAAATATCTACCACCAACTTTTCTGTTTCCCCAAACATGCCACAAAACATTTTTTCTGAGCCTGGTGCTTTATCATCCTTTAATCATTCTAATTTTGCAAACACTTTATATGATCTGGGGCTCATAAAACTCCTGTTGTATTTCACTTTCACAGAAAATTTATTCCAGACTTTAGGTTATGGCCTACAGCTGCACTCATAAATATCAAGGCAAAGAATTCATTCATGCTAAATTACCTTCCAGAGATGTGCAGAGTTATTCATACCACTCAGAGCACCAAAATTCATATTTTTGTGAGGTTCCACAAAAACAGAATACATAAGATTACCAGTTAAAACTTCTTTGCCAATGTGTTTGGAAAGCATGCAAAACAGTCAAATTCCACACAGGGCTGCTGCTGAGAACACATTCAACAAGCTCTATTAATGATTGTCAGACTTCATAACTGTATCCAAATACACAAATTTTAACTGAAGTCTAAATAAAAGCACTATAAATAACATCAAGGAGTTGTGGAAAAGTTAAACCAGGAAACACTATCTTCCTATTTTAAGTACTTATTCTTCATCCTCAGTTTCCAGTCTTTTAGAAAGAATGCATTCAACTTGTCATTGGAACTTCCCATATCAAGCACAGGTAGCCCCAGAAATCTGTGGATCCTCAACCATGTTCCCTAATCATAAAAATCTTCATTAATTTGAGCATTTCAAGTAAAAGTGAAGGCATCTTCATTAGTTAACGTGTCGGTTTCATTATTTTCCCATATACATGGAATAACGTTTTGACAGGAAGCAACTATGAATTTATCATCTCCAACTGAAACATATAGGAAAAAAATTACTTTTCATTTTCAGATAAACACTGCATCTAGATACACATGAAACATCATCATTCACATTGAGTTCTAAAGTTACAAGAAAAAAAATGTTTAAAAATTCCAATAGCTTTCAGAAGAGTAATTCATACCATTTAAATACAAACTTAGAGTATCGTTTCTTTTGTTTGACCTAAGTATAATGAAAAGTCCAGAAAAGTGTCTGAATAGGATTGAAAAGTGTGAATTATCGACTTGATTTTCATGCAAGCTCTAAGTTGTGAATTAACAGAAAATAAAAACAAGACCCAAAATACAATGTACATAATAGAAAAAATTGAAAACCCCCTGACTGTTAACAAATAAAAAGCTGTGTAACCTTGTGGGAAGCCTTCATTGCACAGGTGTTAGTGTCAGCTAGAAAACCAACAGATCTGTGTTCGTTGGAAATTTGCCTCTAGTAACTAACAGCAACTTATCCTGCAGAATAAACGTATTTATTCATAACACTCATAATTAATTCTATCCTAACAGGGTACAGTATCTTTTTACTATTAGTATTTTGAAATTATTAAAACATTTAATAAGAATAGAAAAATCTGGGGATTAATGTACATAAGAATAGTGTCCAATTCAAAATTAAAGCTTCAAACAACACATCAATTGTTTGGGATATAATCACTATATTTATGCATTAATGAATCCATCAGAAATGATGTGGTTATACATAATAATAAATAATAGAGCTTTAGCTTATCATTATTATTTAGGGATCATGTGGTGCAAATACTTTTAAATCCAGTACTGTAATTTGCCATACTGAAGGTGAGTGTAAGCTTGCTCAACAGTATAGCCTGCTTATCCCATGCTGTTTTGGTATGTAGTTCCTTATTTCATTCTCTTCACTCACAGAGCATGAGGAGCAGTAGCAATAAAACTCTGCATGTGTACACCAGCAGAAGGATTTTATTGTTGTTTCTGCTCTTGTTGCACATGAGAATAAGAAAAAAAAAAGAGAGTGAGTGGGGTAGAAAGCCTTGAGTTTTAACAGGGATTGCTGCTTCAGAAGTAAGACAGTGGTTACACTGCTTTTAAGGAACTTACCTTGGTTTGTGTCCACCTCCCTAACATGAACTCCGCTAATTTTTAGCAAACAATTCTATAGTAATATTCCAAATTCCATGATCCATCTTCTTTCATGATCCTTAGACCATCAGTGACTGCCAGAAATGCCTGCCTCTATGCTGATGATATACAGTTAGTCCATCTGCTGGAGCTCTTCCTTCTTCTGAGGTTCTGCTACCTGTCTCTTCTCTAGTTCCCCCATGCCTGAGATCCCCTCAGGTGGAAGAAAGGACATGCCTTTCCTCAAATCCATTTTCTTCCTCTCTTAGCAGGTAAAGAGCAAAGTACCAATTCTAATTTCTTCATTAAACATGTCTTTAGAGAAATTTCCTCGGCAGGACATGAAACACATTATATATGGTTATATGAGATTCCAAGCTGCAAGACTTTCACAGAAAAGAGTGTGTCAGTAAAAAGAAACATGAAAACCAAAGTGTGTCATAGAACTTTTAGATTAATGATTTTTAATCAACAACAAATATGTTCCCTTCAGTGACCATACAATAAATTTTTTTCTGAAAGTAAATATCTGGAGTCTTTCAAACAAAAAAATAACAATAACAAAAAATAAGGCAGTGTTTTTTATGGGTTTGGCTTGTTGTGGGTTTTGGCTTGTTTAGTTAGTTAGTTTGTTTTCCAAATACTAATACTATATTTATTTCCTGTTTATTCAGAAATAATTGTGCCTTCTCTATTCCCTCTATTAAATTAGGAGTTAAAATTATCTATCTTGCAAGTGGTAGACCCAGAATCATCCCTCACTGCCCCCCCCCAAACATATCTCACTCCTCCCAAGACAGTGCTTGAGATTCTAGATGATGAAATGTCTGATGGGCTAGGACTAAATCATAGTTTAATTGACATGAATATGGTTTGTGCAGCAACTTTGGCATTAAAAAAAAAAAAAAAAAAAAGAAAGAAAGAAAAAAAAAAAGGTAAAATTAAAATGAGATGTTGGGGGGGTATGTAGGGAAAATATTTTTTATTTCTTTTTTTTATTGGGTTCTATGCTCAAATGGCTGCAGCTCATGGCCTGACATCGATTTGGCAGATATTCAGATAAAGTCAAATGATTCACCAGGAGAGTGACTAATAAATTATATCATACAGTGCTCATCAAGCTAAGGCAATAGGATTCTATCATTTTCAGTGAAACAGATTTTTCTGAACTTGGGCAAGAAAAAAATTCATGACAGGATTTTCATGATTCTGGGTCACCCAATGATGCGCTGGACTATTTAACTCCCGTGACTGCTGAGCAAGTATGATAATAATAATTAGACACATTTTAATATGTTTTATCTTGAAGGTAAAACCATTATGCCTGAATGTATTTATAAGACAATCTGCAACGAAAATTGAAAGAATTTCTGCTGTTGCCCTTGAAGCTATTTAGGAAATAATTGAGTAGTCTCTGAGCCCCAAGAAGTTGGGTGGAAGGGAAAGCAATAACATTATTTTGTCAAAGCCTTCATTTTAGTAAAGAAAAAAAATCAATCAAACAAGAAACTTTTGTTTATTCTTCGATCTAAAACTTGAATATTAGTACTCTTCATATATGAATGAGCGAAGTCTGTAAAACTGTTCAGTTTAGCATAAATTCCCTTCATCTAACCTGATAAACTTTCAGCAATATTTTCTCTTCTACGATATGCAATCCTGGTACACAATGTCAAGAGGAAAAGAAGGATATAGTAACCAGAATGTCAATAGCTTACTTTCTGTACCACAGTTCACAGAACATCCCATCACAAATCGTCAGGGAATTGAAATAGTAATGAGTGAAAAGGGCACTATTTCCGATTTCATTTCTATCAGCAGCTATTCAAGGAGAACTGTAACAATGAAAAAGTGTATCACAAGCTTTGCAACAGCGCAGAGGCTATTCATGACAAAGTACTGTCCTCAAAAAGTATTTGTTATGACGGTTGATGGTGGTAAAAACAGTCATTTAGTTTCAGGGGTGGAGCTGAATGAGGCAGAACAGTGCGGGTTAGTGGTCATGTTGCAGTCTCAAACCAGCACTGCTGCTTTTCAATCATGAAACACATGTTAACTACACCAAATCAAGCTAGTGCCCATGGGAGGAAAGCTCCTCTTCCCAGACAAATCCAGTGCTGGACTTTTTGCTGATCGGCATCTTCCTAGGGACAATAAAAATTCCACATGATACTATGAGAAACCAAGAGGTTTCACATTAAAAAAAGTTAAGACAAAATTTCCTACTGGCTGTCCCCAGAGGCTAGACACAGTATATTAAGTAAATTTCTAGTAGCACTCTGTAGGGCAAATGTGCAGGCAGATAATATAAACTCCTTGATTTAAAAAAATACTTTTTTCTTCTTAAAGCTAAAGAACAAAGGAGATTGAATTATCAAAAAATAATTTAGTGATATGTAAGACACTTTGTTTATTTGTTTATTTATTTCACAACCAAAAATAATCACAAACAATTACTAATATTCAAGTATTTCTCATGTCTGTTTGGGATAAAAGTGTCTTCTGAAGTAAGGATCAGATGTTAGGTCTAACATATCACAGAATTATAGAACTGTTAAGGTTGGAAGGGACCTCTGGAGATCATCTAGTCCAATCCCCATGATAAGGAAGGGTCACCTAGAGAAGGTTAAATGAGTGGAGTGTACAGGTTTCAAACCTGTGACCTTGGTGTTAGTATCACCATGCTCTAATCAACACTACTCACACTAGAAGATAAAATGGTCTGACAAGCCATGGCTATTTACCCAAGATAATAAGTGCCCTTAATAATGCAAATATGGTGTGAAGAGGTCACATAAAATAATTAAATTTACTGCTGGACTAGACTGAATCTGCCAAAAAGCATAAAAGACCAACAAAACAAACCCTAAAAATATTTATGTAATGCAAAATCTTAAATATTAAAGTAACAAAAATACGCTTCAGACTATATGTAACCCAAGTGTAAACTAAAATCTTTTAAAAAAGGAAAAATGTAGACCAAAAACATTTAATTTTTTTTTACTTTTTAAGTATCTGTCTTATATTTATCAAAAATAAGTATTTCCATGACATATTAATATAACAAATATTATTAAGATGAATTATTTTAGCTACTTTACAGGTTTTTTGTTGAGTCTTCATTGTTCACAAAGCCATGGCAATTTTATGCATCGTATAAAATGCCTTGATAGATTTGTTTGCTAACAGATCAGTGTTTGAGTTGAGGATGGGAAAAAAAAAATCAGAAAACACTAACAAGTTCTGTGGCAGCATTTATTTATCCTTGTATTTTAATGAAAACTGAAAACAGTACCAAATTTTTGCAGTCCTATGAAAAAGATGATGAGAATGAAAAAACATACATGAAAAACAAAAATTATAAGATTTCAAGCCCATATCTTTAAGATTCTAACCTTACTTCTAATTTTAAAAGGGTAGACTGAAACTGTGGTTTGTAAGGGTTTGTTGAATTTTGGTGGTTTATTGTTAGTGTTTTTTTTAATTGGTGGAAGTGGGGTTAGGGTGGTATTTCTTAGAAATATATTTTTCTATTTTCAATTTATAGTTTATCTGCCACAAATCTTAACAACATTTTTGTTAATTAATTACTGACCTAATGTGTTCAGATATCTTTCTATGAACATAATGCTTCCTATGGACTGCCACTTTGGGAGACATATAACTTCAAAATCAAATAGTTTGGCCGTACCTGAGGAGCTAGAAGTCAATACAAAGCATCATAAATACAAAGAACGTGGCAATTGTTTAGCAAACGTGGACAATAAACTCAGTCTCTTTGTTTGATGAGTCAAAGGCTGTCTTTCTGAATCAAATAAATAAGATAGTACACATTTATGCAGCTAGGGCCTGACTGGTGAGGTGATTTTTCACCTTCTACTGTTGATGGAATGCAAAGGATAAAAAGACAATGTCTGTGGGAAGTAGACCACTACTCAGAAAGGGTAGCGGTCATGAGTCTTTTTTCAGGCTTCTGCCATAGCAAACGTAAGTCAAAAGGATATTTGAGCAAATACGACTAGGCTGCTGTCTCACCTCTGGCCTTAGGTTACACTGTGAAGCAGGATGTGAGGAATTCCTGAACATTAATTGATGGATGGTCACATGATTTAGTTGGACTTGGCAGTGTTATGTTTTTGGTTGGACTCAATAATCTTAAAGGTCTTTTCCAACCTAAAGGATTCTATGATTCTAAAAAGCAGCCAGAGGTAACTGTCAGCATCATGAGGAAAAGCTGAATATCATGGGTGGATAAAGGAGAGTTACTTGAAAAATGACTCATCTTTGTACATAGTTGAGGGGGAGAACTGGGAAACCTTCTGGAAAGCAAAATTTTTTGAGGCCAGTAGCCTAGGCAACTATACCGTAATAACATACAAATCTGAGATTGCCAACATAACAGTATCAAAAATACCGAACTTTCTACAGACATGCAAAACCAGGACAAACAAGAATTTCAGAGCCATCACAGAACAGTTAGAGCTGGGACCTTCAAAAATGAAATAATTCTGCCCCCTCTGCCATGGGCAGAGACATCTTTCACTTGATCAAATTGCTCAAAGCCTCATCCAACCTTATCTGGAACACTGCCAGACATAGGACATCCACAACTTCTCTGGGTAACCTCTTCCTGTATCTCACCACCCTAATCATAAAGAACTTCTTCCTTATATCTAATCTAAATCTAACCTCTTTCAGTTTAAAACCATCAATTCTTTTCCTATTGCTATAGTTCCTGAAAAAATGTCTCTGTCTTTCTTATAAGCCCTCTTTATACATTGAAAGGCTGTGATTAGGTCTTCCTAGAGTCTCTCTTCTCCAGGCTTAACCCCAACTCGCTCACCCTTTTTTCCTAGGAGAGATCTTTCAGCCTTCTGATCATTTCCATAGCCCTCCTTGGGTCTCACTCTAGAAAGTCCAAGAACTTCTTGCACTAGGGAACCCAGAGCTGGATACAGTACTCCAGGTGGAGACTCACCGGGGCAGACAAGAGGGACAGAATCACCTCCTTTGATCTGCTGGCCACACTTCTTTTTGTGCAGCCCAAGATATGGTGGATTTTCTGGTCTGCAAGTGCACTTGTTTCTTTCAGTATTTACGTGCCAAACTTCTGCATGTTCCTAAGAAATGATATGATCATTTTCTATTATTGGCAGTCTCCTGCAGAGTAGGCAATTGGCTGCCTAGAATGGACACCGGTGGGATGGTGAGGAATTAAATCTTATCAGTGCTGAGCATGACTAACTAGAACATCAAAAAAGCTGCAGTTTTAACATTTGGAGAAGGTAGATGGGTAAGCATAAAGCTGCAGTAGTTAAATTTATGTTTACCATAAAGAAAAGAAATATTAACCAAGAACATACTCCTGTAGAATTTAGCAGAAAATAAAAACTGACTTCTCCGAAGGATCCTTCTGAAGTTGGTAAATATGAGTCTTGAACACCAAAGGAAAAGACTCGATCTGCAAGTTTAATAAGATGATAAAAAAGGAGATTAGAATCAGTCAGAGACCTAATCAGAACAGAAAGACTAAGAATTTAGGAAGGAAAAAGAGTAGCAATGTGAAGAAAGTTGTGGGATCTCTGCAAACAAGAGTCTCGGAGCTCTGCATTATGGTCTTCTTTGTCTGTGGAAGGCAAATTCATGGGAGGAAATAGGTGCAGATGTAGATATCAGATCCAGTAAAAGCATCAAACCTGTTTGCAAAGATGAAGTCGTAAACAAGCAAAAAAATAAATGACACAGAAAACAGGACTGAAAGACATTTCCTAAGTTCAACCCATCCACAAATTACTAAGTTTCTATTTATGCCAAATTAGCTGGGGTAGAGTAGGTTGGTTTAAACCTTCAGCTGGTTACCTAATATTAATTTAGTAAAGTTGAGTGAGAAGAATCTGAATCTAAATATTTTTTTTTGCATTTAAATTGTGATTTAGAATTTATTAACACTCAGGAAATCATATATAGGAAAGCAGTAACACTTTTAGCCTGAATGCTAAATTAATTTTTTTCTGCCAGTTCCTGATAAAGAAATCTGCATTAAAAACCTGAAACTAAAACTAAAAACCTATCTGTCATGAAGGCTGGAAAAAGACATTGCAAATAAACATTTGAGGAAATTTTGTGCTTAACTTACTGCTACGTTATTTGCAACATAAACAAATAGAGAACAGGTAGACTAGTTTCTATATTCAAGAAATCATCTCAATCAGATTAAATTGTGTTACTACTTCCACATAGATTATAAAGAAGCTTAAAAAAGTGACATTTAAAGAGATGTGGAAAATCAGGAAGTCCAAGACACAAAAACCCATAAAAGAAGAAAAGTGGACAAGCTTTTGCTAGTGTGTACCCCATAATGTGGAACATGTGTGATAGAGTCCCTTAAGAAAAAGTATTTAGACATTCTAAAAGTTTATAAAAGGAGACACTGAATCAAATAAGCTTTATGAAATTTCCAGGTAATCCAACCTACGGAAGAGCAAAGGAGTCTAAATGTTTTCTGGGTCTGTATAGGATGGATCTTTTAATTCTGTGTTAAGATACAAACCCAGACAGCAACCAAAGGTGTCTAGACACTGATTGCTTCCTAAATGCTTGTTTATAAATAAATAAATTATGCAACAATTAAAAACAAAACTAATGAGCAATAAGAGATAGAGGAAAGTAATAGACTTAATGCCTAAAAGACTATTTCACAGTTCCTTGTCACTGCATAAAGTTTTAAAAGGTTTTTTAAGGAGTGGAAGAAGAAAGAAACTTTACTCATTTTACCCGGCTTTCTAAGGAGAAGACAGCTACTTGATCATGTATATATATATATATTCATGGGATTAAGTGCACCCTCAGCAAGTTTGCTGATGATCCCAAGCTGTATAGTGCAGTCAACACCGTGAGAAAGGATATCGTCCAGAGGGACCTTGATCCTTCACCTCTGTCAGAGCAACCCCAAGCATAGGTACAGGCTAGGCAGAGCATGGATTAAGCCCTGGGGAGAAAGACTTGGTGGCTCTGGATGAGAAGATCAATGTGAGACAGAAATGTGTGTTTGCAGCCCAGAAAGCAAACTGAATCTTGGTCTGCATCAAATGCAGCATGGACAGCAGTTTGAGGGAGGTCATTCTGCCCCTCTGCTCTGCTCTACTGAAACCCTACCTGGAGTATTGTGTCCAGCTCTGTGGCCCCCAGCATAAGAAGGACATGGACCTATTGGAAGTAGTCCAGATGAGGGCCATGAAGATCATCACAGGACTGAAGCACTGCATCTATGAAGACAGGCCAAGAGAGTTTGGGTTGTTCAGTCTAGAGAAGAGAGGAATTCATGGAGACCTCATAGCACCCTTACAGTAACTAAAGGGGGCCTACAAGAGAACTGGAATGTAGTGACAGAACAAGGGGGAATGGCTTTAAACTGAAAGAAGGTAGGTTTAGTTTAGGTATAAGGAAGAAAGTCTGTACTGGGAGGGTGGTGAAACAGGTTGCCTAGAGAACTTGTGGATGCACCGTCCCCAGCCTTGATAAAAGCAAGCTAGATGGGGCTTTGAGCAACCTGGTGAAGTGGAAAGTATCCTTTGCTCTTGGAAAATAGCCATTTATGCAGAGAGTTTTCTCCAAGAGGCCTCACTGCAATTTGGGGAGTTTTAATTACTGCAGTCTTGATAATCTTTTAATTTTTTTTTTCTTTTTTTAATTTTTTTCAAAATATGCCATCACATATAAAAAATAGTGAGAAATCGTTATTTAAAATTAGAAGAGAATAATTGAATTGTTATAAGTAACTAAATATGCTGTTAAATGTATACATTTCTAAAGCTCTTGAAACCTTTGGAAACCTGACATACCATTTCAAATATTTTCTGAAACTCCTTATAACCTTTAGAGACTTTATAAATAAATCATGTGTGATAAAGAGTGAAATATAGTACTAGAATTATTTGTTTAACACTCAGGAACAATCTTCTGTTGCTCTATTTTATGTAGGTTTTTTAACATCGAAGTCTGAAAGAATTCTCACTGAAACAGAAAACAAGTGTTTTTTTTGATGGTAGTGGTGTTGGTTTGGAGGTTGAGTTTGGTTTGTTTTGAACAGACTCAAAGGTCAGACCACCAAGTGGAAACAAGAATCTCTTTGGCCACAGCAAGGCTGCCAAGTATGGCCAACCAGTGTTATGGCAGATCATCATTCATAAAACTAATCCACTTGGAAAAGGTATGCAGAGGAGGAACATCCTGAGTGGACAGAGGACATATGAAATACATTTTCTATTAAAAAACCTTCAATTTTCATTCATAGTCACCCTCCTGTCTTGAGGCTGAATCTGTGTTCTACAAAAACAAGCTGGCTTTTGAATGTTAATGCTTAGAGAGTATGGAAAAGAGGGAGAGCAGTGCCTGGGAACCTGTAACTGAGGCTGAACAGAAAACAACTTTATGCCTGAAGAGTATAACTGAAGAGTATTTCATACTCAGTCCTGAACAGTGGCATCTGTATCAGCCAAAAGCTAGTGGATGTAGCCATACATTTTATTTTAAAGTGACATGAGCTAAAACATGATTATGTTAACTATGAGCTTATAAATCAAATGTCTGAGGTAGCTATCTAAGACTGTTAGTTATGCTTAGAAAGTCTACCAGGCATCACTTTCAAAGGACTGAACTATAGAGTAGATTCTGCTTCATCTTCCATCTCATGATTTACACTAACAACATAATTTGATAGGTTTAATAAAGAAATAAATAATATTACATTACCTGTTGATTAAATAATGAACTCTTCAGTGATTTGAAAAATACCAAGAAAATATACATAGGGAAGAAACAAATTCAGATTACTGAAGAGTCTAAAGGAACAGTGCAGATAAGCTGTTGCACAAAAAGCCAAACAAACAAAAAACTCACCACAAAAAAATATACCTCAAAAAAAACCCCAAAAACCAATCAACAAGAAGCTCAAGACATGAAGCAAAGTGCAACTAATATTTCAGACATAAAAAGTAGCTTTTAAGAAATATATCACTCTTAATTGAAAGATGAATTTCTGTAATATTTTATTTCTGGTAGACTTAAGACACAGTGTTCAATTTCCATTTTCAATTGGTTTTCATTAGAAGAGCTTAATGTATTTTAGATGATTAACACAATTCATATCATTATGGTGTTATGATCTTACAAGCTAGAGTTTGCTAAAATTAATGGAAGTTTTACAGTTGGTTGATACTGCAAACTTTGATTGTTGCCATTCTTAAAAATGTTTGAAGCAATTTCTTCTTAGTGAAAATGTTCAAGAGATCTTGGAGAAAGGCAAACAAAATTAGTATCTTCAAGTGAAAGACATAAAGACAAACAATTATAAATCAGTCATCTTCAATGTAATATTACCAATAATCAATATCTAGAAAAAATGCTGTCAAACACCATTTCCTGAAAGAAAATAAAATCATGTTAAAGCAGCATATTTTTATTCTACAGCAGATATAAGGCCATTTTAATGAAGAAGTGATAGGACCATCATGTCTTTATTTGATAACATCTCAAATGATGTTTCCATGGAAAGATTGGGCAAGAATAGTGACATAGTGGAAATAGTGACTGGTGGAAATCTTTTGACATGAATAAAAATCTTTATGTTCATTATTTCTAACTACTATCTTAAAATCATTTCACAGTCATTAAGATAATTCAGTCAAACCATAACTGTTTCTGTGCAGTTTGCTACCAAAATGGAAGAATGGTGCAAAGACAGGATCTACCAGTAGTTTCTCCTAAGTGATTGATCAGTGAACAGCTTTATTAAGCATGCAGATCATATAAACCTAAAAGGGTCTGCAAAAGTCTGTCTAAAAGGGACTGGATTTGATCTCAGAATGATCTTGGTAAATGGAAGGAATGACTCAGACTAAAAAATAAAAAATAAAGATGAAGCTCAGTATAGAAAAGCACACTTTCTGAGGACGTTACAATTTTGAATGCACTGCAAGGAACAGCTCATTCAGAAGTGGTTTTGTAGAAAAAAAGCAAATAACCAAAAGTATAAACAGAAACGAGGGAATAATATTGTTCCTACAAGAGCATATTCCATAAGAAGAACACATGGGAAGCCATTTACTAAGAATGAATAAATTTTCTCTAATTTTTTATATGTACTTCAAGAGAGGTAAATTTTGGACAGACTAAAGGAGAACTATCAGAGGTCTAGAAAACAAGATCTATTAGAAGATTGAAGTAAATATATGGTTTAACATAAAAAAGGAAAACTAGAGAAAAGTATGAACTACAGTTTAGGTATTGAAAGAAGAAAGAAAATGAGTTATCTATTTTATGGGAAAATAGTATTAAATTAAATAAGAGATTGAGTTTGACTCCACAAGAAATTAACTTAGGGATAGCAAGCACTAAGGTAAATTGCCTATGGAGGTTGCAATATCCATAACCAAGGCTTTTCAAAAGTGAGTTGGAAAAATCTTGGATGAAATGTATGGTTGATACTGCCCTAGGTTGGGGAATAGATAAGATGACATAGAAAGCCCTTCCAATCCTCTATTCCTATGAGTCTGAAAGGACTGCTGTGGGGTTTTTGAAGGTAATTTTAGCAATTTTACTCTGCTTCACAGAACCAATGGATAGCTTAACATATCAGTCTGACATTGTCTAACAACAAAATATACACTTGCACAATCAGAAACATTTGCATGTTAATATAACAAATTTCGTCATGAACAATATACGATATTGGTTATGTGTTTTGTGTGTTGTCTATAAAATCTGTTGAACTTTCTTATTCAGAGTTCCTCTAAAAAACTTTTTTGGTGTGTTTTATCAAATTATCTAACAAATTATTACAACAAGGGAGCTCATTAAATTCAGAGCAAGGAAGAAGGAAAAGGTGTTGCTAGAACTTAATTAGCAAGATACAAAGATACCAATTAACACCTATAGCTCAAGAAAAGGAAAAACTTTTTCATGCAGCATACTAAAAAAATACATCCACAGCTGGTTACACATATTTAAGTGGCATGCAACTAATTTTGGTGCTAGTGTTGATATTAAGTAAAAAGGATCATGTAAAGGAAAAAACAACTTCCCTAGGGTAGCAACCAAGATTCCACTTTATTTGTATGAATACCAACTCTTTGGCTTTTCAGATTAATGACAGAGTAATTAGGAAAAAATTGTGCTACAGAAATGGCTAAGAATGATATCATCTTTTTTCTACCAGATGTACCACACTAATGCGTGCCAATAATAATTTAAATATACAGTTTGCAATTAACACCTCTGACAAGCTGAAAAACAATTATTTTCTTTTAAGATAATAAACTGACTACTACTAATAAAATCCTTCTTAAATATATACTTTCTTTTGCTCTTGTTTTGAGTGATGTTATCATGAGCTCTAAAGGTCCCTGAATTTTAAGTAACACAGGGAACCGTCTAGCCCTATAGAGTCAAAATAAGCGTGAGGAAGAGACTATAAAGGAAAGAACCCATAAAGAAAATGGTGCTTATTTGTCACATGCTTTCCAATCTGTTAGAGATTATTCTTTCTGAAATGAATAGAGACTTAAGTGTCTCCACATTAGAGTCTAAACTAAGGCAAGGAAACTGTAGAATGGACAACAACCTGCAAATAGATAGTCAGCAAGAAATACTGTCTTCAGGGTGCATATAAAATGCAATATTTGTTCAAAGCTGAGGTATGGAGGCCTGCAGGGCATTTTATTATATTCATAAAGGATTTAGAACAAACCTATCCCTGAAGGAAAAAGGAGTCAATAAACACTTTTTTGAGCCCTGTAAAAGGTTTGCTTTTTCTTTTCAAGTGTGACAGCATGTGCACATTTAAAAAATAAATAGTAATTGTCTATGGAAGAAGGAGGGCAATCTCTATTCCTTCTGTTGAAATGGAATACAAATAACCTCAGACTTAAAATCCATAAAATGGAAAGAAGAGTCTAGATTACCTGAACTAATAACTATATCATTTAGGAACTAGAAGTTTAGTGTGTTTCGCTATTAAAAATCTGTCTGAATAAAGAACAAAAGCAGAGACTGTGTTCCAAAGTAGAGTCTAAGCACTTGGATATACAAAGTGCAGAGGCTAAGAAGCCACTCTTACTTGCTCATTTGTGAACTCGAACAGAGGATGCATTATTTTCTTAGTGTGTTGCAGGGTTTCTTTGAAAGGTTTCCTTTCAGTGCAAATTTAGTTTGCACTTGAAATCTTACAACACAGCTGTGCTGCTGGTTTTCTCAAAGCAGCTTCCCTCCTGCTGGAACAAAAGCTGAAGATGTCCAACAGGGAGCCATCTGTAGATCTCTCCTTGCAAATTGAATGTAAGGTCCTCTAGCAGTTAGCACTCTATACATGTGCAGCTTATGCCTAGAACCCACAGCTGTCATTAACTTCAATGCCTAGCAAAACACAATATGGGTCTTCACTCCTAGAACCACAAAGAAACATGTAAAATTAAGTTGTGGTTTTCCTTCTTTTCGCAGCATTAGTCCATGATGTAGATTCACCTGACACCAGATGAGCTCTGACATATTAAGAAATAGGTAATTCTGGGTATGTACTACCAGATAGACTTTTATGGCTATGGCTCCAAAAATTAGTTTTTAACTACTAGTTTAACATATTGCTTCTTTCTACTTGGCCAAGCCAAAACTCTCCCTCATCAAACATTTCTAACCATGCAGTCCTAAAATTGGCTAAGACTCCTTCTCCGGTTTATTACACCTAGTTAAGACCAGATGTAGATTCATGTGCCTGACTGTAGGCATCTGATAATATTTCTGGGGCGCTGTAGTATCCTGTTGTCACCCTTAATTGCTGCTTCAGAAGAGCATGAGTATTGTGTCAGCCATTGTTGGCCAGCAGTGCCAGCCCAAGCCACCTAAACTAATACCAGGTGTGACAATTCAAGCATCTTAATTCCTTATTAGTGTTCTTGAATTAAAGAGGAATGAGAAGGGAGACTTGACCTGAAGAAATATTTTATAGCAAATTTAATTCACAAGGACTAGTGGAATTCTCAGATAGTACATAGCTCAGCTAGTTTCTTCTAAAACAAAAGAAAAGGAGTAGTTTATTTTAAAATGTTTAAAATCTTGTAAAACCTAGAGAACTCAAAGTTCATGTTTTCCACCTCTCAGGAGAGTGTTGTTTGCATCAAGCAACTACATCATGTTCTTTTCTACTTCATCTGATTGTCTCCCTCCCTTTTCCGGAGCAAAGTTTCATGCTTGCAATAAAATTGTAAAGCAGAGAGGAGTGAAAACACCTTTCTCCTTGTGTTGCTGAGCAATTGGAGGAAAAGGACAGTTAAATCTTAACAAAGGAGTACACTTTGCACCACCCTGAATTGTTATAATTTAGTACCATGTTGACGAACAATTTTGACAATCATTTAGCAAACAGCAAATTATAATCTTATAAAAGATTATTTTCCCTTTCTGCTTAACGAGTGACTGTTTATTTGAATTTATCTGAAATTTGGTGTTGAGGAACACACCTAGTGCAGGTAGCTCTGTTTGCAAGCTGCAAATTAAGACGGAGATTGAGATGCTGATTGAGATCTGGGTGGGAACCCAAGACAAGAGGCTGTGAACTGCCAACCCTTGGTTAACATAGGGCACAAATACTGTGGCAACAGGAGCTAGGAGGGTGGACACTGAGAGCCACAGTAGGAGCAGAGAACTCAGGAAAAAGAGTGAGACTTGTGTGCGGGTAGACTGTGAGGGTTAAAAGCCCAGGGATTCCTTTGTTGGGGATCTTCCTCAGAGGAAACAGCTGGGGCTGTTTCTATGTTACTGTGCTTTGAATAAATTGCTTTATGGAACAAGACATCTGAGACTCTGTTATAGGAAAACCTGGTGTCAGTAAGGAAACCTGGTCTGACTTTGTGTGCGAGGGGTGTGTGTGTGAAGTCAAGCGAGGCACCCATCGGCTCAGTAGAGCCACCTGCTGCAAAGGGGCTTCGGACCCAGCAGTGCCTTGGGAGTTTGACTGCCAGAGAGTCTCGTGAATGGCCAGACAGGAAGTTGTCTAAAGTGTGTTTCAAAGAAATAGCAAGGGAGGAGAGTATATAAAATGGAATTGGAACCAATTAAGCAATTCCAACTCTTCTGGATAGTCAGTTTATATAATTCTCTCCCAGTGGATATTCTTACAGCTTTAGGTCATGGTAGAAAGTTTCAGCATTGAATGACTCTTGATTTTTCAAAATCGACTAAGTTAATTGCAGGTCAGATACTCTTACAAAATTACAAAAGACAGGATGTGTCTTTATTGGGAGGATGGTGATAACTTTCTGGCTGAGGTAATATTTTAAAGAACATGTTTAAATGAACAAATATCTGTTTGAAATATGACCCAATCAAAACCTTCTTTCCACGGATGTATTTTTAATGGCAATTACTTCAGAGGTATCAGCAGTTATCATGATATTTCAGTTAAAAGTCTGAAAAGAAGAACTAATATAAATTCCTAACTTGACCTAATGGCTTTGAATGTTATTCAAAGTCATCACTCTGAATAACAACAGCAGATTTATCAGAACTAATTTTATTTATAAGCAGGCAACTAAATTTTTCAAAGACCTAAAGCAAATTTAGGACATTTTCATCACAACACTATTCTCTACCTATTGTCATCCTCTCGTTTAACTGTTCCTTATAAAACAAGCAAAATCCCCTACAATCTATCTTCTTAGCACAGAGACTTTATTATCTTATTCCTCTGTCTTATACAAACCTTTCCAATTTTTGTGTTGTTTTTTTTTCTCTAATGTAGAATTGACTTGAAATTGTTCTCAACAATGTCAATTCAATGGCTACTGCATACTTTCTTAAAAAAAACCACATGAAATTTAGTAAGTTGTGGACATTTTGACCACTCCCTCCACAGCATAAGCAATTCATGTAGAGTTGCATTCATGGCTATCATCAGAGCCAAGTTTTGTTTTGTTTGTTAAACAGTAGTTTTAAGTTTTCTTCTCCCAAGAGAGCAAGGTACTCTATCCACTAGCTGACAAACTATAGATGAACTGCTGGCTTACTAAACATGACCAGCTTTTTGTATGATTTTTCTGGCAGCTATGTTCAGTGATTCATAAGTACAAATATAAATAATGTAGAAGATATTAGAAGCTTAATGCTGTGGGCATGAATTTAATTTTCTTATGTAGATTAAAATCTGCATATTCTTCCAAACAGTGTAAAGAAATGAAGAGGTATTTATTCATCTTCATAAAAATACCAACCTTATGTGAGTTTTTACAATGTGCATTCCTTTTATCCCTCCAATCACTGTATTAATAACATTAAACTTCAGATATAAAATGTTTCTTGATTGCATTCAAGGGCAATTATTAAGGGCAGACAGGGATTTAGTTCTCCATATCTGTCTGTCTTTAATTTTACTGTATAGCCATAATTTTTTTACATTAAATTGGTGTGGGCTTTTTCCTTGAACCATATCCAAAAATCTGAAGAATATTTTAAGAGCTTTAAAAAACTCAGTACATACAAAGAATATTTTATCATTACAAGTGAAAGTATTACAGGTTTAACAAAAACTCACAACAATTATACACATTGACTTTTGTCTTCAGGCAGTAATTTCTGATATCTTGCTTGCCTTAACATTACATAAGAGCAGCTCTTCTCTGAATTTCTGTGGCCCTTGTCACCTTTTTGCCTAGCTGATCAACTTTTTTCTGATTTCTCTACTTGAGTCTGCATGTTCTTTTGTCTGCTTTTGGAGGGAATTTTCTTGTGTCCATAAAGGTATTTTCAAGCCTGAAATGACAAGCTTCACAGTATATTATTTGCTTATTCCTCAGACCTTACATGAGACATAGACAAATAGAGAAAGTCTGTAATCCAAAAGAATATTTCAATTTAATAAGTTATTGGTGAACTTTATTTCACTAAGAGACATGTAAGACTTTATTAAAATATGAATTACTTTGCCTAACAGTGACAAGCACCTTAGGTTAATTATTAATGTTTAAAAAAGGGGGTTTTTTTCTTCTTTCTCCCTGACCAAGAATTTGGGAATGCAAGAGTATTACTACTTAACTTCATGAAATTACATTTTGGACAAATATTTAGGCTTTTTTAATATAGTTTGGTTAGTATTTATACTTTTTCATCTCAGTGTACATTTCTGAGACCACACTTTCTCCTTTGATCTTTTAGTATTTAACTAATTACATGGTCTAAAATGTACCATGTCTCTCCTGAATTTCTTAAAAGCATGCAAAGAAAAATTCTTTTTTCTTAAAGTAAAAAATACAAATGCTTGTCTCTTATCAGCAAATCAAAACCCCGTGGCTTACTGCTAGCTGCATTCACTCTTTCAGTTTCCAGATAACTCTGCTCAAATAAGAAATTCCGCAAGAACCCATACTGTGCTATAGAATCTCAAAATTTCCTCTACTTATCATGATAAACTGCTTCCATGCAACCAACAATAACTCCAGCATATATTTATATTATCTGCCTTCAACTCATGATCTGCAAGTATACAGATGTTCATCCCTGCTGGATGACAGTGATGATTCTTTAAGAGAACTACTGAACAGACTATTACAACATAGTTGTCTTCTGAGTGACTTTGAGTACTCTTTCTAATTCTCCAGGTCTTCCTGTGTATGAGGCACAGATGATTCAAATAAATCACATTTCCTTCCTACTTCACATTTCTTTCCTACTTCATCCTTTTTTTTGGAAAAGCATTGTAGTTAGTATATATGTTACTAAACAGAAAAAATTAAACATACTTCTATCATTTTCTTCTCCCCAACTTTCTTCTTCCTGAAGACATAAACTCTGCTACTTCAACTCTCAAATTGTTTTAAATGATAGTTTGGGAAGCTTGCAAAACACTGTCCCTATAAAACTAACTAACCTGACTAATCTGCTAACAAAACACAAGTTTCAACTCTATATTTATACATCATTATCATTATCATTGAAATGAAGTAAAAATAGTGGTTATTTAGTTGCTCAAAACAAATTACTTAAATTCTAGCCATAAATTTTCAACTGTATATATCTTAGGGTAATGTGATAGGAAATACAACAACTGGGGTCCATCAATACCTAAATTACTTTAGTAGATGAAGGGAGAGTATTTACTCTTAAGGTTGCAATGTTCTTAATCTTATAATATTGCTTGACATACTCTGCAGTCTGACCAAGTACTGAAAACTGACTCAATCATATTAGACCATATATATAGGAGATATTATAGAAATCCTTGGGTGTTCTAGTGCTATATAAGCCTCAGTGGACATGATTTCAATGAGGAATTTAAGTGTTACCAATTTTTTTAAAAAATCTTCTGATTGATATTCAATTTTCCTGTTTGATTGAATGAACATTCATTATATATGAATGTTCATTATATGTGAATAACCTCTGTAGTTATAAAATTCAAAATCATTAAAAAATCTGACAAATTTGCTTAGAAAAATGTTGTCTTTAGAAGAACACTAAATATAGATTTTTTTTTCTCTTATCCTTCTATGGCTGTAGTAATTTTTTTGAGCTGCAAAACAAGAGGATGAGGAGGAAATCAGGGTGTAAAAGAACAAGCTTTGTTATGGTATTATTACTTGGATTTTATACTTCAGGAAATTCATTAAGAACTTTAAATGGCAGGAATGACAGTATTTTTGAATGGCTTAACACCAAAGTGATAGGAAGAAGGAGAAGAAATTCTGAGTCTTCAGTATTGCTGACATAGTATTCCTTTCATTGCGTGATGTTTTCTAAATTGATAAAAAGATGATTGGGTGATTCAAACCACACCAAACACCATTGTATATTGTCCTTCTTATTTCTAATATAACTCTCATACATTTCTTACTCAATGACAAATGCAAAGTTTTCACCCAAGAAGGAATAACTTCTTACAATATTACAGACATGGATGGAGACTGGGACAGCTCTGGGGAAAGAGGGTGGTGGTCTTGCTAGACTGCAAAGCTGGACATAAGCCAGTAATGAGCCCTGTCACATAGTTTGAAGACAGTGATAGATCATACCTAGATCATACTCTGTCTATCCAGTTTGGAAGGACAGTACAAATTTCAATGAGTTCAGCAGAGGACACCAAGTTGGGGCTAAAGTGAGTGGTAGCCCCATGAGGAGAGACTGAGGGAGCAGGGCTTGTCCAGCCTGGGGCAGAAATGGCCTTGGGGCCATCTCACAGCCACCCTAGAGAGATCCTCAAGAGATGGAGCCAGACTCTTCATACATATATATGGTAAGAGGAGAGAAGAGTAACATATGTTTCTATTGGGTATAAGGAGAAACAAGGTTGGTAAAGAAGTGGAAATATATTGCCCATAGAAGCTGGTCAGGCTCCATCTTTGTAACAAATTTTTCAAGACCTAACTGGACAATACTTTGTGAAACCAGGTCTGATCCCATAGTTAACCCTGCTTTGAGTTGGAGGTTGGAATAGAATCTTCAGAATAGAATAATTCAACCTGAATTCTTCCATAAAGATATTGGCTAGTGCACACAGGATTTAAATCTGTCAAATGTAGGCCTGTATTTTGAGTTGCCAAATATTGGTAAACTGGAATATAGGATATACCAGATAGCTGGAGGAGAAATAAAGGAAAGAAAGTAGAATCTTTTAGGATGGAAGACAGCATGAAGCAGATATCTTAAAATGTGATTGTTAAAGGAAAGATAAACAAGCTCCAAGCTTCAAAATTCCTTGGTGCAATAAAGAGAATATTACAAAAAAATTACCAAAGAGACACACCCTAAACTCACATGAATTAATACTAAGAAAAACTCGGGGTTTTTTAAAATTTATTCAAGGAAATATGTAATGTAGATCACCCCCAGGTCACAAACCCAATTTGTGCCAGTCATAGTCTTGTCGCGTACAGAAGAAAGTACATAATTCATGGGATATTACCATAAAAATTCTTTACTCACTGTTTCTCTCACAAGAAATTAAAATTCAGTCATACAGTTTTTTAAAATTTTGAAATATATTCACTAGAATCTCATCATTCTGGACAATGGCAACTGTTACAAAGTTTGAAAGCAGTAAGAGAAAGAAAATTGTCATTATTTGAATTAATTAGTGTGACTTAACAGATATCATACCATTAAAGAAATGTTTATCATTCCACACGTGCATGTAAAGTAATTATTTTAAGGTTTGTGTTTATTCTCTGCAATATATTTTTGGCTTTTTATTTCCTCTCAACCAGATAATCCATACTAGTCATGACTTTTTTTTTCCACTAGAGAAGGTTGTTAATTGTTGAAGAATTATGATTCTTAAAGAAAGTTTAAGTGAGATCAATATACCAATTCCTCTTCTGGTAGGTGACGGAGTTTTCTGTCCAGAGGTTAAAACTGTTCAGGGACAAAATCAAAAAGATGATGACTTGAAGTCTGCAAGCACTATTCAAAACAAGATTTTTGGTCTTGAATGATTAAATCATCATCTCTTCAATTTAGTTATCATGTTACCATGCTCCAACACCACTTAGGTTTCTAAAGACTTGAGAATAATTTGTTTTCTCTAAACTAATTTGTCTCTTGTCAAACTGAGATTGCAGTTTTACAACCACCTAGGGAATAACTGATCCCATTCCATAAATAACAGAGTCATCTGCATAATATGTACTAAGATGTCCCTGTAGACTCTAGAAATATTATATATGAATAGAGAGATATAGACTCAGTTACAAGATTTATGCAAGAAAGACTTCAGCCGATATGTCTAATATTTTCTGACACAAATCTTTTTATAACACCCTACAGAAACATCTACAGAAGTATTGACGGTGTTAAGATAGAAAAGTAAAGGAAAATACAATAAAATGGATATTTAAAAAAAGGAAAATTCCTCTTGGTATCAGGAAGGTAGTGTCCAAAGTCAGGAATATGAAAACATTTTTTGTTGCAAAGAGGTACAATAGCTGTAGAATAATAGAATATCCTGGGTTGGAAGAGACCTTAAAGATCATCTAGTTCCAACCCCCCTGTACAGTGACATCTTTCACTAGACCAAGTTGGTCAGAGCTCCACTCAACCCATCCTTTAACACTCCCAGGGATGAAACATCCACAGCCTCTCTGAGCAACCTGTTCCAGTGCCCCATCACTCTCACAGGAATATGAATATTAGGAATAATGTAAATTTGCTAAGATAATACAGAGAGTATATATAGTATAATATATATATAATATTCCAGATTTGCTCCTTTAATTCTCTTAAAGGACTATAGAGTTTGCTATTTTGTGGTTTTGTTTTTAAACTATGTGTGCTGGTTTTGGCTGGGATAAAGATAATTTTCTTCACAGTAGCAGGAATGGGACTGTGTTTTGGATTTGTCTTGAACACAGGGTTGATAATATAGAGATGTTTTTGTTATTGCTGAGCAGTGCTTAACAGAGCCAAGGCCTTTTCTGCTTTTCATCCTGCCATGCTGGTAAGGAGGCTGGAGATGCATGGAAAGTTGGGAGGAGACACAGCCAGGACAGGCAGCCCAAATTGACCAGAGGGGTATTTCAGATCATATGACATCATGTCCAATATAAAAAGTGAGGGGCAAAAGGAGAGAGGGGAGGATATTTGGAGTCATGGCATCGGTCTTTCCAAGCAACTGTTATGCGTGATGAAGCCCTGCTGTCCCGGTGACAGCTGAGCACCTGCTCACCTGCAAGAAGCAGTGAATTGATTCTGCTTTGCTTGTGTGTGTGGCTTTTTCTTTCCCCATTAAACTGTCCCCATTAAATTCAACCCATGAGTTTTCTAGCTTTTACCCTTCTGATTGTCTCCACAGTTCTGCTGGTGGGGGAATAAAGGAGCAGCTGTGTGGTGCTTGGCTGCTTGCTGGGGTTAAAGCACAACACTATACCAGACATACTTTGGGAGAGGGTAGAGGCGCATAGAGGAGTACAACAAGATATAGTTACATCAGTTACAAACCCTAAGTTAAATCCACTGAAGTTAATGAGAGTTTCTTTAAATGCATCACTGCGTTTAGACTATGACAAATCAAATGTTGCAATATCATTAAAGATAGGCTAGATTAAATAATCGTTCTGAAATCATCCAAAATCTGCCCTTACACTTGCCTGAAAGTAACAGATCATGAAATGAGCAAAAGATTTAAGCAAAGGAATGTAAAGTAGAATTCTTTTAATGTGTCATTTAAATAATAGGTAAATAAGAACAACTTGAAATAATTTCAGAAATACAATGAGAAAGACATTTGATAGGCACTCTAAAAAGGCATGGGATAAAAGAACAATATGACTGGGAAATAGGATCAGAGAAGTGTAAGATCATTCAGAAAATTCTTGTCAGAAAAAGGGAAATAGTCAGAGGAAGAGAATTTACTGTAATATATTTTAATCACAGTGAGTTTTCACTCAATTCCCAAAGAAGGAAAAAGTAGCTAAATACTGACCCTGGTAGGTTCGAGGTATTTTCAGTTTCCATTTCAATCTTAGCTAGAACCAGATTACATCTGGATTTCCTCAGACATGTCCTCCCTTTTCTGTCAAGAAATTTTCTCTGTCTGGGAACTGGAGAAGTTTGTGCCCCCAGCTAGATGTCCAAAATTTCCAGACATGTTCACTATGCACGTAAAGATCAACTTTGCAGCACAGGCATAGTGAGCCTGATGCTTCTGGGAAACATCAGTACACTGCGCACGTGTGATAGAGTGGCTCTGCACACAGACAGCAAGCCTACCATGCTCCAATCACATTGTATTCGTGGAAGAACCTGTGGCAAACACATGAGTTTCTATCCAAGATTTCCAAGGCAGAAATGGTATATTTGAATTTTATTGCTGATTCCTGAAAAAGCCAGTCTTACCATAATGGCATTGAAAAATCTGAATGAAATAATTGCAAAAGTTGAAGAGATAAGACTACAATTACCCTAATGAATGCAAAGTGCAGGGGCAAGCATCAGAAACAGCTCACTGTGATATATGGAATTGGCTCTAACTAAAAGTCGAACTCAGAGTAAAAGTTCTTTAATATATATGATATCATTATGCTGCTAATAAGGACATCAGCATAAATGGCTAAATGAGATTTTGTTTGTTTGGTTCGTTGTTTTTTTTTTACTTCTCTGACCTCCAAACAAGCAATATATGTTTCTGAACAGCAGCTGCTGCATCCTCCTTAAGGTAATGAGTACAGTCTGGTTCCCAAGAGTGAGTTATATGTAGTGGTACATAGTTGTGCTGACAGAGAAGATGTCATTTTCCTTTAGTTGACCAAGATACTTCTCTCAAAAAAATATGCTTCAGTTTCTTCTACCATTAGCTCTTGAGGAATACAGGGAAAAATGATCACTTTACACTTTCAGGTGTAAAATAGTACTTGAACAAAATTAGGTGCCGTATGTAACTGTTCTATACATGTGAAACAGAATTAAGAAAGATCTGGCCCACAAATTTATAATGAACAAAATAAATTGTTGAAAGTCAGTCTTTATATGTATTGTGAAGGAACTCAAAAACTGAATTTAAACATAAAGACACCAGTACTTCAGAGACAATTCTTCATCAGAAATTGCATAAATTTTTATTGGGAATATGCCAGTTCCTACTGTTTTATATCCATTTAAAGTCTTTGGTTAAAGTGATAAAGTGGACCAGTCATATTTCTCTGATAACATTGTGCCTGTAGGATGCTAGTGATAAGTGGCAGAATTGTCATTAATAGAATATGACAATGCCAAATTAATACTAATTATCCTGATTGTTGAGCATTTAAATGAAAATGAAGACATTTAAAGAAACTAATTACTTAGAAGGCTACTTCTGAGAACAAAATACAAAATATTTTTGAAAGAGACTGTAAAACGATGAGCCTAAACTATCTGAAATCTCCTAAGTTTTTTCTTTCTTATGAACCTGCTTGAAAAACAGTATATTTTTTTTCAAAGAGTTTGAAAAATATAAAACATCATTCTGCTAATTACGTATTTTATCATATTTCATCAAACTTATGGACACTATTAATAAAATAACTGCTAAATTCTCAGACTCTAAGTTCACAGTTCATAATGCAGCTTATTGATCATAAATGAAAAGATGAAATAAATGTATACTAGAAATTCACTAATAATGGACTATGAAAAATACACTTCTTGCAAGGCACTAAATCCTCACTGTTCAGTAAAATCTCAGAAGGAAAATCTGTAGGAACTTATATGACAAAAAAAATATATTAAAGTAATTTATTTTGCAATTGTCTACAGACATTTAAATACAAAGTACTTGAATCCATTACTGTATTATTTTCTTGTCCGTGCCTTATTTTATTTTTTTTACATATTTCCAATCTCTATTTCAATGAACAGTAGGAGTTGTCAGTTGTAACCAATCTTCTTCTTTAAAAAAAAGAAACAAACAAACAAAAAACCCCAAAACAAAAACGAAGACAAAATAAATCTTTGAAACTCGTTTTCCCTCTGTATGATTAAAAATTTAAAATTATTTGCCTTAATTAGTGTTGGAGGAACGAAGAAGTTCCCGAAAATTATTATACTACAAACTCTCTTTTCCGCACAGACAGACAGTAACTCTGACCTTCAAAAAAACCCCAATTTTACAGCAACCAGACTCTTAGCTCTGTGCCTGCACCTTGTTTTCAGCCCTGGCTATCTCACATTGCAACCTGATTCAATAACGCATTGCCAAGAACAAGCTAGCAAGAATTAGTTTCACAAGGGTCGCAGCGGCAGTTAAAGGAATTGCGAAGGAATTCAGTTATTAGAAATCCTGACTTTCTACTGAGACTTTATACAACTTGTGATTTTTTTTTTTCTTCCCACAACACTTTTCTTAAACTATTGAAACCTCTGTTCTGTCCAGGTCAGGTGCCTCAGCTAGGATGAGTGGCACCTTTCACCTTCATCTGCTGAAAATAGAGCTCTAGTGTCTGAGAATTCAGAAAGTTCTCAATGAAAAAAATGAGGGGCACTGTTTCAGTGCAAATTTGTTGAACTCCTTCTGCCCTCTTGCAAGTGCCACAATACATTTCATAGGAAATCTGTGTGACTTTTCACTCTGACTCTCTCTTGTCAACTCACACGGGAGTTCTGAGGCTTGTGATACTCTCTGAAGGAAACAGGACTAGGTCCAATAAGAAATTGAGATTACCACTGTTATATGTCGTATGAGAAAGGCTGTACAGAGATGAGAAAGGACAGAGTGAGAGATGAGAGTGCTTAGGTGAGTTCATCGGTGGCTCAAGGATTCAGAAGGGAAAATATCAGGTGTGAGATCTAGCAAGAAAAGACAGGAGAGGCAAGGGTGATGAGATCCCAGCTAGGAGATGTTGATGCCATCAATGGAGCTATAGCTGAAGGTCCAAGGTGGTCCTCTGGCACTGAATCCTCTGTGGAAGCCACAAGGCTGACAGCTCTTTGAGTGCCTCGTCCATTGGAGTAGTGAGAACAAAAGTGCTTAGTCTAATATTTGGTAATTCTTAGCCATCTTCTGTGGGTGCTAGACAGTGAATAACAATTTTATATCCTTTGTTTATATATATCCTACTGTAGAGTCTAATTATTCTCTGCCTAAAGACACCCAAACATGACTAACCTAAAAACAGGCGAAACATGAACTGTTCTCGAGAACAACAGGCTAATTTTTCTACCCTTGCAAGCAGAATCACCTCTTCCATGTTGTATCTATAACTGCAGTGCCAAAAAATGTGAAGACTGTGGCCAAAGGGAAATCTGAACATAAATGTCCATAGCATTCCACAACATGCCAATCAATATGTTACTAAAAACAGTGCTGAAGCCACCAGTTGTCTGAAGTATAATTACACAGAGTAGGGTGAGATTTTAGTTGTCTTTCTACCATCACGTGGATTTTCTTCTTTTTTCAGTTGTTCTCCTATTGAAATTGAGCCTCCCACCAGAGCTTAGGTGACTTTTGGTTACTCTGGGTTTTACCTTGAAAAATTCTAAAGAGTTCTGTTTCAGAGTGAGTCCTAGATCTCACTCTATAAACACAGCATCTAAAAATTCAAATTACCAAATGTTTAAATCCTTGACTGAATCCACTCACAAGCCTTAAAACCATAAAAAACATCTTAAGAACAACCCAGAATTTATAAACAGTATTCAAATTTTCATTTCAATGCAAAGTAAACAGGCATACACAGGACCACCTTATCCATAGGAAGTATGGCAATATCACCATAGAATACATTGCAATATACTCTGCAGGTTTATCAACACAGTACACAACTTTTAGATCGTTTGCCATCAAGTGGAATTTTTAGCAAGGTAAAATTATGCAGCTAGTATAATTCTCTTTGAGGGAACTGCCTCAACAAATCAAAGAAAATATCAAGGACAGCAAAGTTCAGTTTTTCTTTATGCCGTAAAGATGCCTAAATTTACCTCTGTGATCACATACCTATAAAAAATGTGTATACAGCAGTATGTGGAAAAATGCTGCTAGCTTCAACCTTTCACTTCAGATGCAAAGAATTACATGACTAAAGGTACCTTTTATTCTAACACAACTGAAATGAATGAATAATACCTACCTGAGGCAAAGCAAAATTCAATCTAGGAGAACTCTTGTCTTTCAGTAGAAATAGCAACTCCAATATTATTAAATTTCCATTAACAAAAAAAAGTGGAAGTTCAGTAGCCACTTGTTAGGAAATTGAATTGAAAGGATTAACAAAAAAAGAGGGCAATTGACATTAAAATTTTTAAATGGTTATCTGCAAAAAGGCAGCGTTCTCATTGAGGCAATAAAAGATGGAGAAGAGATGGAAAAACAGAGGAAAAAAGATGGGCTTTTCTCCTAAAAATAATATTCCTATGGACTGATTTGTTGAGCCCTCTTATTCATATTTCCTAAGTGTTATCGTTTACCAGTAATTGTAAGAGAATGTTAGCCTTTTCAATTCAAACAATTCTACGATTCTATGATTTGCACTAGTTAGGACTCTGTACAATTACACATTGTGTTTGACTTCTGTAGTTAGACCGTACAGCCCCTTGTTTTGTAAATGTTACTTAAATTTAACTGTAGTTACTTTAGGCAGTAATATATATATACGTGCTAAGTAAAGTTTTAGAAATATAAACTTTCAGAAATATAATTTAAAAATTTCAAAGTATTACATGCATTAGCAAAGAGTTTTCCAATATTGTGAAAAACTCATAGTTATCTAAAAGTTTCATAAGAAGAAAAAATGGAAGTCTTGCAGTACATTTTGTGACAATTTTTACCATCCAAAAAGCCCTGACACTTTAAGTTATAGGATTCTGCCTTCCTTTTTAGAAATAGCCATTCATTTGAAAACAACCAAAGGCAAATTTATGACTTTGATGCTGTTGTGGTTTAATCCCAGCTGGCAACTAAGCACTATGCAGCTACTCATTCACAACTCCCTCTCCATCCTCCCCAGTGGAATGGTGAGGAGAATCAAAAGTTAAACCTGCAGCTTAAGATAAGAACAGTTTAATAATTGAGACAAAGTAAAATTTAATAATAATAGTAAATAATAGTAATAATAATGACAAGAAAAAGGAAAATAATAAAGACCAACAAGTGATGCATGATAAAACTGATACTGCTGACCGGCATCTCATTCCTGCCAAATCCCACTCCTGAACTCTAATCTCTTTCCTTTCCAGGTAACTCCCTGGTTTATATAATGGGCATGACGTTCTATGATGTGGAGTATCCCTTTAGCCAGTTCGTGTCAGCTGTCCCTGCTATGGTTCTTCCCAGCTTTTTTTTTTTCTTTTTTGTACCTCCTCACTGGTAGAGCATGAGACACAAAAAAAAGTGCTTGATTTAGGATAAACACTACTTAGTATCAACCAAAACATCAGTGTGTTATCATCATTATTCTCGTACTGAATCCAAAACACAGCACTGTACCAGCTACTGAGAAGAAATTAGCTCTAACCCAGCCTAAACCATGACAGGGTTTTAGGACACAGGCTCTACAATTACTAACTGGTGCACTGCTAAATCTGAGACAAGGCTCTGGTGCATGCATTAGTTCTCCAAAATCTCTATTCAGAGAATAAGAAGAGCTGTGGTAGGAGGGAATTTTTCAGCCACTTGTGGCATAGGAAGATGCTTGATCCACCTTCACCTCAACATACAATAATAGCATATGAGTTGTATGATACATAAAGGACCTTAATTACACTTTTAATCAGTAAGACTTTATAAGCCAAGCACAAAATATTGTACTGTTTTCAGAACTGATCGTAGACCTCTCTTTTAGCTATTTTTGTAGTCAATACCATGCCAACCTGGTAGCTAGCCTGTATGTCTTTTTATGGTGAAAACTTATTTTGTGTCTCCAGAAAAACAGACACCCTCTTCTCATATGCACCAGGAGGGAAAAGTCATTGAATAAGGTCTAGAATTAACATTTTAATCTCTGGTGCTTTGTCCTCTGAAATAGAGCCTCAAATTTTGAGAAATAATGCCTTTTTCCACTTAGAATCTCACTCCTGAAATGTCAGTTCCTGTTCCAAGAAACTAAACAGATCACACCATGGTTATTGAAGAACATGGAGGAAGTCTGACCTGAGTATTTCTCAAGGTATTTCAAAAAATACACTTTTTTTTAGAAATACATCTAAGTTAAATGTTTTCTACTTCTATCTTTCATCTGAAGCTATCCTGATATACAGCCAAAAATATGCTTTAAGTCTCCTAAGGAAGAAAAGAGAAAACAAAACAAAAACACTACAAAAGCAGATCAAACAAAAAGCCAACAACCAAAACCAAAAGGAGCATAAACCCACAACATAGCAGTGGGGCAAAGAATTGGAATGCTACATTTACTCTTATTCATCCAGTAATTAACCTAATTTTGGAATTAATCAAGGTTTGAAGTCAGGACTTCCTTTTCTTTAGCTAAAAGGACATTAGTTTTAGTTAATCCTATACCAGCTGACTATTATCCAGGGTTAAGTTTGTTATACTTCTAACAAGTAGATGGATATAATAGAACATGTAGAAAATGTGGGTATCTCAGAAAAATCAAATCTACAAAGGTTCATTTAAACTGCATTTCAGCATGGCAGTGTTTTTATCAGGTTAATAGAGAAGTTGGCAGTCGATTATGTGATAAAAATACCTCTACGTTGTTGTAGAATTCAATCCTTTTCCCAGCTGAGAAATCCAGAATGAGAAAAATACACAACCTGAGTAAAAAAGCAAAATCACTACTATTACTTTGTTTATAGTTCACTGCAGATTCAATATCAGAATCATTGTAGAAAATGATATCAAGCAGATAATGAGCTTTTTGAGTACTAATCACATGAAACAATCTATAAAGCATTTGTGGGGAGTAACACACTACTTGTGATTAGATATTTATATTGTGCAACTATAATCACTAGTGAATAGAAGGCATAACTACTTGTCTCAGGTCATTGCATACATAAAAAGGAAGTCATTCTATCAATACCATTATGGAAAGAGACTGTAACTTTTTTTCTTATTTTCTTTTGCATTTCACAAATGAAAAATTGCCTCAACAACTATCTCAAATTCCTCAGGAAAAAAAGGAAAAAAGAAAGCTGTTCAATCTATTATATTTGCATTATGGACAAGGAAATTAACCATCTATCTCTCTCTCTTAGAGTTCATCCACCATATCCACATACATCAGTTGAACAGCTTAGTGGAATACCTAGTTTATGTTACCTAAGCATTTTCTTTTGCAAGCCTGATTTTAACTTCATCTGTCATTTCAAAATTTTTTATTGGGCTTATAAGTCCCTTTGTGTGGTCTGTGGGCAGTGATAATTTTCTTTGGAAACCTGAGTAACAGCAGTTAAACAGCAAGACTTGTTGCATAAGATGCATGTAGGCAGTGGCTGGAGAGCCAGGAATAATTTGGATTCCTGAGTGGCTTGTACACAATCTGTCTTACTTCCCTTTTTATATTCCGGTATGTAGATAAATAATTTTACTTTGCTGGTTTTAGTAACAGTATACCCTGGTTTTAGTAACAGTATACCCTGGAAATAACCTTTCACCAAAGGCTTTTCCAAATAATTGTATATCACAGACTCAACTAGGCTGGAAAAGACCTCTGAGATCATCGAGTCCAACCTTTGAGTTAACATCACCTTGTCTACTAGACCATGGCACTAAGTGCCACATCCAGTCTCTTCTTAAACACATCCAGGACCGGTGACTCCATCACCTCCCTGGGTAGCCCATTCCAATGCTCAATCACCCTTTCTGTGAAGAACCTCTTCCTAATGTCTAACTTAAACCTCTCCTGGCACAGTTTAAGACTATGTCCTCTTGTCCTGTCACTAGTTGCCTGGGAGAAGAGACTGATTCCCACCTGACTACAACCTCCTTTCAGGTAATTGTAGAGAGTGATAAGGTCATCCCTGAGACTCCTGCTCTCCAGGCCAAACAACTCTATCTTCCCCAGCTGCTCCTCACAGGACTTGTACTCCAGTCCCTTCCCCAGCCTCATCATCCTTCTTTGGACACATTTCAGCACCTCAACATCCTTCCTAAATTGAGGGGCCCAGAACTGGACGCAGTACTCAAGGTGCAGCCAAACTAGTTCTGAGCACAGGGGAAGAATCTCTTCCCTGGGCCTGCTGGCCACACTGTTCCTGATACAGGTCAGGTTGCCATTGGCTTTCTTGACTACCTGGACACACTGCTGGCTCATATTCAGCCTGCTGTCAATCAGTACCCCCAGGTCCCTTTCTGCCTGGCCACTGTCCAGCCACTCTGTCCTCAGTCTGTAGGGCTCCACAGGGTTGTTGTGGCCAAAAGGCAGGATCCGGCACTTGGTCTTGTTGAACCTCATACCTTTGGATTTGGCTCATCTATCCAGCCTGTCCAGGTCCTTCTGCAGTGGCCTCCTACCCTTCATCAGGTTGATACTCCCCCCCAGCTTGGTGTCATCTAAATATTTGCTAATGGTACACTCGATTCCCTTCTTCAGATCATCAATAAAGATATTAAACAGGACTGAGCCCAGTACTGATCCCTGGGGGACATCACGAGTGACCAGCCACCAACTGAAGGCAACACTCTCTGGGCCCAGCCATCCAGCCAATCCTTTACAGAATGGAGAGTGTACTTGTTGAAGCCATAGGCTGCCAGCTTTTCCAGGAGTGTGCTGTGGGAGGTGGTGTCAAAAGCTTTGCTGAAGTCTAGGTAGACTACATTCACAGCCTTCCCCTCATCCACCAGGAGGGTCACCTGGTCTCAAAAGGAGATCAGGTTGGTCAGGCAGGACCTGCCCCTCCTAAATCCATGTTGGCTAGGTCTGATCCCCCAGTTGTCCTGTATGTGCCATGTGATCACACTCAAGATGATCTGCTCCATAACCTTGCGCAGCACTGAGGTCAGGTTGACAGGCCTGTAGTTTCCTAGATCCTCCTTCTGGTCCTTCTTGTGGATGAGCATCACATTGGCCAACTTCCAGTCATACAGGACAACCCTGGTGAGCCAGGACTGATGATAAACGATGGAGAGCAGCTTGGCGAGCTCTTCTGCCAGCTCCCTCATCACCCTAGGATGGATCCCATCTGGTCCCATAGACTTGTGAGCACCTAAGTGGCTCAACAGGTCACTAACTGTTTCCTCTTGGATTACAAGGAGGCTACTTGGTTCCAGGTGAAGCCCAGGAAGTCAGTTGTCCTGAGGATGACCTGTCTTATTGTTGAAAACTAAGGCAAAGAAGGTGTTAAGTATCTCAGCCTTTTTCTCATCTTTGCTAACTATATTCCCCCCTGCATCCAACAAAGAATGGAGGTTTTCCTTGTCCCTTCTTTTGTTATTGATGCTTTCATAAAAACACTTTTTATTATTCTTTACAGAAGTGGTCAGCTTAAGTTCAAATTGTGCTTTCGCCTTTCTAATTTCCTTTCTTCTTGAATATATATATGTCCAGAAAGAAGCAAATTAATGTCTCCCACAGGAAGCCATTTTGAGAACTGATGAATATTTAAAGAAACAAAATATTTAAAGCATATTTAAAGACTATTTCAAGAAATATTTAAAGAAACAGAATATTGGAAGAAAAAGAAAATACAGTCTCAGCAACCGCCTATGCAGCCAAACAAGCATTTATCCTGTTCCTCTGAGCCATCTAAAAGTTAGATGTCTTTCCTAAGTGATCTAGATTCTCCCTGTGGGCCAAAAAGAGAAATAGGTACTTTCAGAGAGCAATACACTGTATTTTTGTTGTTGGTGGTGGTAGTTTAAGCACCATCTTACAATTAGTATTGTCACTTAATGAAACACATTTTAAATTAAAAAGTGAACTGCTTAGATCAATTCTCCACATTCAGCAAAACTGACTAGTACTTTGATTAAAACTTGTATTTCTCATGAAATCAATAACTTGTTTGAAGGAAAAAAAAGCTTTCATTTTGAATTTCAGCAGTTAGACACAAAAGTAGATGCCTTTTGTTTACCGTAAGATCTCTACATACAGGAAGGGAAAGGGAGAATCTCTGTTTCAGACATATAAAATAAATTTCTATATTTTTCCTCTGCAAAATTGTCTTTGAAAACACAAAAAATAGATCAGCACCACTAAAGTCTTTTCAAGAGTGGGTTTTTTTTTAAGGTTTTTCTCCCAAAAGGATGCATATTATTACAATCCTTCACCCAATCCCCCTAATTCAGCAACTGATTTCACAATTTGTTTTCATATCTGAATCATAAACCCAGAACAGGGATCAAGAGCTTAATTTGTATCAAAATACCAAATGGAGAGCCCAGTGGAGATAGCTTAAACTTTTATTAAAATCAGGAACACTTGAGAAGAATGGATCAGTGTGGTGGGGGTTGATTTTGTTTCATCTGTGTACTAAACATCAAGTACTTTATTAAATTAATGAAACACGAAACAATATGCATGGGTAGGTCTTAAAATCAAATTACAGCTTGTGCACTTTTTTTTTTGTTTGGGTTGTGGGGTTTTTTTGTTGTGTTGTTCTTTTGTGGGTTTTGTTTCTTTGGTTTGTGGTTTTGGTTGGTTAGTTGGTTGGTTGTTTTTTTGTTTGTTTGTGAATTTGGGGTTTTTTCCCTTCTTTGGGAATCCTGAACCTGAAAGTATGGAAGGAATCACCCTGCTCCTTCTACAAGAAAGTCTGCAAAGCAGTTGTGAAACCAACTAATCGGAAATGCAGTATTCTTCTGCTTTAACATATAAAACACTATTTTAATAAAATTATCTTTATTACAGTTACAGAGAAAGTTAAAAGGTAAGTTTTCTAGAAAGAGTACAATGGATGCTCTGGTGCTCCTTTCCATCTCCAGTGAATGCTATGATAAATGAACAATATGCAATTTCAACAGTCACAGATTAAACCACAAGTCAATAAAAATCCGCTGTTAGATGTAGATGTAGTACTTTCCCTTGCTGAGACTTTTAGCAGATTATTACAATGACCCAGGTGCACTTTGTAGCAAGGAATGGTACTTACAAACACCATTTAGCATCACAGCAAAACAAGACAGCAATAATTCAGTTTTGGGCTTCTCTAGCTCAGTTCTATTTCATCTAACTGGTGTACAAAATTGTGAAATTAAAGTGCTTCAAATTCTTCTTACTGAAGTGTGGTGGTTTGAGCCACCACAAAAATCCAAAATCCAATTTCCAGGCTTCCCCCACCCCTTCCCACAATTTATCTCAACACTAAAGAGAAACTTTCAGGCAAGAGGTTTCTACAAGGGAAAAGGGGAAGTATATATACATTTATTTTATACAAATAAATATACCTCACAAGCTAAAAGCAACTATATATATATATAATATTACACACTTCTATCAGTCTTTTTAAGCTTCTCCCTCAATTCAGTCCAGGAAAAGCCTTTTAGGCTGATAGGTAACGCAGTCTTTCTCTCGTGGGAGTGTTCAGGGAAAAGGGTTCACTCCCCCCACCAACCTCCGGCTGTTTGCTGAAGTCTTTTCTCCTTTATGAAGTCCAAGAAGATAGCTCTGAGTCCTTTCTCCTTGGTTCCGTGCTGTCTCTGCTGTGTGCTTCTCTCTCATACCTCAGTTCCGTGCTGCTGTAGTTTAGTCAGCTTATCACACGTACACGTCTTGGAATCTTCATTCCTTCTCCGAGTTTTCAGCAGTCCTCCATTTTAAATCACTGCAAGGAGATCCTCTGGGCCTTTCTCTGGTCCATCTCCAATTTCGCCTGGGGTTATCTCCCTGGCACCGGGCTGCATTCCACCCATTCACTTTGGCTCGGCTCCAACGCTGAACCTCTCCTCCACTTTACAGTGAGAGGGAAAAGAAGAAGCCCCCTCCACAGTCTAGCTGCAAAGTGGGGGAGGAAGAGGACTTGGCTCCTCTCTCCCGTGGACTGCGATAGACGGGACAAAGGCTCGCCTCAGCACATCATATCACAAAGTGCAGGGGCATCTTCACGAAAGTCCCTTCCTCAGGGGATTTAAGCCCCCCCTGAGTCAGAACATTTAGGGCAGCTTTGAGTTCAGTCTTTGCCCTAAGCGTTCTATCAGAGCTCTTTTGCTCTGTCTCAAAACTGCCAGTGTGGTAGCAGCGAGGGGGGGGGACAAGACCACTTCCCCTGCATTCCGTCAGGACATCCCAGTCCAGCTTCCAGGATGTCTTGAGCTTCTCAGCTCCTCTCTCCAGTGCTGCTGCATTCCAAGACTCCCCTCAAGTAGGAGTCCACCCCCTCCTCCTAGGAGGGGTCTCAAAGGGGTTTTGGGGGATTTGATTCAGTTCTTACCCCAAAACTGTCTCTGTTGAGCTTTCTCTGCTCTGTTGCTGGCTCTGTCTCCTTGCAGGACATCTCTCTGCATTCCTCAGCCTGACTATGTGCCATGTTGCTAGAGCAGGCTATTTACTTGGCTTTCAGCCATAGCTTTCCACTTAGTGCTGCCTCTGCCGCCGCTTTTCTGTCTTCTGCTGCCCATTCACAGTGGAGAAACTCCCCCAGCTTCCTAGCCACAGAACTCGGTCCAGTTTAACACTGTTTCCAAGTTCCTGCAGCCCCTAGCGGGGCTCCGTAGCCCCTCAGCTCCTCATGGCTTCACAGCATGGCCACTTCTTCTCCAACTACCTCATCATCCTCTTTTCCGGACTGGTGTGATATGTTTAAATTTTGCAGGGGCGCTGATCGGGTCAACATCAAGTGACGCCAACTCCTCGGGGGTTACCATTTTTTTTTAACTCCAGGGGGAAAAACACTTTTTTTCCCCACCACATGAAGTGCTAACAGGCACTAACATACAAACAATTGCCTCAAGGAAATATTTTTCTAGATGTCTTTATCTCAAAGAGACTTGGATACCAAGAGAGCTTTCTAGACCTGAACTGACCTGCAAATTTGTCCATTTAATTTGGAGTGGCACTCTTCTAATGCTTCTTTAACCCAATCAAGCTGATATACTGTCTCTGGAAAGGGTTGCATCTCACTGGTCCATTTTATGTTCTCATCATCATTACTGTTAGTATAATCATGATGATATTCATTACATGAATGACTTGGCTCGTATGGGCTATCTTTGGCAATGCTTTCTTACTAATACCAAGCCTAAATCACAGAAATAAGAAGAGTAAACTCGAGTTGAAACAATCTGTAGAACTGAACAACTTATTTGTTAAACTCATCCATAGGCAAGGCTTCTCTTGAAATTTTATTACAAAAATCTTTTAATTAAACAAAAACGTAAAACAAGATAATTCTTTTTTTTTTTTTTTCAAGGTTCACAAACCTTTTAAGAAACCTTGGCTGAGTTTTAAATGATTCTGGCTAATAAATGGTTTTGGGTGGAAAGTCTGGGGTTTCACAGAGATTGATCTGTAATCAGGTAAATCTTGATGATTTGGTTTAGAGTTTCATAGTTTGTTTCATCTTAAGTCTTAAAAGTAAAACTCCAAGGATGCCAGCTTATATGAACTGAAACTCAAAATATTCCTACAAAACCCACTGTTGTAAAACTACTTTAATTTTAGGAGCAGGTGGTGGTGGTAAGTTATTTTCACAGGCTTTGTGCCAGTGTGGAATTTTGAACCATACTACTTGTTGTTTACTCATTTTTAAGCATCAATTGAGGAAAGACTTGGCTTGTGTGACTTGCGATAAGGCCAACATTAGTAAGATTTTATGGCTAGCTTTACTTAGAAAGTCACAGCTACTTAGAACAGGGCTTGAAGTGTTTACAATGGCAGATCAAAATGGATGGGTTTAGAGGTTTTGCTGACACAATGCTAATAGAATTATATTGAATAAAAAATTGGATAAGATATATCTGGGAGTTATAGTATTATTTGAACACTCATATCCTCAAGATAATTGAAATACTGAGGTAAGAAATGCCACAGGAAAAAAGCCTCTAAAATTAGAGTTAGATATACACTGCCTATTATATACCTACTCAGAGACTGCATCCAAATCATTGTGACCAGCAGGTTGAGGGAGGTGATTCTGCCCCTGTACTTCACTCTTGTGACACCCCACCTGGAGCACTGCATCCAGTGCTGGGGTCCTCAGCACAGGAAGAGCATCCACCTGCTGGAGTGAGTCCAGCAGAGGGCCACCAAGATGATTAGAGCGGTGGAGCACATCTGCTATGAAGAAAGGCTAAGAGGATTGGGATTGTTCAGCCTGGAAAAGAGAAGACTTCAGGGTGACCTAGGTGTGGCCTTCCAGTACCTGAAGGGAGTCTAAAAAAATATGGAGAGAGACTATTTACAAGAGCATTTAGTGACAGAACAGGGGGGTAATGGCTTCACGCTGAGAGTAGGTTTAGATTAGATATTACAAAGAAATTCTTTGGTGAGGCACTGGAACAGGTTACCCAGAGAAGTTGTGGCTGCCCCATCCCTAGACGTGTTCAAGGACAGATTGTGTGGAATTCTGAGCAACGTGGTCTAGTGAAAGGTGTCCCTGCCCACAGCAGGCGTGGTTGGAACTAGGTGATCTTTAAAGTCCCTTCCAACCCAAATTGTTCTGTGACCCTATGATTTGTAATGTTGCTTAAAATCAACGTCACTGCTACTTTCTTTATGCTTAGCCAACAAATAATACCAAAACACAAGGGCTACCCAGTTTCTCAAACTGTTTATTGAAAACATTGAAGAAATTAATGTTGGCATATCTATATTTTCTACAGAAAAAAAAAGAAGTTTTTATATGTTTACTTTATAAACAACTTAGACCAACTTCCTAATCTTTTATGTTTCTTTTCCTCTTCTCACTTCCTTGCGTTGCTCCGTTTCCAATGCAGTCAAAGGATACTTAGATAAATAGAATTCATGAGACTAGATGCCTCATGACAATATTGTCTTCTAGTTTTCCCCACCTGAAATTATGGAAGTTTGGTTTCTTATTTCTATCTTTGTAAGAAATAAAGAGAAATAAAAAGCAGAGGAAAAAAACCTTCCTAGTCTTGGAAATGAACTTTGGAAGGTAGAAATACTTATTCCTCTATTTTCATTTTACCTCTTAGCAGTGGAAAAGAAAATTATGCCATTCTTTCAGATATCATTGAGAACTGTCTTGAAAACACCAGAGTACCTTCCGTGGACGGGAGTTAGAAAGCAATATAGACCTAGCTATCTGTCTATTTACCCACATACATATACTTGAAGAAATAATCATCTTTAATTTCAGGAGTACAGGAAAAGAAATTTCTTTCTAAAAAGAGACAGGAAGCAGTGCTAAATGTGAGGCTTAAAAAAATCCCAGAAACTACCAACACCAAAAAACCCCAAGACTGAGTTGAGATCTATTCCTATCAGACTTCTACAAGTCAAGCTATAGCACATGTACATGCATTAGAGTGAGCAGTCAGGGATGAAAAAATAAGTGCACAGCATAAGGAAAAGCTATATATCCGTAGGAAAAATGAGAAAAGAGAGATTCAGAGAGGTTTGGAGGGGAGAGGTTCGGAGAGGAGAACTGGAGTGTTAAAAAAAGAAAATTAACAAGAGGAAATGCAGCTTTTTGTAGACTTATTCTATTAAAAAAAAATCTTTCAGGTGACTCTTATAACTCTTTCCTTAATATATCAGTTCTGAAGCAAATACTGTTATTGGGATACGGGTTTCCTGTCCTAGCATACAGTCCTGGTTTTGGCTGGCATGGAGTTAATTTTCTCTCGAGTAGTTGGTGCAATGCTGTGTCTTGCATTTAGAATGAGAAAAACGTTGATAACACACTGATGTTTCTGTTGTTACTGAGCAGAGCTTACAGTAAGTCAAGGAGGTTTCAGCTTCTCATGCCTTGCCAGTGAGTAGACTGGGGTTGCACAAGGAACTGGGAGGGGACACAGACAGGGCAGCTCATCCCAACTGACAGAAAGAATATCCCGTGCTCAGCGTATAAATTACGCAGAAATCTGGCCATGAGACCGCTCCTCGGGAACTGAGTTGGCATTGTCAGTTGGTGATAAGCAGTTGTTTCCATTGTATCACTTGTTTTTCTTGTGTGTTACTTCTCTCTCTTTTTGTAATTTTCCTTTTCACTATTATTACATTTTAGTTATTAAATTGTTGTCATGTCCACCAATGGGTTCTCTTTATTTTCACCTTTCAATTCTTTCCCTCATCTTATCAGGGAAACAGGGAGTGAGTGCACAGCTCTGTGGTGTTTAGTTGCTAGCTGGGGTGAAATCACCAAACATCCCTAACAAAGGTGTTAGTATCACAAGTCCTGGGCATCACAGACACAGTCCATTCCACTAAGCCAGGAAGCTAGGATAGTTTTGCTCTTTGGAAGCTGCTGAATAACAACTCGAGGTTATTATTAGGTTGAATAGTTCTGAACACGTTTACCCCTACAAAATGAGCTGTTATCTGTTGATCACCTCCTGTCCCTGACAAAGTTGAGGATGGAAAAGCAAAATTCAAAATTCCTGAATCCAAATCCCACCTATCATTAGCATAGCTTGTGAAAACAAGTTTTACAGTTCCTTCTAACTATACTGAAGGCAGAAAGGGCAAAGAGCTAATACTTCTGTCTCTCTCTGATAGGAGAACTGGATATTTGAGATACTGTAAACCTTGATACATTTACAAAACTATGTATTTCTATTATTTAAGTAACTCAGAATTACAAAGTATGCCTGAGCTTTGCAGATATATATAAAAATATTGCCAGAGGCAGGAATCACTTTTGCAGTATCACAATATCACTGCTTCACTGCTTCACTGCACATAAACCTTATTTCCAATTAGTCTGTGCTCTCTGAGGATCAATCGGAGACTGTATAAACATTCTAAACACATACTGTGCATGCCACTTCAAATTTACTACTAACACTTTACTATATTTCTGTCCATTATTCACAGGAAATAGGCCATATTGCATCAAAGTCATGGTTTAACAGTGTTTCATTTTTTTCTCCAACCACCAAATATTATAAAAAGCACAGAGAGAAATCTACAGATAAACTATTTATTGTATTTTTCTATTTTTTATCAAAATATTACAGAAAAAAAAAAGTAATACTAGCAATCTGATTATTAAGGAAGAAGTAAAATTTAACACTTTGGTGCCTATTCATTCTTCAAGCCTCATTCACACAAACAGAAATGGCAGGCCAAAAGTTTACTAAAGCTAATCAGCTGCTTTCATCCCCCTCCCTTCCCACCAGTACCACAAACAACACTCGATCCCCTAGCAAGTCTAAAGGCTTCTTTCCATGTAACCAATAAATCCAGATTGGGTCTTTTTCACATAATCTTTAGAATTCAGTATCTACACTAAATTTTACCTTAGAAAAATTGCCTGAGAGAAAATTCAAAGGGTCAAAATCAGTCTGTGAAAGCTTACAGTCTTACTTCTCCCTAATGGCAGAGAACAGCACCTGTAATTTCCCAAGTGTTTTAATCACATTCAGCTCTGGGAGCTGACACTTTGCAGGTCTTAAATCACAACTCAGTGGATATTCACATGTATTATTTTCTCAGTCAAAATTCTTGTGTTAATGTAATTCTAATTAAAACTTGATCCCTATACCCTGATTGACCTGAAGTATGATAAATAACTCACTCAAGAGGTAAGGAAGGAGAAATATCATGTAAGCAAGCAAGCAAGGTGTAAAACAGCAAAAAAATCAGACCCCTGTGGAAAGGCATTATAGGATGCTATATATTTATTATACAAATATAAAAGTTTTAAGGATCACATAGCATATTCGCTTGGCTGGACAAGAGGGAAACAAGGGAGTCAGAAACAGAATTGTTTAGGTTGGAAAAGATGTTTAAGATCATCAAGTCCAACCTGTAATCCAGCACTGCCAAATTCACCACTAAACCACGGTCTTAAATATTATATCTACACACCTTTTAAATGCCTCCAGGGATGAGTACTCCTCCCACCTCCAAGGCAGACTGTTCCAATGCTTGACAAACATGTCAGGGAAGAAATTTTTCCTAATATCCAACCGAAACCTTCCCCGTAGCAACTTGAGGCCATTTTGTCTCATCCTATTGCTTATTACTTGGGAGAAGAGATCAACCCCACCTCACCACAATCTCCTTTCAAGTATTTGTAGAGGGTGATAAGGCCCCCCCCCTTGAGCCTCCTTTTCTTCAGGATAAACAACCTGAGTTTCTTCAGCCACTCCTCATAAGATTCATGCTCCAGACCCTTCACCAGCTTCTTTGTCATTTTCTGGACATGCTCCAACACCTCAATGTCTTTCTTGTAGTGATGGGCCCAAAAATGAACACAGGATTTAAGGTGCAGCCTCATCTGTGCTGAGTAGAGGGACAATCACTGCCCTACTCCTGCTGACCATATTATTTCTGATACAGGCCAGGATGCCATTGGCTTTCTTGGCTATCTGTGCACATGCTGGCTCATGTTCAGCTACTGTTGAACAACACTCCCAGATCCTTTTCCACTGGGTGTCTTTCCAGCCACTCTACCCCCAGCTTTTAGTGTTGTATGGGGTTGTTGTGACCCAAGGGCAGGACCCAGCAGTTTCCCTTGCTGAGTCTCCTGCCCTTGTCCTCAGCCCATCAATCCAGCCTGTCCAGATCACTCTGTCAAGCCTTCCTACCCTCCAGCAGATCAACACTCCTGCCCAGGTGACATTTGCAAATTGACTGAGAGTGCACTTGATCCTCTCATCCAGGTCATAGACAAAGATATTAAACAGGACTGGCCTAAATACAGAGCCCTGGGGAACACCACTGGTGCCTGGCAACCAGGTGGATGCAATTTCTTTTCCTACCGCTTTCTGGGCCCAGCCATGAAACCAGATTTTTACCCAGTGAACAGTACACCCATCCAAGCCATGAGCTGCCAATTTTGCCAGAAGAATGCTAGGAGACAGTTTCCCAGGATGGACTAAATTTTAGCTAGACAATATTCACAGCCTTTCCCTCATCCACTAAGCAGGTCACCTTGTCATAGAAGGAGATCAGGTTGATTAAGCAGGACCTGCTGAGCCTGATACACTTGTCCTGCACATGCCCAGATAATCTTGTCCATGACCTTTCCCAGCCCTAAGGTCAAGCTGACAGGCCTGTGTTTCCCCAGATCTTCCTTTCAGCCCTTGTAGATGGGTGTCACAATGGAGAATCTCCAGTCAACTGGGACCTCCCCTGTGAGCTGGGACTGCAGGAAAATGATGGAAAGTGGCTTGATGAGCCCTTCCACCAGCTCCCTCCCTCTTGTGGATCTCATCTGGCCCCATAGACCTGTGTGTGTCCAAGTGGTGTAGTAATCACTGACCATTTCCCCTTAGATTGTGGGGGCTTCATTCTGTTCGCTTTCCCTGAATTCCATCCAGCTCAGGGGGCTGACTGGTCTTACTGTTACAAAATGAGGAAAAGTAGCCCAGCCATTTCTTCATTCTTCGTCACTATGTTTCTCCCTTCAGCCAATAAAGGATGCAGATTCTTCTTACCCCTCCTTTTGTTGCCAATGTATTTATGGAAAGATTTTTTATTGTCTTTTACAGCAGTAGCCAGAAAAAGTTATAATTGACCTTAGTTCTAATTTTCTGTCTGCATAACCTTAGGAAAGCCTCCCAAGATGCCCGCCTCTTCTGCCTTTTTTTCCCCTAGCTCAAGCCAAAGTTCTCTGTTCACTAGGTTGATCTTCTTCCCCTCTGACTCATCTTTTGGTACATGAGGATGACCTGCTACTGTGCCTTTAAGATTCCCTTCTTGAAGAATGTCCAGCCTTCCCGGACCTCTTTGCCCTTCAGAACTGTATCCTAAGGGGCTCGCTCAAATAGTCTCTTAAATAGACCAAAGTCGGCCCTCTGGAAGTTGAAGGTAAGTTGAAGTTCTGCTGACCCCTCCTCCCTGGTTCTGTGAGAATTGGAAATTGTCATTTTGTGATAACTGTGCCCAAGGCAGCCTCCAACCATCACATCGCTCACCAGTCCTTCTCTGTTCACAAACAACAGGCCCAGTGGGGTGCCTCCCTGGCTGGCTCCCTCCCTCATCAACTGTGTAAGGAAGTTCTCTTCCACACAATCCAGGAACTTACCATTCTGCTTCTATTTTAATCACTGGAAATAAAGATACTGTGGAAGACCCTGTGCTCTTCATAAATGATTGCAATGCAGGACTGGAAGTGATACTAAGCAAGTTTTCAGATGATATAAAACTGGGAGGAGCTGTTGACTCCTTCCAAGGCAGGGAGACCCTGCAGAGAAACCTTGACAAATTAGAGGGCTGGGCAATCACCAACCATATGAAGTTCAATAAGGGGAAGTGCTGGATTCTGCATCTGGGTTGGGGCAATCCTGGATATTTGTACAGATTGGGGAATGAGACACTGGAAAGCAGTGCCATGGAAAGGGACCTGTGGGTCTTGGTCGATGGCAAGTTGAATACGAGTCAGAAGTGCCCTGGCAGCCAGGAGGGCCAACCGTGTCCTGGGGGGCATCAGGCAAAGCATCACCAGCCGGTTGAGGAAGGGGATTGTCCCACTCTGCTCTGCCCTGGTGCGGCCTCACCTGGAATATTGTGTGCAGTTTTGGGCACCACAATATAAGAAAGATATTAAGCCATTAGAGAGTGTCCGAAGGAGGGCAAAGATGCAGTTACAACCTCCTTGTGAGGGCAAGAGGAGTAGCGGACACTGATTTGTTTTCTGTGGTGACCAGTGACAAGACCCAAGGGAATGGCCTGAATTTGTGTCAGGGGAGGTTTAGATTGGATATTAGAAAAAAATTCTTCACCCAGAGAGTGGTTGGGCACTGGAACAAACCACCCAGGCAAGTGGTTTGATGATGTGGTGTGACTCCCGGGGTTGGTTCTGTGCAGGGCTAAGAGTTGGACTCATTGATCCTTGTGGGTCCTTTCCAACTCAGTATGTTGTATGATTCATGAGTTATCTGTGTGATACAATGATGTTGACTCTCTCTATATGAATAGTTTAAATCTTTAAAATGATTTTTCGATCCATTCTATTGACTTTTACAAGTATAGTTTTAGAAATGTCAGAAATCAACTTACTAGTCAGCTTTTTCATTTCACTTACATTCGTCATACCCCACGTTACTTCGGTATGATTTTGAGTTGCTTCCCATTCTTCTATTCCTAAATAAAATGTGCTAAAGAAGTGCCATTCCAGCTCCGTAGCTCAATTAATTGTGCAGAAAGAAATTAATTTCACACAGTGTCATAATTTGGCAATATTTTGACTCTGCTTTTAACTACAGAAGGATAAAATAACCTGGGAAATCCAATGATGAAGAGTTGACAATAACATTCTGTTCAGTCATCATCAGAAAATACTGTGCATCTGGTTGTGGGGTACACTTCCATCCAAATCACTGGAACCTGTGGTTAGCCCTCACAACAGCAATTGCTCAATATCTCTGGGGAATTTTTTGTTTATTTGTTTTTCTTTTTCCCCTCTTCTAAATACATTTTCCGGAGGCACAAAATCCAGGTTTTGAGCTCATTTAGGTCTAACTTCATCCTTCCTTCTTCTCAAAATGGTCAAGAGAAATACATGTATTTAAATTATTAACTCTCAAAAACCTGATGTCTGTATTCTTCGATATAAATTGATTTTTAAGTCTCAGAACAAATAGAATGAAAAAGGAAAATGAAGATTTCATAGTGAGTGTTCATTGTTTTAGACTATACCTCAACCATAAATCACTACAGATGTCTATGGAGTGCAGCTCTTAATCCATTTGTAATTAGACAACTGAAACATTACTCTGCAAGGCATGAGCAGGTTTTATTTTTACTGAGGGCAAGGCAATTGAAGATTATTATCTACATTATAGTAAATGTAGGCTCAGGGACAAAAGCATCATAGCAATTTTTTTTTTTATTTTCAACAATCAGAACAGTAATTCATCCAAGATCCTTCTCTTCTACACTATGTGCCTTAATCTTTCTGCCTACTCTCCTTTTAACTCCTTTCTATTTTTGATGCTAGCAAGCACAACTTTCTTTTTTTTTTTTTTTTTTACACAGGTAGACAGCATCATGTACCTCATCAGGACACGTGGTTGAAACCTTGTCTTCAGGATGCAGGAACTGTTGCAGTATCTTCTCTTGGGCTAGGGTCTAGGGCAAGACACATTTCTCGCTTCCTCAGTAGAGACCCTGTCTTAGAGCTCCTGAACTGAACTCTGACATCTCAGGAGCCCAGTTAAGTTATTACATGGATTTCCATATAAATTTCAGAAGACTGACATTAGATGTCAGTCTCCAAATCAGTGGGTTCAGAATTTTACCTAATCTCTTGAGTTTCCTGAAGGGAAATCTAGACAGTTCTCGTAATAGCGTAGAGAATTTATAACCCATAATTCAGTGGTTTCTACCTCTCTCAGAAAACTGTACAGAAAACACATGCCTTAATTCGGTGTATTTGCACTGATGATTGTGGAACCTCAATATTTAGGTATTGCTTTTTCTAACTTAGGTGGTATGGATATTGCCTTGGACAATCAAAGATGAAAAAGAAGACAAAAATATTTAAAATCCATTCGAAACCTGATGGGATGTCTTCCCCTGTCAATGCCTTCAGATGTTTTCCCATTATATATGACACTTTCTGAAGACAACTTAAGAAAAAAAACCTACAAGCTCAAACTATACAAAAATATGCTCACTGTAAATAGTATTACAATAAAAAGCTATTGGCTTATACTAAAAGTTTGCTTCATGTCAGATATTTTCATTTTCAAATAATTGCTTTTTCAATTGTGCACATTATACAAATAAATCAAAACAAACCTGAAAAAACCGGAAATTTTAGTGTCTTCTGAATGAGGCCATCCACATAAAAATAGACAATTACAGTGAAGTCTTGCCTCCTCAGCAGAAGAATGAAACTAAAAATAGGCAAAACAACATTGCAGTTTATTGAGACTCTGGAGCTTAAAGACACCTGAAATTTTTGTTTCCTGCTTATTTTTGATTTTAGAGTATGGTAAAGTCATTTTGAAAAAACAAAAAAAGGAAAAATTACCAAACACATGGGGTTTGATTTTGATTTTTATACGCATGCAGTTTTAGCAAAAACAACAACAAAAAATAAACAACAGCAACCTAAAAGACTTCAGAAGGAAAAATATTTATTTCCAAAATTACTTTTAAAAGCATGTTTTAGTTATATTATGTCAGCTACTCTGCTGTTTTCTGACTAACTCTTCAACAAGTAGTTTCCCAATATTAATATCTCAGTGCAACCCTGCATTTTCAAAGTCGAATTTAATCTAAACACTAAAAATATAGTAAATAATATATAATATAGTAAAATAAAAATAATGATAATGGAAGTAAAACCCACGAGGAAGTGTCCATATATATGTCATACTCCACCTAATTGTTCATTCAATATAAATAATTTATTTATTTTGGAAAGCATGCAGGTTGCAGTGGCATACATGAGGGGTAGGGTATGTAGTAAGGAATTGAGTTTGTTTGCCTTCTATTACAAGGCTACTTCTGCTGTCAAAGTTGATCACTTAATACAGTAATTAGAAGAAAAATTCAGCTACATTATAGTAAAATTCCTTTGTGGGTTGTTTCTTGAACACTATGTATTTAACTTTTTTCTTAAGGGAAAGCAAAGTACTATATATGTTGTTAAAATAGGAGTGCTACTGAGAAGATTCTGTCCTATTGCAGTTCTATTCCAGTAACAAACGTAGTAAACGCAGTTATGACTATCACTTTGTCTAGTGTAGCTCATCAATGCCTCAAGTTGTGATGCTTCCTTTAATCCTGCTGGAAACTGTTGATTTTGTAATTTCTTTAGTATGAAACTTTCAGATTTGTGGGAGTTGTCTGGCAATCTGATTCCAGTTAAATCACAGTATGTCATACATCTTTGAGATGTACAAACAACTGTATTATTAAATGAGACTTTAAGACGTTTCATTACAGAGCACATAAAGTTTCCACAGTATATATTACAATTCTCAGCAGAAAAACAGATCAAAGAGTCACATCATCAGAAAATACTGTATTAAATGGTTGTTTATAAGAAGCCTTTTAACTCTATCTCTGCAACAAGAAATCATACAAGGCTGAATGGCTGTAGAGACATATTGCAGACTAAGTGCAGACAATTTATTTGCTGCAACCCTGCATTCCTGTAATGTTTCTCTGTGTGCCCTTTAGAGTAAAGTGGAAACACAAACAGGAAAGTGACTCGCTTTGTGATAAATGAATGTGTCTGAAAACATGAGACAGTGAGAACAGCCAAAACAAGTGATCCAGGCCTGTTGAGCACATGAAAGAAAATGGGAGAGAATTTCTTTCAAATGCCAACTTAATCAGGGTTTCAGTCCCGACAGCCACAGTAGCAAACGGTTGAAAGAAAGATATCATGCTGTTATTCATGCTTGGAATGAGACAAGGTTTTTGAAAGAAGGAGAGATGCTCCTATTCGTAATGTAGCTTTAGGTTTAACAAGATTTAAATACAAATATGGTATCCATTCCTATGTATGAGATCCAAGTAGCACTCCTGAATACCTTTTCCTAATATACTGATTCTAATATCTACTATCATAGATAGTAGTCTTCCTGCTCCTTCATGTTAGCTTCGCTGAAGAGTCAGATTTTATAAAAGAGGGTTAGCAGAAGAAATAGGGATTATTGTTGAAGTGAAGGATCTGTTAAAGCACAATGCAAAGTCTAATCTGCCTTATTCCCATTATTCTCTAGGTTCTATATTATATAATCTCTTCATCCTTTTCTTTCTATAAATATTTGTTATATGAGTAGTTGTTTACTTTCTTATTTAGGAATAACCTAATGAATGCATATCCATTTGTCAATAATTGTCATCAAGTTATTCTTAAAAGGAAGATATTACTTCACATTTTCTTTGTGTCAAAAATATTAATAGATCATTGAGTATGGCTTTACCTATGTGCTTTGTTGAACAGGACTCCCTGAGAAAATATGGAATCTCTACGAAACAAATAGATTGACAAGAGATTGAGCACTCAAAGTAGCAAATATTTCACCACATTCTGTTGAGATATCAGTGTGATGGTGATGTTTATAATGACAGGTCATAACTTGTGAAACAGAACACAGCACAGACCCTTGCTCTGTGACCTACCTTTCCCAGTTATTTTATTGAAACAAATGAAGAAAATGAACCTCCATGTGCTTATGGCAGGTATTGTTACATGGAGCAGTTTCCTTATGCTAGTAAACTGGAGGTCTTCTGAACTTCTGTCTTGACAACTTATTCTTCTTGAAGGGCAGAAGTCATTATCCTCCTCAGTGTTTGCAGCCTTGAATCATAGAATGATTCAGTGGTAAGACTACTGGAATTCACAGCAAAAAACATGAACTGGGGCCAGAGTCTTCTCAGAACTGCAATGTAAATTATTATACCGTAGAACCTATTCCTAAAGAGACAATACAAGGCTTTGGGGAAAGTTTCTAGATCCAAAGGGCTTGGGTAGCAGTGAATTATCAGACAGGCTAGACCCAGACTAGATCCATACCTCTGCATGTAGCAGAGGTAGCCAATATACTTTCTGCAAGGCCCCAGTTCCAGCCTGGTGTTCTGTGTACAGTGGCAATCCAAGAGGAGAACTGACATACACTAGTGAAACTAGGTTTGCAACTATGAACTAATCAGTCATGGCTTCCAAAGTTTTACAAAGGAGTGAGGATCAGTGTCAGTGGCTTTCTAAAACTTTGATGCTTAACACAATGGAGAACATTCATGACATTTCCAGAATAGATTGTTTTGGAAGTAATAATAATGTACCAACTTTTAGACTGCTACTAGTTTCAGATATCAGAGAATTCCTCCACTCAGGAATCACTGAAATGACAGATACACCTGAAATCAGACCCGATTTTTCAAATGGAAGTTTGAAAAGTTTGTGCTGGAGATGCTAAATAAACTATTTGTCTATAGTTTTTTATATTATAGAAAATGTACACAATAAAGTTGCAAAAAACTGTACTGGAATCTTATTTGGTCAAAGGAAGACACAGTAAGATGAACACAGGGAAAAATGGGAATGTATATAATCTTAATGCTTTAGTTTTTAGCTAGTTTAGGATCTCATTTCTTTTTGATATTGTGGCCAGGACATTATTAAACCTCATAAGCATTTATTTATGAAACCAGATATAGATAAGAGCATGTGGAATATGCATTTCAGTAGTAACAGGAACAGAATATGGTACATAGATACTTATCTGACTGCATAAAAAGGGTTTATCTCAAGATGTCTTGCTGTGTCTGTGTGTGTACAGGCAAATTTCCCAGGAATTCTAAAGTATTTGCATATATGCATATATACATTATCTGAATACATTATTCACATTCAAATTATTTTTAGTTATTTGAAAAAATAATGAAAATCTTCCACTGAAGGAACACAGTTGTCCCAGAGATGTTTAAAGTGATGTAACTAATAAAAAATCATCTGAAAACATACTGTTGTACAAAACATTAGGGCTTAACATTCTTGTCGAAATAATTTTCTGAACTGCCTGCATGAAGCACTCCTGTGGCAGTTTGCCTTTCTAAAATTTATGGATTGAGTATGTGAGGAAAAAAAGCGGTGATTTGTCTGTCAAAAAATGTATTGATTTAAATATGCTTTCTCGTATTTGCTGTTTGAGAATAATATAGTGCCAATTTAATGGTCTATATAAACTGTTTCATCTGTTATTGAAGTTCAATGTAATCTTTCTGGAAAGACTTCTTCTACTGTAATTAGGCCAGTAGGAGTAACAGCTTAAACAGAGAGCTTTATTAAACTAAGAGACATTGTAGACTTGGTAGGAACAGTACATGATAACCAAAAAAATGAAAAGTAATCTAACTGGAATGGAGAGAAAAATATATACACTATAGAAGGCTTAAATTTCAGGGGGCAAAATAAGAAGGAATAGTTGTTGCATTTCTTGTGTGGGTTCCTTCTTTCCCCTCTCATTCTTTTCCTTTCTCACCTCTATACCGCTGTGTGATACACCACCAAATTAAAGTGCAAAGAATTTTCTCATCCTTCCACGATGTCAGAGCTGCCTATACAGAATAACACTGGAGTTCTGGAGTGATACATTTGGGGACTGCACCTGAACTGGCACCTAAAACCAGATAAGGTCATGTTCAGGTGATTCTACGGCATTTTTAGCTCATAAGCAGTGTAAAAAATAAACACAGCAATAGTTTACAAATATCATCTTTCTCCAGCAAGTGACTGGTGTTCCTCTTACCACCTATGCTCTGCCTGCTACAGCAACTATGCTTGGAAGCTGGCTTCTCTTTGCTGCAGCATTGTCAGCAGTTACCCTGATTTGAGCATTCACCGATTCAGAGTAAAAGGAAAGAAAAAGATGACTTGGACTTGTCTTTCTTAATCTTAACATATTTTGTCTCTAAAAACCCAGCCAAAAAGGGAGAGATGATCTCTCTCCTGCCAAGACGAATTAGGAAGGGCTGCTTACACTTCCAGTGAGTCAAGAGTTACAGCACCTCATTGGCCTTTGAAATTCTTACCTATACTTTAATTTGTTACTGACATATATGAATGTATATATATAAAATTCTTTTGGAGCAATGCCTGCATGACAATGTGAGATACTACAACAATTGAGACAGTCCTAGTATATATTACTTAGTGTGACACTTTTTTTAACCACATGCTTCTTCGTTTTGCTTTTGTTTTTGTTCTGCTTCAGTGCCATATTTGAAAGTAAAGGTGAGAAGTAATCACTGAGCATTATCATGTTATTCCTACATAATTTTTACATTAAGTGACCACTGATCAGACCCAAAGAGAGCAACTCTTCTTACTGTATATTACCTACCCTCTTTCTCTACACAAAATGAGTAACAAAGATGGTGTCCAAAAGATTTGGGGTGAGCTGTGGGAGGTGGGCTTGGACTTGGAAATTGGATTTTTGGGGATCTCAAACCACAACACTGTACATGAGAAGATCCAGGAATTTTCTGCTAAAGAGATGCCCAAGGCTGCTACTGTACCATCCTGATCGTGCGCTCAAGATCTACAGCTCTGATCTGGACCACTCACATTTGACACCCATCAGGCTGCCAGGTCTTCTGCCAGACAATCCGAGGTAGAGTCTGAGATTTATCTCAATTCCCAACGGACAGGCTAGATGTGGCTGACTTGTTTTAGAAGAGAATTGGCTTGATAGCATACACCTGAACAGGCAACATCACTTGGCCTCAGTTCCAGAAACTCTTTAGTAAAGAATCCTTCTAGGCTACATAATGAAGAAAGGATGTCCTGGCTTGACTGTCTGCAGGACCACTGTAGTATCAGGTATTTCAACAGTAGCTGCAGTCCGAGAAAAGTATCTCTGTCATTTGTTTTTCCCTGTATGTAAAATCCTTGTCCTACAAGAGAGATTTATGTGAAAGCAAGGTACTCAGATCATTGGCATGCTTTACTTCACTCTCCTTGTGAAAAAAAAAAAGACCAACCCTAGCACTAAACAAGATAGTTTCCTCTTATAGAGAAATTTCCTTTTCCTAGCTGTCCTTCTGGGACTACAATATGATCTAAATCAAGATTCAGTGGTGAGCTGGCTGTGTTACGAAATTATGGTTCTTCCCGGTATATATTAAATTGAGATCATGTTTTTCTGATCATGCTCCTCTAAAGGTCCTGGATAAACTGCAGTTCTGGGCAGGAGTGATACTGCAAGTATTTTGGAGTAGCAGAAAAGCAAATAACAGCAGAAACAAATGGAAATGGAACAGAGTAAAAGCAGAGGAGGATAAAAGCCACCTCATGGAAAATACAGAAGGTAGTCCGTAGGAGAGAACTACAAACTGGGAAGTTTCAAACATATTAAAAATTGAGCAGAGGTCCAAAACTGGCCTTTGGCTGGCCTTTACTCTGGCTTTTGGCTGGCTTTTGTTAAAGATGGATAGGCAATGTTTAAAAATATACAGCTAATGTAAGCCTAGATATGACATAGGCATATGTCTAACTGTTATTGTAGATGTCCTGTGAGAATAGAGACATGGTTATCTATTCTTTCCAAGCAGATATTGCTTGAACTTGTGAAATTATTTTTTTTTAAAAAAGCAGATTTCTGAAATTACTGTGTTTATGGAAAGACAAAATCTTTAGCAGGGCACTATGGAATGAAAATTTAAGTTATACTTAGTTGGAAAAAATAATTTGTACTTGGAATGCCTAGAAGGGATTTTGTTATTGTTTTTCTATATAAAAAAGTAACATCTTGGCACATTTATGATTTTTTTCTCCAATAATTTATACATTCTGACAAAACACAACTCAGTAGCTACCAAGACAGGGTATTATGTTGAAGTATTGTAATATTTTGAGACCTATATTCTTAAAGGGAGAAAACATATAATGTGTAAAAAGTGCATATCATAAATGAAAAACTAGTAATAATAAACTTATTAAAGGGATTCTAAGAAGTGATTTATCAAATTATAACAATTACTGGGTACATAATTTTGAGTAATATGCCTTGATTCCTGAAAATTTGTATGCAACTACTCTCTGTGATTTGGATAGGATAGATTCCTCTGATCAGGACATAAAATCTAAATTTTTAATTTTTAAATGAATAATTGGAAAAGAAAATTAATCTGTCTTCCAGGAAAGTAATTTTATGATCCATAGTAAAATAATGGGTGACTGCTGAGAAAATACTAACATTTTATAAACTTTTATAAAAATATTAGTCTTTTACTGGAAATTGAATGTGTGACTAATAATAACTGTATGCACATTTAGAAAGCAGCAGTGCTTTTGTATTGTTTTGTTTTGTTTGCATAAGTGCTTTGTGGGAAATTTAAAATAGTAAAGTATTTCATTTAAACATTATTTCATTTCATAATCTACCTAAAAATGTTGTGACATTTTGAAATTTGACTATTTTTATAGATTAAAAGGCCCTCAAAAATATGTTTCATTCTGTATTTAAATGAGGGGTTTGTATTATGCTATCAGATTTAATTTTTAGCTAGTAGCAAATATATGCTGTATCCATTTAAGCTTCAATAATTTTTTCATCTTTTTTCTGCTTCAAAATGTACTTAATTAATAATTATGGCTCCGCATGGTTAAATGCAACCCTAGGAACTTTCATCTTCCATCTGCTAAAAGGTTCATTTCATCAAAAGGATTATTACTATGTTTTCAAGCATTTTTTAAAAAAATTAATCTTCATATAAATCTATTCTCTGATACTAATAAACACTCATTTTTTCTTTCTTCCTTGGATTATGCTTTTGTATGTCCTTCTACAACAACTTGTGATACAGAATCACCATAATTTTTGCTCTCTTAAAAGAAACCAGAACTTATGAGAGGTGAATCCTGTTTTGTGTGGATGTGCTGTTTCTCTCTACATTCTTCTCTTGTGAATAATGCAGAACTATCATCTCCTCCCTCATGCACCATTTTTGCCCTTCCCATTTTCCTAGTCAAACTATGAAAGAAATAGTTCTATGCAGTTTCTAAACAGAGACTGTTATAAATCAGAGAAATTAGTACATTTCTGAATAATGTTTCTCTTTGCTGCACATGACACGTGGAAGAAATACATGTTCAGGACCACCCATTTCTTCCTCATTGGGTACTTTTCTAATTTGCTGTGCATATTATGTTTGTATGAAAAGCATAGTTGCAGCACAATAAAAATGAACACTACCAAACATAAGAGAGGAACAAAATGATAAAATTTTATCTGACTAAAGTCTCTTTTACGGAACTACACAAACTTTTCTTTTGCAACCCATATATCCTTTGTAAAAATTATGTTTGGTAGTATGTGAAATATTTTATTTTATTGGTAAAGTTGTTAAAAACATTCTCTGTGGGGGCTCCCCTTTACAAAAATTGTGTTTATTATAGTTGGTTACCACATGCTAAGTATTTTCCCTATGCTTTCTTCAGAAGGAAAAGGAGGTAAAAAAATCATAAGAAAAAAAATCCAAGAGAATTACTAAGTAGACTTCAGCCTTTTACTTGGTTCATGCTTTTGAGGAACAAAACCAATACCATCTGAACAAATTAACCAATTCCAGTTTCTAAAAGAATGAAATATTGTATCAGAGTAATAAAACCTGCCTCCTTAATAGTGAACCTGTTCTGGATTTGCATGTAGGGGGTTTTGTGTGTTATAATAGTTGTAGCAACCAATAGTCAGGCTGTTTGCTACATCTTAACTCTTCCCCCTTTCACCACTACACTCCATCACATGTTCAGGCCTTGCATAACCAAGCATAAAAAGACAGAAACGCCAGTAGCCCATGGGTTTGAAAATATAAACCATTTAAAAAATATTCACAGATCAATTTTGAAGAGTTTATTTATTTTGAAATCTTCATATATTTAATGTAGGAAAAAAAGTAAGAATTCCATCAAAATTGCCTTTCATAAAAGTTTTACCTAGTTGATTAGGTAGCTATACTATTCATCTATGTGGTATGCACATAGATGGCACATGTGGCATGCATGTTTAATATGACTCATTAATGCTAATTTAAATGCATGTATTTGAAAAATACTTGTCATGTGGGCTCAAATTTTCATATACTGGGAATGATAGTGGGATACTACAATATTTCCCTGACAACAAGAGGACTATTCCAGTGAAGAAAATAAAGGCTGATTACATGCCATGTATTTTATTTCTGAAAAACTACACTAATATTAAAATTATGTTGTTAGAAGCAGAAGCTTTTATTCAATGAATAATGGATAATGTGACATGAGTAACAGATATAATAGAAGACATTTTCTAATGTGTATAGAGTCCATTGAACAAAAGTAGTAGTGAGAGTCTCTGAAAGCATTTATGTATGCCTCTTTCTTTAAAACTTCAATTCTCTTTTACCAACAGTTTTCAAAAAGGAAAGCACAGTACAACTGAGTTCATAGTGCAGGAAGTTGCTGAAGATAGATTTTCATAAATAGGTTTAAATAGACATTTCTATTGGTTTACATAAATTTTTATATTGTTATCTATTTAGTGGTGATATTTACAACTTCAATGGTAACTTTGGCTTTAAGCCAAACATTAAAACCTTTTTATTAATTTTCTGCTTTATTGCTTTGATTTTATCCTTTTGATTTACAAAGCTTCAAAAGTACTTGAAACTACTTTAGAAAGCTGAACACCTTTTAATACGTCTTTGCTTATAGAACAAAGCTTCAGAGCAGAATTACTTAGTGAACAAGTAATCATACCATTTAGGAACAGATAATTGTCTCAGATATGTGAAAAGTATTCAAGTGTATTACTTTTAATAGAATTTTTCTTTAAGCAAACCGGTTTCTCTTGTCTGATGACTTTTTCCACAAGAGATTTTGACCAACATGATTTATTTCTTTGTGCAGTTCTGAAACAGTACTGCAGAGGTGTGTGTACAAATAAGTACTACTTTGAAAGCACAAGCATAAACATGCCAAGATATTTCAAATAAATGAGGCATACAACAATGGAAAAAAAAAACCATAGAAAGCGTCATATACATATCTAGATTAAAAAAAATGTTACAGGAATGACAACAAAACATCTAAACACAATTCCCTTTATACTGTCTGCATCATATTATTAAAACATGAGGGTGTCCAGAAATTATTAGGAAAAGCTCAGGACTGGGCTGGGCTCAGTTCTACGAAGGAAAAAACAAGAGTCTGAAGGCTCTTGGTACTTCCAAGACAGATCCCTACATTGTGAAGACAAAAACTGATTGCTATTTATTTTGGATACACAGGGTAAGGTTTTATCTTCCCTCTTTGTATCATTCTGAACACTAGATGGTTTTGATTGCAGTGTAAAAACAGATAATGATACTGAGAATATTCTGTTCTCATATCATCTACAGACATTCCTTTTTCTCAGTTTGTTTTTTGCATTCAAGCCTAGAATGAGCAATGATCAACTTTTTCTTCTCTTTCCCCCACCTCCCTTTTCCCACTCGCAAATTTGTCACACTTTGTTTATAGAGACAACATGCAAGTACAGAAAGAGCAATGGCCTCAGCTCGTGCTATCTCACTTGTGGTTCTAAACTGACACATAGTTAGGAAGCCTTATTATCCTAGAAAAGTCTCTTAAAGCAATTAAGAGTAGTAAGGATCTAAGTATCTCTCACGGGAGATTTTTGAGTATCCTCGTAGAATGTTTTTAGTAGTTACATCATCTTCAGAATGTTTTTAGGATGTGGTAGCTTCAGGTAAATGTCTAAAGCTGACCATAAACTGGAATGAAACCAGGCCATAAGTCAGGTTGTCAAGTTTAGAATCAAAAACAGTAAGACCATTCTGAAGTTTGTAGATAGAAGAGTTGACAAATATCACTTCTTCATTCCAAAACCAACAAAAAATCCTGAAAAACTTTTGATGGTTTATTACAAGTGACTTGATATAACAGAAAAGTGTCTCAGGAGTCACATTCCTTACTAATCTTAAAGTCTGCAGGATAACTGTGCGTTACACAATGACATTAGTTAGTGGTGAACAGTATAAATATTCTTCTATGGGTCACAACAATAAAAAATGTAAAATGCCTCTTTCTAGCAAACAAGATACATTTTTTTGCTGGTTTTTTTTTATTATTTATTTTCTACTGAGTTTGGTAATGTCAATTTTTTTATTATTATTATTTTTAGAAATGCAATAGATCAACTATTAATTTAAGAGACCATATAATTTTTTTCAATCTAATTCATGGATACTGGTGACACTGTACTATGTATGTCTCCAGCCTATGCTTCTGAGTTGTCATAATGAAACAAAAGTCTCCAAATTAGGAGCTCAGTCTCCCCAGATTTCCTCTACACTGGAAAGTGATAGGTGACTTGTAAACTGAAGTACTCCGAGAGACTTCTGACTTAAAATAGCAGATAAATACCTAAAATTAGATCTAAGGAATGTGAGTTGCATGAAAGGTAAAGGGTTTATACCTTTGGTCAAGGTTTTTACAGCATATTCTGCCTTGACCACACACAAAGGTTAACAGCTTTTAAAATACACTGGTCATATCCAAGATGGCAACTATCATATGATTCCTTTTCTATCCAATTCTAGGAAAATTACTTTGCCTTTCAAATGTTTAAAATATGCTGTGATATTAATCAGTCACAGTCATCAAATGTCAATACAGAGAGAGTAGGTTACAAAATGTGCATCTTGAGTTGTTTTCTCTAACTGTATTATTATAGTGTTTCAATAAGATCTTCAGAAAGAGTTTTAGATGCAGAGCATATGATTTGCAAGAGGAGATGTAAATTCCAGTTATTAAGTGATCTGCACTAGGGATCATTTTTATTTTCAGTCACATTTTCAATTAATCTCTCTAATTATCTATTTTATTTTCAATCAATTTTGTTTGACAAAATATAGATAATTCTTTCCTTTTTAAAAAATGTTCAAAGGGAAAGGTTAAACTCTTATTTTAGATGCTGTATTTGTTAGGAACTTAAAAATATGCAGCTGGAGCTTTAATCTACCTAGGTATCAGTATAACTGAATGTCTCCTTTTATTTTGGAGGTCATCTCCCCCTGCATTATAATGAGGCATCTGCAGATATTTATTGTAAGTATGATTTAAGTGTGATCCACTCCTGTTAATTGTTTCAAGAAAGGACATGACTTTTAGCAATATTCTCATTTTGTGGTTTTGATGTTGGTGACCAAATATTTACAGTTCTGTCAGTTTAATTTTAATGTCTTCATAATATAAACAATTTTGCTTACAGTTTATATAAATTATACAACTGATATGAATAGAAACAATGTTGGTTTGGAAATTTGAATTAAAGAATTGAGGGAGGGAGGCATTATAATTTTCTTTTTTTTTTTTTTATATTGATTTTTGAGAAGAGAGAGGGGAAATAGGCATGTTCAGCACAACAAAATAGCACTTCAGCTTCTGTTTTGTATGAGAAAGGACAGAGAAATTATATTCCAGTACATTTGCTAGACAGTACCTATATTAGGAGAAAAGTAAAACGTTAGCCACCTAAAGACAAAAAGAGACTTCTGTCAACCTAGATGAAGTGTCAGTTGGGCACTTTTGATTAGCCTTTATAGGATAATAATATCAACTAAGTAATAATATCAGTTTCAAGTTTTTGTACATGAAGGGTATAAAAATTCTTAGTAACTCTGTTATTCTCATTCATGTTTCCATATAAGTGAAGAAATGTTGGGAGAACCTTCATCAGTAAACTATGCTTTGAGGTTCTGTGAGGAGGTCTTACAGAAGGGCATCATGGGCTTTCATCTGATGCTTACTTGCTTAATAAATATCCTAGAAATAAGTAGAGGTTGGTCTAAAACTTGTCTTATTGCAATTTCAAATTTTTACTGAGCATTTATGAAAAGGTCTGACACTTCTTACTGATGGGAACCTTACAACCCCTTGTTTCAGCTTAATAGTGACTGATAATCTGACATACAGAAGAATTTCATAAATTTCAGAGGGAAAAGTAGGAAACTGGAAATCCAGGACTTCATTAGCTGTTATCCTAGCCAAATGTCACTCTGATGTGTTATGATTTCATACCTATTTTACTTATGTGAAAATGATGCCACAGAATGAAGACCAGTGATACATTTGATATCAATCCTGCCTAGTTTATCAAGTTCTTATCTTGTAAGATTTTGTAAAACAAAATAAAACAAAAGTAAAAATGAAAGAATACACAACTTTTAAATAGTTTAAAGCATTTTATATTTTAAAAGTCTACACAACCCTGTGGTGGGACTGCTGTAAATTATAAAAGAGTAATAACAGAAATCATCACAAATATTTGATCAGTGTTCACTGTTACCAGTACCTTCTTGTCTACATTAATACACTGTATTCTCCTCCTTCATGAACAGATAGGGGAGGAAAGAGAGAGAGAAAGAGAGATTCTGAAAAAAAACAACGCTGCTTTATTCTAAGTTGACATAGTTTTATGTATTTTCTTTCATAACATAAAATTATTGGGTGCCAAATGACCTGCTAAACAAAAAAAGATAAGCAGGCCGCTTAGGTATAGTTAATAGAGTGCTAACTTAATCTCCGGCAAACTGTTACAGTCCACCAGCTTACTAACACCATGTAGGAAACAATACTCCATGACCCTTAATTAACATTATAAAATAGCTTCACATGTTTTGGAGATTGTAATTGCAACATTTTAAAAGACTAAAGTGGTTAAAACTTACTGTGCATTGTTGTGCATTGCAAATATAGGTTAATAAGATCTAACAGGGAAAACATTACGAGTCCCAATCATCGAACAAAAGCTACCTTTTCTGTTCAAGATGAGTGTTCTCTATAGGCCTTTAAATTTCATTTAAAGGCTAATTTCTGCTCAACAGCATTTCTTAGACTTTATAGCATGCATAGATATTCATGCATTACATAACATTTTGAGACTTACAGGCATTATTTAAAATCAAATGAGTATTTCTCCTGATAGAGGTGAAAATATACTTTTTATAAATAATTTCAGATTTTAATGTATGAGTTCCTTACTGTAATTATTTATGTATGTGTGACTAAAGAGGTGAAGAAAACTTTACAGATTGTTTCTCATTTTACTCAAAAGTCTATGCTGCTGTTAGAGACCTACTACTATAAAAGGTGATATGTATATTGCTTCAATTAATTATTGCATTTTCAGTAACATGAAAAGATGTTGTTCTCTGCATACAAGAAGACTAGCAAGTCACAAAACAGAAGAAATAAAAGCTAATAAAATTAGTTTTGTTATTTTCATGGAGATTCCACCCTGTCACCACCAGTTAGATGCAGTTAGTAGCTCTATTGTTTCAATTGATGACCCCTATTCCTCAATCTAATGTTGCGCAGCATAGCAAAAATCTTGGTGCTCTCTCCTCGGTGAGGGTGCTTCCCTCACAGTATGGGAAGGTGTCTGTGAAACTGTCTTTGGCCCAGGCTGAGGAAGCCTTGTTCTCACATCCTGTCCTCGTGGGGCAACCTCTCCTGCCATACCTGTGGCCAAGGACCCACTCTAATTTATCAACATCTTTCTTCTATTGGGTCGTTTCGCAATGGGTGAACATGGACATGAGATATAAAACATGGTTGTTGCACAAGCTATACTTGTTCCTATCAGAATCCTTTCTCATCACCTGTAGATCAAGAAGAATACCAGCACTTTCACGTTTAAAAGGAAATTGAAATGAACACACCAACATGTTCATGGGGAATAATATCCAAATATATGTTGCCTAGCAGGTATACTAGGTGTTCCTAATATTTTATGTTTCACAAGAAAAAAATTATTTATGGACTGTAATAAGGAGAGATATGACTGAGGCTGCATTTTCAGAGAAGGGTAACGAAGCTGGTGAAGGGTCTGGAGCACATGTCTTATGAGGAGTGACTGAGGGAGCTGGAGTTGTTTAGCCTGGAGAAAAGAAGGCTCAGGGGGGACCTTAGTGCTCTCTACCACTACCTTGAAAGGATGTTGTAACAAAGGGATCATCTCTTCTCCCAAGTAGCAAGAGATAGAATAAGACAAAATGGACTCTATTACTGAATATTAGGAAAATTTTTTTACCCTTAAAGGTTTGTCTAGTATTGAAACAGGCTGCCCAGGGAAGTGGAAGAGTCCTCATTCCTGCAGATATTTAAAAGACATGTAAGGGGGACTCTTAGGGGCGTGGTTTCATGGTGGACTTGACTCTATTAGTAGGATAATGGTTGGACTTGATCTTAGAGGTCTTTTCCTACCTAAATGATTCTGTGATTCTATTGCTAAGAATTAATCTGCTCAGAAATTTATTTGCTGTGTCTTAAGAGTTAGATTATCTAAGGTATACTAGGACATACTTCTAAAAGGCAATTCAACACAAAATGTATGTCTCCAGATATCTGAGGAATCCCCTTTCTACGTTCTTGTACTTCTGATATCCTAAAGAAAACCTACAGTGAATAGTTTAGATTTACAGACATAGCTTTTAGGCATCATAGGCTAGTCCAAATGGAGGTCAATTTACATGCAAAAGGAAGTTGATGTTTTCAGACACAAAAAGGCACTTTCTAATCCATTGGTACATACAGTGAATCTGCCTTACAGAATCACCAAATGGTAAGTTGGAAGGGACCAGAGTGGGTCACCTGGTCCAACCTCCCTGCTCAAGCAGGGTCATCCTAGAACACATGGCAAAAGATTGCATTCAGACAGTTCTTGAACATCTCTGCTGAGGGAGACCAGATAATCACTCTGGGCAATCTGTTTCAGTGCAAAGTCACTCTCACAGTAAAGAAGTTCTTCCTCATATTCAGGTGGAATTTCCTGTGCATCAGTTTCTGCCTGTTGCCTCTTGTCCTATTGCTCAGTATCACTGAAAAGAGCCTGGATCCATCCTCTTGACACCTTCCCTTCAGATATTTCTATACATTGATGAAGTTCCCTCTCAGTCGAAAGCTAAACAGACCTAACTACTTCAGCCTTTCCTTGTAAGGTCCAGTCCCTTAATCATCTTTGTTGTCCTCTGCTGGATGCAGTCCAGGAGCTCTATGTTTCTCTTGTACTGAAGAGTCCAGAACTGGACACAGTATTCTAGATGTAGTCTCAATAGGGCTGAGTGGAGAGGCAGGATCACCTCCCTCAACCTGCTGGCAAGGCTATTCCTAATGCACCTCAAAATATCACTGACCTCCTTGGCCGCAGGGTCAAAGTGTCAGCCTGTGAACAGTTTGTTGTCCACCAGGACTCTCAGGTCCTTCTCCTCAGAGCTGCTTTCAATCAGGTTAGCCTCCAGCCTGTATTGGGTTATTCTGCGTAGGGTTACTCTTACCCAGAATCCCAAATCTTTTGGACTTTCTCAGTATGCACTACTCAGTAGACACATATTTATTTTCTCTGGTTAGTACTAGTCAAAGTGATATCACACTATACTCTTCACAGATTTATTTACACAAGGACCAAAGCTCAAAAATGGACCCTTGAGAAGAAGGTAATAAAAGTAATAGCTTTAACAAGTAGATACTGTGGAAAAAGGAATAATATCTGATTCAGTTTCTGTTTTCTGTTGGATCCATACCAATCTTTATATAGCAGCTGGGGACCAGTACGTTGTAGTACTGTTTTCCTCTGCAGACATTTCATTTGAGTAACAAATAGATATTTTACTTTTTATATTACTACTTAATAGATTTCCAATAATAGCAGGTCATTTTCTAACAAGTAGCACTCTTAGTCATAATTTTAGCAGTTATAGGTGTTGTAATAGTGACCACAAGTTATAGGTATTAAAAGCACTTTATATTTGCTCTATAAAATGTACTAGTTTTGTTTTGTTACCTTTACCCCTCCAGCACTTTGCCTCACCATTTCAATATTTTAAATTTCATTAATTAAGAAATTATTTCTGGAGATAGCTGCAGAATCCTTCCTGCTATAGCAGAAGGAATTCTACCTGAAAGTCAGTGTGATTTCAGAGCCAACAGGAGTACCACAGACATGGTATTTGTTCTCAGATAACTGCAAGAGAAGTGTAGGGAACAAAACAAAGGTGTCTATGTAACCTTTGTTGACCTCATCAAGGCTTTCGATACTGTGAGCAGAAAAGGTCTATGGAAGATTTTGGATCGCTTAGATTGTTCCCCCAAGTTCCTCAAAATGATCATTTCACTCCATGAGGATCAGCACGGCCAAGTCAGATATGGCAATGCACTTTCTGAGCCCTTGCTAATAACTAATGGTGTGAAACAAGGCTGCGTTCTCGCTCCAACCCTATTCACAGTCTTTTTCAGCACGATGCTCCAAAGGGCCACTGCAGACCTCGATGATCAGGATGGTATCTACATTCGATATCGTACTGATGGAAGCCTTTTCAACCTAAGGCGACTGAAGGCCCACACTAAGACCTTAAACCATCTTGTCCGGGTGCTGTTTTATGCTGATGATGCCGCCCTTGTCGCCCACACAGAAGCAGCTCTGCAGCGTTTAACGTCCTGCTTTGCAGAAGCTGCCAAGCTCTTTGGGCTGGAAGTCAGCTTAAAGAAGACAGTTCTCTATCAACTGGCACCTCAGGAAGTCTTCCATCATCCCCATATCACCATTGGCGAATCAGAGCTCAAATCAGTCCAGCAGTTTAATTACCTAGGCAGCCTCATCTCCTCGGATGGTAAGATTGATGGAGAGATAGACAACAGGTTAGCAAAGGCACATAGTGCCTTTGTAAAGCTTCATAAAAGAGTTTGGCTAATTAAACACCTGAAGAAAAATACAATGATCAGTGTTTACAGAGCCATAGGGCTGTCTAACCTCTTATATGGTTCCGAATCATGGGTCATCTACCGCCACCACCTGCGACTCCTAGAACGCTTCCATCAACTCTGCCTCCATACAATCCTAAACATCCACTGGTCAGATTATGTGATTAACACATCTGTTCTAGAACAAGCAGCAGTCACAAGTATTGAGACCATGTTGCTGAGAACACAGCTGCATTGGGCAGGGCACGTCTCAAGGATGAAGGACCACTGCCTTCCCAAGATCTTGCTTTATGGTGAACTTGCCACCAGCTGCTGCAACACAGGAGTCCCGAAGTGAAGATACAAGGACTCCCTGAGACAACATCTCAGCCTTGGCCATATTGATCAACATAACTGGTCTACTCTGGCCTCCAATCGGGAGGTCTGGAGACATGCCATCTATAAGTGCTGATGCTTTTGAGAATGCACGCAGGATCACTCTTGAGGAGAAAAGACAGTGCAGAAAGATTCGTGCCTTGCAGAATTTACTGCCTAAGGAGTCTTTCTGCTGTGCCTTTTGCAACCGGACGTACCTGTCTCGTATTGACCTTTTTAGCCACCAACACACCTGTAACAAACGTGCATAGAGCCTTTCCCAAATCTTCGTTCGCAAAGCCTAGCCATGATGATGACCTGCAGAATCATTAGGAACGTAAGACTAAATCTCATGGAGAGGAGTCTCTCTGGTCTCTTTTCTGAGAGTCTGTAACACAGTCATGGAAGAGTGTTGGACATCTCAGCCAAGCATGAGAGTCTAACAACAGGAAAATAACCCCATACCCAGTCAGACACCTGATTGCTGTACAAGGGGAACTTAAATGTGTCTATACCTGTCTGTGAAAGTATTTTGGAGCTTGTGCAGATAAGTGATTTATTTTTCTGCTAACTAAATACGCACTGAATGAGGTCCTGTATTTGTGAAATCAGTGCCATCTGTGTTGTATTTCCTCCCATCTTTCTAAGCATAGGCATATTTTAATACTATTCCAGTCTGGTGCACACATTTTTCTTTTTAGTTTTAATTACTTTATTCTGTTTGCCATATGAGAAAAAGTACCAACACATTTTACATAGATGACGCTTAGTAGTTATTAAAGTTTAAGTATATTGATTTTTTTATAGATCTTCAGCCTGGAAACTATATATCAATACAAAGGTTCTGCTAATACATTTTAAAATTTTTATTAATAATTCTTTAATCAACTTCCTGTAAATTCCTAAATTATAAACATAATATAAATATTAGAAGATTAGCTAGGTTAAATAATTGCCTTATTAATCTAACTGGTCTTACATTATGGATATAAAAGTGTTTTATTTATTGGTAAAATATGGTTAGGGACTGGTATACTATAAGAAAGATGTGACATTTCTGTCTAGTTTCATAGATATTCATATTGTTAATCATAGATTTTATTCAATTAATACTATGGCAACTATATTAACACCAGCCCCAGAACTAGACTTGTCCAAAAGAAATCAGTCCATTTGTGATGTTTAGAATCAATAGGAGACTAAGTTAAGTGACAATTTGCCTACATTTGCTCTTCACAGCACACATTTATAATGTGTTTATAGATAATTAATTTTCTATTTGCCGAGCTTGGGACAAAGATAAATGATGGCATGTCATTGTGCAGAAACAGTATGGAAGAGAGATAAAATTTTGACAGCTCACTGAAGGAAAGACATTATTTCAGTGAATATTGAGGAATGAGAAAAGATAGCATTTTTAACCAAGGTCCTCCTGGTTAGTCACAGAAAACAAGCTGAAAGAGCTTGTCTCCGTTTATGGAAGAGAGAAGGCATTTAACCTTATATCTTGTAGATTTCCAGAAGCATAGGAAGATAAAGTACCTCTGCACAGTCCCAGGTGGTCATTCAGTGGGTCTCACCTTCTCTTGGATATTTCTCTAAAAGGAGGAATCTGGATAAATTAGTGATAACTGTGTAATAAATGAAATCTCTGCTAGAAGGAATCAGGTGCTCCCAAAAGGACACAGGTCTGTTTCTTCTGTTCTGCCCTTTCCCTCCACTCTTAAAACCTAACTTCTGCAATGATGAATAACGAAATGATGAATAAATGCAACAGAAGGAAAGTAGAAAAGATGGAATAAGGTGATCCAAAATGTTCAGCTTTGATATAGTTCTTTAACAGGCAGGTTAGAAAATGCCCTTCCACATGTCTGAATTCACATTGTCTGACACTGGTTTTACCATACCAGAAGTCTTTACACACCAAAATAGCAAAATAGTTTGTCTGTATAAACCTTTATCCCAAACTATTATTAGACTGTGTAATTCTTCTATTAGTCCAAGGCCCTAATTTATTTTTAGAGAATAATTTTAGCCACTAGTAAGAATTTTAATTCTATTTAATGAGCATTTTTAATCAAGAGCAATATGTTATTATGACAGCAGGATCTTTATTTTTAGCCAAGAAGGCCAGATTGCTTAGAGGAAGAGATTCAGCTGGAAAGTCTTCATGTTTTTAAAAGCTAAACATTATGTGCTTCAGTATATGCAACAACAGGCTAGTTTCCTTCCTCCCTTCCATCCTCCCTTCTCTCATTCTCTCTTCGTCACTTTCCTTCTTTCCTTCTGCATTTTTACCTTTCTCCTTTTCACATAATGGAGCTCCATAATTCCTTTTTTTCATCTTACAGAATCACCAAGATGAATAATACTTAAAAATACAAAAATTGGCAAGTACAGCACTTGGAAAATCTCTGTAGGATGATTTTATTTCAAACTGAAGTCAAGTGCATTATTCCACATTTTGGTTTTAAAGCCATGAAAAAATAAGAGAAGGGTTTTTTTTCTCCTGTTTCCTTTCCAGAGCATGAAATTATTGTGAAATGTTGCATAAACTGGAGGGAAAAATTCCATCAAGTGCAGTATAGTTAAGTATAGAGGTAACTAGAGTTTATGCTGTACCAGAAACGCACAGTTAAATTCATCAAACTCTGACCAAAACTTAAAAAAATTGAACAACACATATGATGCCAAGATATATCTTAGTATGCAATCTTAATTCATATTTCCTTTTCTTGTAGTTCTGTAGTTACTGTCTAAACATATGCAGGCATTGACTTTTCAAGACAAAAAGCCAGTTCCTCTCTCCCTCATTCCTAAGAGTCTCATAAGTGTAATAGCTTAAACAAACAGAAAGGATATTTTCAAGGAGGTATTCACTTTCTTTCCCTACTGTCTGAGTTAAGTGACTACAGAAAAATAAAGAGTAATGTGGTGGTAGTGGTGGACAAAAAATTTTCTATTACCAGAGTTTCCCAATAGCTCTTCACAAGGAAAGAAGAGAAAGATTTATGTATTGTTAATGTGTCCCTTAGTAGACTAGATGCCTCCAGGTCTAACTAAGGAAAATCAGTAACCCAAACTTGGTTCCTGAAAACTTACTTTACCTGTACTTCATATTTATTATGAAAATTTGTAATTCCCTATAAACATTTTATACTGGGAACTAATTGTAGAATCATAGAATGGTTAGGATTGAAAGGGACCTTGAGGATCATCCAGTTCCAATACCCCTAGAACAAGCAGGGAACCTTCCACTAATCTGGTTACTCAGAGCCCCATCCAGACTGGTCTTGAACACCTGAGGGATGGGGAGTCCACAATCTGTCTGGGCAACCAGTTCCAGTGTCTCACCACCCTCACAGGAAATAATTTCTTCCTAGTATCTAATCTAAACCAACCCTTCTTCAGGTAAATGCCTTTTCCCCTTGTCCTATCAACCTATACATGCCCTTGTGAAAAGTCCCTCCCCAGCTCTCCTGTAGACCCCCTTTAGGTACTGGAAGACTGCTATAAGGTCTCCCTGAATCCTTCTCTTCTCCCAAACAACTCCAACTGTCTCAACCTGTCTTCATAGGAGAGGTGTTTCAGCCCCATGATCACATCAGTGGCTCTACTCTGCACTCTTGTGTTGTGGGCTCCAGAGCTGGAAGCGGCACTTCAGGTGGGGTCTCAGAAGAGCAGAGTAGAGGAGGGGAATCATGCCATCAACCTGCTGGTCCCATCGCTTTTGATGCAGCTCAGGATGTGTGTGGCCTTCTGGGCTGTAAGCACACATTGCTGAGTCATATTGAGCTTTTCTTCCACAAACACTCACAAGATTTTCTCCTCAGAGTTCGTTTCTACCCATTTCATCCCAACCTGTACTGGTGCTTGGTATTGCCCCGACCCAGGTGCAGGACCTTGCACTTGGCCCTTTTGCACTTCGTGAGGTTTGCACAAGGCCCATCTCTCAAGCCTGTCAAGGTCCCTGTGGATGGCATCCCTTCCCTCCATCATGTCGACCACACCACCCAGCGTGGTGCATCAACAAACTTGCTGAGGGTGCACTCAATCCCACTGCCCATGTCACCAACAAAAACGTTGAAAAGTGCTGGTCCCAATACCAACCCTTGAAGAACACCACTTGTCACTGCTTTCCACTTGGACATTGAACCATTAACCACCATTCCTTGAGTGCAACCATCCAGACAAATTTTTATTCACCAAGTGGTCCATCCATCAAATCCATGTCCTTCCAGTTTAGAGACAAGGATATTGTGTGGGACAATGCCAAACGCACACTAAAAATTTATCTCTTCTTATTTGCCATCCTTTTGCTGTTACCGCTTCCACAGTTTGACTACATTTCATAGTAGACCTTGGAATAGGACAGCTGTGATTCTGAGATTTGTTGATGAATCCATTTATGCACTAATCTTTGTGAAACGATAGACCAATATAATTAGAAACCTTTCTTCATTCAGTTTTCTGAATGACTGTCCTTCTCCCACATGCCTAAATAAACCTTTGCCTCTGAGAGTAGAATTTTGTATAATTTATTTTATTTTTTATTCTGTAATGTGTCATGTTTCTTAAGTATATTTTTCCTGATTTTTATATAGTGTCTGAGCCAAAATTCAACAGCACAAGCAAAATCAAATGTCTTGATACTTGTATTGGCCCAATGTACGAAATTCCTCATATTCGTTATTTGGATTTCTAAGTACTTGTGTAGGAGCAGATAAGTACAGTACATACCTACAATGTGTTTAAATGGAAATTTCTATCAATGCAACATATGAGAACTTTAAAAAGCATATATTCATTTCCACATTAAAGAAACACAACTGAAGCATACTGAGATTCTTTTTTTATTTCATATAGTTAACAATAAATTTTGATACTGAACACTACATTAAAAAGCAGTACTTCTAATCCATTTTCGCAGTCTGATATTTTATAATGACAAGTCAGTGGGAAACAGAGTGTTGAGAAAGAAAGTAATTGAATTAGCAGCATTGAAAGGTAAACATATAATCAATCTATTACAATTTTTTAGCTATTAAAAGCACCCTCAGAAAATGCATAACAACTGCCTTAAAGTGTCAAGAATTTTTCTTTGTGAGGTCTGCATATGAAAAATACTTAAACATTGGTGAAGGTAACAGAGAAACAACTTCATAGGAAGGTAAGGAATCAAACTATATGGCGCCTTTTCTTCAATAGATTATTTCAAATGGTACAATATGAAAATATCAATTTATTGAAGTTATTGGTTCTCAAGAAAATATAGCACCATCATCTTTTTTTTTTTCTTATTTGGCTTTATAGATGACCTGTTTATGAGAACAACAACAACAAAAGTTGTTTTGTATGTTATTTTCATATTATTTACTACTAAAATAACACAGACCCTTTATATATTATGCAACTGGTGGTCATAAAGACTGGTAATTTTAATCCTGCCACATATCATATAAATGTGTGCTTTACCTAATAAAACCTAAGGAAAATATTGTGTACACCATGCATAAAAGCAGTAAATTTACATCTTCTACCATCACACTGAAAATTATGCAAGTACCTTTACTGCATTTATAAAATGAAGTAAATTTCACATAGCAACTATTTCAAAAGTGGGATTATATGTCAAAAGTAAAGAGAGAAATGAAAATCTGGTCTACATAAAAAGTGTCTCAGTATGTAGTTCCTGTGTAGTCCCTTGTTGTGTGTCAGCAAGGTGGTTTAGCATGTGTTTTATGATAGCCTTCTAATCTGGGTGTCAGAGATATAGAAACATTTTTGCAGGGATCTAGCAGACAACAAAAGAAGTTTGACTTTTAGCAGATTATCATCAGACGGAAGATCTGGAGACGCATGGTGGGTAATGAATTATATTCTGTGAATGAATTTGAATTTTCTACCACGTACTGGTTTCTCTACTCTGTTTTTATGAGTCTTCACCTGAACTCCTGTGTCCAGCTTTCGGGTCCCCAGTGCAGGAAAGATATGGACCTGTTAAAGTGTGTTCAAAGGAGGACCATGAAAATAATCACAGGCCTAGAACAAGGAAGAAATTTTTGTACAATGAGTGTGGTGAAACACCGTAACAAGTTACCCAGAGAGGTTCTGGATGCTTCATCATTGCAAAAGTTCAAGTCCAAGTTGGATGGGGCTTTGAGTGACCTCGTCTAGTGTAAGCTGTCCCTGCCAATGGCAGGGGGATAGAACTAGATGATATTTAAACACCGTAACAAGTTACCCAGAGAGGTTCTGGATGCTTCATCATTGCAAAAGTTCAAGTCCAAGTTGGATGGGGCTTTGAGTGACCTCGTCTAGTGTAAGCTGTCCCTGCCAATGGCAGGGGGATAGAACTAGATGATATTTAAAGGTCCCTTCCAACCCAAACCAGTTCATGATTCTATGATTCTAACGTAGATATAACTAAAAGAACTTTTTATATTCCACTCATCTTAGGTAGATATGTAAAATAAGTAAATCAGACTAAATTTTCCTCTTTATAGTTGCTGAAACTGCTATAATGAATCTCAATACATCTAGATACCAACACATCCCAAAAGTAGTATTAATTTGAATTTTATGGCTTAAATCTAGGTTTAAATGATTCAAAATAAATGATTAAAAAAAAATTCAGATACTTATTGCATGATGTTTCATTCATTTTGGACAGATTGTTCATCTAAGTTCAGATTTATGGATATATGCACAGAGCAAAAAAAAATCATATAATGAAGATCATAATTCATTTCTTATCAGCATTTTTCTGATAGGAGAACAGCTGCCTGTTTTCACCCTTTCATCACAGTAGAAGCTAGATCAAATGTTTTCATTGCACTTTTCAGATTTCCTTGTCCCAATGAAAATCCAATAATTTTATGGCCATTTTAATAATTCAATATACAGAAATAATTTGCATTCTTTTATAGTGACATACTGTGCCTTGAACTGAAACTGTTAAGAAAACATAAAGAACTTTTGTGACTATTTTTCCAGCAGTCAGTGAGAAGACAGTTGATACTGATTTCCACAAAAAGAAATATATGCTTCTGTTAAATATATATCATGTGATCAAAATCTGAGAGAAAATGAAGAGATCCTGGAGCGGGAAAGTTGACTAACCATTTTCATTACTTATTGACAGAACAAGATTTTCACTTTTTTTTAATGCATTCCCTTTTTATCTCAATTTCTATAAATAAGAATGATTAGCAGAAGGTTGGATTTTGCTTTTTTATTTTGAAAAATGTGTCCACATATATGCATGATAAAAATAGCTATGCTATATTTTAAGACTAGGATTTTTTAGCAAACAAGGAACATACCGTTGTGTGTGCATCGGAGTTCATGCTTGTGTTTGCACACAGACATCTTTATAGAAAGTAGTGAATGCATACATGCAGTGAAATTTTTTAGGAAAATTTATGCATTCTAGAAATTTTATGGGAATCTTGTTCTCAGTCAGTAATTTTCTCTCACTTATCTTTTAGATACTGAAAGAAGCTGTTGCCTTCCTTTGCCTTGTGCTTGACTTGTCCCAGATGCAAGAATGGATCAGAAAACAAGTTATTTTCCCTATTAGACTCTACTGATTAACTCCTGTTTTTCAGATTGTCTTCCAAAAATTTCTTCCAGAAATTTTAAGAAAGATCTGAAGAAAATTTGTGAAGTCTCACTTGGGTTTAATTAATGATGAACAGAGGATGGAGAACATTAATTTTAGACTTTCACAGGTTATTGGACATTTTCATATATAAATGGGAGTCAAAAGTTATAAATAAGTCTAACAAAACTTTCAGAAACTGCCCTTCTGATATAAATAGTATTCAATATTAGACCTGTCCAGTTGAAGATAGATTCTTTTTTTGTTTGTTTGGCTGTTGTTATTGTTGGGTTTGTGTTTCTTTTTTTTTCCACATATGTGCAAATATCGGGTACTTTCAAAGATTTATGAGAGGTTGAGCTCAAGGGTACTGAGAACCTTATGAATAGTAAGATGTTTGTATGAAAACTGAGGTAGAGTAATTTATAATTTCAGCTTGGAATCTGTGAATTCTGGATCTGTTAGTATCTCTATAGATACTTTTGCTGTTACACTTTCTTTTTGCCTCCAAGATGGAGTTTTTTGCTAAATTGACATTTTTCTTAATGGATTATGGAAAATGAAAAATGTCCATACTTCAAGAAATGGAGTTAGAATACATTAGTCTTGATTTGCACTTTTCTCAGCTTAAACTATTAGGTTTAAACTGTTAGGTTTAAACTATTACAACATGAAACAGCAGTTTCAAAAGACGATTGACTATCTTGAGTGAGACGCTTTTCTTCTAAGGAAGAAAGCACCCTTCATATAATATTTAACTATTAATCCATACTTATAGCTGATCTTTTTTTCCCTTTCCAAGCATTAATTATATTTGCTTTTCTAATAGTCTCTTCTATTAAACTGTAGAATGAGCTTTCAAATACACGGTTAGTAGTTAAGCATCCAATTAGCAACAAAAAACAAAGGTGGGTACATGCTTTCACTGGTATCTTTAAATTTTGATTCTCTTCTCATATGTGTTTTTCACAGTAAACTTCCCACATTCTTACAAATCATTTAGAGCACCTAGGAAATTGTCTCCAACAGAGGCACAACGTTTTTGCTGATGGATGGTGTTTTTGCTGAAAATGGTCTAGTCCCATTAAGCTACCATAGAGCTATACCATAGTTGCATGATGTTCACTGAGAAATAACCACTAGTGATTATCTTGATCCCCTTACACAGTTTAACCTACAGAGACTGTCAAGCATTGATCAATAAACAGTCAAACAAATCAGGTACCCACAAGGACGGAGCAGGAATTTTGCATTAATTAGCAAAACCTGAAAAATTGTTTATATCATCTGGCTTTTCTGAATGCTCTACAGCTGACACATTAATAAACTTATGTCGTAAAGCAAAAGAGAGCAAAAGTGTACCTTTTCAATGTTTCAGTACTGTAACAAATCTGTACAAGTTCATAGTGATACTAAATTTTACCTTCTTGTGAGCTTCTGTTGCCTGGCACCAGGTCAGCTTCTCATCTGCCACTGCTAAATTCTTTAGCCCTTGGTACCGATGTGATGTATCTATAACTTCTGTGTTTATGAAAACAACATAGTAATTCTGGAGAGTTTGTATTCCTGAACCACAATTATTATCATAATTTCTATAATTCCAGTCTCTTCCTTATAGAGCAGCATTTCTTGCCTAAATTCACTATCTTTGATAGATGTTTCTTACTGATATTTCATGTAAAATGTTTTTGATTACTTTTAGTCATACTGGGCTGTGAATCACGAAACCGTTTTCAGTTTTTACATCTGTTCTTAGAAAAAATAAATGACAGTCACAAGAATGCAGACTTGGCCCAACCTTTTTTCCCACAACCACTGTAGAATTTTTTTCACTTTCATTGCTGCAGGCCATAAATACTGAAAATCCTAATTAAAACACAAAGTTTGACTCTGTTCTCTTCAGGGATTACAGAAACTAAGTGAAAGGAATGTGAATTAAAAAATTATACTGTTCCCAACAAAGACACCCTCAGAGTTTTAAATTGTTAACTTTTCTTTGCTCTGGGATCATGTACCTTGTAAGAGAAATAGTTACTGTGGAAAAACTAATGAATGTAGACATCATTCAAACCAGTTTCACACATACACAAAGTGTCAATGTGAATAGAATTTCAGACAAAAACATCTAAGCAATTATTCAAGGAGGAAAGAATTATATTTGCTAGATACAAAGACAGCTTTGTTACCTCTGGCTTCATAGAAATAAGCGTACTTGTGTTTGTGTGTGTATGTAAAGTGTGCCTTTACAGTAGTAATAAGGCTTCACCACTTGAACAAACCAGGCAAGAAAACTGACACATTTTCCAGCGCTGATGTCAAGAGCTGCAGGTCAAGGTCAGGCTAAACATAATACCTTCTCCCTGTTCAAGGCAACTTTGATTGTTGCCTCTCTTCTTCTCTCTTTTTTTTTCCTTTTAACTTTTTTTATTTTTTTTCTTACAGGTAACACACTCCAGTTGAAAAGGGGGAAAAGTATCTGCATTTGTCAGAATCTTGCCTGACTGCAGCCTCCCTGTTGATAAGAAAATTAAAAAAAAAATCTAACATTTTGTCTGGATTATTCTTACAACAGATAAAGCCAGTTTGTTTCTTACAACAGATGATATAGCCTGTTTGTTTCACGGGGTATTTTTACTTTGTGTATTGTACTGTATAAAAAAATCAATATTAACAAGAACTCTGGATACAGACAATTAAACAGATTCCAATATTTTATCAAAATAAATTAAAAAACAAATGAGTGAGGTTTTGTAAGTGGACTGTGATTTTCCATGGTACATTATCTGGCTGATCTTGTAGTATTTTATACAGGATCTCACAGTGTTTTAGCAGAACTGACTTGGGTTTTTTTAAGGCTATCAAAATATTTATAGAAAGATTAGCATAGAATAGAATAAACTATTTCAGTTGGAAGGGACCTACAATGATCATCTAGTCTAATTACTTGATTAATTCAAGGCTAACCAAAAATTAAAGCATGTTATTAAGGTCATTTTCCAAATGCCTCTTAAACACTGATGGCCTTGGGGCATCAACCCCCTCTCTAGGAAGCTGTTCCAGTGCTTAACCACTCTCTCAGTACCAGGAAATGCTTCTTAATGTCCAGTCAAAACCTCCCCTACTGCAGCTTTGAACCATTCTTGATTAACATATAAGATAAAAAATGCAAGACTACTACATTCAATCAGCTCAGGCCTAACTGCACACCCAATTTTTATAGAGGAAAATGATGTTCCTTTAGTAATTAGATAATTTGCCTATCATTAAGAAAATTGTTTGTATCTTAACTCTTTCTTCAATAAACAGTTACTAGTTTCTGCAAAACACTTTTTTTTCTCTCACTCTTCTGGGTTTTCTATGTAGTACTGCAAAAAACAATTTGGTCTCTTCTATAGAGGTCTAATATTCCAGGAACATAAAGAACTGCTATATGTAACCAGATACCAGTTGCATGACTGTGCAACCTGCTCATTGTGTTCAACGGTATGCTCCATCAATTTAACACATCTGAATAAAAAAGCACTGTAGAAAGACATTTTAAAGCACAGGTTCACTACATCTAAGCCAAGTGTCTTTCAGTTAGCAAACTGCACTCTCTAGACAGTCCTTAGGGAGAGAAAAGTATTCCAAATGTGAGATTCAACCCATGAAAGGCATGAATTATGATTCTTTCTCTATTGAAAATATTGCTTTATGAGGCCTGGCTGGCCTGGGCATTCTCAACAGTGTCAAAAGCTAACCACAGTTTCATATACACTTAGGTGTTCAGCCTATTTAACAAAATTCAACAGGAATTTAAGCACTAAACTCACGGTTGTGGGTTTTTTTGTTGTTGTGCTCTATTACCATAGATCAGTTTAGTCTTATTTAATTTTGAGAATTTTAGACCAGACTAGAGTAGACCACAATAATTAAGTTTGAAGGACCTATAATGATCATCTCCTGATCAATTCAGGGTTGACCAAAAGTTAAAGTTATTAAGGGCATTGTCTAAAGAAGCTCTTTCAACATTTTCATAAATGACTTGGATCCAGGACTTAAACGCACACTAGGTTTGCAGGTGATACTAAATTGGGAGGAACTGGGGACTCCTTTGAAGGCAGGGAGGCCCTGCAGAGAGACCTCATCAAACTAGAAGCCTGGGTAATCACCAGCTCTATGAAGTTCATCAAGGGGAAGTGCCGAATTCTGCACCTGGGATGGGGCAACCCCAGATGTTCCTACAGACTGGGGAATGAGAGGATAGAAAGCACACCTGGAGGTCCTGGTTGATAGCAAGTTGAATATGAGTCAGCAGGTTATACAAAATTTCTATATTCTTTCTTCATTTACTGTTCTTTCTACAACTATGAGTATCCTACTTGCTCTCCTCTGGGCTGCTTCTACAGGACCATATTAGCATGGAACTGGGCACTTTCAGAGGTTAAAATGTCCATATTTTTACAACTTTCAATTTTGCAGATAAGTAATGTACAAACAGAAAATGTAGGGTTCAAATTTACAAATGGACATAGCTGTTACATGATTCAGAATCACTATGGGTTTCTTGTCCTCCACTTTAGGCATACTACTCTCAAAATGACATTCACAGCCACTAAATGCCTAGCATGAGATGGATCTGTGCTAAGCACTAACCTTTTACTTTAAACTATTAGAATAGCTTATTTATGTTAGACTTTCACAAGAGTCTTTATCCAATCAAGAATCTAATTTACACAAATAAATGAGTCTGATTCACAACTCATTACTTTGGAATTAATGTATGCAACACATATAATATACCCGACTTTAAAGTGCTAGAAGCCAAAGTGATCAATGGAATAATTGCAAGATATCTAAAGTACACTTGCAATAGAAGCCTTTAAGTTACTGATCTATGGATTATAAGAGGAAAAAGCAGATTTGGTGAATGATAAGTCCTAGTACTGAGCTGAAACAGTTCAAATTAAATAAAAAAACACTGAAAAGGAAAAAAGAAGTTAATGAATAGTGTTGATTTAGGTTAGAAGTAGACCTACAAAATTTGCAAATTATTTTTTGTACTAAGCTTGATATTAACATAATACATATTTTTTGAGCAGAAATCCATAGCATAAGGTAAGTTAAATATTCGGATGACAACACTTCTTTCAGTTTTCAAAAGGCTCTGAGGAGCTTCATAAGTTGAGATAATACATGGTAGCTGGGCAATGAAAGCAAATTTCACTGTAGAGAAATACAAGCTAATGTACAGTTGAAGGAACAATTTGAACTTGCACAAACTGATGGATTCTAAATTAAGAGTAGCCATCCTAGAAAAAGCAAAAGAGCAAAAAAAGGATAATTTTAAAAACTTTAGGGAAAACATCTGTTGAAGGCCCACTGGCTGTCAATAAAAGTAAGCAAGTGGTAGAATATTATGAAATTAATTAAGTAAAACACTGAAAATATTGTGTCGGAGGGATAGCTTCATTTTAATATAAGAAAATAAGTATAAAATTCAGGGAAAAACAGAAAAAACCTTACTGCAATACCGTAAGGAAATATTAGATATAACAGAACTCTGAAACCAGATGAACAGATGATTAAAACTGCTGTAGTGCCTTTGATTTTGTTGGTATTGTGGAATTTACAGTAGCTGAAAATTTGGCCACTAAATTTTAAGAAGAGATGAATACCAGATGACTGAATGAGAAGTATACAATAACAAACAGTTTAAAACAATTATATGTTCTTGTTTTCCCCTTTAATTACAAAAATAAAAGACAAAACACTTCAATAAAAAGAAAGAAAAGTAGTTACAGCGAAAAAAACCCACATACAGAATGGGGGTGGGACTAAAAAACGTTTTATTAGAAATTGTTACTGCAAAACAGTGAGGCAAGTATTTTATTTTCCAATATATACCCCATACATACATGTTTTGAGTTCAGCTTCTGCGATGATTTTTTTCTTTCCCCTTGATTTAGAGACTCTTTTCATTCTTATGCTTTTTTCTCATACGTTTCTTAGCATGGCCTGCCCTAAAATATATTTTTTGCAATCAACATTTAAAGAGATTACTACTGAAAAAAGACTGTTGGAAGAAGAAAATTCCCTGTTAGTCCTAAAATAAACAAATAAGCAGGCAGACGACCCAAATAAAATTCAGACAACAGTAAGGCATGCAGAACTGCTTAATTGAAGTAATGGAAAATGTCTTCTGGGCTACAACCCTGAAAACAACTCAGGAGTGTCTGGTTTCTTGTGACACTATGTGTATATCAATTACTTTCTCTGTTCTAAATTTTAAAATAAAATTAATAACACTTTTTTCATCTAAGAAAATTGTCAATTGTCAGATACATTTCTAATGTGAGGCTATCTTATCTTTTATTTGCTCTAAAATGACAAAATTATCTCCAGGTGAGATTATTTAAAATGAACCTAGTCTTTTACTGTTTGGTGAACCAGCCCTAAAAATATAAGTGGCAAGTCAGTCAGTCAGTCAGTCAGTCAGAGATGGGTTAATTAGAAATTCCATTCAGTGCTTCATGTCTAAATCCTGTTAGATAGCATCTTCCTCTAGAGGTCTGAAACATTACCTGCTTCTCTCTGTTCACCGGATAAAAGAGGTGCACTTATGGGGTGTAAAGTTCAGTAAACATCCAAACAGCGCATGAAAACACATTATTCAAGTGAACAGGCTATAAGTCTACAGAAAATAAATTATCACTTGTTTTTAAACCAAAACTTTCTTTCATACATTATATGTACCTTTCTGTACCTATCATTCTCTCATATTTACTGGCATGTTAAAAGAACTTTTTCATTCATCTATTGGTATTTTGCTATGCTTTTATACAAGGTTGTTATTATTATTGCCATTGCTATTGTTATCTATAAAAAAAGTATTCATAGAGAAAATATGATTGTTATGCAAGGTCAAAATTTTCTCCTTTAATCCACATTACTAAAGGAAAAAATCACAGTAGATTATATTCCTGCATTTTTAATACACCTATCTATTGTAATGATTATACAGAAGAAATTTTTCTAATGTTACTGAATTTGGAAATGGAAGGAGATCCAGATGATCTTGACAAGATAACTGGTATCAGTGCCTCAGGTCCATTTTTGTCTCTGAAACATTGGAAATTATTTAAATGAAGCAAGACTGTGCTACTTTGGAAATATACAGTCCAAATATAATTAGGACTGAGTCTGAGATTTGGAGGGGTTTTTTCTTTCTTTTTTTTTTAAATTATATTGGGGAACATACTTCAGTGGAAAACACCTTAAGTTTTGCTCATGATATTAATTTATCATACTCTGGGAAGGACAGAAATCTCCACTTTATGTAATTAAGAGAATTCTTCTTTATCGGAACACAACAATTTGATCAATACAAGTTGCTGCAGTTAAAATTCTATATCATCTCATTTTACTAAATAACAGAAGATAAAAGGAGCTGAGATCAGACATTGACAAATTCTTCCTGCACTAAGCGTTTTCACAACAGTAGTCTCCAAATACGCAACTTATATGAAACATATATCCTAGTAGTTGTTTTTGTAATAAAAATGTTAAGTAAAAAAAAAATAGACACATTGCAATTATGGACCTTAGATGCCTGAGTAGTGAGAATAGAAAATTCTTTGAATGTAAACAGAACAAAGCACAGAAAGGTTAATGATCCAAACTTACGTAAATGGTGCATAACATAGATTAATTGTATATTTTCCAAGATTTCTTTCAAGTAACATTTTTCTTCTTTGGTATAAATGAAATGAGTAAATAACTAAAAAAGACTAAAATGTCTTCTATTTAAAATATCTTTTTTCTTCTATTTTTTTTAATTAAAAAAAAAAAAAATACCCAACCAACCACCACCAATAACAAGAAGAAAAAAAAAAACCAACAGCAAACCCCACCTTTCACACTTCATTAGAACAAAAGTAGAAAACTGTTCAGATAAGTCATGTGAGAAAGATTCAAACCAAGGTCTGAAAATGTACTACACTTGCAATTTTTTATGACTTCCAGCTTTGTAACAAACTTTGCATAGTTCTGTCTCCATCTCTAGGAAAGCTTCTTTATTTCTCTCACCTAAGAGGCCTCTACATGCTTCCTGCTGTTTTCAATAATCAGTTCTCTAGTTTAGCTGCAGACTGTCACTGTGTCCAAAGGCTTGTTACCTCATCCTGATGCTTCACCAACAGGTCATACGCATGTACTCTGATAGAGAATGCGCCATCCATCCTTCCATTCAGAGAGTTCCATGAAAGGTGACTGTAACAGCCAGGGAAAGACAAATGTCCAAGTTTCCTCTCCTCTGTTAAGCCATTCCACCTAAAAAAGCGTAACATTTGGTAATATGCTTTAAATAACACATAAACACAAAAAAGCTGTTAATGTTACCTAGTGCTGAGGACTTACCATTGTATTTTGTAGACCATACTTGCCCTGTTCTGAACCTCAATCTTTCTGTTGGTCAGACTAAGCCTTAGAGATCACTACACCTCAATACCATGATGATGACACTTCTGAGGGCTTTATAGAGAAATCTTTCCTCCACTACTTCTTTAGCAGCCAAAACCACAAAGTGCATTTATGCATTATGCTGTAGAGACTTGGTATCTGGAAATGGGAAAGGTGCTGTAAGCCTCACAAACTTTTAGCTATTACCATAACAAAAAGCACAAATATGTCAACTCTTTTGGAAAAGCACCAAACAGTGACATTCATAACTTTAGAACTAGTCACTGTTTATTTTCTTTTATATATGTATATTAGATTGCTTTGTGCAAACTATAAATCTGCTCCTTTAGGACAAATAAGGAATAAATCACGGCCTGAATAATAAGATCTAATAGCTGACACATTTGGCAAAATTATCTTCAAATCTCCCAATAGACAACAAATGCAATGAAACTTGTTTTTAACAGATTTGAAAGCATAAATTTGGAAGCATTTTCTGTATTTTTAACTTCTTGTTGTGATGTTCTTCTCACTGTACTAAAATTTAATTTGCAGTTCTTCCTTTACTGTTTAAAATGACATTGTTGTGGGAATTTTACCTGTATATACGCAATAAAGAACTGTTGTCTTCTGAAAAGCAACTTAGTGAGTGGAAAACCAAAACTCTCTTGGTGAGGAGACTGAGGGGAGACCTCAGTGCAGTTACAACTTCCTCATGAGAGGAAGAGGAGAGGCAGGCACTGATCTTTCCTCGGTGGTCACCAGTGACAGAACCTAAAGGAATGGCCTGAAGGTGTGTCACAGGAGGTTTAGGTTGGATATTAGAAAAAAATTCTTCACCCAGAGGATAGTTGAGCACTGGAACAGGCTCCCCAAGGAAGTGGTCACAGCACCAAGACTGACAGATGATACTCTCAGGCACGTGGTGTGACTCATGGGGGTGGTCTGTGCAGAACTAAGAGTTGAACTCATTGATCCTTGTTGGTCCCTTCCAACTCAGCATATTCTGTGATTCTGTGATTCTGTAATAAATAAACATACATAGATAATTGGACCAAGCGTTTTCCAGGACTGCTAAAATAATACAGAGCTAGGGTCTAGTCTAATTCATATAGACATCTAACCTTTTTTCTAATTTTATGTGCCTAGTGCACCAGTCCCCCGAAATAGGTTTAGTTCTACAGTCAGTGGAAAGTGGTTTTCAAAGGCTTTCAGAAGGAAATTATTTTAGTCTAACATGGAGGCCTTTTCTATGGAGTATGAAATTGACTTTCTTTATGAAATGACAGGATGATCTTTAGATGCTGGATCCCTTTGTTGACAGAGGAACGTGCCAGGTTTCCCACCTAGTCTGTGCATGAGGATGAATAGTGCACCATTGATGTTCTATATTCTTCATTCAGAGGTAGTCCCAGTAGATATGGTCACTATGAACATGGTCTTGGGGAGACAAATGGGTGAATGGCCTTGTGATCACTGGCCTAGGATTTTCATTTAGATTAGAATCATAGAATCATAGAATCGATTGGGTTGGAAAAGACCTCCGAGATCATCGAGTCCAACCCTTGGTCCAAATCCAGTCCATTTACTAGATCCTGGCACTCAGTGCCACGTCCAATCTGCGTTTAAAAATCTCCAGGGATGGTGAATCCACCACCTCTCTGGGCAGCCCATTCCAATGCCTGATTACTCTCTCTGTAAAGAATTTTCTCCTGAAATCCAACTTAAATTTCCCCTGGTGGAGCTTAAGCCCGTGCCCCCTTGTCCTATTGCTGAGTGCCTGAGAGAAGAGACCAACCCCCACCTGGCTAGAACTTCCCTTCAGGTAGTTATAGACGGTGATGAGGTCACCTCTGAGCCTCCTCTTCTCCAGGCTAAACAACCCCAGCTCCCTCAGCCTCTCCCCATAGGACTTATGCTCCAGTCCCGTCACCAGCCTTGTTGCTCTTCTCTGGACCCGCTCCAGCACCTCAATATCCTTCCTGAACTGAGGGGCCCAGAACTGAACACAATACTCAAGGTGTGGCCTCACCAACGCAGAGTACAGGGGAAGGATCACTTCCCTGGTCCTGCTGGCCACGATATTTTTGATATTTTGATTGACGCAGAATGATTGGCCAAATCACAGAATCCAGGGGTTTGGGGGGATTTTATGGCACAGGATAAAATCTAACTTGTCTTCTCGTGGACTACTTCCTAAACAAACAATATTAGAAAAAAATAGACATACTGTACTACTTCTGCTAAGTGCTGTGCAAATGCACCAAATGTAGGCCTTAACTACTGACCTCTAATTTAAAGGGAAAAGAACCAATAACATAGCCAAAGCAAGAATGATGGGATTACTGTCCACAAGTCCATTTCAAATATGGAGCTGTCACAGATATAGACAAGTTTAAGATAAGGAATGAAAACAAATATCAGAAACACATGTTCTACTATATGGTTTGCTTAACATCATTCTTTTAATTGAAGTTCAAGAATCTGCTCTTATAAATGTGTGATAAATAAGAGTGGTAGATGATACAAACTAATCTATTCCCTAATGTCTTTCCGGTACCTCTTCAATAAGAGTTAATATCATGTTCCTATTGTTACTTTAGAAAAGACTGGAAATTTTGGTTACAGCCTTTCTGGCTTTGCTGAACAGAAAGAAATCCAAAAGAAACTGAAGCCAGCAGTGAGGCTTTATGCTATTCTGCCATACTGAGACACTAAATATCCATGTTTTACTTTAGCCAGTACCAGTGTCTTTTTAAAAACTTATCATTAATCCATTTCTTACCCGAAAATGTTTTAAGAATAATATTCATGTGCATGACTTTGAGTTATTTGGCATTGCGGGATTTGTGGGTAATCATGTCCTTTGGGCCACTCATGGAGGGGTTCATGTTCACACTGTTTAGGAATAAATCAGACTTTCTGCATCCATGCCAAACTATTTGGCCTGCAGTTGCTCTGACTCTATATTAGTATTCCTGAAACCTGACTATTATTTTGTGCAGATTTTTTTTCAGTTCAAGGAATGCAACATAATGTGGAGGTTATATTATGGTTCATTGTTTTTTTATAGATAAAACAAGGGTTTGGCGTGAGGATATGAGGAGTCTTCTGAAGATGCACAGATTATTGGGATAAGTATTGGTGGACTTGGAAAAGAGAAAAAAACACACGGTTGCTACTATCCCATCTGAACAGATCTTAAGTGAATCAACTAATGTCCAGACATTTTCTTGCAGAGTATGCTTTTAGCAATCCAAATCATGATCATCATGACTAGGCTTCGCAAAAGAAGATTTGGGAAGGGGTTTACCCACGTTTGTCACAAGTGTGTTGGTGGTTAAAAAGACCAATACGAGATAGGTAAGTCCAGTTGCAAAAGGCACAGCAGAAAGACTCCTTAGGTGGTATATTCTGCAAGGCACGAATCTTTCTGCATCATATTTTCGCCTCGAGAGTGATCCTGCGTGCATTCTCAAAAGCATCAGCAGCGTTATAGATGGCATGTCTCCAGACCTCCCGATTGGAGGCCAGAGTAGACCACTTATGTTGATCAATATGACCAAGGCTGAGATGTTGTTTCAGGGAGTCCTTGTATCTTCACTTCAGGACTCCTGTGTTGCAGCAGCTGGTGGCAAGTTCACCATAAAGCAAGATCTTGGGAAGGCAGCGGTCCTTCATCCTTGAGATGTACCCTGCCCAATGCAGCTGTGTTCTCAGCAACATGGTCTCAATACTTGTGACTGCTGCTTGTTCTAGAACAGATGTGTTGGTCACATAATCTGACCAGTGGATGTTTAGGATTGTACGGAGGCAGAGTTGATGGAAGCGTTCTAGGAGTCGCAGGTGGTGGCGGTAGATGATCCATGATTCGGAACCATATAAGAGGTTAGACAGCCCTATGGCTCTGTAAACACTGATCATTGTATTTTTCTTCAGGTGTTTAATTAGCCAAACTCTTTTATGAAGCTTTACGAAGGCACTATGTGCCTTTGCTAACCTGTTGTCTATCTCTCCATCAATCTTACCATCCAAGGAGATGAGGCTGCCTAGGTAATTAAACTGTTGGACTGATTTGAGCTCTGATTCGCCAATGGTGATATGGGGATGATGGAAGACTTCCTGAAGTGCCAGTTGATAGAAGACTTCTGTCTTCTTTAAGCTGACTTCCAGCCCAAAGAGCTTGGCAGCTTCTGCAAAGCAGGACGTTAAACACTGCAGAGCAGGATGTTAAACGCTGCAGAGCTGCTTCTGTGTGGGTGACAAGGACGTCGTCATCAGCATAAAGCAACTCCCAGACAAGATGGTTTAAGGTCTTAGTGTGGGCCTTCAGTTGCCTTAGATTGAAAAGGCTTCCATCAGTACGATATCGAATGTAGATACCGTCCTGATCATCGAGGTCTGCCGCGGCCCTTTGGAGCATCATGCTGAAAAAGACTGTGAATAGGGTTGGTGTGAGAATGCAGCCTTGTTTCACACCATTAGTTATTAGCAAGGGTTCAGAAAGTGCATTACCATATCTGACTTGGCCGTGCTGATCCTCATGGAGTGAGATGATCATTTTGAGGAACTTGGGGGAACAACCAAAGCGATCCAAAATCTTCCATAGACCTTTTCTGCTCACAGTATCGAAAGCCTTGATGAGGTCGACAAAGGTTACGTAGAGACCTTTGTTCTGTTCCCTACACTTCTCTTGCAGTGCCATGTCTGTGGTACTCCCTTTGGCTCTGAAACCACATTGGCTTTCAGGTAGAATTCCTTCTGCTATAGCGGGTATTAGTCTGTTCAAGAATATTCTAGCCAGGATTTTGCTGGCATGGAGAGCAGAGTAATACCACGGTAATTTGAACAGTTCCCAACAGTGCACCACAAGCTCATGAAATTTAGCATGGAGTGCAAGGCCCCCATGTTTCCAGATTTCAGGTGGAATTCCATCAACCCCAGCTGCTTTGCCAATTTTCACCTGCTGTATGGCCTTAAGGCCATAAAGTGGTGGCAGTATCCAATTCATACTTCACGGGTTGTTGTGTGATGGACCGAATAGCTGAGTCTTGAACTACATGGCTAGTACTGAAGAGAGTCTGAAAGTGTTCAGACCATTGATTCAGAATGGAGGTTTCATCTGTTAGAAGCGTTTGACCATCAGCGCTGAGTAGAGGGCTTCAGACTTGGTATGCTGTTTTCAGAGCCTCATAGAACCCTTTGTGATCATCCGTGTCTGCGCATAATTGAGTTTTTTCAGCTAGATTGATCCACCACTTGTTCTGGATGTTACGGAATTTCTGTTGGAGCTTGCTGCATGCGAGACAAAAGGATGTTTTTCTTACGTGACAGGATGGTAGTGCAAGATGTGCTTGGTTCTCTTCTTCCTCAACATTTCCTAGATCTCTTGCTTGATTTCATCAAACCAGTCCTTGTTCTTCTTGAGGGAGAACCCTAAGGATTCTTCAGAGGACTGGAGGATGCTCTTTTTAATATGGTGCCAAAGTGATTCAGGAGAGGCATCTGTAGAATCTACAGAATGGTTTTCGAGCCTAGTTTGGAATCTGTTTCTCACTGTGGCTGATTGGAGATTGCTAACTTGGAGTCACCTCCTTGGGATACTACCCCTTTTAGGTTTGAAGCAATCCAAATCAGTCAGGGAGTAAAGGAAGAGCTAAATAGTGTGACGAAAGGATTTTAGGCTTGTGCTTGTTCTCTGGCTTTTATTTATTGCAGTAGTACTCAGATTCCGTTGCTGTGTTAACATAATTCACAACAGAAAAGGTTGGAAAGAGAATTCTGTATTTCAAGAAATCTATATATTGAAGTTATTCTTTACTTATTTTTAAAGGATATTTCTGAAGAAAAAAATATTTTTTCCAGAAAAATAAGTGATAAAATATACCAATTAGCCATGGTGCTAATACATGAGTACACACAAGTAAAATGACTGTGATTGCTGGCAGTTATGTATCTCATGCTCTCATTTAAAACATTCTAGTTATTTGTCATTATAGCAATGGAGTGAGAAGTAAGGCAAAAAGATACAGAATGTACATGGTGTTGTGACATGGACAGCATTTTTTTCTCCTTTATGAATTAATACAACGTAAAAATGTTCATCATATGTATGGAAAAACAAAACTGAAGTCTAAGACAGAAAGCGAAAAATACAGAAGAAAACATTAAATGGCACTTTATATTTTTTGCTTTGTCAAATAATTTTTGTTCAGGTTTTTGTCTATAGATAATTAAGTACATTCATTTACAATCATAAAAGCCAGCAATATCTATTAGCTTTATGTGATTACCCATCTTTGTTCTTTCTTGCAAATGTCAGTATAAGCAGTAAGTGGAACCATGCTCTTTTTATTCTTAGGAATGGCACTTCTCAGAAAGCAGCCCCACATACTAGTTTCGGAAGAATACAGAATACCAAAGTTTCTAAATGTCTTCATTTTATTAAATGAGTTTCTAACTTTGCAGATGCCTTGAAACTCAGTATTAAATTCTATGGTTTTCTTACTGTCCTTTAAAACCTATGCCCATATATTATTTTTTTTCACAATGGTAAATGTTAATCATACCTAAAGCAGTCTGTAACAAAATCTTAATGGTCTATCACTGGTATATATCTGTTGATCACAGACACAGCAGAAAAGATGGAAGAAAAGCTTACATTTTTGTGTTGGTTCGTCTTCCTTATCATGACATATTGATGTGGTTTATGAGTGATAATAAATGGATAAACTGGGGAATATTAAACAATAAACTCTTAGTTTTAAGGATATAAATCTTTTGTACATTAAGCAACTAAGGTTGAAATAACACAATAAAATAAAGCTACATCACAGTTAGAACCTGGAGGATTATTTTTAACTGTTGGCATTTATTTTGTGATCGTAGAATAGGCTTGACCTGAGTGGCTATGTCATATGCATTGAATATGTGCTTTCATGGGCTAGGGCTGATATCAGAATAGGACATTTTCAGGGAACTACTGGAGGCAATTCAAAAAGTAATGCCTCTAGTCTTTATCTATTTTAGAAAGCAGGTTTTCTGAAGAATAAGTAGTGAAGATGATACACACAGCACTGGAAAGAGCCGATTTCATCCTTAGGAGAATGGAAATTGTACAACCATGATCTTCATATGAGGTGTTAAAAGAGAACATATACTGCCCTCAGACTATGGGGTTTTGAGGTACAGTTGTAAAGATACACAGAATCACAGAATCACAGAATCAACTAGGCTGGAAAAGACCTTTGAGATCATCGAGTTCAAACCTTGACCCAACACCACCTTGTCCACTAGACCAGAGCAGTAAGTGCCACATCCAGTCCCTTCTTAAGCACCTCCAGGGATGGTGACTCCACCACCTGCCTGGGCAGCCCATCCCAGTGTCTAATCACTCCTTCTGTGAAGAACTTCTTCGTAATGTCTAACCTAAACCTTCCCTGGTGCAGCTTAAGACATCTTAAGACAAAGATATTCTTGGAGTTAAAGGCAAGAAAATATTAATGTTTTCATCTGTCATGTTAATTTGGTGCAATTGGTTAGACTGGGACTATGAAAAAATGATGTGCAGTCTTTTCTTCAACAAAACCTTAGGGTTCCTGTTTTCCTAAGCATTTTGCCTTTTTTTTTCCTGCAGAGAATGTGTTCTACAGGTGTTCATCAGAACAGTTATAACAAAGATTTTGAATGGTAAACAGAATTTCCCATTGTGCCTGTCTCTCTCCTGTTGAAAGAGACTGAAAAGAGACCAGCAATGAAGAAATCTTCCTTTTATTTTGTTGTCCCTTTGGTAATACACCTGGAAAAGGGGTTAACATCTAATCATTATCACTAGCACACAGGCACACACACTCATTTGATACACTTAATGATTTTCATTTAAAAATGTGACTTAAGGAATGGTTCAAAAATACGCAAAAGAAGGTGTGACAATGTAGGCTGGTAATATTGTGCTGACTGAACATAACATTCTGTTTTTAGGCACTTGTGTTAAATAAAGGCTCCTGCAGAACAGCTGATTGTAAGTAGTTCATAGTTTTAAGCATAAAGAGTATTTAATAATTAATCTCAGACAACTATGCTTGTTATGCCATTTTGCTTCGTTTTACAGATTATTAATGAACTAGAAGTTAATTTTAATCTGTACTATAAATGCCCCAGGCCATACACAATGTGAGATGATTTATGATTCCAGTGTAATCAATAGGATAAACTGATGTGCAGGTATTGCTTATATTACACACTGGAATAAATATATTCAAAATCTCATTTAACTTGTCTGTTTAGCACAAACAGAAATTCTACATACTTGTTTTTCTCTCATTCCCTTAGAGGAAAGCAAAGCAAATGGCAATTTACTATAACTTTATTTGGAGGTCACTTACTCTTCCTTTCCCCAAAGAATTCCTGTTATTCACCTATTTGTAAATATGCCTAGCAAATAACGTTTCCATGTGTTTAAAAATACTGACAACTCTTTTCACTGCTAACAGTTGTCCTGGGTTGCAGAGCTAGGGATTTTAGAGCTTACTGTCAGATTCTAGGATATGTTTTTTCCCTGTTGGTCCTAGAATCATTTTCTACTTGGTCATCCTTCTTTTCATGACCTGCAAAGCTATTTTAAGCAAGTCTTTGAAGAAAATTAATTGCATGGATCCCTAAAAAACCCTTTAATGTCTCTGTGTTTGTTACTGGGTTGAGTGGGTTCTTTTCGTCTCGATTGCCAGAAGCTGTCAAACAGAATAGTCTTGCACAGTAAAAAGAAGATTAAAGGCAGCTCAGCACTGTAAATCGAACAAAATGATAAAACATTGTAAAGGTAGCACATATATAACAGTTTATAATTAAAATATAGAAAAATCTTAAATATAAATTGGAAAGTAAGAATTTGAATACTCATAATTCTTGTTCTTAAAAAATTAAATATTGCTCTTACAAATTGTAATGCATTTTTTTCCCTACTTTATTTCCTACAGCAAGAATATTGCTGCCATATATATTCCTGCTTTTGGAATAAATTTTCACATTGGATTAAAATGCGCAGTCCCTTTTACTGCATACTTTGACTTCTTCAGTACCAACATAGAAGAAAATGCAAGAATTTAATAATAGATGCATACACATCCCAATATCCTTCCCCTCTTCGTAGGTCCAAACGGAGTTTTTACTAATTGAAATTACAACTGTCCATTAAATGTGGTATCAAGTTTCCCTTTTGGAAGCTTTCAACTGTTCTTACAAAGATTCACTTGTCTTTGAGTCTAGTAAACTATTTGCCTGTAACACCATGATGTGACAACATGTTCTATGGATACTTTCAGATACTTTCAGATACTTACTATCTTTTGACATTTTTTAAATTCACAGCTTTTTATTAGTTTCTCATTAAACTTCAGAAGTGTTCACAGGCAGGAAAATGGTATATATTGTTCTCCCTTCTCTATAGTTTGTGATTATTACGAGCAAATTGTCAGAAAACACGACAGGTGCTTAGAACAAAAAAAAAAACAAAAAAAATATAGAGGCTCTACTTGAAAAAAATTATAATCTTACTGTATTGATAAGAACTACTTTGTCTGATTTACATCTCCTCCTGTTCCAAAAACATCCTGAGATTTTTCTATCTTTCTTGATACGTGATTTCCTCTCCCATTTCCACATCATTCTTCTCACTCTTCTTTGAACACCCAGAGATTTCTGAAAAGAGGTGATGGGTGATAAATAGCTGATATTGTGAAAAGAGGCAAATGACTGGACTGTATAATCAAATAACTTTATGCCACTTTGAATGGCCATATACGGTTTTGGTCCCTCCTTGTAGCTGCATTGAGGATGCTCCAAAAATAGGTCTGTTAGAGAAAAGGTGTCTGCAATGAATTGGCACAGTCACTGGATGTTACACTGGCATTATTTTCCTGATCAAGTCACTCAGTTTTTTAGGTTGATGTGGCTGAATGTAGATTACTGTCAGAGCTCTGTAAACTCTGGAGTGAAATTGCAACTGGATGCAGCCCTTTGCCCCCAGTACCCTTGTTTCTTAGCAGAAATCACTGCATGAGATGGGCTAAAGGAAGCCTGTAAAGGACAGCAAACAGAAACATGCGCTATATGCCTATCAAAAGCCACTCAAAACTATGGCTTATTTCAGCAGAGCTGCAAAGAGAAAGAATGTTTTATTTCTTTGTGATTTTTTCATCAGCAGTACTTTTTGCATGATTTAATGTAATGGTATTTTCTAAAAGCGCCATACAATTATTGCTTGTGTATCTCAGACATATCCAGGACTAAAACGTATTTCTGATTCTAATAGTCTCCTAATATTATAGCACATCTACAGGGCCATTGCTCTTACACATAGAAAAAAAAAGAGATAATTACTATTTTTGAGTATTTGTAAGTGCTTTTAGATGTATTTTTTTCTATTTCTCCAAGCTAAGGATCTTTCTGAACCAAGAAAAAATAATAACTTTTAGTCAGATTACATTTTTTTAAAGTTTCCCTATTTTATTTTTTATAGGTTTATTCTGCTTTAGTTTTAACAAGAATGTATCAGACTTAGTCCAACCCTTTGAGGTCCATATGAGACAAGTTTTGCATATAAAGCAGGTTGATGAAGTTTTCATGCGCAAAATTTACTTCCATTATCTCCTTACTGGTTTTTCACCTTCTCATTGAAATGCCTGTAACCACCAGCATACCTGATACCATGACAGGTACAAATAGTTCTCTCAATTGCTTATCTTGCAAAAAGTCTCAGACTAACCTGACTTCATTCTGAAGCACGATCCCTTTGTGCAGTAGGGATAGTTACCTTTCATGCATCACATTTCTCTCTGAGCTAGTTAACTGTTTTTACCCTGTTTACACTTGCAGTTCCTCTTGCCTAATCCTGGAATGACACAGGCTGAGCAAAATGGCACTGTTGTCATGATATGAACCCAATGAACTTGTGGCCAGGGCAGCTGAGAAATGTCTGATTACTCTCTCTGTAAAAAATTTCTTCCTAATATCCAACCTAAACCTCCCTTGGTAGAGCTTAAGACCATGCCCTATTGTCCTACTGCTGGTTGCCTGGGAGAAGAAACCAATGCCCACCTGGCTACAACCTCCTTCCAGATAGAGAGGTAGAGAGTGATGAGGTCTCCCCTGAGCCTCCTCTTCTCCAGGCCAAAGAACCCAAGCTCCCTCAGCCACTCCTCATAGGACTTGTGCTCCAGTCCCTTCATCAGCCTTGTTGCTCTTCTCTGGACCTGGCTATAGGGACCTATAGGGGTGGCTTTTGTAAGAAGCTGCTAGAAGCTTCCTCTGTGTCTGATGGAGCCAATGCCAGCCAGCTCCAGGATGGACTTGCCACTGGCCAAGGCTGAACTCATCAGTGACAGTGGTAGTCCTTTGGGGATAACAGATTTAACAAGTGGGTAAAAAACATGTGAAATGGCAGCTGAGGGGAGGAATTCACATGATTTGAGTACATAACATTTTAATATGTAAATCCTTCACTTTTAAAGGCTATGGAGCACGAAGGCAGGGTTTTCCCTAAGTTTAAGATCTTTCTCTTTTTATTTCTTTTTAAACACAAATCACATGGAATATACATTTAGAACTGAGAGCAGAAATTCGGACTAAACAAACTGGGAATGATGTTTATAAAGTGGGAAAAGCATTCATTTTATGGGTATGAGGAAAGGATCATGGGCATTACAGATATAGGTTTTTACATCAGACCTGTCTGTCACTAGGTTGATCTTTGATTTTCACTTTTATAGACCTCTTAAATATTTATGCTTACAGATAAAATAAATTTGATGTCAGAAAATTTGGTCTTGTTAAACAGGCAAAATATTGGTGTCTGTATAGCAATGAAGAGAAACACTGAATTTAATATTCAAAAAATTCAGGAAAATGCTTTTATAGTTAAGCACAGTGACAAGAAATTCCCCAAAACAGAGAGTTTTATAGCTTTCTTAGGCTATCTACAGGTGTGCTTAAACTGTGTGGGAAGGGTCAAAGTATAGTAAGTTTAATTATGTAAGTAACAGAGAAGTCAGCGATTAGTAAGGTTGACAACTGCAGCAAACTCAGACAATCAGACAACATTTTGGGAACAGGAAAAAAAAACCCCTGAAGTTTTTTTCTTGGTTTTATTGACATATATTTTCTTACTGACATCTATATCTTCTCTTTATTGTATATATTTATCTTCCTGAAATTAAGTGAATGAATGAATGAGTGAATGTTCAGATTGCTAGTTTGTGGTAGGACTTTTCCTTTGTTCTCTGGAAATTCTTGCATAAAAGCTCAAAAATGGTAGGTTTTTAGTCAACAGCTGAGGAATGTCTTGCACAAAACTTCAGTGAACTCTATTATAATAGTTGACATACTGACCAGAAAAGTCTTAAGTTTTTTCTAAGCAGGAACTGTGACTGAAATGCCTTTGGGTCAGTTTCAGTCCTAAAAAATTTCATTTCTCAGACAAAAACTGGAGTCATAGCTTTGCTCAAGTTAAGAGATATTCTTTGAGTTGGGACACAGGAATGGTAGGACATGTCAGTAACATAGGTTCAGTGAACATGGAGCACGTACTCTCTGTATTGGGTCTGGCTGAGATAGAGTTCATTTCCCCCATAGCAGCCCTCACACTGCTGTGCTTTGCATTGGTAGCTAGAAGGATGTTGATAATACACCAGTGTTTTGAATACTGCTGAGCACAGCATCAGCACTGTAACATTCATTCTGGGAGGGGACACAGCCAGGCCAGCTGACTCAAACTAACCAAAGGGATATTTCACACCATATGATGTCAGCTCAGATATAAAAGCTAAGGAAAGGAGCAGGAAGGGGAGGCATTCATTGTCTGCAAAGGATGCCTGCTAAGGAACCATTACGCACGCTGAAGCCTTGCTTCTCAGAAGTGGTCAGCTATTGCTGCTGATGGGAAGTAGAGAACAAACCATGCTATCTTTCTCCTCACTTTTGTGCACACAAGCTTTCACTTTGCTTTTGCCTTAATAAACTGCCTTATTCCACACCATGAGTTGTTTTCCATCTTATTCTCTCCCCTGTCCTGCTGGAAAGGGGAGTGATAGATTAGCTGGGTGGGCACCTGGCCTCCAGCCAAGGTCAACCCACCACACTGTGTTAAATGTTTTCTTAGGAACAAGGAGACTGCAATTGCTTTTACTTACATTTTTCTGATTTTAAATATTCTCCAAGGAAAAAAGTTAGAGCCTAAACCCATCAACCATCATCTTTCCTAAAACCTTCTAGAGCTGCTGAGAAAGAGCTAATACCTGACAGTAGATTTCCTATGCCCATCCATATGATACGAGAGAGACAGATGTTTGCCTTTCAACTCATTCCCTTGTTTCCTTGCATACACTAGGAAGTCTGAAAATATATTCAGAAGCTTAGTGTCAAGCTTTTGAGCAGATGTTCTTTCTGCCTATGCACCTCTCTGCAGATATCTCTGACTTTTTCTCCCTAGTCATCAGCTAAAAGAAAGATATGCAATATCTATACTCTTTTTCCTGCCAGTTGTCAAGCTTAAGCCCCATTCTACTATTTTTTTTCCATGGGGAGATGAACCAAGACTTAGAAGAGCAGCCAAAGGCTATGAATTCCTGGAAAGGGACTGAAGTGTTAACACCAAATCAGAATGGGAAAAAGGAAAAGAAGAGCCTAAGGATAAATGTATACAGTAAGAGTTAGGGAAGATGGACAGGACTGAAAGGGTAATGGAGAAGGATTATTTTAAGTACTGGAGAATAGAAGAGATAGAGTTTAACTAAAAAGGATTTAGCAGCTAGTGAAATAAATACTTAGAGCACAATTATGACCTCAAAAGAAACCTGGATTTTGGACAATTACATAAAGCTAACAGTATGGTAGTTCAATGTAATTACGTTTAATTGTGTGAAATATTTGCGTGTTTGTAGGAAGAATAATTTCTGATCTCGAATCTTTTCAGCTGTAAATCACAGCTTTGCAAAGGAATTTTGCTCTCTCAAATACAGCTGTATCATCCAACTGTTAGGGGTCAGTTTCTGGCAATGAACTTTGCTGAAACAATTTCTTTTCATTGGAAAGGGCAAGAATCAGGTTGCTGACTCTGGAATCAGAATAGATGATACAATAGGAAACTAACTGGCAAAAGGCATGTACGCAGGAGGATGGGTACTCATTTCATGATCACAAGCAGGCATCTCTTTAAAGTTGGGATACAGAGCTATTTAGATTGATTCCATTCAGAAATATGGCGCACTTTGAGAATGAGTTGATGGCAAAGGATGGTCCAAGGAAGGAGAGCTGCCTAGGAAACACAAGTAACAACACAATCTAAAGCATCCGTTTTCTAAAGATCACAGGAGCTATTTAGATGCCACTTCAGACTCTTGAGATGGAGATGTCCTGTACAGCTAGACATCTATTAGCAACATAATACACTGAGGAGGCAGGAGGAATGGGAAGGGTATGTAGAGAGGGATGTAGGTGGTGTGAGAAGTGTACTTACCAAAAAAGTGGTAGACCAGTGTTCAGTGTTCTCTCGAGCCTGCAGAGATTCAAACTCACATCTGCAGCAGCTTTAGATAATTCCTTAGGTGTTAGGCTGGAGAATAATTAGATGACATGCATTTATATCATACAGTGAAAGAGTGAGGCAATTTACCACCCTCTATCTCAGTGCTCAGCCCCCAAATGTAACAAGTTCAGGATTTTTCTTCTTTGTGTTTCCCCTGACCATCTTCTTTATATGAAGAAAAATAATATCTTATAGCAGTGGATTTAAAGTTAGAGTTCTCTTACTGATGTGTAAGTTACTCAATCAAGTACAGAAAAGCATCTTGACACTTTTGTGTTTTTAATTGAATCCCACTGATGTCAGAGGGATTAATCATGCACTGGACTGAGGTTTAACAAATAATACTTATCTCTATAGTTTCCAACCAATGGTAGGGAGACTCTACCTTCAGTTGCAAATGGATTAAGGCAAAATACTTTCAGACATTGAACACTGATTCCTTTTGTGGCAAGCTAATGAGCTCAGCCCTCACAAAGTGGTCTCAGGACATTATTTTTAAGTTAGGAACTCAGCAGTATCTGAGCATTATATGGACAGCTATTGCTAAGGGGTTACAAAGCCCTGTCAAAACATCAGTCTTCATCCTCTTTTTTGGAGACCATAAATTAAAGAAAATTCACTGCTGAAAATCCACAGGCAAGGCTTTCACAGACTGTGTAATTTAAATATCAGTATATTTTGTGATAGAGTCACGCAATCATTTTCTTGTTTGTCTTCACCTTTTAAAGTGCTCTTGATCCACTCTATCACTGGCAAAGTGACTAGATCTGTGACGAGTTATACTTTTTCTTATAGTCCTTCCCTCCTGCCCTTCATCCCCCAGTTATTATTCAGCTATCAGTATTTAATTCAGCAGAAAGACATTGGAAAATTTCTACCATTATTAGTTTTACCTGTCTTGTACAGTGTTAATGCGGTAAATGTATACCAATGGAGGGTTGACAAAATACAATATATTTGAGAAGAAATTAAAATGCCATAGTAAGCACTGGAAACCATTTACCAATAAATATGAGAAAGTTTTAGTCCAAAACACAAATGAAATAAGATGAAGGTGATTTTCAAAAATGCCTAAGAAGATCTAAGGATCTCCCATTAAACTCTTCTCTGGAAATTGGGATTTATTACCAGAAGACTTTTTTAAAATTTGTTTTTGCACTGTGTCCTCTTCTGACTTTCCAAGTCTTTACCCTTAATCTGTTTCTGTTCTGTTGCCTGCCATTTATTCTCATACCAATTTTCCTTTGTACTCCTCCCTTTTAGAGTTTACTTTTCATTGCCAAGTCCAAGTAGCCTTTTACTTTTTGAGAATTTCTACATGGTTTTCTTTTTTCCTTTCCAGAAATCTTTTTTCTATTTTTTGTATTTTTTCCTATTCTCATTACTGCCTCACACATACACTCAGCTTTTCAATTTCCTTAATTTCTGTCTTGTTTTTGTCCCAGTTGCAAATTTTCTTAACACCTTGGAGGTTACAACCTCCCTGGAAATCACAAAAAAGACCACTTAAATCTATAAGTTTATGATCATATAGCTGAAATACCAGCCAATATGAAACATACTGGCAGCAGACTAATGGTTATAGCATGGCGAGAGCAAAATATATTTAAATTCTATGCAAAATGCAGATCCTCCTATGAGATTTTTACATGCATCTTGCAGCTTTTTGGTCAGCAAAATTAACCTCCACCACAACTTATCTTCCAATGACAAAACACTGTGTGAAAGACCTATTAATCTGTCTTTTATATGAACCTTTCAGAAGATTCTACTATTATATTTTTATTCATTTTTAAATGCACACAGAAAGATTTCTGAAATTCACCATCATATAGTTGTGTGCACTATATTTTATATTAGGACCCTGAGCCATTGCTCAATAAGCTGGTATAATACAGAATTAAGCTGGATACTAGAAAGCAATACAGTTTGCTAGGAAAATCTGTACTCTTCCTAAAAGCAACTCAGAGACATGAAGGTAATTAAGAAATTTCAGTGCCAGCCAGTGGCTACTTCACTGCTTTTGGTGACATTATTGGGGGGTTAAAAAACATTTCTTCTTTCTGAACTGTAGATAAGTTAGCAACTTCTCAGAAAATTATTTCCTCACCATCTGCCAAGCTTTATTTGAAATTTTCTTATACTTTTTCAGATGAATAATACAATAAATAACTTACATATAAGAGTTTTTTTCAACCTAACAGAATGATATTTTAAGAAGAGACAGCTTTAATCCTGAAACTGTCCAGAAACTTCCCTTGAACATGCTCAGTATCCAGCTTCTAAGAAGCATTTCCTCATTGTCTCATATTTGCACCCAAAATTGCTGATAGCTTTAAAAAAATTCTTTGTCTTTTAAGATATAAGAAAGCTATGATCATTAATTTTGTCATATGCACTTAAACCCCAAGTTACCCATGCCTTCAGTTTTACATATACACGAGGACATGCAACACAGAAGTATTCCAGTGAAGAGTCTGAAAAGTGCAAGGTCAAACATATAAAGTAACTCTCTAGAATAACTACTTTTAGTAGCAATATAAAGAAACTAAATAAATAAGTATGCATTAAAATTCTCAGAGACTGCCTGCAATCTGTCAAGTGAGGTGAAAGTCACAAAGATCTTACAATGCCCACTAATAAAATAGAAAAATGCTAGCAGTAGTGTTATAAACCATTTTCTCAATCATTTAAAGGCTGTGAACAAGATGGGATGCATTAATCTGTGGACTTAAGCATGCATTTTGTTTTGGGAAGTTACAAAATCTATCACAATGTTAGGAGCAGGAAGGCATCTGGGTGATAATTCCCTTGCTCTGTTAAAGCAGGTCAGAAAGAGATCAGTGCTTGCATTTATGAACAAGATTTCTTTAAAGATTATATTTCCACCAAACATATTTCAAGACTGCATTGAAATCAAGTGGGTTCCTTTGTGTCAGCAGAGAAGAAATAGAATCATAGAGTCATTAAGGTCGGAAAAGACCTCTAAGATCATTGAGTCCAACCCTTGGTCGAACACCATGTCCAGTTGTTTCTTGAACAATTTCAGGGCTCATGACTCCATCACCCCCCTAGGCAGCCCATTCCAATGCCTAACCATCTTTCCCATGAAAAAATTCTCCCTGATGTCCAATTTGAACCTCAGCTTGAGGCCATTTCCTCTAGTCCTGTTGCTCATTTCCTGGGAGAAGAGACTGACCACCACTTAGCTACAATGTCCTTTCACGTAGTTGTGGAGACTGATAAGGTCTCTCCTGAGCTCCCTTTTCTCCAGACTAAACAACCTCAGCTCCCTCAGCCACTCTGCATATGGCTTACAGAGGACATTTCCAAACTAGAAATGGGTATAGATCATACAGCTGCAGACACATGATCTGTTTTCTTCATAATTTAAACAAAAATACTCTCCTATTTGCACTGTTGTTTATAAACAGCGTCTAAATATTATTTTCCCATTTCTGTTCACTTATGGGGAGTTTATATAGCAGGAGTTGAATATTTCTATTTTGTGAATCTGTGGCCAAAGTGATAATCACCTATAAGATCTGTCTTTCTGTTAGTCATTCTAATTTCCTTGAGGCAAGAGACTGCATTTCTCAGGTGTGTTTGTTGGTGTATTTTATTTATTTGTTGGTGAATTTTATGGAAACACTTGAGAACTCACATAGTCAAGGAGGATTTTCACTCCTGGGTAAACAAAAAAAAAAACCTCAAAGAAAAAATCAGCAAAATAAAACCAAACCGTTGGGAATCATAGATTGCCTATGGCAAAGTCTTGTTCTTGGACACAGAAAGCAACTTGTTTTTTCCAGAAAGAATCTGGACTCCATTTTAAGGGTTGAAAAAAGTGAATCAGTAAAGAGAAGTGCAAGATTAAAACTGAACTCTCACAAAAGACAGCTAATGTTATCAACATAAATATTAAAATCATTGAAAGTTGAAAAATGATAGATGAAGTTCTAGGCATTATCTTTACACAAGGTAGATTTGGCAGACAGATCACTTGAAGAGTAATCTATAATTTCATTGTGATGCTGATTCTTCTAAGAACAAAAATAAAGTACAATCTGAATAATTGCCTGTTAATTGAGCTGCCTTATATCCAGTGGAAGACATCTGCTTGCTTATTTTAAAGTGCGTGCATCTCTGCAAACACAAATCCAGATACTTGCCTGTGGTGGACACCATGGGAAAATACAAGCATCCTTGCAACTGAAATACAATTTGCTTTCTATGAGATCTACAATGCAGAAAGGGCAATAGAAATTGAACTAGGTATCAACCTGGCAAAAATATAAGGAAGACATCAAAGTTGCAAAGAGAGGAGATACAGACAAAACATGGATAAAATACAGGTAAAACCGTGGAAAAATTAAGAGGACATGAAAGAGAGGTCCCAATTGAAAGCAGCAGACAGTGACACAAAAAAAAAAAAAGAATATATTTATTCTATTCATAAAAGTACGAAGAAAACAGAAAAATATGAACAGCTCAATAAGGGTAGAAGCCAAAGAAAAAGTATTTAAAAGTGGCTAAAAAGAATAGAAAAAAACATACCTGAACACCAAAACATATTGTATACACAGATACGTAAAATATATCATAGAATCATAAAACATGCTTAGTTGGAAGGGTCCCATCAGGATCATCGAGTCCGACTCCTGGCTCTGTGCAGGACATCCCAAGGGTCACACTATGTGACCAAATGCTTCTTGAACTTTGTCAGCCTTGTTGCTTTGAACACTTCCCTGGGGAGCCTATTCCAGTGCCCAACCACTCTGGGTGAAAAAACTTTTCCTGATATCTAACCCAAACCTCCTCTGACCCAGTTTCATTCTGTGGTCAAAGATTGTTCACCTGAATGGCAATTTGACATTATGATCTGTATGCAACTTTTCATTTAGTTTAAACTGTACCTTAATTTTATCTTCCTTGAAACACACATTGAACACATGGAAGTCCATGTTTCCTTCTGTTTTCTGATTACACATGTGGAAGCATAGATTTTTATTGTGACCTATGTTACTGGTCCAAACTTCTGATCAGTTACAGTAGCTTCTTAATACTCCAAAATCCAGCAAAGAGTTAGACAAATTATTTCCTAAAGATTTCCTGTCATTATGCCGTGATGCCTAAAATGCATATTACTTGACAGTTTTTCATCATAGTTGTCGTGACTGCACTCCCGATTATGTTCCTAATATGACTTTATGTCAAAGATGGAATAAGTCTTGTCTTAATATGTATGATAAGTTTTGAACATTCTTCCATATGAGGTATTATTAATAGGTAACAGCAGCACTATTTTCTTATTGAAAATACAGTTTTAAATGTATTTAAATACAGTATTAAATGTATTTAAATGTATTCTATCACACCCTAACATTTTTAAATGCATTAATGTCTTTATTTTCCTCAGGGAAAGTTGAAGTGGATGTGTCCTGGTTTCAATGGGGATAGAGTTATCTTTCTTCCTAATAGCTGGTACAGTGCTATGTTTTGGACTTAGTATGAGAATTTGTTGACAACAGAAGGATATTTAGGCTGTTGCTTAGTAGTGCTTAACCTAGGTCAAGGACTGTTCAGTTTGCCATGCTCTGCCAGTGAGCAGGTGCACAAAAAGACAGGAAGGAGCACATACAGAACAGCTGACCTGAACTGGCCAAAGGAGTATTCCATACCATAGAACATCATGCTCAGTATATAAACTAGAAAGGCTGATCATTGCTCGGGGATGGGTCGGAAGGTCTTCTAGTTTTTAACATAAATTTAATTTCCTTTGCATTTCTTCCAAGTTCAGCATATTCTTCAGATATTTTTATATAAAAATATTTCCCAGTCTCAAGTTAAAAGTAAATGTTATCTACCCATCCATTCCTGTATGCAACCAACTTTCTTTTAGGTTCACTTGCTAGCCTCTGCCTAAGTCCGTCTGTTACCTGCTTGAGAACTTGCCTATAATCCATCAGATTGTATAATTTGTTTTATGAGATATTATGTCTTCCTAGAGCAGGTCATCAAGAAAGCAATTTTGATCATATATACCCCACTTCGGAGTCTTTTTTTTTTTTTTTGAGAGAGAGAAAGAAGAGACAGGAATAAATTATTAAAGTTAGTTTTTTATAAAAATCTTTTAATTACTATTTTTAGGGTACTCACTCTGAGGGGAATCAAAGGTTCAGTGTATCTTGGTGTAAGTGGCTGGATACAAATGTGACTGCAACCACGCTTGTGAAATGAAAATTTAAGTTGTGTTGACACCTACTGAAATACAGAGGAAGTGTTACAAATAAGCATCAGTCTCCCTTAGGTCATGAAACTTTTGTTTCCAAAATCATGAATTCAGAACAAGCATGTATATGAATACAAATGCACAAAACTACTAAGGAAATCATCACAATTTCTGAGGTTTGTTAATTTTAGATGGTTTCTCACTAGACAAACTATGAATAAGTATATATAATACAGGGACTATTTGGGAAGAAAAAGAAAGTTTTTCAACACAAGCAGTAATCAAGGTTAGTTATATCTTTTATTTGACTAAAATTTGCAGATTTTAGAATGTATTTCCATCAATGTAGGTTTGCAGAGAGGTCTATGGGTTGGCTGGACTTGTAGCTCTTCTTACCCCCTTTAATAGAAATGTGACAAAGACAGAAATGAAAATAATGAATAGTCACATAAAAATATCTTAAATTTTTTTTTGAAAATTTCTTTGAAACCTAGTCCTTCCAAAACTACTCTGAAAAACCAGAAGTCTGTTACAGACAGTGTAGCTGTAGTAGGTAGAATGGGAGAAGAGTCTTTCCTGATTATGTGGTCCTTCATTTAGGTCTTTCAGTCAGGAAACCAAACTGTGGTGTAAAACTGAAAGGAGTTAAGTACATAGCACCTTCATGGAATGTCAGGTGCCTCTGTGAATATTAAATTACTTTGAATTTGAATTATTTGACTTAATCTTTCATTTAAATGTCTCTATGTCTGGCACCAAACATGTCTTCATTGGATTCCTGTTGACCTGTTTGTTCACTAGTGTAAGCATATGCCATCTTCACACCATGGGTATCACTAAGGGTAACGAATATTCATTAATTATAAGATATCTTCATATTCTTTAATTATTCAACAGTTATTACTGCATGTAATATATATTTTCATATTTTTTAATGTATCTTCCAGGGTTACTGGCACGCATGTTTTCACAAACAAGAGCAAACCATGTATGGTTCTGGGGAAAGCAGTGTTGCTCCCTGAGGGAAAACAGTATGTAGTGAAATTCCATATCACAGCGTATCACTCAGAAACCTTTCAAGCTATAAATATGAAGATGTCTGTAGTGTCATCTTTTGCTGTGTTCAAATGTAGTCTTTTAGGCATGAGCTTACTGATAGGCTATAGAAAATGGAAGGAGCTTGTTTGAACGGAATTTTTAATGTGAATACAAATTTTCAACTAAAATAGGAATCAGCAGTGCTTAATTCTGTTCTTATCTGATGCTATCTTTGAGAAAAATGAATACACCTTTATGTTTAAATATATAATAAATAATGTAAGGACACACATCTCTTTGATTTTACAGTAAGACACTTTACTTAACTTCACTTATAGAGGAAATTAGCAATCAGTCCCTGAGTTTCAACAGAGGGAAACATGGCAAAATAGTCTCAAAACACAGTTTGATATTACAAATTGTGAGGTACAAAGTAGTCAGTTCTGTCTGTCATTTTGCTTTGGTTTATTTTTCCTTGCTTGCTTCTTCATTTTCTTCTCATGGTGACCCTTTATGACTTAGCCTTTGCTGAGTTTCAACTGAAAACAAAGAGGAAGTAAGAAAAAAAAATAATTTTTTAAGGGATTTGCTTGCACTCCTCTCCAGGAGGCAACACTCCTAGGCTGAGAAATACTTTTCTAAAGAACTGGGAATTGAATATTCTTAATCCACTAGAACTTACAATGACCAACTCTCCAAGGAGCTTCCTTGTTTCCATTATAACTTTCTTTTTATTGTGTGAAATATTTGTGTGTGTGTATGTGCTTGCGTTCCTAAAGAACAAAGCCAAGACAAGGTAAGTTCAAAGTCTCTCACAGGAGGAGTTTTAGCTATGTGTGTGGTTCATGTAGAGAAATCAGTCCCTTTCAGGTTATTCATTAGATAACTAGAACTATGCTCTTTGGACTAATGCATTAAAGTGAGCTGCAGAATGCAGAAAAAAATAAACTGAGTAAAATTTTTCTTTTTTTTTTTCTGCATTACAATGATTATTAAATACACAACTAACTGAGAAGATGAAAATAAAAATACTAAAATTAAAGATGCAAAGAATTGGTTTAATCCAGCACCCTCATATATTTTCAAAATGTGTTATTATTGGTAAATATCTCCACACAAAACCTGTGAACCAAGCCATTTTTCAAAATTAACTTTAAGTCTGTGAGAGCAGATGACAAATTTAATTATACTTAGGGTAGGGTACATACAAGACATAAGACTGAATTTCAGAGTACAGTGTCTTCCCAAAAAGAACATTCTAACCTGAGATCAACAGACATGGAAGGCAGAGATCATCATTTACCACCCTGCCACCATTCAACATCCATTATCTCATCTTTAGGATGTATGTCACACTGTACTAGAAGGAATCCCGGATTCATGGACTTTACAAAATAGTGAGCATGGAGGAACCAGGCTTCATATTGTGTTGTGAAGGAGGTTCTTTCAGTGATAGAAGCTCTGTTTTCTAGTTCTTGCTCATAACAAAGTCTGTGTTTTACACCATAGCGGTTTCACACAGGCTTTAGGACTCTGGGAGTCCATGACACTCAGTTGTAGAAACATGCATCTGACTGTCCCATCTCCTTGATCCATAAATCTCAGTTATTTTTTCATATTGGTACAACTGGTGCTTCTCCTAGGTCATCTCAACTTTGCCTAATTTATTTCCTTCTGATATTTATGTGACATCAGTTTGATCCCACTCAGCCCAAAGTGGTGTTTTGTTAAATATAGCTGGAAACATTCACTTTGAAAAGAATTGGTAAGTTGAATATCTACACCCAAAGTAACTATTTGGTTTATATCTGTGATCCAAGTCTCACAGGGTCATTTCACTCAAAATTGCAATTTGCAGTTAATCATAGGAAAAGAAATGAGAATTTAAACATGTCATTTTATTTTGTGCTTTTGCTAAGGTGATGTATCTCCCATGCGCATGGTTCTACCTCTTCTGACCAGTATTTGTGTGTCAGAACTTGGAATTTGCATTCCTAGTTAAGCACAGAATTGCCTTTGTTTCCTTGGACTAAGTGAATTAGCCGAGTTGTCAAAATACGGTTTTGGCATATTAGATTTAACTTAGATTAAGTCCTGAACATTTGGATTATCCCGTCTTTAATTGTTTGCATGGAATAAATGTACCTACTATAAATATTAAATATGAAATACCCATAATTTGTCTTATGCAAAAAAAAAATCTTCTTTGGAGCATTAGACGTCAAAAACTCACTCTTATTATTTTTGCTTCAGTATATACATATCAGTCATAAACAAGAAAAATAACATTAAGAACAGAATACAAAAATCAAGGAAACTCAAAGAGTTTCATTAAGAATCTGAACACGAAATTCAGTTTATTTTAAGGATCTAAGATCCACAAGTAACGAATGCAAAAAACATAAATTTTCATTTCTTCCTTTGTGTTATCTATTTCTTGCAAAATATTAAAATTACAATACTCAACATTTTTTATTGGCAAGAAAATCATGGCACTTTACTGACGAGCATAAAGTCAGAGTTATGGTCACATTACTGTATTTTAACAAGTAACTACATATCATCTCAGTCTCAGTGATCTCCTGTGTGCTTGCATCAGTATTTTAATTTTGATTAATTCACCTTTGCAGTGGTCTGGACCATGCTGAATCCTTTCACAATTGCACATTTGTGATTCCTCAACTACAGACCAGTGTTTAAATAACTGCTGTCTGTATTCTATCCCTTCAGCCTCACTGGGGCTATTTTCACCTAACCTGACTGTGATAATAAATCTGGTTGCACGAAAGAGAGAACAGGTTAATGCGAAAGCATGTAGCATAGCAGCAGAAAGAGGAGTAGGGTTATGTGAACTTTTAAAACTCTTCAGATAATACTCTTACTTCACTGAACAAGTCTATGTCCCTGATTGTTTCAAAAAAAACCAGCTGCTGTAGTTTGAATCACACTTGTAGAAACTAAGCATGACTTTTCAAGAGACAAGAGAGAGGAATTCTGGGAGAAAACAAAGACAGGGCTTGCCCAAAACATGTCTTGGTTTGTCTTACAGATATGAAGTGTAGAGAAAGTTTCTGATACATTTTCTTCTAATTTTGAACATGTCAGTTAAATGAATTTTTCTCCTAGGACTCCCATCCCTGAGGCAAGCTATTCTGAATTTGAAGTCAGGACAGATGTGAATGACAGAAGAGGAAAATGTGGCATTAACAGAAGTTAACTTCTATTGGGACTCTTAACTGAGCCAAAAATAAAGCTTCACTGTTAAGGAACTGGTTTATTCTAAGAGAAGGGAAATGTATAAACAAACCTAGTAGATCCACATTTCTCCCAAAAAGTCACACTCAATTTTATATTAAAGATCGTCTTCATAATATGAAAGCCTTTAAATGGTTGACATTTAACATTGGTAGTCCCTAATTCTATAATGATTGACACCATTATTCAAGGAAGTGGATTATTAATGCATTAGTGAACATTTGGGTTGCTCGGTGAGAGAGTCTTGGGAGAATGGTCTTGGTATCATGGTAAAATGCAAACATGAAAGATGACAAATCTGAGGAACGAAGTGAAGGCACTAGTACAAAACCACATACCCTTCTCTTTACTTTCTCACTATAGCTTTCCGTTTCAGTACCTTTACTATGAACAGGTCAGTAACTACTTTATTAGCAAATATAATGTTCAGTACAAAGAAATCTACAGCTTCATCAAAACTCTCAAAAGTATATGTATAAATATCTGCAAATTAGAATGGTACAAATAAGATATTTACGCCTTCCTTCTCTATTAATGTATGCATCTTGAGTAATTTTAGTTTTAATCAATTATTTTAGAATATGTCTGTTACCATTCCCCTTTATAAACTGTATTGTTTCAAAGCCATGTAAGTGAAAATAGATAAAAATCTTAAAAATATTTCCTCTTAGGTAAAACAAGAAAAAACCCAAACTGTAGATATTTCATTACTGCAGCTAATATTTTTTAAGATCTTTTTGTAAGACATGTGTAGAAGAAGCTAAAACAGTATCACTAAGGCATATTTAATTTTCTTAAAGAGAGTGATAGAAAAACACATTGAAACACTGTCTTAAAAGTAAAGGAATGGATGGCACATCATATATTTTGCTTGTTTCTTTAAGAAGCAGTGCACAACCTTCCGTACACTGCACCAAGAGCATGGTAGCATGTCAGCTAAGATGAATCCTTGAAGTACAAAACTTCTGACTGTGAATTTCAGAAATAAAGTAAATATATCACAAGCCCGAAAGACGCCTCATGCATACAATGTCACCTTTAAAATATCACATTGAAACAAAATATATATTCACAAAATAAACTCCACGGTAAAAACAGGAACTTATTTTTATTAAATACCTTAAATTAAGATTTTCTTAAATAGTATTTATCTGTAGGGAACCTTTTGATAAAGACAAGACAAGAATGTAACAGACGCTGGCAACTGATATTCCAAAATCTGGGAAAACATAGTAGTATTTTAAATATTAATATAATGCAGACCTATAATAAAAGCTTTCACATGAACACTGATACCTCTGATTATGACAGAAAATTAAAAGACCTCTTGTAGGTAGCAACATAAAACTATGTAGTTTGTGTAATTTTTCTGTAACTGGTCATATTTTTTTACATCTTATCAACATTTTAAAGGGTAATAGCTTGCTTCAGCAAGATCAAAAGGAAACATAGATTGTACTATCCAAAGAAAGTGTCACCAGAGTTCCCATTCTTTGATCTTAGTTTCTTAGCTTAAAACTGTAGGAATTCCCACAGCTGTTGCAAAATTTGAACCCAAGAACCAGTAAATGTAGATTTTTTTATTGTAGTATTTGTTATTTACTTATTGAACATCACCACTGAGTGGATCACAGGTCTGGAGCTCCTGCCCCCCAAAGACAGGCTGAGAGTTGAAATTGTTCATCCTGGAAAAGAGAAGGCTTCAGGGACACCTTATAGATCCCTCCAGTACTTAAAGGGGGCCTACAAGGAGGTTGGAGAAGGACTTTTTATAAGGGCATGTAGTGATAGGACAAGGGAAAATGGCTTTAAGCTGAAGGAGGGTAGTTTCAGATGAGACATTAGGAAGAAATTTTTTCCTGTGAGAGTGGTAAGGCACTGGAACAGGTCACCCAGAGAGGCTGTGGACTCTCTGTCCCTGGAGGTGTTCAAGACCAGTCTGAATGTGGCTCTGAGTAATTTGGTCAATTGGAAGGTTCCCTGCTTGTAGCAGGAGTGTTGGAACTAGATGAACTTTAAGGTCCCTTCTAACCCAAACCATTTATGATTCTATCATTCTGTGATTCTATCATTCTATGATTCTATCATTCTATGATTCTACTTTGCTTTTCTTACACACACAGCTTTTACTTTACCTATTAAGCTGTGTGTATCTAAACCTGCAAGTTTTGGTCTTTACCTACCCCATCTCATTGGTGAGGAGCGGGAGAGGGACTATGTGATACTTAGCTGCTCACCAGGGTTAATCTGGAACAACCATAAACTGCAGTGCAGTTTACACCTGTTCTTCTCCTCCATGACTCAGAAACTTGATCTGGAATTCTCAGAAGCACCCTATCAAAACACCAGTGTCTGAGTGTACATGATCTCTTGATGGAGTTCAGGACTTTTTCTTACCTTTTTCTTGTTTTCGTCAAAACATAAACTCTTGGAACTCAATGGATAGTGATTTATTGAAATGTACCTGTTTTACGTTATATTCTCCTGCTAATTTACATGATAATACCATCAGGAAATAAGTTATGTCTCCTTGCATTTTCTTTGCAATGGTTGGCCTAAAATGTAAGGATGAGTTAAAAATTTCTTGACAGGATTAGCTATCACGGTTTTGCTTTAGTTCAAGCTCAGTCTAGAAATCTCTCTCAAGCTCTCCAGATGCCAGGAATTAGTCAGGTAAGACATCATAGTTCTAAGAAAAACAACTGTATTTTAAAGTGTTTTTCTTTCCAATACTGCCCATGTTGCATGACATTGGCTTCTGACTCCACTCACAGGCCTAAGTTTTTTGTTCTGGTTGTATATTTGAGTGTTAGGAAATGTTGCTGTCTTTTACTACAGTGTAACTTGATGGGACTACTCTTTTAAATGTTTTTTTCAGCTTTACTCTTTTCTTTCAACTATCTTTCCTCTAGAATAAGAATCTTCATAGAGGATAGTGTTTAGGAAAAGAAGAGATACTGAATTCCACACTTATCTCCCACCATCACCTTTTTTATTTTTCTCTTTTGTCTTTGGAAACTAACTTCTTGCAAAAAGTACCCTTTTGCTTATACTTCAATTTTGTATTTCATGGAGGTACTTCTTTTGCTCATCCATTATAACAAGCTTTGCTAGCTGATTCCTTCTCTCTGACTCCACAGAACTCTCTGAAATTTTGGAAGCATTTAGGGTCTGCAAGGAACAGAACAACATTCATTATGGAACATGACTTGTTCACTGTTACTGCTATTCTTAAGGACCAATACTCTAAGAATTGAAAGAGTCTTGCTGTGAAAGAAACAAGCTGAACAAGAAAAAGTTGTTAAAACAGTATCTTAGGAAAAGTGATACGGAAAATAGACATTTTCCTTTACTTCATTGAATGTATTATTTCACTAAATTGCTTCAGGTTTTTCAATTTGGTTTTGAGGGGTCTTTTTAGTAGTTATTAATGCTTTATACTGTCAAAATAAGCCCCAAAAATAAATCAAATATAATTCAACCTCATGTGAGAAGTGCTGAAGTTGAGTACTGTTTTTACACCTTGAAAACAGCAAATAAGCATTTAAAATAGTAAGAGCAGGTTTCTTTGTGGCAACAATTTTGATTACAACGTGGGCAACAGATCAATAATTTTTTTTCTGAGGCAGTATACTCTGTTTCACTTTTTGGAAACAAATTATTTTATTCTTTCGTGGTACTTAACCATTAACAAAGACATCTCTGCTTTTGTGATAATAGTAACAAATACTGCCTCCTATTGGATAAGGCAAATCTAGCACTATATAAGTTCTTCCTGTTTCCATGATTGTAACCTAGTTTGAAAATATAATTCTAAATATGATATAAAAGTGTATCTGGAGCTATGCCAAGACTTAGTGATTATAGCGATTAGTTTATTAGCTGAAATTAGTGTCCTTGTTCACTGCATGAAGTAGTATCTGAGAAGAACAGATGGAGTTTATTGTTGTGAGTCTCCAGATGTCAGTGGAGAACTTACTTGGGCAAGCTTTTAGTTGGTTGCTCATTCTACCAGCACCTTCAGTATCATATGACATATGATTTGGCATGGGAATAACCAACAAAAAAAAGCAGCTCATGTTTCCAGGCCCTGGGGACCTACCTAATGATGGTAAGTAAGGTAGTAGTGTATGTGATCCTGGAAAGCAATCCTTAACCAATCTGTGGTATGTGTCAGGCTCCTACTGCTGATAGTCAGTGCAGCTGACCAGTGCATATTTTCAGATAGATTGGTTTGCTATTCTGAAAAAATCTTTTGACTTCCAACATAACAGACTGCCTGTATGTACAGTCATACAGAGCATAGTGCTATAATGCAGCAAAGAGGTTTGAGCTGATATGTATTAGTACAGCTGCTCAGAATTCTATCCTAGAAAATTTTGGAGGACTTAAGCGGGGTAAAGACAGAGAGTGGAAGTGCTAAATGGCAATAACGGATGCTTTAGACTTCTTTACCTTTACTATAATTTAAATTTATCTTAATTCTTTTTTTTTTCCTTAATCAGCGTCTGTATTGGTTTTGGTTGATGTAGAGTTAATTTTCTTCCCAGGGGCTGGTATGGGGCTGTGTTTTCTATTTGTGTTGAACACAGGTTTGATAATATAGAGATGTTTTTACTATTGCTGAGTAGTGCTTACACAGAGCCAAGGCCTTTTCTGCTTTGCTTACTGCCACGTTGGCAAAGACGCTGGGGTGCATGGGAAGTTGGGAGGAGCTGGGACAGGTGACTTCTACTGACCAAAGGGATATTCCATACCATATGACATCATGCTCAGCATATAAAGTAGGGGGAAGAAGGAGAAAGGAAGAAGGGGGCTACATTTGGAGTGATGGCATTTGTCTTCACAAGAAGCTGGTAAGAACAATGGAACTCTGCTCTCCTGGAGATGGCTGAAAACCTGCCATGGGAAGCAGTGAATTATTTCCTTGGTTTTGCTTTGCTCATGAGTGTGGCTTTTGCCTTCCATATTAAACCGTCTTTATCTCAACCCATGAGTTTTCTGGCTTTTACCCTTCTGATTCTCTCCCCAATCTTGCAGGTAGGGGAATGAGTGAGTGGCTGTGTGGGGCTTAGTTGCTGTCTGGGGTTAAACCATTACAGTTTCCTATCACCCTTTGTTGAAACAGATTAATATTTAATTATGAACCTATGTACTCAAGGAAATCACAGACAGGGAAAGAACCCTTCCAACTAGTAATTCACTCTGTTTCTGTGACACTGAAATATTGCTTCCTACAATGTCCCTTGTACAGATGAGCTTTTAATTGCCTTACACACTTTGACTGCCACGCTTTTCTTAGCAGTCATTTTGACAACCACACCTCATTGTCAGAAAGTTTATACAGACATTCAAACAAAATATCCCTCCTGAACTTTCATTCTTACCACCTTAAATCACTGATACCACCTGAAATAATACTTGCTCTATTGTTGGTGTATGAAGCTTCACATGACAATATTTCCTCTTTTACAAGCTGAAAAGCTAATTAAGTGTATAATGGTCAAATGAATGAATCACTGTTTAATCCCTAAAGTTAATTTTTCTTGGAACTGTGGCCAAGAGTCAATATTTCTGCAGCAATTTCTGCATTACCAGTGGAGTGGTACAAGAGGAATTAATCTGTACAGCAAAACTGTTGATGATGAGGACCTGATGTTCACACTGGATTTTTTCTAAAGCATAACTTTAGAATTACTGTGGTTATGCAGATTCCAAACCCTTGAGATTGCATCTATCTTACCATTCAAATTTATGTGAAAGGAACCCATTTTTGTGTTCTGATATTGCTCCACTATGCACACCAGAGAGAATTAAGTGGGGATGAGAGAGATATTGCTTCCAAAGTACGCCCCTGTCTAATCTAAAACTGCAATGTCAATGCAGCCGGTTCCAAAGTACCTAAATTTGAATTCAAACAGTGACTGACACAAAACTATACATCACAAATGAGATCATACATTTGGTCTATGACTTTTTATCTCTGCAGCTCAAAGTTCTCTTGTCATGAGTCACTGTGGCCACTGGAAAAGCCAAATTCCAATTGAAGTTACTATTCAGTATCCCAAGGGCTCTTTCATATTAGTGTTTTGCAAGAATTCTTTTTCATTTAAACTCTTGCTATAGGTTATATATTCTCAAATGTATTCAGTTGCAACATCTCTCTTCTGAACCTCGCATAAAGCACATTTTTTTTTAGTAATGGTAAAGATAATTACCCATTGAAACAACGTACCTAGGGTCATCATAAATTCTCTAAAATGTGAAGTTTTAAAATTGGGAATAGATTTATTTCACAAATAGATGGTCTTGTTCATCCCAAAGTTACATAGAAATGACTTGTTAAAATTCTATGGTCTGTGGTATGCAGGAGGTCAGACTAGATGATCATTATAGTTCCTGCTGGTCTTAAAATTTATGGAACTGTGAAACATTTTGATATTTTATGTGCATATTACTAATTCTCTTTCCTTGGAGGTTTTCATAACACCTCCCAAATGAATTTAGTATTATCTCCGAATTTCATTTACATGATGTAAATTCAGCTGAATGTATTGCCATTTGTCAGTGCACTGTTTGCATTCCTTCAGCAAGTTTTCATTCTGTGTGACAGTGTTCATAACCATGCCAATTTGAATTAATTTTGTAAGCAAGATTTCATTTGACACTATATCAAATGCTTTAATAAAAGCTAGATATATCACATCTACTTCATTGTCCTTGTCAACTAGTTTTGTCACTTTATCAAAACAAACTATTCATGTTTTTCTGGAATGATTTATACCTTGCTAAGCTATCTCTAATTTTGATCACGGATCCCCGAGTGAAAGGTGCTAAAAGGTGTATAGATGTTTTCTTTACAAACTAAAGCCTTTAAAAATGTAAAAGATGAGCCTCACATGAATGTGTGGATTTGGAATACAGCCATATTTTCTGCGTACTCACCTCCCAGAGCTGACAAACCTGTTTATTTCTCTGAGTTCTGAAGATACTCAGAAACGGCTATTGTCCATATAAATGGTCAGAGATCTATCTTGATTTAGTTTGTCTAGCAAAGTAGTATGAGTAATACCTACATTTTCTTTTACATTGTGCACAAATAATCATGGGGTTAAGGTTGAATATAGTTGCCTTATGAAAATATTTTTAGTCATAAATTCTGTTGTTCACAATCCTGAATATACAATAAACCAGTGTACTGGTCTGTCCAAGATTCACTGCCTATCTCCCAGGCTCTGAAACTGGCTATATAAAAACTGTGACTAAGAAGGTATATAGAGAAATACAAACTGTCACACATCTGCATTCAGAAGAAGACCAAAAGAAAAAGAGAAAATTAGAGTATAACTCCGCTAAAAGACATCTAAATCTGGACTCTTTTACCCTTCACAGTCATCCAGGGTCAGGTCTGAGAACTTAGCTCAGGAGGTACTTTGTTCAAAACTTTTTTTTGCCTTACTCAGAGAGAAATAAAACCAGTTGAAGATAGAACTCTTAGATCATCTATATCCCATATCAGTATACAGGCACATAAAAGTCTTTTAAAAAATTAAGTTATGCTGGAAAGTAACATAATGACAAAATTCTATGCTCAACAATTCATGAAGTATCTTTTAATTTTGTTTTCCTCTGGAATTTCGTAATATTTTAAAAATAATAATGGCTCCAAAACTGAATTATCATCATCTGGATGGATTTATAAGATGGAAAACTCAGTGAGTAATCATTTTATTTGAATCATGCATGTGTATTTGTAAAACCACTGGCTGCTGGAAGCTATAACGGGGTGTCAATTGTCTGAAATAGACTGTTGCAAAAAGGTACTTACAAAAATGCATTGAGTAGGGTCTGTTAATGGAAAAAGAAAGAAAGGAAATATTGGGATAAAAGTAGGTATTTATCCAGAAACATCTGCATTTTTTTTAAATCACTAACTTCTCAGACCCAGTACAAGATGTTTGTCCTTATCTTTATTTACGGCGAATTGAGGGATAGGGGGAGACCTCCAGGCCTTAAGCTGCTAGCCCCATTACCTGCGAGGTGAATGCCCTTCCCCCCACCCCAGCACGTGGCCCGGTGACCCCGCAAGGAGCACACACAGACCACCTGGGAGGGACGGACGAAAGAGAGAGTTTATTGTGGGGTTGGGGTTTATAAGGCTTTTAGGAAGGTCAAAGGGGACCAATCACAAGTTCAGGGTCACACAAAAGAAACCATCAGGTAAGGGGTCAACAGCCAATAGGAAGGGGTTAAACAAAGGACCAATGGGACACCTCGGGACATCTTCCCAGGACACCTTGTATGGGAGACAATAGCTTCACAGGGGGTGTTTGGGAGAGGGATACAGTGACACTGCAGAAAATACACAAACATGTTGAGACATGTTTAAACTACAGTAAAAACTTCTGTTTCCATAGGGTTTGAGCTGTTTTCCTCACCAGTCCATTTCTGACAGGACTTTTTCCATATTGTATATGGCAAATTCATTGCCACATTTATTCCCTTGCAAGGATATATGATTGTTATGAGAGAAAGAGAGAAAGCTCTTCTTTATAAGAAGCTTTGAGAGGAAACTCAGCAAAATATGACAGAATGCAAACCAAGTGTCATATTGCATAATTGTTTACACAAAAACTTTGGGGTTCTTTAGTTTTGCTGTATATAAAGTTGCAAGAATGGGTGAAGAAAAAGTTTCATAAAATCTTAACGTGTTCCTTCTTCCTGACCTTTACCTTTGTCCCTTCTCTGAAAATTTGTGATGCTTAAATACACTGTATTTACTTCCCTATTTAGTTCATTATCATCTAGTAAAGGATGTTGTCTTGTAAAATATGAGATTTTATAAATTACCTCATAAATCATGAGTTGTCATAGATCAGAGGTTACCACAAGTAAGCTTTTTCTGTAATTCAAAAATTAGTGACCATATATTTCTTGCTTTGGCATAGGCTGTTGAGAACTATTTTCTAGGTAAAATAATAGAACTTCTTCAATAGTTTCTTAAGTAAAATAATTGAATGCATTCAAAACTGATCATGCTTTTTTTACCTTATATCTATATAAGAACATTTTCACATTCTCAAAATAACTTCCAGTTATTTTGCCTTTATTAGAGATGCTCTCATTATTTCACTCTGATATCCCAACATTATCTTTTAGCTTCCTTGGTCTTTCTCATCTCTGTCTCATTTGCTTAGTTCCCTTGGCTGCTTCTGCAGTATTTGTGGTTATGTATCTAATCTCCTGCAGAGCCTGTCCATTCATAAGGTTGTTCAATATCATACACAGAAAATACCCAACTAGTGAACTGAATTTTCCTTTTCTGTTCCTATTTATAGAACAGCAGCCAAAAAAGAATCTGCTTGGTGCTGGATTCTTAAGTCTTCAATAATCCAGACAAAATATAGGAAATTAACTTCCTGAAGTAATTTTTTTCTGCCCAGTTTGCACCTATTTCAGCGAGGCTATTACTGGATGTAAGCACAGTTCCAAAAATAAGATAATGTGATATTTTGCACATTACAAGTTTCTACCAGGTTCAGATCAGTAAATATGCAGCTGAGTACTCATTTTGGCTTGATATTGCTCTTGGTAATAGTAATGGGAAAATTCTCTCTATTTCAAGGATTCAAGAACAGACCTAATTTTTTTTATAATTTAATGAAACGGGAAAACATTCTTTATTTAAGAAACTGTAGAGTATGCTCTTTACAAAAGCAACTACAAGCTGTACCTCCTCACTGCTGATGTGCCCTGGTACATTTTGGTCCAACATATCTCTCTCCTGTGTTTTCATCTTCTGCTTTTTCAAGATGAAAAGGGAGCCTAAGGGTTTTGGTTACTGCAATAATAAAATTAGACAAAACTGATTCTTCTCCCATTATCTTCTACATTTTACCAGAAATGTTGAGCAGAAACGTTTTCAAAGCAAAAGAAATACATTAGCATAGCCACTCTTAAAAATCCTGGTCTATTTATCTGCAGTCATATGCAAACTATATAGAGAAAGGATAAACAGTTTCAAAATTAACTGTACGATCTGAACATATACCATGCTCTCTGTGAGCAGATCTCTACTTACACTGTCATTTTTGTTCACTGTCATTTGGCACTAGAACTTGCAAGAAGTTTCTCAGTAGTAGCAGAGCTGGTCTTCTCTACAATGTCATACCTCCTGGGAGGAAAGAAAAAAAGTCCAGAGGAATAGTAATTCTGTAAGGCATGGTAAGAATGATAAGGCATACAATGCTCCTAAGTATCATGGATTCAGTGTAGGAAAAAGGGGAAAGCAAATGATAATATGTGTTGAAGAGGTTTATACCTGACTGTACTACTTCTTGAAATATATTTTTAACAAGTTGTGAAAGACTTGTATTATTCTAAAGATATTGGTTAGCATGTCATTCAGTGAAATTATACCACTAAATAAAAATTTCACTGAAGAAAATTCAATGAGATCTGCAAGTTTCATGAGGAGACAATTAACTATTATTTAACTATGAAATACTGGTTGCCAACATTTGTATACATCTGCAGCATATGAGAATGGCCATCTACCTTGCACAGTATCATTACACTTGAATATCACTGTGTACTATAGAAGGACTATGCTCTACGAGAGGTTTTACATAAATTGAGCCCATCTTAACTAGCATAAGTTCAAGAGAGAAATACAAAAATAGGGACACGCCATATGTAACCACAAATGAGCATGCAGGTTAAAGTTTATGAGTAAGAATGCAACTTGCAGTTTTCTTGATTGCATTTGGCAGTGGAATCTTCTTTTTTGGTTTTATTTGGGGGGATATTAAGTTGTTTGATTTTCAGTTAGAGATAAAAACTGAGCAGAGAGAAAATCTGGTAATTTTTATACTCTTATAAATCCTTTTTCTGAATTGGCTCAGTACCTATATCTTGGGGTTTTTTTATGAGACTTACTTTCCAAATACCATTTCATTCTAAATAGAAACTTGTGTTTGTCAGCTTGTTCTTCAGGGTCTTTTTCTATTAACTACTTAAGGAAGTCCTCAGATTTTCCAGAACTGCATATTCTGTGATTCTGTGAATCAATTCTGGGAAAGTTTTCTCAGTAGAGTTTTCCTTGAGGTGCAGTTTGTTGACTTATATTTTAGAATCCTTTCTGCAAAAAGTTTTTCTTTTCCCCACACAAGCTCCCTTAGTAGGTGACTGGTACCTGCAAGTTGCTGCATTCTCAGAATACAAGCTCTTCCTCTCACTGTGCACTAAGAAATTACATGAGAGATGGCCACCTAACATGACCAACATCTTACAATTGTTTAATCCAGTTTTGGTTGCAGGGTTACAAGTTCCTTTTTGCATGCACTTTTGGCATCCCATTTAAAATTGCATTATTAGAACTCCCTCTATATAACAAGAATCTCAAACTGCTTAATTGATTTAACTGGGAATGGCTGGAATCCTCTGTACTATGTGTACTCAAGTTAACAAGTTAACTCATTTATGGAATGATATGTTACTACCAAAATGTATGTTAATGAAGGGATAAGCTATCACTGAATCATAGAATATGCTGAGTTGGAAAGTACCCACAAGGATCATCAAGTCCAACCCTCAGCCCTGCACAAGATCAACCCCTGGAGTCATTTGGGGATGATACTCATGTGCCTGAGAGTATCATCCAAACACCTTTTGAACTCTGTCAGGCTTGGTGCTGTGACCACTTCCCTGGGAAGCCTGTTCCAGCATCCAACCACCCTCTGGGTGAAGAATTTTTTTCTCATATCCAACCTAAACCTCCCCTGACACAACTTCAGGCCATTCCCTTGGGTCCTGTCAGTGGTCACCAAAGAGAAGAGATCAGTCCCTGCCCCTCCTCTTGCTCTCACGAAGAAGTTGTAGACTGCAGTGAGGTCTCCTCTCAGTCTCCTCTTCTCCAGGCTGATCAGACCGAGGGACCTCAGCCACTTCTCATGCGGCTTCCCCTCAAGGCCCTTCACCATCTTCGTTGCCCTCCTTTGGATGTTCTCTAAGAGCTTAATATCTTTCTTATAATGTGGTGCCCCAAACTGGACACAATATTCAAGGTGAGGCTGCACCAGTGCAGAGCTGAGTGGGACAATCCCCTTCCTCGACCAGCTGGAAAGCCTACAACTGACATGCAGAGCACACGGCAAAGCTGAAGGCCCTGTAGCCAGGCTGTCAGTCAAAGCAGACCTTCCTGGTAGCCCGCCTATACCATGTGCCTGGAGCCTGTGATTCTCTCTCTCTCTCTCTCTCTCTCTCTCTCTCTCTCTCTCTCTCTCCCTGTCCCTCCTGCAACCTGAACCATGTGAATCATCAGATCTTTTATGGTAACCTTTCTTCTTTACTCTTTTTCCTTCTCTTGTGGGTAACTCAAAACCAAAGAATTGTGTTGTACTAAAGCTAGTGTATTGATTGTTTTTAGTGGGTGTTTTCTGTGGAATGGGTCTTTGTGCTGTTTAGTGAAATACTTTTTCTTGGTTGTATTTTACTCCTGTAAAACTTTTTACCAAAATATCTTATTCGTCTCACTAAATTAAAAGAATTTCTCTTAGAGAAGTGTGCGTGACTCTTTCTCTGGATGCTAATGCAAGGTTATAATGAACCAAAGTCTTCTAAAAGACTTCAAAAGGTCTCAAATAAAATGTAATCACTTTGGGCAGCTTATGGCTTAAAATCTGGAGCGTAACACCATTCTAGAAAGGTATTTCATGAACTTGAGATGAAATTATCCATCAGTGTGAGGAACAGGTTTGTCAGTAGATGTTAAGGTAGCATGAACAAAGCAAAGCATGCAGACAATCTGAGGTACTGTCCTACCTGCTAGACACTCATTTCTAAAGTGTATTTCTTCCAAGCTGTTTCAACATGGTACTCAGTCTTGTTGAGAGGTGCTTTTCTTCAAACCCCTGGAATTTCCCTGTTGTGATTTCAGTCAGAAGTGGAATGCTCCCACTCCCCTGACAAAGAAACCAGCAGAGGGAAGATGAAGTCTAGGTCATTCACGTATTAGCTGGAAGATGCTGGAAACAGCACGATGAGGAGAGTAAGAAGTAAAACTACTCAATCTCTTCTCCTCCTTCACCAAGGCAAGTAGAAAAGGGAAAAAAAGAAAGCTGTGAAAGACTGGCCATCCTTTTCAGTCTGCTCTTGGGACAGAGCTGCTGTATGCTACCTCTCCTCCCCTCTTCCGACCCCTCAGTTTTGACTGGCCCCACCATTAGAAGCAAACCTCTCTCAACTGTAGCTTCTATTGGAAACAGAAGTTCCATCTGCTGAGAGTTTATAGGACTGGACCCGTAATTTGCTCAATTACTAGTGTAAAGAAAACCGTAGGGAACCTGAGTAACAGCAACTCCTAACCAAGCACATTTGCACTTCATCTGAAACTCTGTATGATTTATCAGGATCACACCCCCTCCTTCTCCAGGATCTAAAGCAATTTGTGTAGCTTAAAACAACTATTAAATGTATAACTAGGAGATAAAATCACAAATCCAGATCTAATTGGTATAGCTTAAATTAAGTTTTACATTTATTGCTGGGAGATAAAATTTGGATAGAATAACTATTACAACAGAATTAAGTAAAAGAAAATAGATATGGTGTGGGACCTATGGTAACTTTTATTTAAAACACATGCTGCCGGAGGCAGCAGTCTGCAGAAAACATTTGATCCTACTACACTGTAATGCCCATTTGCTAGAGCAACACCCTCCTGAGTAGTGAGGGAAAAATATTAAGTCTTAAACAATGCTGATTTTGGAAAATCTGTTAGGATGTAGGAAGTTCAGTCAATAACGTTGGGAGGTTATGTGTACAGAATACTGCAAGAATTGGTCTCCCAAGGAAGATTTTTTATAGATTTTTGTCTTTTTTATAGATTAATTTTTTATGAAGATTTAAAAGTGCCATCTAAAAGAAACAAAACAACTGGGACAGATAAGATGGTGAAGATAATTAAAGAATACTAATGTCCAAGAAGACTGAAAGCAAAAACAAAATAAACAAAGAAATTAAACTTAAAAGAGTGTAGTCTGTTCTCAATTCCAGTATAAGAGATCTTGCCTTAGGTTTTTCATGTTCTCATTCTCAATATTTCCTTTTCATCTCCTTTTGCAATTTTACAATAAAAAATATTGAATCTTGGTTTTGTATCAGTTATTCTTATTGAAAAGTTCAACAATTCTCTTCAATAGATATGATTTCTTAGTTTTAAAATTAGACAATTTCGATTGGTAGGGGCCTCAGTGTTGGCTGAAAAGAAGGCATATCTCAGAGTTAAATGACGTTAAGGAGGGTCTTGTCTACTCAATTGTTCAATTTCCTCAAAAAGACAACCTCTCTGAGCAAGCTAGTTTCAACTTATTCCACTGCTTGGCCAGTGTCAATGTAGAGTTTTTTCCACATATCTGCAAGGAGATTCCTTTACTGCAGCTTGTGTCCACTGTCTTTCCTCCTTCCAGTATGCACTTCAGAGAAGAGTTTGGACTTGACTTCTTTGTGACCACTAATTAGGTAGTTGAAGACCTTTATTAAATATCTTTGCCTAGCATACTCTTTTACATTTTAGTGCAAACTTTATTAAATCTCAAATGTAATATTTTTTTGGTCACTCGGATTTTGCAGAAACCTGAAGGAGAGAAGAGTTATTACAAACAAGGAGACAATAAAAGTTAAAGACTCATTTTCCACCAAGGTCTCTTTCTGCGGTTTGTGATAATAAAAAAAAAACAAAAACTGTGTTTTACCAGATATTTCCAAGCAAATCTGCCAGGAAATCACCTTTCTTAATCCTCCAAAGTAAGATGAAATATCTGTGTGAACTGAAGTGTTCTAAGGACAAAGGCACAGGAGACAAGTTCAGACACAAAAATATTAAAAACTTCTCCTTTCTTCACACAAATGAGAACAGCTCTTAAGTGAGCACTTGCTGGAAAACAGCAATCTAACCTGCACAGGAGAGCTTGTGCTCAATGAACTCTGGCTGAAAATCTCCAGCCTGAGTTGTTCTGTTTAATAAGGATGATGACTGTTCAGTGACCTCTGTCACTGTGTATTTCTTATCCACATATTGCCCAACAGAGCTGTAAGTGTTTGCAGTTGTGCAAATACTGGCTGATTCCTGGCAGATCCCAATGCAAGTTTGCCATAGTTAATATTTTTAACCTCTTTTTTTGTTGTTTTTAATTAACTTTTGCTTTTTTTAGTACTTCAGATATTTTCCATTCTTACATTTCAGCATAATTTGCGCCAGGAGCTCAAAGGGATTTCCAGAAGACGAATTTAGTGACACCTTTCTCTCTTTTTGTGGAGACGGGTTCAGATAACCACAATATACTCCGTATGGAAGAGACGGAGATATACTACAAGCAGGTAAAGTAACCTGAGCTTAAACCTAGTTTTAGGATTAGCCTTTGTCACCCATATTTCCATTAAAAGACTTCCAGAAGAGGCCTGTAGTAGAGGAAGATGTTAATCTCCTGAGCTGAAGCAAATAACTATGGCAATTCTTGTGAATGACAGCCACCTCCAGACACTTGCTGGATGGCATCTGGAGCAGGTTATCATCAGGGATAAAGAAATAAAACATGGGTGTTCTGCACTTCAAAGCCACATTTCTAGGCAAAAACCTAAATTTTAATGCCCTTTTCATCTCCCTTTAATGTCTCTACTTGACAAACTTTCACTTCTCCATAATGGGTATTGTGTGCCCATATGGTCATTACTCATCTGCTCGCTGTACCTATAGACAGGTACATTAAAATCACTCACTCCATTTTGGTTTAACCTCTACAGCTCTTTTTTTTGTCAAAAGGCATATGTTGTGGTTAAGCCCCAGTCAGCAGCCAAGCACCACACAGCTGCTCACTCCCCCACCAGCAGGATTGAAGAGAGAATCAGAATTACAGAATCATTATGGTTGGAAAAGACTTTTAGGATCATCAAGTCCAATTGTCAACCCAGTCTGCTCTTCCAGTTTCACCCCTCTTGGAGTTCCTGCCTAACAATAATGTCAAAACCTTCCAGCATTACGCAACCTTCCTGAATGTTACTGCTAGTGATCCATCTTCTCGCAGGTAACCACGTATCTGAGCTGCCATTCCCACCAGGCACTGATGGAGGGGGTTTCTGTTGGCCACCAGCCATGCCTTCTGCAGGCAGTGTTCTCCCTCCTGCCTTGCTCTACCCTGCCTGCCCCTGAGCTTGCTGACCTGCCTTGGTAAAAATGAGAAAACTAATGACTTGAGACAAAGACAGTTTTATAGGGTAAATAAAATTGCACACACAAGCAAAACAAAACCAAGGAACTAAGTCTCTGTGTCCCATGGAGAAGGCAGGTGTTCAGCCATCTCCAGGAGAGCAGGGTTTCATTGCGCACAAGGGTGACTTGGAAAGACGAACACCATCACTCCAAAGGTTTCCCCCTTTCTCCTTCTTCCCCTCATTTTATATGCTGAGCATGATGTCATATGGTATGGAATATCCCTTTGGTCAGTGGGAGTGACCTGTCCCAGCTCTGTCTCCTCCCAGCTTCCCATGCACCCCAGCCTCTTCGCTAGCATAGCAGTAGCAAAAGCAGAAAAGGCCTTGCTCAGCAATAATAAAAACACAGTGAAGAAAATTAGCTCTATCCCAGTCAAAGCCAGCACAGAATGTGACAACTGAAGTCAAAGGAATACACTGAAAATCTTCTTTAGAAAAATCCATTACGTATGCATGGCAAATTACATCCTGTAAAAGGAAGGATTATAAGGAAACCTACACCTACATACACAGTGGTCTATACAAATTCCACTGAAGTCAGTTTCTCTCAAGATTGTAAACAGTGATGAACAAATTAAAATTAAATAAATACATAAATAAAAAAATAAATAAGAAAAACTCCTCTCCCCCCCAAATAAATAATTTCCTTCTTTCTTTGAGAACTGTTGCTGACCATTCATTTCTTTCTAGGTTTAGAATCTCCATCCACCTGGTGGCAAATAGACAAGCTGAAAGCAACATGTGATGCCTCCCTTCCCTCTCTACAAATTCATTTTCAAAGCTAAATAGTTTAGCTTCAGAACAAGAAATTCATAGATCAGACAGATCTACTCTAAAGTACAAAGTGTGTGGCAACAGAAGAAAATAGACTCTGATTAGCTGATGCAAGTTAGTACAGTTCTGTTGAATCCCACAGAGATGTATGCATTACCATTAGCAACGGTAATATTGCTAAAACTAATTTTTTATTTTCCTTTGTTATCCACAGAGAGAAAATACATACTACTTGAGGTTGTTCATATGCTTCCTTTTTAACTTTTCCTCTTTTCTTAATTCTTATTAGATTATAAAGTCTTTGACTCAGACACTGCAACTCTTCTTACATGCTGCAATAAATTGGGATGTCAAAATAGAGAGAGAGTAATATTCAGGCTTTCCCCTCATTTGACCAAGGAATGATTCAAGCTTAGCTTAAGTACACATCTAGAAAATAATACTATTTCAGATGTGTATGTTTAAAAACTTAGAAAAGAAACCAGAAGAAATAAAACCAATACTCCCCAGAAATATAGAGGAGTGGTTTCATATCTCTGAGGAATTAACATTAGGAGATATACCCAAGTACTGTTTCATCTCCTTTGCCACCTACATGATCAGTGCCTTGGGTCAACAAGCATTTAATAGGCTACATTGAATATTGGGGGGGGGGGTTGCTTCCTTATGGTAGTCATAAGTTATTTACTCTTTCAATTTATTTTCATCTGAGGAGAACTTATAAACAAGATACAACTGTAGAATTTTACTAACTACCTTCATACTTTTTCCTTACTTGAATTCCTATTTGTCTTGAGCAACTTTTTAAATTTTTTTCCCTTAATTTTCTTATTAAATAACAAAACTATTTAAAACAAATTTTTCCCTTACCTTTCTTAACAGTAAAACTAAACAAATAGCAAAAACTCTGTGCAATATGTTGTCTGATTTTCAGGTTAAAAAAATATATCTTTTAAATTCTAATTGCCTTTAGGACAAGAGTGAGAAGTGATTGTGCAATAAGAAAATTTGGAAGACCCTGATAACATGACAACCTACTGAATAATTGAAATAGATTTTAAAAGTCTATGGAGGAGTATAGAAAAGAGAAAGAGCTATTTTAATTACTTTAAAAATTATATGTATAATAGTGGAAATTCTGTGTTTGGCTTTAGTGATCAGGTATCTTAGATATATGTAGAGGCCTTAATCAACCTAAATATTTTCTTCACTACAACTCAATACCCTTAAAAATAAAGAAAATGATGTTTGTCTCCCCAGCGACAAAAAAAAAAAAAGATCAGACACATAAGCATATATCTACACATTTTCACTCATTTAAGCACAGAAGAACTGAGAGATCATAATAAATAGTAGGTAAGCTATCTGTAGCTAATGAAAGACAGTGTAGGAAGGATTGGCTTCAAGAACTCATGTAGAAAGACTATATTTCAGGAAAGCAACTTCAGTGGAATTAAAACATGCAATGACTTAAAGTGACATAGGAAGAAATTAAGTATGGGATTTTTTGTTTGGTTGGTTGTGGTGTTTGTCTTTTTTTTTTTTTATTTGGCCTTAACACTGGGATAAGTTCTCATGGTTCAATTTTTTGACTGAGGGTAAAGAAAAAAAGAAGTTAAATAAATACTAGGAATGGAACACCAAGATAAACTGTGGGATGATAGAAAATTACAACAATCACAGCCCCTGTCTTCCTTTCACCAGACCCCCCAGCTATTAAACCGCTGACAGTACTGAAAATGTAACTAAGACACTAAAAGCTATCTAAATAGTGGTTTGCTGTTATATATAAAGAAATTCAGAAAAAAATCAAAATTCAATTGTGTTTACATGTCTTGTTGCTTATATTTGGCAGCACTTATCCCTCTTCCTCTGTTAGTCCTAATATTAACATATTTTATTTCTTATTGAGGACTTAGAGCTATAAACTTTGATAAGAGAAAACAAGACAAGGCATTACAAAACATACTTAAAAATGTTAGTAAAATCACTTTATCAGTTTTATCATTAAAAGTAAAGTAAAATTTCTTTAATAATGATCTTTTTAGGTAGTCATCCAAAAGTTGAGAAAGTTTGTTCTAAAGAGTAAACTTTTCCTTTAATTTTTCTTTCAATATCAGAGGAAAAGAAGGAAGAAGGTATTTATTATAATAAAATAATGGAATTAATATTAAGAAAAAATCAGTTATGATGGACAAATAATAAATTGATATGAAATAAGCAATGAACTTCTTTGCATAACTAATAGAAATTGTTTGACATATCAATAGGAGAAGAAACGGATTAGCCTCACAGAATGAGACACATTTGGATTCTATTACAGAATTAAATACATTTTATAACAGCATATTTACAAAATGTATTTTGCCCAAATATTCACTAAATTGTTTCTTAATCCTGATGTCTCTCACAGGAATTAAATTAATTTTATTCTACCCGCACTGTTCACAGAATATGAAAACAACTTGTCCATGTAGAATGATTCACTGATTTGAATCAAGTATTCTTAATTTATATTTCATAATTCAGCCAGCAATAATTCAAACTTGTTTGGAACAGAAATTGATTGAAAGATTGTAAACTGGTGTAGAATATAAGTTTTAGGGAAAGCCTTCAGTAATGTATTGCTAAGATTTGTGCTGTCTTTTTCCAATACAGTTCCAGTGAGTGAATGACTCTTTCCACTGAGACCCTCTGAAAGGAGGAGATCAACGCTTATCTCCAGTCTTACTAGCCAGGCTTGTTTGGGGTCTTAACCACCAGTTTCACAGGTAGTGACACAGGTAGTGTGGTGAGCAAATGTACTTTCACATTTTTCAATCATACCAAGTGAACCTAAAAATTTATTCAGGTGTCAACTCTGCCTTTTACCAAAAGGACTGACTTCAAAATCTGAATGTAAGGCCAGCTCGTCAGCTGTCATAAGCCCATTATTCCTTATCTTAACTCTGTCAATTTATCATAATGGTCTGTCCCTATCAAAGGCAAAGCTGAAAGTAAAAATCCAGCCCATGAAGAATGTATAAGTGTAACATGTATGTACAGACATTTATATACACTCATAGACATGAATAATCACACATGCACATACATGTACATACATTTAAAAGCATCATTCAAAGCAGTTGGCATATTTAAAGATTTATTTGGTATTTCTGATGAGTGCTAGAAGACAAAACAAGTTCCAGGAGATTTTACTATTTATGCATTAGATATAATGCATAAAATTCAGTGCATGTGATGCTGTGCAATCCTCTACCTAGCAGGTACAGCACTCACTCTGAAGTCACAGTATCACAAAACTTTGTTTTGTAGATGGCTCAGAAGGGCAACGTGAAGAACATATAAACTATATATACCATGGACTATCTGATCAGAAATGTAAAGTACAGTGGTGTTCTAAAACCGCACCCTGACAGTAAGGTTTGATGAGAGAGATAATTTAATCCTTCTGCTAGAAAAGGGACCAAATGGCTAAATACAGGACAAGTGTGCTTGGGCATTTTAAAAGTAGCTTGCAGTTTGTATGACTACGCTGTTGTCAGAAATGTTTCCAGTCCCTCTCTCTCCCCCTCTCTCTCTCTCATCTACCATTTCGTGCTTTAGGGAGAATTTTAGGAAAGCTCTTCTTTTTCTCTCTGCTCGGTATAAAAATCAGTGGCAGAAACTAGAAAACTCCCTGACTATTATATATCAATTCTTTTTCAGCTTTCATTATTTTAATCTTGCCATTTCAACTTTTTCATGTATAAGATATTATTTATCACCAGCTCAACTGGCCAGTGTATGTACTAATACCCAATAGATAAACAATAATTTAGGCATTTCTGCAGGATATCTGGATGTGTTTTCAGGTCAGTAGCAGTAAGCTGCTGAATGTCCAAGTATCCTGGGCTGATAGCTATTGTGAATGCACATACTGACTACAACATAAGCTGAGCAGCTAGTCTGGTATATTCTGGCACTGAATTTGCTGTGCTCATGTTGCAACGAAATACAGCTCTTCTCAGGAAATCTTGGGCTTAAATCTGGAACAACCACCTTAATTTCAAATGTTGGAAAGTATTTCTTAGGCTGTATTTTCTTCCTTCTCTAGGCTGAAGTCAAAGTCTGGTTGTTTAACCTGGAGAAGAGAAGGCTCAGGGGAGACCTCATCACTCTCTACAACTATCTGAAAGGAGGTTGTAGCCAGGTGGGCATCAGTCTCTTCTCCCAGGCAACCAGCAGTAGGGCAAGAGGGCATGGTCTTAAGCCTTGCCAGGGGAAGTTTAGGTTGAATATTAGGAAGAAATTCTTTACAGAGAGAGTAATCAGACATTGGAATGGGCTGCCCAGGGAGGTGGTGGATTCACTGTCCCTGGAGGTTTTTAAGATGAGACTGGATGTGGCACTTAGTGCCATGGTCTAGTAACCACAGCAGTGCTGGATCAAGGGTTGGACTTGATGATCTTGGTCGTCTTTTCCAGACCTGTTGATTCTATGATTCTGTGATTCTAAGTAGTGGGCCCTAAAGCAATAACCAAAGGCTATAGGACACAATGGATAGCATCAAAGAGATACCTTGCTTCACAAATAAGTACAGCACATTAATCCCAAAATTTATTTGGCTGCATTGCTTATGATATGTAAACTAGCTTGACTGTGCTAGTCTCTGTGGTGGGACACAGATGTATTCTGCATATGGTGAGCTGCAGAAACACAATTAAGTTTAAAGACTTCTGTTACATCTTAAATCCACTGAAAGACAGAATATGCAGAAATAGATTACTGTTGTACTTGTATTCTTTTTCCCTGAAGTTCTATCTAGACATATATGAGTAAATACATTGCAAGATTTAGAATTACATCAGAAAATACATAAGAACATAAGTTCAAAATAAAGGTTAAAATTAATAGAAATAAAATTAGGTGTCACAAGATTCCTTATTTCAACATCAATTTTGGATTAAATTCCCTAACTTCTTGTTGTTTCCTGCAAATATTTTCCAGAATAAACTATAATTTTCTGAAGGAACTACCATAATTTGAATATACCATCCAATAACTTGTCCAATTATGTCAAATATCTGATTAAATTCAGTGAAATTTACATGGGAGCCAAAAAAAATCCCCCAACCAAACCTGCATTTTGGTAACATTTCTACCTTAAGATCAAAATATTAATGTACATTGAGTTTTTTGGATAGTATTTTTGGAATGTAGTTTTCCATTAGAAAAGAAATTCAGCTGATGTTACCTCTATTAATTTCCCATAAAACATGCTGATTTTATACTACTGTATTATGATGTCCCTTTTAATTCTTTATACCACTTCATACTGTGAGTTTTGATGGATTTTCAGAGCATTCCTTTTCCTTTCCCTTCTAAGCAGAATTTGTATTTACTAAAAGGTTTGTTTATGGGTTCTTCCTTCAGTGTTTCCAGCTGTGTCATAGTTTATCAAATTATATCAAAGGTCATTAATAAATTTTGCTTGTTTGCTATCTGCTGTAAGTCTACAGACATTTAGTTTTAATATTTGTTTTTGAAAGCCTGTTCTCCTTTCTTTATTTCCTTCTGTGTATGTGAACAACTGAATAATATTTCAAATGAAAGCTGTTGAAATAATGAGGGAGTTTCTCCTACTTTTAAGTTTTCAGTCTGAAGGTATTGTCTGTAACTCTGGAAATGTTCCTAGAACTTGAATATTCCCTAATAAAAGTACTAAAATCTTCTACTGTTACCAGCATTCCTTACCTTTCTGCCAAATGGTTAAAGAAAAGTTATTAAATATGCAGCCTCATTATCTACAAAATAATCTGGTGTCTTGTGTCTGGGGAGTTTGCTTATATAAGGAAGGATTAGAAGAGAAAAGAAGGGAGTTAAAAGTTATTTCTGGTATGGATTATTTTGGGATGAATTTGAATTTACTACAGTAAACATTTCTGGAACATCAAATTACAGAAAAGAATTCTTTTCTGCTTTTGAAGAGGCAACTAATGTAGAGAAATGCTATGACCTTTCTGGTCTTGTCTGCTTTTTGATTGAGGAGAACACCCAGATATTCTCTGGTATTTAAAACTTAGAAAGTGAGGGAGTTGTTTGAATGGTTTCTCAAAGGTCTACATTAAAAGATTGTTTTAGTTGATGCATTATTTCCTTTTTCCTGAAATGAAATTAAATGTGAAGAAATTATTTAAATTTCTATTTCAGAAGGTTGTTTAAAAAATAAATCCGATCATCAGATAAAAGGAAAGCTATATCACAGAGAGATTCTTCTTACTTTTACATCTAGCAAGAGAGAGGTTTTTCATCTTTAAGAGATCTACAGCTGTTGCCTAAACATATTCAGTTTTAGAAAGCCATTTTCTGCTCTCAGAGCACAATATAAATTAGAATGTAACCCCTGTCCTGAAACTCCAATGTCAATGGAAGTTTTCCTATTAAGTTTCAAAAGTCCAGACCAGGAAAAAAAACAAAACAGTAGCTCTTCTATGTCAACAATGTCTGTTTCCTATTGACCTGGACAGAAATAACCCATATGATGAGAGGCTTTGTGATGTAAGCCTTTCTTAATATTCTGAATCATTCAATCAATTTTAAATATTTGATTGTTTGCTTCTCATGCAATATTCATGGTACCTTCCGATGTAAAATTACCAATATTCTTTTAATGTTATATTTTATTAGCAATAATGTATAGATTTTCTTAGCAAAATGAACATTCTGGATTTTGTTTAAATTAAATCCTATTCATTGGAGAATAACATCCAATGAAGATATGCCCATAAACTCATTCATAGTGCAAAAGATCTTTTACACTAGTTATTTTTTATTCTTGTAATTGTACTTTTCCCATACACAATAATATAGCTCTGCAGATAGATCCTGAAAAGCATTGGTTCAATCTATTTGAACAGAATTCAATTAGGTTTATTATATGACATATTCTAATGTAATTTTTTTTAAATCATATATCTTAATGGATCTGTGACATATAGTACTGTGCATCTTAAATAAAGCTTCTAATTTTTGAAAGCCTAAAGTAGTAAATTCAACTATTTATTGTGAAGGGAGTGGGGAATAAGAGTACATGGTTTGTTGGGCCACCAGGTTTGGGAAAAAAACCCAAACAATTACATTTCTGTCTAGGGAAACCACTAATGGATGTGTTTTCCAGTGGTGTGACCCTCTCAGTTCTAACATATACCTTCTTGTGCATGCGGGTACATTACTTTCTGGAAATACAAATAATCAAAAATAATATTTTCTCTGGGCAAGCATGGAGTCAAGTCTGAATATAAAAATGATACAAATAGGATACTACACTGAAAATATTGTTTCTGTCTTTCTGTAATACATCAAAGACAAAACCAAAACACTTCTTATAACTGAGAAAAATTATCAGATAAACATCTAGTTCCTATGACTGCTAGTAGCCCATGTTGCTGAGTCCTGTTGGTTTGGCCTGACCTGTACTCACTTATGCAGAAAGTTCCAATCTAGAGATTTGTCCTATGAAACCATATTTGTTTCTAAACAGCTATAATGGGATTTTGCTCCAAGTGAAGCAGGCAATATACACAGTTTAACATATCCTTCAAGTATCACATTATATCTTAAGTAAAAAAAAAAAAAGGGCAAATTAAATTCAGCTTACTCAGAAAATATATTTCTTTACTTGATGACTAACTGTGTCATAATCATACAATAGAACCAAAACAGACTACTGAGAAATAAAATGTTTTGCTATAAGTCTTTAACTTCCATTTAAAGCCTCACACTTTAGTGTTGTGTTTGTCTCCCTGTTTAAAAACAGAATATATTGCACACTGATGAATTATGTAAAAGCATGCTCGTAACTCCTTCTTAGAAACATGACTCTGAAATTCCTCTCATTTGCTGTGCAAATATATCATACAAATGCATAATATATTCCTATTTTTATACTTCTCTTATTATTGTGATAATTTTTGTGCATCAGACTATAATTATGCTCTTATTTAGATGCATGTTTTAAATCTACCGTTGTGATAAATGTTTAAATCCTTGTCTCAATTTGAATTGCATAGTCTCTAGTTCATTTATATTTTTGGAAGAATTTAGCTTATAAAGTCTATAGTAAACTAATACGGTATGCATGGAAAATGAATTTGTTCATTCAATTAGAATTTTCTGCTGAGTTGAGCCCTTTATTTTTCACAGAGTTAACTTTCCATTAAAATAAAATATCTGAGAATTAGCCAGCATTTCTGTAAGGTCAACATCAAATATATTTAGAACTCAATACCAGAAAACCCCAACCGAAACAAAACAAAAATCATGCTTCTGTATAATTTCTTGTTACATGTCTGGTTTTTAAACAGTGCAGTTGATACTGAATCTACTTTAGGAGATGCTTGAACATTTCATCACATACTTTAAAGATGACTGATACAAAATAGCAAGTGCTGCATGAAAGGAACATACACAATAGAGATACAGTTAAAACTTTGCTTTTTAATGTGTTTAGCAGTATTTGCATTTTTTAATTAAAAGAAAAACAAATAAAAAGATAAAAATAAGATTAACATATGAATTAGTAACTCAACCATAGAAAAGACAAATTTTATATTTTGCTTTTGTTTTTAAAGATTGCTTCCAGAGGTTCAGATTACTCTTACCTAATTTATATACATAACCCTAAAGTGTTTACTTCTGAGTCTAGCCTTCCTAAAAATTTGTGTTGTCCATGGGGAAAAATAAGTGTCTTCAACAGAGTACCTACCCCCATATATTCATGTGTTTAATGAAAAGATAATAAAATCTTTAGGCATGCATTAAATGCAAATGGTACCCATGAAGGAGTAATTACTTGCCAATACCAGTTTATTTCTCATAAAATTCATGAGAACCGTAAAGAGAAAGCAGTACCCAATGAAATAGCTTTTCAGGAAATTGTCTTCTTGTTTTATCCCTCCTCCTGGATATTAAGGAAAAACAAATTCTTGTCACAACAACAAGTACTTAGACCAAAATATAGGGTTTCAGAACTCCGCTGAATTCTTACTGGTCTCTTCAATGACTGTGAATAAGGAAGAGGGAACAGGTTTCAGTCGCAGCTGTTCAGGGGCTAGAAGGCACTTTTAGAACTGCGTATGAGAACCAAGGACCTTGGTTCTGTGAGAAATTACGGTTCAGATACTAGTTCACCTTTTTTAGATCTAGGTTCTGTGGCTTTATATCTAGTATTTATTGCATTCCAATCAAATGCAAATAAATTCCCATAAAATTCCACAAAACTCTAATAGCCAAAAGAAACTTTGGGGGTTTTTTCATTGCTGTTTCTTCTTTAGTTGGAGGAAGAGGTGCTGGGGTTGTGGGAGTGGGTGTGTTGTTCTAGCAGGATCTGAAATGGCTTGTACATGCCTATGAAAGCTCCTAATGAACTGTTCTAGTTCTGCAATCTGATCTTTGCAAAGGCAAAGACTAATGTTCTGAAGAGGAGCACTTCGTTAATGGAAACTCCTAAAAGACATGTACATGGAGTTTGTTCTTGAAGATCCAATTTCGGAATCTAGGGTTAAATTTGCACCACCTAAATGTTTAGAAAGATCAGATGACATTCTCTATTGTTAATACGTCTGAATTACACCATTTTTGTGGCTCATCCGCCACTTCTGTTTTCAAAATACTAAGTTCCCTTTCTTCTCATAACTCAGTTGCAGCCTACAGGAGTAGTTAAGTTGTGAGCTATAAAATCTTCCAGCTGTATTAACCTGTTCCTAGGTACTGTATTAATGCAAATAATAAAAATGAAAAGCAGCAAAGCTGAGTTAGGCTGAAGATTTAAAAATTAATCTCTCTGGCTTTGTAAGAAGGTGTAAACTGGTGATCACTGCTAAATGGCTCAGAGCTGCTATAGGATCTCTTACGGCAAGAATAGGAGCATGAAATACAGCGACATCACCTGAAACAGATTAGGGATAATGACAAAGTACGACAAGGTATAAAAACTGTATTCTACCACTTGTTTATAAATGCAGTGCATTTGCAATTTAGAATATGTCACAACTGGCATGAGGTTAATAAAAAGAAACAAAATTAAATATCCTAATTGTTTCCAAATCGAATTAGTATCACAGTTAATTCAAATAGCAACTCTATATGTCAACTGATTTGTCTTTCAGTTACTTCTACAACATACTGCTGGAGCAAGGTGCAGACATCTTGTCTATGGAGCAAACCTAAAATTTATTTATTTTTCTTCTGATTTAGAGCCCTTTAAGGAAATGTGGTCAGCATTGCAAGTTCCATTGACTTCACTGAAACCTACAAATACTAAAAATACTTCAGATTAAGTTCAAAGATGTCAATGAAGAAAGGGGAAATTCATCAAAAATTAACATCCATTCCAATTTAAAAAATATATTTAAAATGTCACAAACACGTTGGAACATCAGAATATTTCTAATGAACTATCTTGATTCTGCAAAACTTTATTTTCTTAAAGTTGATGTTCTTCTTTGGTGTTTTTGTTATAGAACTAGGAATTTTTGCATGGAGACTTAGGAAAAAACTTAAGTATCTTCAGTTGAAGAATCCATAAGAATTTGAGTAATTTCAGAAACAATATGATAATTTAGACGTAGTTTACGATACTAAAAATTTTGTCTTCAGTTCTTATTTATCTCTTTTTTGGTTCTAGTTCAAACATTTATTTGTTTTCTTATTTTTAATGAGCCAGCTTAAAAAAAAAAAGAGAGAGAAAATGTCAATGAAAAGGAATTACAAAAACCAATTCTATTCAGAAGCATAGGAAGATTCATATCCATGAGGTTTACATCTGAGCTTCTGTTCCTAAACTAAAATCTTCTTTATGGCTCTTGAACCATATATTTTGAAATACATATATTCTACCATCCTTTTTGGCCACTTTTGTTTTCAGGTAATTGCTTCTCAACATTTGACAGTAAAAAAATTAATTTTTATATTAACTTTGTAACTTACCTTGTTGCAGAAGTGTACAAAGCACTCACTATCTGCATATACTGCAGTGCTGAAACCATGAAATGTGTTTTTACTATAATGGAAATTATTTCTAAATCATTCCTAGAAGTGCTAAGAGAAATGTGGCATTCACATTTTAATATGTCCAAACACCTGCTTAAAGGTGTGAGACAACAATGGCCAACCTGGAGATTTCTAAATAATCTCTCATCTGTACTGGGCAAAACTCCCAAAGAAACAGACAAGAAAACAAATGAACTAACTGAAAAAAAAAAAAATAACAATAATAATTTAAAGAAACAAACAAGACAAAATATAAAAAAGAGGAAGATGTATACAGACATGCAAGATTGTTGGCCTGTATACCTCTTTGAAGAAACATGCAGTATCAAGGGAACACAAAGCTACAATTGATTCCAGCTCTGTGGGGAAAGAAAATAGTTTTAGAAGTGCACAAAACAAGTGTCTTGGTTTTTCGAACCTTTCACAGAATCACAGAATACTCAAGGTTGGATGAGACCTCTGGATGTCATCTTGTGCACTCCCCTTTCTCAAGAAGGACCACCTTGACCCAGTTGTCTATGTCTGTGTCTAAATGAATTTTAATATCTCCAAAGATGGGACACTATAATCTTCCTGACAACTTGTTCCAGTGTTCAGTAAAAAATGTTTTCTGATATTCAGAGGAAACCTCCTGTGTTTCAGTTTGTGCCCATTGCCTCTCAGACACCATGAAAACAACCTGACTCCATCCTCTGCATCCTCCTTTCTGTATTCATATACATTAATGACATCCCACTGAGTCTTCTTTATTCCAGGCTGAACAGTCCCACCAGCTCTCTCAGCCTTTGCTTATTATTGAAGTACTCCAGTCCCTTTCTACAGTGAGTCCACAGGCTATAAACTTGTGGGGTGGGGATTTTTGCTTTTGGTTTTGTTTGTTTGTTTGTATTTTGTTTGAGATTGTTTTTTGTTGATGAGTTTGAGTTTGGGATGTTTTAGGAATGAATTATGTTTATGCTCTATATGGTATTTTAAAGTACCTTTGACCACCTAGATGATTTAGATCTTCAATATAAAGAAAATCCGCTTCAGCAAGAATCTTATACTTAAAATTAAAACAAAAACACCCTTTATATAGCAGGTCTTTCAGTTATGAATGGCAAATCTGTCACCATCTAAGACAGGCTTTTTATAAAAGAAACAATATTTTAAATCTGACTTCATGAGGTCTCATAATTTTAAAACATGATAGCACTCAAAATATATTTAACAGAGGTATGAAATAATGGATAAATTCTAGAACTAATCTAAACTGTAATTTGTTCAGAGTTGTACTTCTTTCAAGTAACTACTGTAGAATAGATACATCTTTAAAACTTACCAGTTGACTTTACACAGACAGTGAGAAATCTCACCGTTAGTAGTTCCTACTAACCTCAGTAGAATCATCGTTTCATCCATCCTGTTTTGGGCATTTTTAACAGATTTTTTGTTTGTTTGTGGAAGAGTTTGTGGGTTAGTTAGTTGGTTAGTTAGTTAGTTTGGATTTTTTTGTGGTTTTCTTCCACAGGAGTTGAATTTGCTTTGGTTTTTCTGTAGGTATTAGCCCTGAAATCAGACCTTTATTATTAATCTTCAAAACAGGGATTCATGAATGAGACCCTAATTTAGAGGTTAGTGTTTTTGAAAACAAGTCCATAAACAATTTGTTCTTCAGTGTATTTTTAAAAACTCATATATAATATTTAATTCTACTTTGAAAAAATTATATGAAATACAAGTTAGTAGGATGACTTTTCTTTTGCACTTGTTACAACAGAGTTTTTGCATAGTCATCTATTTTAGGTAGTGAAAAGTAATGAATCTGAACTTTTTCCTCTCTTCCTCTTTAAAACTACCTTTTGGGCTTTCACCTTCTTCTGAAATCTTATAATAACAAATTAAAAAATTAATGGAATATAGTAGTGCAGGTTTCTCCCTAAGAAACAGGATAAACAATTGTGTAGATATTTTGGGGATAAAAAGATGGTAAAATCAATTTTAACAAATCTCACCCTCTGTTAAAGTCTAAGTATGTAAATTGGTTAATGTAACAGCTTTTTGGTGCAATATAGCCTTCAAAATACTGCCTGTACAGTCATCAAAAAGGATACTTACACAATGATTTTTTTTTAATAAATGGGTGTGCATTGCTTATGCAGATTCCAAGACGAACCAAAGAAAAATTACATGCATAAACAATAATCTATCCAGATGGTCCATCAACAGTTAATTAAGTGGCAAACACAGAAGTATCTCTGATGCTGCCAAAAAACTGCCTGCAGAGTCTGCCATGGGCTCAAATTTAGATTACTGGAGGAAAATCTTCTGCAGATTGGCATCAGTCTCTTGTGATGCTCATCTGAAAAACAGAGTAAATTTCACAAGCTACATTTGAAAATGAAAACAAGAGTAAGGGAAGTGCTGTCTGAACATATTGCTAATAATGAGACACGAGTTTGTCATGCTCATGTTGCCAAGGTAAATTCAGACCAGAGTAGTAGAGACCAAGGGGGACAAGCAGCTGTTACCTGCACTCGCTGTGAAACAATATGGTAGCCTCTGAGTCTGTATCCATTTCTGGTACTCACATCAAAAGAAGGTACTATTCTTTCCATCACACTTGCAGTCAAAGAGTTGAATGAACACGTGACTCTGCTACCCATCTATTCCTTGGGACAGTAGCTCCAGTGAAAGAGCAGTGGGGTTGCATGTTGAAGCTTTTACCTTTGCATTTCTTGAGGGTCCTTCACTGCTAAACCCTCTAGAATAGTGTTCTAATATTTGTTATTAAAAGAAATTAAAGCAAGTTTTTGGACAGTAGAACCAAACTTAGAAAATATATTTCAGATAAACAGTAGATCTTTGCAACGTTTTTTTCCCCTTGAAAGTACTTTTCCAAGTCATGTAATTCCAGTGTCAATAAGAAAGCTGAAAAAAATAGCTTGAAAAAAATAGCTGAAAAAAAATGCTCCCAAATGTAAATCTACCCAATATTTGTTACTTCAGAGAAATTATTAGACTCTCACTTTAACTCAGATTCATGGATAAAACCAGTAAAAATTGCTAAGGCAAGTGAGAAGACATGAATTGGTTAATACGTGAATTAGGGATTCTTCCTTTGAAATTTGTTTCACATAAAAGAGCAGCAGTCATGAATATTTTAAAAGCAAGAACTCTTTAGGCTTCTTTAAATATTAATTTAGCAAAGTGACAACATTAAATATCAGTTAGGAACATATAGTGTTTCAAGTTTTAGGTTGTGAAACTACAAAACCAAACCAAAACCACTGATATGAAAGAGCTTGTCATTTGTCATATATTCAATCAGATGTTAATTATTTTTGTCTACATTTTTTTCCTAGAAACGGCTTGTTTCTCAAGGATTTGTTCTGTTATGTAATCTTAGAGAAATTAATTGGAAAGACCAAAAAAAGGACAGAAGGCTGAAGGTCTGAGACCAAATTACCCTTTCAATTAAGTTGTTGTGGAGTCACTGGAAAAAAAAAGCATGAAATGGACCACAGGTCTTTCAAAAACAGAGGTAAAACAGCTTAAGGCACCTAATTTTGGTCATGAATTTGAATGAGAGAATCAATTGAAGATTCTAATGTTTTAAAATGTAAAACCATCAATGATCCTGATTCCCAAAAGTTTCAAGGTGTGCAAAATCAGCTGGTGTCCCAATGCAATGAAGATACGCTCAGAAATTCAAATAGATACTGTTCTTGAGTTAGAAAAATATACTCCCACTCTGTTTACTGTTGCTGTGTCTGAGTGAAGTCATAGAGAAAATAGTTAGACATAGGTTAGATATTAGGAAGAAATTCTTTACAGAGAGGGTAATCAGGCATTGGAATGGGCTGTCCAGGGAAATGGTGGATTCTCCGTCCCTGGAGGTTTTTACCATGAGGCTGGATGTGGCACTTAGTGCCATGGTCTAGTAACCACGGCAGTGTTGGATCAAGGGTTGGACTTGATGGTCTCAGATATCCCTTCCAACCCAGTTGATTCTATGATTCTATGATTCTATGAACATCTTCTTAAGAAAACCACAGTATTTGCTACAATACTAAAGGAAACAAATATGTTCCAAAACAGCATAAAAAAAAAAATCTTCCATTCAAAAAGGAGTTTCAACTGTTTCTAGCAGGAAATCTTTTATACATGGCACTTTTTCAGCTTCAGCTTGGGTAATCCAGGGAAAGCTATTTGCTCTACTTGCAATAAAAAAGTGTATACTCACAAATCTGGAGCCTATATTGGCACATCTGTACTTAGTTTCCATCTGCAAGTACTGCAACCAATGTATTCCAGTGATTGCAGCCAAAACAAAACAAATAAAAAGAAAATCTAACTGTGAAGCCACTGATACTATTAGACACTGTACATCATTCTACATTATTTTTTTTTTCTTATTATTCTTTTATTTTGCTGTGGAACAGGAGGCAATTTAAAGACAATAACAATTATAGAATTTACATACAGATCTACACTCTGCATTTATTTTCTCCGAAGTCAAACTTCACAGTTATCACAGTTGCAAAAAACAAGGTAGACCCTTTTACAGATAAAGTATGCTTTTTCCTGATAAAACCTAATTCAACTAGAATATGAATTAACAGAAGAAGAACTGCTAACACAGGGATTGACACAGCCAATACTGAGGCTCAAATAACTAAAGCAGATCAAAACATGAACTATGAAGCATATTATCTTTCTCAGTTCTGGCTAACCCATGTGTTCAAGCCCAAATAACACAAATTTTTTTAAAAATTAAACTAATATTAGCTTTAATTATATAAATAAAAAATTATTTTATTTTATTGGGTTTGTATTGGGTTTAATTTATTTATTTATTTTAAAGAATGAGAAATGATTTTATTTGATTACCTATTATACTAAAGTCCTTTGTTTGGGGATGTTGAATTCGCAGGACTACACACCATCTGATGACTCAGCCAGTCCTCCAGCAAGTAACCAGAAAGAATTACTAAGCCAGTAGTGAAAGCATTTACTTGGAGACTAAGTTTTAAAAAGAGCGTAAATATGTACATTGATGATACGCAACTTGAGAAGCAGTAAGCTCCCCTGATTTCTTTTTCTACCTGGATTGTCCTTCTGGATGGATGAAATATCTTAGTGAGAATTTTTGTTTGTTTCCTTGCTTACTTTTATGCTTGCACATGTTTAGATTGAATAGGATTTTTTTTTCTAAACAGTCGTTCTTCCTTGATGTGAAAAGTTTGGTCCTCATACATAGTTGCTGGTGCTCTTACACAACCATTCAATTCTTAAGAGAGTATGCATCTCTGCAATTAATTTTAGAAATTTCTTGAAATTCCCCAGCGACAATTAAAAATCTCTGAGGCATATAGATGCTTTCATATGCTTTGTCTTTTCATTTTTCTGTCATGTTCTTAATTTGCACCTCTAAGTCATCAACGGTCAGCACAGAGCAGAATAGGAACCAAGAAACTGCTCTTCACTCAGCAGTGAGAATTTTAAACAGGAAGAAAAGGAATGTTTGCAATATCACTCCTGCTTACATAGTAATTCAGTATTTCAATATTGTCTTGTTTGCTGAACTCACATAAGATATGGACCCATCAGTAACCCACATATCATGAATTCAGTGTTTCCTGGAATGTCAGAAAATACTGTCGTCGACCTGAGAAGGAATAACTTTTGTAGTTAAAAAACAAGAAAACAACAAATAACAACAATACAGTGCTGATAAGATATGAGCAATATATGCTGATTGGTGCACTAATGTTGCAGCCTCACCTTTAATATTGTGTGTAGTTTGGTCACTACAATATAAGAAAGATATTAAGCTCTTAGAGAACATCCAAAGGAGGGCAACGAAGGGCCTTGAGAGGAAGCCCTATGAGGAGCAGCTGTGGTCACTTGGCCTATTCAGTCTGGAGAAGAGGAGACTGAGGGGAGACCTCACTGCAGTCTTTGACTTCCTTATGAGGGCAAAAGGAGGGGCAGGCACTGATCTCTTCTCTGCGGTGACTAGTGACAGGACCCAAGGGAATGGCCTGAAGTTGTGTCAGGGAAGGTTCAGGTTGGATATTAGAAAAAGATTCTTCACCCAGAGGGTGGTTGGGCACTGGAACAGGCTTCCCAGGGAAGTGGTCACAGCACTAAGACTGACAGAGTTCAAGAAGCATTTAGATGATACTCTCAGGCAGATGGTGTGACTCTTGGGAATGGTCCTGTGCAGGGCTAAGAGCTGGACTTAATAATCCTTGTGGGTCCCTTCCAACTCAGCATATTCTGTGATTCTGTGATTCTGTGACTAATAAACCCTTTGCTTCTGGCCTGCACAACATATGGCAAATTAAGCCATTTCTTTGGCTTCCTGTACTTCAGGGCATTCACAGAGCAATTTGCTTGGCCAGGGCTTGTGCTGGTTGAGAGGGGCAGCAGTGACTTACAGCTGCTGCGCCTTGCCTTCCACAAGCTTGGCAGAAAGCTTCAAAGGGTCTTGTTTGACAAAACTATACAGAATAAAAATATAATATGGAGGAGATGTAAGAGGGAAATAGAAGAGGAGTGAAGTTATTACAGCGAAAAAAGAGAAAGAATTCTTGGGAACCCGCTATTAAAAAAAAAAATTAAAATTTTAGAAGCTCAGATGCCTTTCGTTGCTCCCCCCTGTTGATGTCAGTTGATGGGAGGCTGCCAACGTACTGTAATGTTATACAGTTCCCACTCCTTGTTCTGCATCCTAATGCTATCAATAGGCTAGGAGCATGCTTGAAAACTGTGTGAGAAGAGAGTGTTGCCCTCCATCAGCTCCTTCATTCACACCCCCCCCATGTCGTTTACCTCACTATATGATTCAAACACCCAAACAAATGCTCTCTGGTGCTTAATATCACTTCACACATTAGTAATTCTATGGAGTTAAAAAAGTGTGTTCTAATAAGATTTATTTTTTTCCTCATCAAGTTAAGTTTATGGTTGAAGAGAAAATTGTGATTGTGACAGACTGGGATGTGAGGGTTAGGAATCATTGGCATTTTTGCCTTAATCCATCTTTCATTCCCAAATCGGATTCTTAGATGTGCTCTCCCTCACTTTTGTGGAGCTAATATGTTTGCAGGGTTGTTGTTTTCTTTTTTTTCTTTTATTTTTTTTTCTCAGAAGTTATTTTCTTTTACTTGTGTGCTGCTTAATGGAAATGCATCAAATTCTTAGCAGAGGCAAGTCACTGAATAAAACAAAGGTCTAAATGCTAATATGAATAATGAAATTTCCATGGTGGCACACAAGGGAAAGAGTAGAAATTGCTAAGGCATAATGAAATAAATTATATTTTATTAAAATCTCCCTACTGAACAGATATTATGTACAAATATATTTTCTAAAATGAATCAATGTATATTTTCATTCATGAAAAAAATCTTAAAATGCCAGTGTTTTATTCATGTGTATATAAAAAAGTGTATCTGGAAACACTCTTTATTATACGAAGCCATTTAGTTACAAAGGAGAATAAAAATGTTGTCCAGGAAATGAACATGCATATAAAGAATTTGTTTACTTTCAGAGTCATCCGTAAAAATATCCTAGCTTTATGTTCATGTTCTATGTTCTTACACTGTTTTGTGTTTATTTCTGATAAAGAATTGCAACTGTGTAATGCTCCTTCTAAATGAAATTAAAAATGTAATATAAAATAAAAAAATAAAAGCAATTTGCAATGTGAACATATGAATTTGTAGTTTATTGATTTATCTTGGGATTACATTTTGGCATTTTATCCTCTGCTCTGTGGATTGAGCTGAAAGATATTTAAGTTGAAAAAAACAGCATTCAGACTGCATTTTACATAATTTTAATTAATATTCAAAATTTTATTTATAGATTATGCTCTTAGACATTTCCTATCTTAAAATTGCATTTCCTCTTGTTGTGAGTGGGAAATAGATTGAGAACTGGAATTGAAAGAAGAAAATTAAAACCTATTTTGCACTTTTATTAGCTCAACCTTCTATTCTTTGCTCTTTCCCAGGGTATTAGGAAGGGAAAGATGTCTGACTTGAGTTCAGTGGGCAGAGAGCCAGACTGGAATGGGAGAAAAAATGGAGATAAGGATAAGGAATCAGGGTGGAAGCAGAGATGGTGCCTGAGAATGAGGGAGGGGAAGCCTGGGAATTCAAATCTAAGAGGGAAATGGTGAAGAAAATGGTGAGGTAGTTAGAGAGGGAAGAAAGCCTGCCTTTGGATAAGGATTTGAGGAGACTGCCAAGATTAAAATGGTACAACTGGGAGTTATGTGCAGAAAGTCTTGAAATAAGTGAATCTGACAATGTGATACTTTGCACAATGATAATTGTGACAATATCAGCAAAGACAAGGATACAGGCACACTATTCAAGCTTAAGTTGAGAAAGTTATGGGCCAACAGCCAAGATGAACTAATTATCTATATACTCTTCAGTAGTATTTTCTCAGGTAGAACATGTAAACTCATTGAGAAAAATAACACTTTTTAATCTTAATTTGATATTTTTGTATAAATGCATTTAATTTAATTATAAAATAATTTCTACAAAATTACTTAGATATTGTTGATTAATTAATCAGAAAAAATGTTTTATTCTAATTTTTGACATGTATTTCTAAGTTTCAAGAGGTGAAAATTACACATCAAGGTGGTTAATATATAAAATGTGTTTGCTTCCAATCCACTTACTCAAACTTGTTCTAAATTTTTGTCCAATTAGTCTGTATTGCAATGAGTACCTGTATATCTTTTCAACAATATTGAAAAAACTTTTTTACCTTTATTGTGGCCCTTTTTATTTTAGTTTTGTTACAAGTGGTCATATAAGGTTTACTACACATCAAAAAGAGTTTTATAAAACTATTCCTCTACTTTTTAAAATTCTGTTCGCAGAAATGTGCTGTTATAAATTAGTCTTAAAGAATCTGACTGATATGAGCTTATTCAACAGAGAAAAACAGCAAGTAAGGAAGGTGAGTGTTTGGCAACTAAATTTTTTCCCCTAGCTTTGGAATTTTCCTTCAGGATCAAAAGGCATCACTGTTTTTTTGACCCAGTTATGTGTGTATAACACAGATAATGAATATTTTTCTAGGCTCTGCCTTAGTTGCTAACCATAGAACTTTCCATATGGGGCCTTTTTTTTTAGTTCTTACTGAACACTCTTTAAAATGTCTAAATGATATGGACCTTTCTTGGTGTCATCAGCAAATTATTCTCCCAAGCACACTTCTTTAGTTTTAAAGAATACCGATATTTTATACCTATTTTTATTGTTTAGTTTTATTATTATTTCTTGGGTTTATGTTGTTTTGGTATTTAGGTCCATAAAAGAAGGGATTATCCAGCCAATGCAGAGAAGTCATCAGTTAGTCTGATTCCCGAGGTTTTTTAATACTTTATACAAGTGTATGTAGTTAAGTATTGTCCAGAAGATTCTAACAGTAGTCAGAGGTGTAAACTTAAGAATTAGTTCTAGAGTAATTCTAGAGTTCTGAGCTGTTCTAGACTGATCTTCAGATGCTACAGAAAATGAACCTTCACCAAAAAATAAAATCAATATAATGAAAAAATATAAAGACTAGCCTTCATTTACAGTCTGATGGAGCACATCTCAAATCCAGTCTGATGGAGCAAATCCACTTAGAAAGCTGAGGCTCTCAAGTTCCCAATTACAATGTCAATTATAATAAAAAATAATTCCTTTATATCATACTTTCTGCGCTAATATATATCTTAGATTTCAAGTTGAAATAACAGAAAAGGTGACCAGTACAACAATGTGTACATTTTATAATTTGCTTTATTGACAATTTAATACATTTCATCAGGGGGTTTTTTGCTATTTTGTATTCAGAATACATTTAGAAAACGCACATTTGAACAGTGGAGCTTGCTCCAGGAATGACTCACTTTTTGCATTACACTACTTGCAGGTGAATTACCTTTAACAGCACTAAAAAGTGAGAAAACTGGTTTGACAAGTTGTGAGCACCTAAGCTTGCAACTGTATCAAGAATCTGATCTGCCTACTCCTCCTAAAGAAATAGACACTGCTTCCAATTACTGAAGATGGCATATTCCTCAGAAACCATACTTAAGGGAAATAAATTGTAATCTCATAAAATGCCTGAAGAAGAAAAGGCTCAGTGGTAAACTCGTCAGTGTCTATGAATATCTAATGGTAAAGTATAAAGAAGATTGGAACAAACTTTTCAGGGAGAGGACAGTGTCCATGGACACAAACTGGAACAGAGGAGGTTCTAGTCTGAACATCAAGAAATATATTTTGACATTGACAGTGACAGCACTGGAATAAGTTGCCCATGGAGCTTGTGGAATCTTTGTTCTGGAAGGTAAAAAAAAAAAAAAAGCAAAATGTGACACTCTACTGAGCAAGAGGGATTATCTAAATGATCTCCAGAGACCATTTCCAACTTCAAGGATTTTGTGATTCTGCCCTTGGATAAAGCTGAACATCAGCCTTGGATTCTATTTAGCCTGAGGCTGAGGTTAGTACTGATAGACAAAACACAGAGCACCAGTTGGTGTGAGGCTGCTGAAAAAAGGCGAAGGCCACAGAAATATTTCTCCTCTATGAAATTGTTCAGTTGGGTCTTGGCTGGAGGTCAATGGTTAATCCTAGGGTTAGGAATAGGAGAAAGACAAAGCCTACAGCTTCCCAGGGTGTGTGACTTGAAAGGGTTTGCCAAGGGAAAGGTTATGATGGAAAAAGATTTATCATCCAAGTACTTTAAGGTAACCCCTGGGAGTCCTTGGCTAAGGCTCATCCCTTGCCTAGATTTGGGGTTATGGTTGAAGTAGAGTCAAAGCTCCTGAGGGACTGCAAAGACACCACCAAAAGAATCATTATGTTTTGGCTAAAGGTATTATTCTTCATAGTAGCTGGCACGGGGCTGTGTTTTGGATTTATGCTGGAAACGGTGTCGATAATGCACTAATGTTTTTGTTCCTGACAAGCAGTGATAGCACAGGGTTGAGGCCTGTTCTGCTTCTTACCTCACCCCACCAGTGAACAGGCTGGGAGCGCTCAGTGAGTTGGGAGGGGACATAGGTGGGACAGCTGACCCCAACTGACCAGAGGGATGTCCCAGACATACAGGCTTATGCTCAGCATATAAAGCTGGGGGAAGAAAGAGGAACAATGGAATGTTCAGAGTGATGGCATTTGTCTTTTCAAGTCATCAGTAGTCATGATGGAGCCCAGCTTTCCTTGGGATGGCTGAACATCGATCTGTCTATGGGAAGTGGCAAATTAACACAAGAATCAACCTGCCATTTGCTGTTTTATTTTGATAGTAGTTCTTTTTGTTAATGAATAAATGTCAAGATAAACAGAAGTCATTAACATGTTGAAAGTGTGCAGGATTTCTGATCAACAGAGTCTGAATATATTTTAATGCAATTAACAATTAATAAATGACTTTGAATTAGTGATAGGACAAACAGATTATGAAAAAGTTTTGGTAGTCAGTTATTCGTCGCTTAATATCTAATAAAAGTGGTGGAGTAGGCATAAACTTTTTTACTCTGTACAAGAAACAGGCTTCTCTCCTTACTATGAGAAACTACAAATTGACTGAGAAAATAGTTTTAAGTATTAAAATATATTGAATACTGTGAATAGTGACAGACCTGTCCAATCTGTGACAGCAACCACTAATCAAGGAGATCTTGTATAAAGTCAATCTCATCTGAGTAAATATACTGAAATATCCAGCTCTTTGGGGATCCAGACCTGTGTTCAGGACACCAGTATCAGTCCTAGGAAAGTCCTTAGTATCTCTTAACACTGACAACATAACCTGTGCCAACAGTCACCTTAAGTCCCATAGTATCTGAATAAAAATCTTTCACAGAGGTGTTTAAGATATAAATGAGTATCTTGAGCCTGACTGTTAGTTTCTACTAACTGCCACTGATATGGAAAGGATATTATTTGTAAGAGACAGGCTTTTTAACTAAAAACCTTTACCAAAAGTGAATTGTATTTGCTCTGGGAATCAGGGCTAGCCCAGACTCTGACAAAAGTGACTGAGTTAATTCAAAGACAGACAACAGCTATGTCCTCAAGTTTAAAAATGCCTTCATAGACAAGTTGCATACTCAGAATCACTGTTCACATAGCAATAACTGACATCACTTTCCTGATCCCTAATGCCCCACTTATTTGTAAACCAGATATTGTTTGAAGTTCATATTCTTTTTTCTGTGACTGACCTTAAAACATCCTTCTGTATCGGGGAAATTACCAAACTCAACTTTTCTGAAACTCCTGTTTCTACATACGGTAGTAGGAATACTTGGTGGGGGACAGGAAGGAGTAATGTACAAATACAGAAGTTACTATGAAATTCCATTTTTTTTGCCAAAGAAAAGCTTAGAGTATTATACTGCTATAAATTATATAATTAGGAAAAATAATGCTTTCCTCTTTGCAGAAGCTTCTATATGGTAAGTGGGACGAATTCTCCAGCATTTATGGTTTCCGCTGTCAATAATGAGAACCTGAAGTATTTGTTGACTTATACTTTTCACTGAAACAGTTTTTCAATAACAAATGCTATCTCAAATGTCCAAATACTGACAAATACTATTTGCATAACAAGCTGTAATATTAAAGCATTTGCATCCTCATAAGAAATTTTTTTTCCTATAGTAAGCCTCATATCTGTCAATCTCATAAACAAGCTAGGAAAGGAAGGCTTTTTGTCCTATACTTAAGCATTTGATAGGTGTCCATACAAAGTCAATGGGAAGAATCCAACTGGTTTCACTGATGCACAATGATTTTTCCACTGGTAATCAGTATTCATGCATAAAATTCCATTTCCAATTTTTTTTTTAAATATACAGTTATTTGTGCTATCTCTGATCATCTTTTCTCACTGATCACCTGAATATCTTCAAAAGTTAAGTTTTATAACAGTATTTAATAACATCAAAATCACACCCACACACCCACACACATATTTATATAAAATAATTACATGGTTCATGTAACTCCCAATTGTGATTCATATATAATATATACGCTGATACTGCAAATGTATCTATCTTAGTCCAGAAAAATTGGATTTCACAAACTTATGAGAACATGGTTGGAAAAGATCTCACAGGCAACACTCTAGTATGACAGGTACTACGTGATATAATCCCTCTCATAAATACGTCATATTTGAAAAGATTAGAGAGACTGTGAAAACACAAAGTATGAATGGAAAGGTCTAATTCCTAGCATAGAAACTGATAAATGTGTCTTCATGGTGCAACAAATTTTATACAGAGTACATGATTTTCTCTTGGATAAAGTAATTAAATAATTCACGGGGGGGGGTTAGTGTCATTCTTGATCTTCGTTTCCCAATCTGGATACAAAAAAATCCCCAACTAAACAAGCAAACAAACAACAACCGAAAAAAAACCAAATCACACAAAAATTCTATAATCCTATGTTCTCATTGGAGAGATGTTTAGTTGCTTCATGCAGCTAATGAAAGGAATTCTGGAAGAAGGAAAAAGTCACTGTGGCTGAAAGTAAGTTTAAACAGCTGAATAGGTGATCTCAATAGACATAGGAAAAATCTTCAAGTGGAAGGTATGCACATTAAAAGAGTATATAAAACATGATAAGTTACATGTAAGTGTAAATTACAATAATGATTAAAAAAAATTATAAGGATTTTCTGAACACAGAAAACTTTTTTTTTTCCTTTTAAAAGTATAACTCATCAGGGACAGAAACTTACTACAGAAGAAAGAAAGTGATCTGGTATGCACAGATGGCTTATGAAAAACCTTTTCCACAAAGTGAATCATGAGTGCTTCAAATGTCCCTAACACTTAGAAGGCAAACAATAGAAAACAGACAGTGGAAGAACATGAGCCATTTCCACTGTGGACAGAGGCTAACGGAATTCTTGCCAGAACCTTTCCCTGGGTTCTAATCAGCTCAAGATATTCATATATGTTCTGGAAAAATATAGTGATGCTAGAAATTTTTTCAATTATAGCAGTTGTTCAAGATAACCAAATCTAAAGCTGTCTGCAAGATACTAGAGAAAGCTGTAAAGTGACGTCTGTGACTCCCATGATGCTTAGGCTTTGCAGATTATTGTTCAATGGGCAGGCTGTCATCTACATGTTGTGTTTCTATCTACATAAATTAGAATCTTCTATGCCCTCTCATGAGAACTAAAAGGATTTGTCACTGTGGATTCTCATATTTTCCCCATTAACACAGGTGTCTGGTTAAAAACCAATTTTATTAAGTCCATCTCTGAAGAACAATATTTCAATGATAGATAACATAATGCACAAGTTCTATGTGCAGTAAGGCTTTCTACCATTGCCTGAATATCCAGATTACCTGATGCTACTGCATGTTTATCTCTGTTTCTTTGCAACTCCTCTGTTCCCGAGGGCAACTCACAACTGCAATATCCACTTCCAGTGAAATCTGACAGAAGGATAGACTTCTCAGAGGTATCACGAGCATAACAGTTTTATTAAAATAAGTAGCTAAAAGAAGATGAACTGATGAAAGGGAACATTCCCCAGCACTTCAGTGAGGAATTAGCTATTCATTTGGTCAACCATAAACTGGATGGTAGCACTCAGAAGGCCAATAAGCATAAGCATATTAAAGAGCCAAAGAGGCTGCATATAGCTCCAGAACAATTTGCTACTTTTATTTTGACTTACAGGCAAAGTAGCACTAGTGAAAGACATGAAAAAAGTTGAGAGTGTGATGATGCAAGGATGTAAGGAAAATCAGGGAAAACCTGAAGGAGCAGAGAGCATGCGAATGAACTTGTGATATCTCAGGGAGATGGCTTTGGAAGTCAGGACAGCCTGGATATGCCATGCCTGTAGTTTCTTGAAAGAACTAAGCTTTGTAATTGAATTGGTGGGAGAAAGGCGTATATTACAAATGGGAGTGGTGAGCACTTGGGAGGAACAATGGGGAGTAACAAAACAAATCCATGCAAAACCACTGTTGGTAGAAAATTTATCTTAGATATCTTAATTTGATTTTAACAGTCTTTAACAAACTGTCCTGGTTCAATCCAGGAGGTGTTAACTTTTGCAGTAGCCAGGAGGGGCCATGGCTGCAAACCAGAGGTTATTCTATACCACCTCACATCATTTTGTAGGGACAGGGGAAGGGTTCCCTTCTGGGTCACATAGTGTGGCAGAGGAAGTGGTAAGGTATTGTCAGGGGTTTCCACAAAATGAGGAATCATGTGTGAATCATTTGCCTCTTTTCTTGTACATTCTGTCATTAATATTGTTACTCTTACTGTTCATTGTCTTATTTCATTGCTGTTTCCAGTAGATTGTTCTTATCTCAACCCATGATCTTTACCTTTTATGCTTCCAATTCTCCTCTCCAGCTGGGCTGCATGAGAAGGGGGAGAGGGGAGTTATCAAGTGGTTCATGGTTTGGAGTGCTTCAGTGGGAACAATAAATTGAGGAATACCATTCCTAAAACGCAACACAAACCAAGTTAGGGGGAAAAGAAACCAAACAAATCTTAATTTACTATGAACAAAACAGATAATCACAAACTGAAGTGTCATTGAGAAAATAAAATTTTACAGATTTTTTCTAGAAACCCAATACAAGACATAAAATTATGAGCTGAAAAATAAGACAAGCTGCTTAGAAGTATAGTTCAATGAGTTGTGCTGAATCAAGCCTTGGCTAGGCTTGTACATTGTTAGGAAGAAAACATTTTCGGTTTGTTTTTGTTTGTTGTGACAGCACATAAATGTTGCATCTTTAAGCAGTATATCTTTGTCTTCAAGGCACTGCTATTTTCTGGAATGCCAATGTAGTTTAAGTGATCACTAAGTTTTGAACAAACAAAAGCTATAAGCATTGGGAGATTTCTTCCAGTATTTTTATTGCATACATTACATTAGTATTAGAAGTAAAAATCAGTGTGATAAGGCCACGTTTATGAATGATAAAATATCAGAGGTTATATAGAAGTCTTTTTCAAAAACAGAAATTATACAGTTCTTACAAGTCTTTACTAGGAGAGTTTACATTTGATATCTTGCATTTTAATTAACAATATTGTATAGCCAAAATAATTATCTTTTTTTTTTTTTTTTAATTTACCATAGGCTTCTGTTCCTTTATTAACTCTACCACTGTTTGTTATAAATAGTGGTCCTTCTATTTAACATGATAGATCATTTCTACTCTTTGAAGAAAAATAGTTGTGACTTTGTTGGTACACAGGTGGATGTAAATTAATGACTTGAAAAGAAGGAATCTGAAAATACTAGATGCTAACAGAAACATGGGAAATTACTGGCAAAACAAAATAGAGTTTAAAAGTCTTGCTGAAAATCCTTTTGAAAAAGTGAGAAGAAATTAGGCATTTCAGTGGAAACCAAGGGGCTTGCTTTTGGCACAGCATCACATTTTAACCTGCAAATCTTCCATTGGCTCATTTCTCAGTTTGAAATAAAAGGTGACCAACTATTTAAACACTTGGGATCAAATCAATCCTTACTGTAAATAAGTTAAGAGGATCTCAGGCCATTATGAATACATTTTTAAGAGGAATATAAATACGAAAGTTCTTATGCATAGTAAGGTGACTATTTATAGTAATGCTTAAGTAGTTTTTTAGCGAAAATATTCTTTAACCCAAAAATGGTTAGTCTGAAATATTTCTGCATTGTTTTTTTTCTTTCTTGGGAAAAGTGTTCCATTCAACATGATAGACCTGTTAAAGACCAAATTAAATATTTGGTCCAGGTTTATCCCAAAAGCTTTAGAGATATAATATGAAGAGTAAAGAGCTTTTACATCTGGTTATTCCAGTCAACTAAGGTCTTAATTGCTCTCAGGAGGCAACTTTCTTTCCATTATATTTAGCAAAAACCTAGACTGATTAGGATCTTAACATAGGATCCTCAGTTAAGTGCCTATACTTATCTGGGATGAATCCATAATTTTAGCTTTTTAATCCTCTCTGCTTGAGCTGAAAGAGGGAAGGGATAATAAATTACACATTTATAAGAAAAGAAAAATTGTTATATCCACCTTCAGTTTCCCAGGTAGCTGGGATATTCACCTTGGACATAATTTCTCTAGGCAAATGTGGAAGATGAGAATTCAAATCTGCCATCTCCTACCTATGTTTTGTCTGGAGCTGCAGTGAATCTTTCTGGCACCTGACATTCACCTTTCGCACTGCTCCTTAGAGTGGCTGAATGATTCTTCTAGGCAATGCAATTGACAAATATCATTTTTTCTGGGTTGCAGTAGTAACTACAGCAAACTGCTTTTGTTGACAGTTGAAATACCATTCTTATTCCAATTTTTCATTGTGCTGGCTCTTAACTAAGCTGTATGGTATCTGGGATACAGTTCTATCAATCCTTCCTTATAATGTTCAATTTTTCCCTTACATAATTAAACATCTGCTAAAGCACTAGAAGAAGCTGTTATCCCATTTCAGAATTACTTTAACTTACACTGAGAAGTTCTGCCAAGAAGTGGAAAATCATTTTAGATCCACTGTGTTCCTGATGTATCTAAATCAACATATGTCATCTCCCAGGTGCATGTGATTAAAGATTTTTTTTTTTTCCACTTATTTCAGAGGACTAATCAAGACATATGTCTAGCAGGACAACCCTAGAATTAGGCGAGGTGTCTTCAAATGTTTGAAAAAAAAAAAGAAAAAAAACATTACAGAGAAATTGTGAGTGTCTACCATTTAACAAAACAATGCTGTAGAAAAATAAAGGATGTGTTCTAATCAGAACTGTCAAAAGGAAGTAGAAAACCGAACTCTCAAATTCAACTTAAATCACTGCTACATAAACCAGACTATTCTATGGCATGTTGTGACTGCTATTCAATGACAGGACATTCAGAAGTCCACAAAAATTTTATAAAATAGAGAAGTAGACTACCAAAGTTTTCCCATGATTTAGAATTACCTCCCTTTCACAAATATTTGCACACTTTCATTAATCAACACTTAGAGCACTGGACCTGCAATGAAAAGAGACTTTGGTATTCAGTATGAATAGTATGGTTGGGCTCATTAGTTTTATGAAACCAACTCTCAGTGAGTCAGTTTGATTAGCACTACACAACTGGAAAGCATGGCTGAATGATAGGATTCTTTGATCTGATGTTGTGTTTCCCTGAAAATAAAGACATAATTTAAACTTTTGCAAACATGATCTCCTATTACTAAGAGCAATATATTTTGAAAAACATATTACAATATGATACAGAGAAATAACAAAAAATAGTAATTTTTCTGCTTAATTTCCTTTACTGTCAACATATTCAGTAATGCAAAGAAAATTTAAAAAAAAAACCTTCAAATTTTTTGAACAAAAACCTTTAAATTTTTGAAAAAAATACTGTAAGACTAAATTATGTTTCACCTCAGAGACATTAGTCAATTACAAGAGGTCAAATGACACATTCACTTTAAACATCAACATGATTTCATGACAGGGAGTAGCAAAACATAAGGAAAATAAATTACAGACAATGATTATTAATTCTTACTAAATCAACATGAAAATTTCAACAAATTTCAGCAAGAACTAGAGAGCAGAAATCTAATAACACTTGTTATAGAAGTTTTAATCAAATCTTTATTTCTGAGTCTTTCCTTATTAAAAAAAAAATCAAAGTGAAACAGCTAACCTAGAATATTTAGTAATTGCATATTATCTACTTTATGTGTAGGTGCTTGCTCATTCATAGATGATGCTTTTGAAGTGGATACCACAGTGTTATTAATGGAGCCCTATAATAATCTCTTCGAAAATAAGTAATGGCAAATATTGCCATATAGCTTCCTTCACCAAAATGTAATCACAGTTAGGACAGAGCAAATACAAATGCTGTATAAAAGTTTGCAACTTATAATATTTCGCTCATGCTCATCATGAAATATATATTTCTCATCATATAATATATATTTCTTTTTCACTTTATATATGTAATTACAGTAAAAGAAACAATGTGGTGATAGCTCTGAGTCTAACCAAGGATAAAAACACAAGAAAAATCATATATAAAAGCAAATAAAGGCTCTACAAGGCAATTTGCAGTCATTTTAAGATGAATTTCATTCTCTGTAATAATGATTTGGTGAAAAAAATAACTTTAGTTAATTTTTTCATTTTTAATGTAAACATTTTTTAGGAATTAAAATAAGGTGATAAAATAGAGCTCAGACAAGTTGAATTCATTATTGTGACAACATTCAAGCAAAATCTTCTGGAATTCACTCAAATTCATTAAAAAAAGTTTCATTCGGCTCTGTTATTTTTAATGGTATTTTTCTTAAAACAAAGTTTCAATTTTAATTAAACTACTGTAGTTTCTTAAATATCTGCTATGACCCAGGAAATGTTTTACACAAAAAAAAAATTTCAAAGCTCAGTTAATATTCTTCACAAAAATTTATTTTCTCTGTGGATAAATATAATCAGAAATATCTATTATATCCAGTTGTTACTGATAAAGGAATAGGTTCAAATATTTTGTTTCACTATAGTTCATTTTTTAAAAATTTGTCCATGCACAGATTCAATTTCTTTTTACTTCACACTATCTTTAAAAAACACTATGGATGTGCAGATTTGTTAATAATTTTTTATAAGTAATTATATTAAGAAATGACCATGAACTTCAGTCTTTAGCCCCAAACACTTTCCTTCCAATATTTTATAGGAGGTCACTTGGTCTGTTCAGCCTGTAAAAGAGGAGATTGAGGGGAGACCTCAATCTCTCAAGTTACAACTTCCTCGTGAGAGGAAGAGTAGGGGCAGGCACTGATCTCTTCTCTGTGGTGACCAGTGACAGCACCCAAGGGAACGGCCTGAAGTTGTGTCAGGGAAGGTTTAGGTTGGATATTAGAAAAAGATTCTTCACCCAGAGGGTGGTTGGGTGCTGGAACAGGCTGCCCAGGGAAGTGATCACAGCACCAAGCCTGACAGAGTTCGAGAAGCATTTGGACAATTCTCTCAGGTGTAACTCTTGGGGATGGTCCTGTGCAGGGCCAGGAGCTGGACTTGATCAGCATATTCTATGATTCTGAGATATTTAAGTGATAAAAATTTTTTAAAAATCAAATAAATAATGAATAAATATTAGCTGCTGACATTAGTACTGTAAATATAAGACAACATCAACAGAAAAATAATTAGACTCTCACACCTAGGGTAAGTCCAAAGGTACATAAAAAGCCTAGATCAATCTATTTTTTAAATTTTCTGTCTTGTTTTCAATAAATTATGTCATATTTTACATTTATATATACACTTGAATGTGTGTGCAATTAATCAAATCAAAGATCTTTTTTTGACTGTTGGATAAGATTTTATATGTATGAGGTTTCCCTCACTGACTCATTAAGTCAAATGGACATAAGATTTTATTTTCTGTGAGGAAAAGTAGACAAAATACTGATTATCCTTATGGCCAAGAAACTGCTCAAGAAACTGCAAGGTTTTACCTGACATGAGCAATAGGCACAGGACAACTATTGTCTTGGTTTAAGGGAAGCTTTTAATGGGTTGCAGGCACTGAATTGTTCTGCTTGACTGAAACTAAAGAACTTCTGCTTATGCCTCGGAACAGAAACTCAGGCACCAGAGGACCTTCGAAGCCAATAAAGCTCTAAAGTTACTCCTTATTGTGGGCAGAATTTTTATAGTTTGCAGGATGGAGTCCTAAATGATATTTAATCAATAAGCAATAATATAACAACACCAGAATATTAAAAGCCAAATTTTAATTGACCCTGTGCTATGTAGTTTCCCCTTATATGCCATTATTTTGTTTCTGGTATCATGAACACTTCACTAAATTTAAAACTTTCTTTGTATAATTAAATTACAGCTGAAATTTAGTAACTGTTTGCCCTTTATGTTACTGCTTAACGCCAACAACTAGGATATACCTTCTAATTTTTCTCTATGTTATTTTCACTTTTGACGTAAAGTGATATGTGACACATCTTGATGATACAGATCTAAAAATCTCTATCACTCTGTTGTTTTGTTACCAGCTAAATATTATAAGAATTAATAAATTTACAGGATTACACAGGAAAATGTATATTTTACTAGAATAGTAGCAGTCATAACGTATAGAAAGAAAACACATCATGCAGAGATTTTCTTAAAAATGCAAGTTATATTTTTCTTCAGAAATCAGTCTCGACTCAAGAGCTATTAAAATGAGATTTAATTTACCCTGATTTTACAGAATAAAGTCCATGACTGAAAAAACAGAGGTTTATGCCAGGTTTTGTTTCTAAAACAGAGAGGATGACAATTTTTTTTAATGTTATTTTCATATATATACAAATTCAGTCTTAGAAGCTATTCATGTGGATCACATTTTTAAATTCAGACCAAAGAGTTTTATACTAGCTGACTGCAATGATGACTCTGGAATCCTTTCAGAGTGTTGACTGGCTTTTGCCATTATCACAAGTAGACAATATAGAGATATTGGTGCTACAGTCTTTTTATGATATTCTTAAAAGGTGCATTGGGAAATGTGAACTTATTCCTACTATCATTCCAACTGTTTGTCACAGTTATTTGTGTTGAGACAGCTGAGAGTCACATAAAATTCCAAGCTCTAATCAGATTTTTATTTGGTGTTTTCCTTGTAACGAGCAACTGGCTTGCTCATCAAAAAGTACTCAGTGAATTTGTTTGTTCTTTTCAGATTAAAAAATATCTCTCTAGGTATGTATGTGTAAAATAAGGCGTTCTAATGCTGTTTAACATTGTAAATTTGATTTGGGTAACATTCACATCACACAAAGCAGATAGCCAAGTTGATATGGCATATAATGTCTCCAGTGAAATCCACACTGGATAATGAGAGACATGGCAGTGTTCCTAAAACTACTGCCTTTCTCTACAATCTGTTACTATAGTACCAGATAACACTAGTGCTGATAGCTTTCAACCTGTGTGCCATTTCTGCCAATGCACTTCTGGCTCAAGATTTTATAGAAATATTTTAGATAACATACTAATGTGGACTTAATTAATTCTAGTGAATTTTACAGAGGGGATGCAAAATTCAATATATATCTTAAAGAACTATGTTTCTTGATTTTTTAAAAAAGCTACTGGAAAAAAAAACATATTTAAAGCTTAGAATTCCATCTAAATGGCTGTATCTGCTCCATTCCACCTTTAGAGTAGTGTTCTGGAGAGAGTAGGAAATCAAAAATTCAGGAGAAAAACAAGTAGCAGAACTAATGAAGTTTGGGTCTCTGTAGATTTGTTTTGTGGATGATTGACGAGGGTGCCTGATAAGGTATGAGACATAAGTGGAGGTTTACCAGCCTGGGAATATCTGTAATTTTGTGTTTTACTATCCTGTATATGAATATAAATGGGACACAGAGAACTCATAAAATAACCTCACTAATAACTTTGCACATCTCTATGGTTTAATAATAATTTAGTGGAAGTGACCGGGGAGAGTAAGAAGGGTCACGCTTTCGTTGTTTGCAGATAACTTGGACAGCTAACTTGAATTCTGGTTCTTAGCATCTCCAGCCCAACTCAGGACATTTGTTTAAGTAGCAGCTCTTGTTTCTCAAGGAGTTGGTACAGACTGGTTCACTACCTCTTCCTTCAAAGAAAATCTCATGTACACCAGTTCATCCATACTGCATCAGAACAATTCTCTAGAGTATGTGTGATGCCTTAGTGGCCCATTATCATTATAGCTAGTACTTCTTTTCAATTGTGCTAAAATTAAATCCTCATTCAGAGAGTTTGAAAAATATAGGTCTCTGTCACAGTCCACTGAGTTCTTTTCCTATGAGTATAGTGCTGCAGGCATGAGCTACATTTGGAAATCTTGGGAGGTTGTCAATAAGATTACAGGTTTTCCCTAAAAAAAAAAAGGATAATTCGCAGACTTTAATTCTACTGAAGAAAGCTGTTTGCACTACTAAGAATACTCTTGACCCCTTTTCAGTGGGATATAGCAAAGTATGACTAACCTGATACAATAAATAATGAGATCTGTGACAACGAAGAGAGAACAATTATTGACACACGCAATATACTAGACTCAGTTAGGTTGTATATCTCTTATTTTGTACACGGTAGAGAGATAAAGAGAATAAGACTTTTCTCCATGGAATATAAGATTAGAATAGCAGGATAGAACAGGCAAGCAGATGGAAGAAATGGGACAGCGTAGATAAGATTGTGAACAAGACCAACAAAAACAATAGAATGGTTAACTACAGCCTACCTAATCAGTGGATTCTGGGCAAAATCTATACAAATGATACATTTGTCTGATTGAATGATCAAGTTCTTGTTCTTAAACTGACAACCTTTTGACCAAAAGAACTCAACATTTGGTTCCAAACAAAATATTTAAATGAAATAAAATGAGAAGTATTTATTTTCATTTTTTTTTCATTTATTAAATTTCATTTAGATTAATTTAAAAATAAAATAACCACTTTAGGAAAAAATATGAATGGAAGGAAACACTTGCCTTTTTGAAAACACTTCTTTACTTTGACCTGAATATGTGAACATTTAAAGTCAGTACAACACTGGGGTTTTTTAAAGTAAATACTATATGTTTGGTAAGAGTTGAGATGACAAGGATGAAGAAATACACTTGATCTGAATAACTGGGATCAAATTACCAGAGCTTTTTAAAGTGAGACTGGAAAGCAAAAAGGTGATGACCGTATTGAATATTTTGTTGTTGCAGTTTTCCTCAGATTAAATATTGAACCTGGTGCAAAAACATTTGCAGAGTTAAAAAGAAAGTAGGTCAATCAAACTGATGTAATTTGCAAATAAAAGCTGTAAAATACTGACACAGTAAAATAAAAAAAAAATAGAATGTTTTGAAGATGACAGTGATGACTGCTGTTTTGTGTTTGTTACAGCAAAACTGATGGAACTGGTAAAGATATTTATTTACGATTATGATACAAGAATATGTAAGGATGAGTGGCCTAGTGAAATCAATTGATCTATTTATAGCTTTTAAGAGGTAAAAATACTTCCTAGGTAATATAATCAGAGGACCTGAAAGAAACATTCTGAGTGAATAAATCCAGAGATCAAAATAAGAGAGAAGTGTTGTTCAACTTCTCCAGAGATTTTCAGACTCTTTTAATTTTAAATCAGTAATCACACCAATTTTTACTTTTTTGTTAGTACCATAAGTGAAAAAACTTTGTTCCAAGAAACCTAGAAAGAGAAAATTGCTCACATTCTCCTGTTTCTGACAGATAGCAATGAAAACTGCAGGCCTTTAAATGATGTAATGAGAAAAGTAGCACAAATTGATGTACATACACTCAGAATTTTTAATGTTAATTGGTTAATTAAAACTTGACCAGTACTTGGATTAAATTTCATGTTATTCAACACATTTTGGTTCATATCCTTATTTACTGTGTTACATACATTTTTCCCCCCCGACAAACTGTAATTAGAAATAAAGAATCATAGTGAAGGAAATGTGTTCTAATGTTACTTGGTACTCAATACACCAGTATTTCTAAGAGTCATGGTCACATACAAGTACAAAATATTTCTTCTGCAGAGACAGTAACTTAGAACCAACTTAGAAAAGAAACAAGGTGGGAGATGTGTTATTCTAGTTCAGCTTCATTTGTGCAGTGTACAGAATAGTATATGTCAACCTGGGAGGCATAAGGCTGAAACATGGGTTTAGGTAGAGCCACAACTGGTCAAACTAAAAGATTGAAGCAGCATGTGCTCTAAAAAGCAGATGAGAAGCATCTGTGAAATAAGAACAGTAAATAATCCCACTTTTTCAGAAACTATTTCTAATGCTTCAATTTGTTCAGAAGAAACAGGAAGGACATATCTAGGATAAACTAAGAATACCCAAGATAGAAACTTATATGGGCCAGAGTTATCCAGTAGTGCTATGCAGCAGATCTAAGGTGTAGTTTACATTGGCTAAAAGGTAAAACCTTCAGACAATAAAATAGTACTGAAAAGTTAAAAGTTGACAGTAAATTGCAGTTCCATGGATCAGTCTTTGATGGATGACCCATTTAATCTCATCAGGCTCTACCCACAGAGCATCCTAAAGAATCAACACACAAGTACAGAACTTTTAAAAAAATAAAAGAATAAGGAATAAACTAATCGTTTCTTAAATGTCAATTCAAATCCACACCGATTTTTTGCACACACTCCTTTTTCATCTGCCTTGCTTTTTTCTTCTGAGATGTGTCTTAAGTGTCATACAGCTGTGAGGTGAAGAAATAGCACATGTTTTTGTTCAGTGATAGAGAATTAAAAGCAGTTTATAGACAGATTATTTAAAAAATAAACATTTTTTTTCTCTCCATGAAAAACTCAGTAAGAACCAAAAGTGTAATGCATGTTACAACATTCACTCTACAGAGAAGCCTGAAATCCCAGGTCCCTTAATCATCTATCAAACATTTGACTTGTGAAGGAAAGAATATTAACAGAACTAGTATTTTAATGCTGTTATATGATGACAAAGGGTCCAAAGATGAACAGAAACAAGTTTAAACAGTCCTTGCTAAAATACAAATTATATTAAAATATTTGATCAAATATACCCCTCAACCTGTCCTCAAACACTTACTATAAAGATCAGGATTGATTGGTCACCTTCTTACCAAGGAAATAAGTGAGAAAATTAGGATGATGATGAAAAGAATCAGAGAAGTTAGAGCTTTGTAATGAAAATTGGTATTGGCTAAAGAACTAGAATTAATAATTAAAACACAGAAAAGTAATTTAAATGAAGAGGGAAAGCATAGATAGAGAAAAGCAAAATGAGCCAAAAGGAATGAGTTACAGAAAAACAACCAGCAGGATTTAAATAAAGAAATGGCATTTCAAACAAATAGAGGCTTTTCTTATTCTTAGCCTTTGGAGAAAGAGCAAGAAAAGAAGGAAAGAACAATCTCAATAACTCAGCAAGGAAAAACTTTAAGATCTCTTCAGAACAGTAACTCCTCCTCAAAGCATGACTACCTGTGCAGCTGATGCACATTAAAATAAATGTAATTACATTTATCTGCTTGAGGAGTGTAAATAAATATAATTATACTTGTCTTTTGTATGACATCGAGAAGTTAACCATATGAAGAACGAAGGAGAATATGCATAAAAGATGGTGTAAAATGAGGAAGACTTTAGATTGTATGGAGGAACTAAAACATTACAACAAACTTCCTCCCAGCCCTGTGGCTATTTCGAATGTAGGATAATTCCTACATTTCAAAATAGGACCATGTTTGCCTAATTATTATGTGTTTAGATTTAAAAAATAATATTAATTCTATCCTTCTCTATGGCTGTGACAACAGATTTCAGTAAAGAACAGAAAACTTATTTAAACTGATTTCTCAACTCTCTAAAGAAACAAAAATTATGAATCTTAACAAAAATAATTTCAACCTCTTCTTTACTGTAACCGTGTGATTCAAGAGTATTGGCCTTTTTGCCAATTGATTTTTTAATTTAAGGATTTACATTAATGATATTTTAAATTTCTTGTATTACATCATGGAATCATTAAATCAATTATGTAAAGTAATAACCTAAAATCATGACTTGAAATAAAGCTTTGAGCTACCAACTAATAAAATGGCCTTAGAGACTGCTGCTGAAGACAAAAAAGGAAGTATTCAAACATAAAAAACAACAACAAAGAATACATGAATGGATTTAACTTTCCCTTTTGTTTCTGTAGTTTTCTTAATGATGCAAGTCCCTTTTCTAAATGACATGTTACAAAGTCATCCAAAAAAATTGCAATTAGAGACACAGGGCAAAAGTTTACCTGTTCTGTCGTTAGCTTTGCACAGCTCCAGAATATCTTATAATTTCTTTCTCAGACAGTGTGATGAAAATAGCAATAAAGAATGAAGGAAAGGGGAGAAAAGATTATAGTTACAGTTTACCTGTATTTACTTACTGCAGTACCTTCAAAAAAATGGCTGAGTTGAAATTAGCAAAGAGAAGTCATCATTTCATTTGGACTAGTATTTTCTGGTATTAAAGTAAAGCAGGAAAACTGGAAGTCTAGTGTATGAAGTAGGAAAAATCAGAATCCCAAATTTCTGCAGAAAATTCTAGTTATTTTTTCTTTTGAGGAATGAATGTAAGTTTTAAAAGACAGAACATGGGAAAAAAGCTTATAAACTATTATATTACAAATAAAACAGATGAATAGTGTCCTTTTTGTTTTCATAAAAGAATATCAAACTCATAATATTTTATGATGTTATACCCACCACAAGACATAGTTTAATATTACCTTCATCAAGAGTTTTCAGTCACGTTATCTTATTTTAAATTAAATAATAAAAAGTGTAGTAAAATATTAAATTAATGTATAAAAATACATAATAAAATATCTAAAATTAAAGTTTTTCTTTACTGAAATGAAACATCTCTGTATTGTCAATAATGAAAGCAATAATGCATACCTTTAGATGAATGAAATTTTCACTTAATTCTCGTTATAATTGTAGCTAAACTATTTAGGTATACAGTATGATGAAGTACAATTACACCTAAGACTAAAACACAGTAGTGGTCTTAAATGATAGTTTAGCTGTTAAACTTATATTTAAAGGTGAGGGAAAAATTAGACAGAACGAAAGTCAATTAGAACCATCCCAGACACACTTCATATCTGATAAGACAGTCCATGATAAAATGTAAAATAATGAATGTGAAAACTATAGTTTCCACTGCTGCTAGTAGACCCTGGCATAACTTAATTTTTTTTTCTATCATCCTATTTCACATGTTTTAAAACACTTCTGAGTCTTCACACTGGATCATAAATAATAAGGCTCCTAAAAAGCTCTTTACAGTAAGCATATAATTCCAACACTATGTCTTTTCAAGATACATGTTATAGAAGGTGAGCAACTCCAACTTTGTTAACGCTGAACATATTTTCATGGATAGATTTCCACTGACAACACTCTTGGTGTGGAAAAGTGAAAAAAACTGGAGAAATCCTTCCAACTTGTAGTAAATTTGCCCAAAGCTATTGCACCTCAGGCACCTATTTGTACTTCCTAAACTACGCAAGGCTAGACTGGATTAACATGAAAGCTTGTATCAATATGGAAGAGGCATCAAAAGTGGCAGGAGACAGCAGGTGGCATTCTGAACACCAATCTAATATTAATAGGAGCACATTCCATATTTTAAACATCGTAGAAATAATCCAAAACCCATGAAAGTTCGAGATTTTTATTGTTCTGATACTGATTTGGGTTTTTTTATGAGACATGAAACAGAACACCTACACACCTGTGATCATTAAAAACATAACTGCATACTCTGCAAATGTTGTACTGAAAATGTACAATTATATTCTAAATATATGTCTACTGCAGTTCTGTTTAGACAAGGTTGTTCATTTAATTACTTTTTTCTTTATGACTGCTAAGAAATTGTCATGTATAAAATTTGAACTGTCTTCCTTTCCTTGTTTGGTAACAACAACATTTTGTATAACACTATTTATCTATTCATTATCATTTGAAAGTTTTTTTATAATAAACAGTAGTTTATAAGGCGGTTATTTCCCAAAGTCAGTTCTTAAAGGTATATCTAAGGGAGAATTAGTTTACCCAGAACCCAGATACTGAAGTATCTTTAATTTTTGAAGACTGAAATGTGGATATTGATGCAATAGCAGCAATAACTTTCATACAGTGAATAAAACATGGACTCATCTAATTATTGGATGACATTTCCCCTATCACACAACCATGCCTCAGATTTACACAACTACATCTCAGAAGTAGCCATATGAGGGGAGTAACACAAAAGACCAAAACTGAAGGACTGACCTGCAAACACCTACCGGGCTCCATATTTAGCCTTAACAAGTAGTACTAATACTTCATTTTCAAGAGCTCTAAGCTCACACAACTGCCCTAAATGTTATTCTGACTTTGCAAAATGGACACATGACTTGGTGCACTTTTTCTGTAATCTGTCAGCCTGAAACTGCAGACTGTTAGCTCTAAAATAAGATTCATATAAACCTCAAAATCAACTCCGTTTCAGCCTGCAAATGGATGCAATTTATCTCTCCTGTTTGCTTTCCATCGCAGAAGTGAACATGAATCACAGGTACTCATTGTATTGCACTTGAGAAGCACAAGTTGTTTCTGGATTGACTAAACAATTATGTAAAATGCTGGCAACTTTGAAGCAAAAGTAATGCATGGAAATACTTCATGGGACTATAACTTTACTGTATTCAATGTTACTCTCCACAGATTCCTGTAATATTACAAACAGAACAGGATACTTCATTAAAAAATACTTGTACGTAGATACAATTTGTACGTAGATACAATTTTAAGAAAATTGATCTATGCAATTTCACTGATTTCAAAGGCATAATGCAAATTTTGCTCCAACAGAGAATTTTGCCTTATACTTTCAATGATTCACAATATAAACTCCCAAGAAAAGCAGTTATATTATTTTTAGAAATAAAATATATTAATTTGAATATTTTAAAGTTCTATAGGTATGGGCCTCAGTTTTCACACCATTCCGGTACAGTAAATAATCATTTTTTGGAAGTAGGATTTTCCAAGGTTTTTTTCCTTTTGTTGTTCCCTTCTTGTATGATTAAGTCACTATCCCTTACCTTCTTACAAACTCCTCAACTGTGCATGCTACTATCTGCTTTGATTTCAAGTAACTGGAGACGGAAAGATACCTTCTCCTTTCGAACCTGGAAAGAGATTGGTGAAAATAAGAAAAATAACGAAGAAAGTCATACTCATTCCAGGCTTTAGATAATTCACATAAGAAGATGGTCTTAATATGATCAAAAATATTATAGTTATTTTAACAGAATATGATCTTATTTTTTCCACTAACCAAATAAATGCAAAGAGACAGCAAAGTCTCATCCCAAACTTTGGACTGTAGATTTGTATGGCCTTATCTACCTTTAGGACAACTATTCTAGCCTCACTGGAATAAAGAACTGGAAAAATTCTGAAGGTAATACTTCACAATGACCAGAGCGTGTGTCAAGAGCTAATTTAGGCTACATAATCTACTTTGCCAGCTTTCGTGACAGATTTGTAGCAGTGGATCAATGGAATTTCTGCCAAGGTCCCAAGATCTACATTTGATGTGGTTTGGATTTGCTGTACCTTGGAACAATGGGCTGACCATTTATTAGCTCTTAAAATGCACTAGATAAATTCCTGGAGGATATCTTCCAAATCTATTTCTTAAAAGAGAAATCTAATACTCACTCTCCAAGAATACTTTTCAATTTTGAGCCAAACCAGAATAAGTCAGGAAATCTGGGAGACAGACTTCAAAAATGCAACCCTGATCTGTTGCAAAATGCTGATAGAGATACACTCAAAGTCCAAAAGACAAATACAAAAAGAAAAATACTGAGCAGTTATTTTAGGTATGTATATGGCATCTATACTGAAAACCTAATAAGCAGTGGAAAGAAGTTAACAGACTGATTGCATTTTATGTCTGAATTGCCCTTTGAAGATGTAACTCTGACTATAAACTATCAAGAGAGGCAAAACCTCCTCTGGTGCCTCTCTTGAGCACCTGTGCTGCACATCTGAACTTAAATACTACTGCCAGCACCAGCAATATACAAGATACTTTTCAGGCAGACAGTGTAAAAGCTGTGTGGTGGGACATCCAGGGCATACATGGCCTTTTCTAAAAAAAAAAAAGTCTGAGATTAGCTATGGGAGAGAATTGACTGTTTGCTGGGATGTTTTTTTACTACCATTATTGCACTATCACTGACCTTTTATACTTTTTGCTTGCTCAGCCTGTTTGGATATAACCTATATCCAGTTTCAAAGTGACTCAGAAATAAATATCACCAGGATGTTCACTCTCTGCTTTCCATAGACATCATTCTTCATCAATATAGTTATTCATGATAAAAAATTTGAAATTTACAAAAAAAACCACTCAAACTAAATCTAGAACAAAGAATTTTCTTGAATTACTTCAGTTATCCTAATCTAATAGTAAAGATATCATACAGATTAGTAACTATGAGAAAAACCCAAGGCTATCAAAATGATTGTTGTCAAAATTGTATACTGAAGCAGTTGCATAGTCTCTTGATATAGCATATCTAACACAATTACATGACCATAAAATGTTCAATAAAGCATTACTCAATCCTTTCAAAGGATTATTGTAATTCCATTCTTTTTGATTTTTTTTTAATTTTATCTAAAAATCTCAAAGAATTGGGACCATTCCTTAGGGTAACCAGCACTGACATTTCCCTTTAATGGATTAGCAAAGCAAATTACCAGACACATGTCTTTCTGTATTCTTTCTGTCCTGATTATAATGAATTACCCACCTTTCTCCCACACTCATTTTCTGCAGAGCACTGTGGTACAGTTTTGTTCCTAGTATATCATGCAGCTACACTGACTTTAGTCGAGGAAATCTCTGCAGCTGTGTGCTTGGAGATACAGCCTCTGATTTCTAACACATCACTGTAAGGAAAAGTTAACAAAGATCAAAGATAAAGAGCAAACTTGAACTGGTAAATGAAGGCTCTCTTAAGAGGGATGTATAGAGAGGCAGTGATACACCTGAGTGGTTAGCAGTTAGATCCTTATTCCCCTGGTGCCAGAAAGGGAATAAACAACAGCCACTAAGCTGTAATAACGCACTTTGGTCTTTAGGAAAACTACCTGAGAAATTAAAGATAAAAATCTGAACTCTTTTGGCTCAAAAAGATAAAATAACCTAGAAAGTTGAACCTTTGGACACTTCAGCAGGTAAGACAGTCAGAGGTTGCTATTATTTTTAAAAAGATTTTTTTGAAACTTGATTGTAGGGGGTTTATATCTTCAATGCCTTACACCCTTTTCAGACCAATTTAGTGAAAATATTTTTACCATATTCTAGCAACCACCTCTTCTAAACTGTATCCAAACATTTTGATTCTTCTTCAAAGTGTCCATCTATATTCTGTGTACTAAGAAGAATTGATTGATGGGTCCATATTGATTTGTGAGAGGCTCGGTTGCTAGAGGGCATATTTAAATGGAATTGAACAAATATTTCCTCAACTGGTTTCACAAAGAAAGAAGTTGTCTGGTATATTTTTTGCTTAAAATTTATATCAAGTCCCATGTACTCACATTTTTTCCATTTTGTGCTTTTTCATAGAACATTGGATGAACAGCTTGAGAGCCCTTTGTTGTCTTCAGAGACAGCATACAGAACAGACAGCAACAGGCATGATTTCCAAATGCTTTTAATATGCCTCAAGCCTGACCTTGAAGGAAACACCTCTAAGATAAAAGTCAATATCTCAAAAGCTTTTTTTGTGGCCTAGGCATGTTCAGAGAAGATATTTTATAGGATTTATTTTTATTTGTCTGTTCTTGTATGAGCTTTAATTTTGCTGATGGCGACAGGAACCATTTTAGTTGTCAGCTGAGATCAGGACTGCCTGTCAGTGCAGTAATTATGTTGAAAAGAGTGAGTTTACTTCATGTTCAGTTACAGAAACTACCTAACAGAAATACAGCCATTACCAACACAAAATAAATATATGCATTGTTTGCATCAAATAAATGAATATTTCTCTTCCCGTAATGTGTATTCATAAGTATGAAATGAAGCATACAAATAACTATTAAGATTATGTTTACATCTATCCATCCTAAGAATCACAACATTCATTTTGCATTATTAATTGAGTCTTTGGTAAAAAACATTTGGAGGAATGAAAAAAGGGAGTTTTACAGAAGAAACTTTGGGAAAGCAGGAGAATGTGGAAATTGGGTTCTGAAAGTGAATGACATCAATGACATAGCAAGCTCTTAAAAGATTCCAGATTCCAGGTTCTTCTTTGCTGATACTTTGTTTGGACTACTTCCTTCCCTTGCCTTCTCTTGCTTTTCCTTTCCTTGTCTTGCCTTCCCAAACCTTCCCACACCTTCCCAAACCTTCCCTCCCCAAAACCTTCCCTCCCTTTCCTCCATGTCATCTGTACATCTGGCACAATTTGTATCATAAAGACTTTCACAGATGTTCATATGTTCCCAGGCTGCATCATGGACCAAGTTTATGCCACTGAATCTCCTCACAAACATAATTTTCTATCCCTTGTCATACAGAAAGCCATGGAAACTGCTGAGCAACGATGTGCCTCAATACTAGTTGAATTCTCATTGTAGATTTTCCCGTTAGCAAGACAGGTGCATGTACCACATACTTCATCAACATCAACATTTCAACAAACTTGCCTGGCATATGTTTGGATCGTTTCAGATGTTTCTTCCTCCTGATTTAGAGCTGGAACTTAAACCCAGATCTCCCCAGTAACCCAAGCATCATGAGACATAGCAACAGGAGTGTTTCTTCGTCTCCTATGTTAATGTGGACAACATGTGTAAAACAGAAACTAGTTTGAGGATGATAAGTATTACTGTACAATGAATTGTTTTACTAAGTTTGTCATTCCTATATTGTGCAGGTTTTAGAAACTTGAAATGGTTGCAGTTCTCACAAATATTTCAATATTTTGTACTGTTATTTCAGAATCTATTAGTTAATGAAAATATAAATTTGGACAGATATAGTTGTGGAATAGTAGCTCACGATACTCAACCACAGTTAGAGACATCAAGAGCATTATTTTGTACTTGAAAGTCAAATTGCAACAAAAGCACTGTAAGTAGGACCTGTGAGCCACTGTAGGTGCATTTGAACTGGATAAGAAACAGGAATACAGTGAGGATGACAGTGAGGACAGATGTAAGAAACTAAGTTGCTACTCTGAGATAGGAGAGCACCTGTTGCTGACAGGACTTGTTTGTCAGCTGTAAGTTCACAACCTAAATGAAGATGAAAGTTCACAGGAAACTGTGGTGGCAGAGAGGTCACTATGCTTCTGCATAATATTCTTTGATTCAGAAAAAGAGTTGGGACATGCATGCATCTGGGACATGTGTGCATAAGTGACATCAGAAAGACAGATAGTCTGGTTGACAGTTAGACCAGGACCAGTCTTCTGTCGTGTTTGCTGCATCATACCTTTCTTCTGAGTAAGTTTGAGATGTGGTGCAACATGCTGAAATGAAACAGAAATTTGGATTCTCTCACACGGTGTATGTGAACTCAAAAGGTTTTTAAAAGGACCAAGTGAGCAATAGTTCAATGTTCACCAATGAATGGAGTTTAGAGTGGTCTTATTCTGCAAGAGAGTTCAACCCAGAAGGGATAACCTGGTAGAATGACTACATGACTGAGACCTACGAACAAGGTGGCACCGAGAAAGTCCCAGAGCCTCTTTATAGAAAAAAATAGGTACATACTGTGCTGGACAGAGCATTTGGCTCTACATTACCTCCTTAGAGTATAGGACATCCAGGTCCAGACATTTAAATAAAAAATAGTAAGAGAAGAGACAAAGAAACATCCACCACAGAAAATCTATTCACTTGGGCTTTATACAGCAGCTAGAAACCCTCCACTCCTCACTTCCTCTCCCCAGAAAAAGCAAAAGTTTTTTGATTTAGTCATTAGGCACAGACCTCACATTTTTCTCAGAGTTTGCTAACAGAAAATTAAGTTGTTCACTGTGACATTATTTCACATAGCATACGCTCCTCACCTTACTTTGTGTTGTATAAGAAACTAAAATAATGAGAAAGGATTTTATTAGGTTACAGGACATCTAAAAGTTAAGCACTGCCTGGAAAGTATTGCAATGCTTCAGTGTCTCTAGGCATTTGATTCTTGGTGACCCTATGGAAGATAATAATTCTATGTGCAAGACAGGCCAAAATTTTGCTGTCACTTGAAAAATTTACCATTGTGGTAAAAACCAAACAAGAGATAATATGCTAAGGAATTTTCACAGTTAAAGAAAGTGTAACATCAGGAAATTATAGTGCTTTTTATTAGGAAAAAGTAAGATTTTCAAAATTAGTCTAAAAATGAATATGAATACTTTTCCTATATAACTTCTTTTGGATTTCTGTGGTAGCACTGACACCTGCATTTACAGATGTTTTATTCTACAGAAGACATATTTAAGAGGATATATTATATGATTAGAAGTTGAAGCTGGCCCATATTCACTGAACAATATTAATGTTCTTTCAAGAGATCAGTAATTTAATTTGCTACATTCATTTAATGCAACTATTCAAATGGGAGTTGAGTATAATTATCTTTTAGTCTTTTACTTTACACCTCTGGGGTCACAAATCAATGCTTGGTGAGAGCGACGACAATTATTCTAGTCAAAGTGATGTAATACATGCCAAGTTAGCTGGTTTCATTTCTTAGAGGGCTAAAGTCTTCAAACTACCCTGAGGTTTAACACAGTTTGTGAGTTGGCAGGCTTTGCTCTAGAGAGACACAGTCTGAAGGGAGCATCAGCAGAGAAATACATTCTCACCCCACCGGAAAGATGAAGTGTGGTTCCATGAGCAATTAACTCTATTGTGCGTTGTGACTCTCTGTTCCACGTCAGCCTCTATAAGACCATAAACCTGGTTTCAACTGCCTTGAGTACTGCTATACTTTGAGCTCAGCTTCCTCCTTAAAAAGCAATGAGTATAAAACCAGTACCAAATGAGTAGAGTCAACCAGTGCTCTGCTTTACCATTCTGATTTCTTTTATTGCATTGGATTTCTTTCTCAATTCCAGTTTGAGAAGGAGGTGTGTATTCTTTGGCTGGGTATAAAAAATCCTCCATGTTTATCCTTTTAGCATTTTTTCTTTTATTTATTATAATGGAATTAAAAATATGGGACTTAGAGTAGAATTCAGTACAGAAGTAATCAAGGGATATGTAACATTTTATTTACTTTTGTACATTACCAGGGGCTATACTAAATATGGTCGTATGCTAATAATATCACAGGATGTTTTCGTAAAAGGAAATATTCATGAGGAACAGAAATGTTTAATTTGAAAATATTACCTATTTCTTCTGACTGGGTTTAGCACTGAGATGTGCTTGCTTTAGATGATAACCTTTTAATCCAGGAAAAACAGTAGTCTAAAAGACAGATTTACAAAATGAGAACAAAAATGGGTTTCTGAGAGACATACAGTAAATCAGATTAGGAAACTTTCTTTCCGTTCTCACCATTTTAATATCACTTTTCTTCAGAATAAGATTGTACTGAGCTTCCTTGATATAGGAAAACAGGTTCTGATAAGGGCCTAGTAATAGATCAAGGAAGTGACTGAGGTATGCATTAGGTTTGACACTTCAGAAAAGGAAGATATTTGTTCCTTTTAACATACAGAGTGCAGAATGATGATACAAACTTACATGCAACGAGAAGAAATTCCAGTCTCTGGGCCTTGGTTCTTTTATTTTTAAACTAGTCAAGCAGATTTGCAAAAAAACCTAGTAGTTCGCTGCCTTAAAGTTTTATGAGAACACTTTTTACAGTTTTACTGGGTTTTGAGAGGACTGAATTTAGAGTTGTATTAAAGTGTGAAGACATATTTTTTTCACTTATCATGAGTCTTAACTGTTGCAGGGAATAGTTCGCTATTTCCCATGCCCAGTACTTTCTCATTCTCTTTTCATCTGATCAGGTGATCAGGTGGTTAAAACATCTGTTGTTTAGCAACTCTTACAGTAAATAGGATAGCTTGTCAACTTGTCTGATGGTTTTTAGGATTTTTCATATGTAAAAAATGCCAGTGAGGCTTCTTTTATGTGTTATGATTGCTGTATATTGTAGTTTTTGTAGAATTCTTCCTTTTATCTGACAAATGCTGTTTTGTTTAAATCTTTTGTGAGATAAGCTTTAAACATAATTTCTGAATATCTTTAGTATCTAGACCTGAGAGAGCCTGATGAGAGAAGTGCTTAGTGTCTGTCCAGATCCCTGTTAGAATCCTGGTTGAAGACTGCTCAACCACTCCAAGTGGTTGATAGCTCTCGGGCAACAGGGAGATCCTTTACCAGACCAACTGTGAAACATTAAAATACACACACAGGCAAAACCAAACTAACAAATGTTACTTATTGCTACTGATATGCCACTAGGTTTAAGTGGAAACTAACAAAAAAACACAGGTTTTGTGCTGTGTTTGTACTAAATAGTTTTCTGTAAATGTTACCTGGATGTGGCCCTCAGCTGTCATGTCTCTGTTTTTTTTTTCAAGTTTTTTCTGTATATTAATTCATCTTTATCATCAATAATGGAGAGGATCAGCAGTGACACAGCAAAAAAAGACTGCTAATGGCTAGATAGACTACTAGATAACCCCAAATATGTTTCAAATAATGCTATTGAGACATCTTCTAATGCTAAATAACATATTTTAAAGCAGTCTGCAGGGAAAAATCTTGGTCAAAAAGCAGAGAATATGTGAGTGTTTTTTAATGTACATTATACTCTCTGAATAAAATTGCACTGTGAAAGAATAAATGTGAAGTACTATACTGGCTTACTCAATCACAACAGGACTGATCTTTAAGGTAATTACTCAGCAAATCAAAGGGGCTTCTTTGCATTTGCGATGTTGTTATTATGATGTGATTAAAATTGAGTGTATATTCATGCATGGCTGAAGATTTCAGTGTATTACTCTGAAATTTTGTTCATAGTGCACCTTTTAGAACCTTTCCAGGAATTTTCATCTCATTTCCCTCAGCATGCTTGCTAAATTTACATTATAAGCTTCAGCAATGCCAATATGTTGTGGAATCAGAGGAAAAAAATATTGCTCTTCAGAATTATAAGTCTTACAGGTAATAGAAAATTTATTACAATAGTCTAACCAGCAAAACTGTGGGAGAAACAATTAAATCTTTAAAAAATAGCCCAACCAAAGCAAACAACTCCCACAGCTTCCCCCATCACCATCACAGCATCAAAGAAATGCTATTGCCATGGAAAGGTGTGCTTGTCTTTAAAATGAGAAAAAAAAACCAAAAAAACATTTTATATTTCTATTACCACTTCTGTACTAAAGGTTTTGGCACCACACAAATTACGTAATTTAACAAAGGCAAGGTATAACATGCAAAGAGGATGAAAGCTTTTGTACTAAGAAGAACTAGCAATTACTGCTCAGTTTCCCTGAAAAACCTGAAAAGGTCTGTAGACATCTAAGCAATAGGTCTAGATTGTTGTTTCTGCCAAAGAGACCTCATCACAGTGTACAACTTCCTTGTGGCAAGAGGAATGGGCAGGCACTGATCTCTTCTCTGTGGTGACCAGTGACAGGAGCCAAGGGAATGGCCTGGAGTTGTGCCAGGGGAGGTTTAGACTGGATATTAGAAAAAACGTCTTCACCCAGAGGGTGCTTGGGCACTGGAACAGGCTGCCCAGGGAAGTGGTCACAGCACCAAAAGTGACAAGATGATAGTCTTGGGCACATGGTGTGACTTGGGACACATGGCCTTGGGAATGGTCCTGTGCAGATCCAGGAGCTGGACTTAATGATCCTTGTGGGTCTCTTCCAACTCAGCATATTCTGTGATTCTGTGATTGTGATTTTAATTGCTTCATTTCCCTATCCATAGCATAAATCATAACTGCCACTTATAAAATATTGGTAAATGCAAATGAGCTTAGGAAAGTCCAGAAATAATGTGCACAAAATAGAAGAAACTCAGGTATCATAATAGCCTACTGAAATTCTTAAAGGGAAAAGTCTCTGGGAAAAAGAGGGGGGCTAAGGACTAATTTCTTTTCTTTTTAATCAAATACCTGTATAACTCATACTATTCCTGAATTATAATTACATTAGTATTGGCATTTTTTCCTATCTTACAGATGACATAAAGGGTGTATTTGTGAAAGTCTGATTTCTGGCAACACATTTCAGAGACCTGAAATAATATATTTTTTTGTTTCTCTATTCCAGGAAAGAAGGTCAAATATCTGACATTCCATTTTACCATATTATTGTGTTTGCATTATGTCTGTTTGATGTTTTTAGGTGGTTTAAATTCTCACAAATAATAAGTTACCACTTAAAGAAATATAAAAGGCACTCAAGTCTGACATGCAGAACATTCCTAATAAATTTTGCAATATAATATATTTTGTTCAGAAAAAATTTGTTTAAATTGATTTTTTCACAAAATGTTGGGTTTTTTATAGGATTTTAAATTGAAAAATGTTGAAAAATGCTGAAGTATATTTCAAATTTGTTTCATTTTAGCACTCAAAATCTTGTTTGACTATATTTGTATATTTTTTCTTATTTTGAGAGAAGATTTTAATATTGTTGAGATCAATTGTTTCTGTGGAGATCTGATCTTTTTTGTTTCTTAGGGAAAAATATAAAAATTATGATTACTTTTATTTTACTCGGAATAAGAGAAATTTCAAGATTCTTCTTAGAATGGATATTTCTCTATGGAAAAACAACCTTTGGGAAATCTGAGTTGCTAACAGTGGCCAAGATAATAAGGATCTGTGCAAGATAATACAGTTTAACTGAACAGAAATGTAGAGATGTCAAAATTATGACAGGTTTAAAGTGACTTTACACTCAAGCATTACTATTAGGCACAGATTGGTTTAGGTCTTACTCCCATGGTGAATGATGTGATCTAGGTGATAAGACTTTTTTCCCTAACATTTACATATTTGTGAATCTAGCCCCAATATTTATTGAAGGGAATGTGATGTGTTTGCTAAATAGTAGTTTGGAAACCTTGTGTTAAAATAAATAAAGATAACTTTTAGATCATTATGTATAGTGTTACAGTTTTGGAGAGCAACTGGAAAAGGTAACAGGTACACAGTCAAAGAGAACTACAGAGTTCCCCTAAGATAGTGAGATGTTGCCTGTGTAGGCAGAAATGAAGACAAAAGAGTAAAAGGGGGAATGGCAAGAGTTACATATAAATAAAAACTGTGCTTTTCTAACAACTAATTGAAATGAGGGGAAAAAATGTCCTCGGAGACTTTAATTCGATCTTATTTACAGAGAAAATTCACGTGTCACATTTCATCATATCCTTTCATATCAGGTGTCTAGTTTGCTTGGATACTCATTGACAAAGCAGCTAACCTGTGGTGTAAAGTAGTCTCTGCATTCTGTAGAAAGAGAAGATATTTAACATATGCACAGTGATTATGACCACTGTAAGCATGTTCAACTTCACTGCCTAACAGTTAAGAGCCTGTTATACCAGGATATTCTTAATTGAAGGAACTTTTGCATATGCTTCTAATATGCTATATACTTGTTCATCTTACATTTATATTACTTTTTGTTTTGTTTTGTTTTGCTGCTTTTTTGTCAGGGGGTTTTTTTGTGGTGCTTTTCTTGTGGTGAATGGGGGAGTTGCTACTAAATGTGTTCTGTAGACAAGAAAAGGCACAGGATTATATGTAAATCAATGTCTTTTATTTTGTTTTCTTTTTTATTTTGCCTTTTATTTTTGTGCAAGGGGTAATATGTGCATTTCTCTGCTACATCAAAGTGTTGTAATACATTTTTACTTTGTACTAAAGTTGGATAACACTTAAAATGAAAGGAGGGACAGTTCCTTTCTACTGTATTTTGTTTCGAATCTCTGCAGGTTACAAAACTAGCCTAAGTGTTATACCAGTTATGCATTAGATGTACATTTGAAATGACTGGCAGAAGAATTTATCTATTAGAAATTGTATGTCTGTATCTTGCAGGATGGGGTGCTCCTTTCTGGTGCATACTTTTGAGGAAAATGCTGACCTTTACCTATTTTTAACAAAGTGTCCTGTGCACTGTGCATATACATGTGTGCATCCAGCTTTGAGTAGTGGAGACAGCATGTCTGGCTTGAGAAACCTGTTTGGAATGTGAAGTCAAAAAAACCTCAGAACACTTGACCTACCATCCTAGCTATTCCTGAACACACAGGAGCAAAAAGCAGTCAAATAATTTTGAGATATCCACTGGTTTCCTGCATAGGTGTATCTTGAAAGAAAAGTTATTTATTTCATAACATTATTTTCTTAAATCTATATTCTCTTACTAACCCTAGCTTGGGTATTTCCTAAGCCTGAACTCCTACTTGTTCCTAAACTCCTTTCATTCATCCTCCTGTCTAATATTACCATATCAGATCTCCTTAAGAATCATTCACAGACTTCATCCTTTCAGTAAAAGCTTCTACACACAAGTGTTCACTTGATTTTCTCATAACTCCTCCTTTTATATCTTGTCTACCATCAAGTAATCCCAAGACAAATGTTGACACAGAATATGCCATATTTTTTCTTAGAATAACCTTAGTATTATTTTCTTTTGACTTTTGACAATGGGAGCTTCAATATTTTGTCTTTTTCTGGTTTTTATTCTTTTGACAGACTATGTCTTTCCATGTATGAGCCTTCAGAAATGTAAACAAAATAATTTTTTATGTTTATTTTGTCAAATTTTTTATTAAATAAAATGCATCGTACTAAATGAACTTGTCACAATTTTTTCCCCAAATTCCCAGTAAGTAAGTGCATTAGTAGATCTATGGACTGATGACAGGGCACATCCTCTATTTTTTGTGTGTTCTGTAAGAACACACAGGGTAGATCCTGATCAAAGAACAACTTTTCCTTTCTTTTACTTTACGGGTTCATTGTAATATTACAGCATAGGACTGAAAATCACTTTATCATATTAAGCAGCAAAATCAATTAAATGTTTCTTTTGGCAAGTAAATGATGAAAAATGCTCTTTGTGTCTTGACACCACAGTAAAATGACTGGTTAAGAAATAAGAGATCAAAAATCTGATTTAGCACTATTTTTCTGTGAAATACAATTCTAGTACACTGGTTAGTGTTGCTTCCCTTCATGTTTTCCATAGTGATCACAAATTTGATTTCACAATAGTGATAAGGAAAAGGTATAAAACCCTGATTTTTTTATGGTTCTATTTGTTTCTGAGGAATTGGTTGGTGGCAGCAGCAGAAGATCAGGGATGTGAATCTTCATCCAACTTAGACTTGCCAGAAGAGCTGATAATTTCTGTTTGCAGGTAGGTTGCCATAGGTCCCCATTCGAACATTCTTTTTGTACTAAAGTGATAACAACAGTCATATTAATCTTGCATTTCTGATTCTTGAAATTTTTTCAAACATCATGCACTGAAAATAGTAGGTTGAGTAGAAGTGACTTCAACCCTTTGAAAGTACTTTTTTCTCTTCAGAATTATAGGACTGGTTGCAATTTGAGTATTACTAATTGCATTCAAAAATATCGAGATTATAGACAAAAATATAGAGATTGTTTATAGGAATGACAGTAGGAATTGTGGCGGAATTGTAAATCTAATCTCAGTTATAAATTAGTTGCAAGGTTTCATTATCACTATAAGCCATAGATAAGGACAACAGATGAGGTGGATTTATTTTCTTCTAAACTCATTTAATCTAATCCCCTTTTCAGGTAAAACAAAGGAAGGGAAGAGAAAGGAGAAGAGAAAGGGAAAGGGAAAGGGAAAGGGAAAGGGAAAGGGAAAGGGAAAGGGAAAGGGAAAGGGAAAGGGAAAGGGAAAGGGAAAGGGAAAGGTGTATTGTCCCAACATGTTTATTATACCTTTCCTACAGACTTGTTTTAAAAGTCATTTTAAATTTCAACTGGTTGCTTATATTGACAATCAGCTACTATGAAAAGTCATTGGTTGTTTTCATTTTTTCCTTGTATCGTTGAAAGAAAAGCAATATTGAGAAATGGAATTCAATTGTTGACTGCCTCAAAAATATTCAGAAGTGCTTATATTTTGCTTGAAAAGGCTCAGAAAGTAAAATCTCTGGAACTTGGCCAGTTAATACCAATACCAGTCTTATTTTTAGAATTATTTTACCTTGGCATGGAAAACAGCTCAGTACATTTTCATAAAGTCCTTTAGTTTCCATGGCAAATAGTGTCATTATTTCCTGTTGAAACTGATGGGTTTTGTTTACACTTTTGAAATTCTTTTCATATGATGCCAACAAGACATGTAGAAACAAATGCACCAGAGGGCTATTGTTTATAGCTGTTAGTTCTTAAAACAAAATTTACACAAGGTCAATATAACCCTATATTAAGGCCCATTGAAAACAATGAATGATATATTTAAGCCAAATGACTGACAGCTGGAAACAATAGAAAGGTTTTGATTATTAATCAATTAAAAACAAAAAGAGAGGGTGGGGGACAAAAATTGGGGATTTAACTCTGAGAATCTATCTAGTGCCTCAAAAATTCTTATTTGCAATAAATGAGCAAACGAATAAAGAAAACTACAAAAGTTTTGTCAGCTGGCTTGCTCACAGCTTTTACAGCAGGTGAAAATTTCAATGTTCTTAACATACTGTTTGTTTCTTCCTTTGTGATTTTCCCTATACTAGATTGTTCTGTGAGGCATACTCATATCTATCTAGCTGCACTCCCAGCTAGAATATTGCTAGAATGAAGTAATAATTATTATAGAAAACACTGGAACATCTGGAGGGCCTAAAATATGTACATTTTAAGTAAAAATAAGAAAATAAGTTTGATCCTCCCAAATGATCCTCCATCTGTTTTCTCTGACACTTACCATGCCTCTTTTTATGGTACTGTCATAAGGAAATTAAGTGCAATAAAAATTTGGTTTTGTATAGTCTGATCCAAAACATGCAAAACTGAACAGTGTTATCCCTTATGTAAGACCTCAAATGTTGTTTCAAAATACTATAAAAAAGTGATCTGTTCTTTTCTCAATTAGACACAACATTCCTGTGGGTGCTTTGTTAGCACGCTTTCAGCTGGTTTAAATCAGCTTGGTGGTTCCGCTAATGGAAATGGAACTGTGACAACTTTTATCAGCTCATTCCTGTGCTCCTTCTACAAGTGTTACCTTAAAAACTGTATATACCGAAGTGTCTGGTAATACTTTGCAATGAGAGAATCGACGTCAATTGGCATTAACCAAGTCATGCATTTCTTCTGAAGCAAATAGGAAAGCTATCTTCTGCAGACTTTCCACTGAACACCCTGAGCCCAATATAGAGAGCTTTTCAATAGAAAGTGGGAGGCTTGCTGAATGGAAATGACTCTTTTCTTCACACATCCCACATTTTTATCCTTTCTGATACAGTTTAATCTGTGCAAAAATTCTTCAACTGCCTCTTGAGAATGTCAGCACTTCAAATGAGCAGTATTTGATATCACACAAGTAAATGCGACTGGAATCATGTTTGTATAGAAACTGGAAACTGCATGAAATAATTTCTATTTTTATTTCTGCAGGAAAACCAGAGAACGTACTAGTAACGCAAATATATCTGCTTAACAAACAGATCTCTACATGAACAGTAATAGTGTTCAATAAGCCTACAAGGAACTATGCAAACTCTTTGGAGAACCATGTCAGGCCATTTTTCATGGTCATATTCAAATGCTGAAAAGGGCATCTGGATGCTGAGTCAAGGGAGTTAAGAGGGGCAGTGCCTAATACCAGTGATACAGATATTAGGGTCAAAGATCCATTTCTCCTCTTCATCTAGTTTTGAGTATCCCATTTATTACACAGTTTCAACAAGCTATGGAATACTGTGAAATCTGTCACCACCAACCTCAATACACATTGCTTCTCCCCTTAAACAATCTAAACTTATCCCAAATAAAACAGATTACTTTGCATACCACACAGTACTTGCACAGTGTGTTTACCATACCAAACTACCCTTGTCCAACTGGCCTGAATGTCAAAAATTACATGTATAAGAAGATAATTGAACAAGCAAAGAGAACAGAATGAAAACAAATGCTATGCATTTCAGCATTTGCACAAATTAGAGGATAATGTTTCTACATGTCCCTGTTTTAAGTCTTACAGTCATTGTAGTTTTTCTCTTCTCTCCTCTCCTCCCTTCTCCTCTCTCCTCCCTTCTCCTTTCCCCTCCCTTCTCCCCTCCCCTCTCCTAACCTCTCCTCTCCGAACTCTCTGAACCTCTCCAAACCTCTCCGAACCTCTCTTCTCTGAACCTCTCCTCTCCGAACCTCTCCTCTCCTGCCAATTTTTAATTTTATATTTACTCCGAGTAAAACAGTTGTAACGGGAAAATGCCATTCCAAAAACATATTCCTGAACCAAAGTAAAAGCACTATTCATCATCCAATCCAAAAAGCCCTGTGTAAGGCCACTCTGGGACTCAGAAAAGAAACTTCACTAAATATTACTACAGTGTGCATGAGAGAGGGAAACACTTGCAAACACTGAGGACAGTGACAGAAAAGTCATGGAAGCTCTGAGCGCTAAGAATACCTCTGAGAAAAAATTGTATGTCAAGGGTTGTCTAGAAGAGCTGTGAGCAAAACATTCTTCTTGTTTGAGGCTTTCAACATTAATTCAAGTAGTCCTCATGCTATATTTTTAAATAAGCATACTGAATCAAAACATTTGGCCCCATTATCATTGTAGCTTCCTGATGGCTAAGGAGTGCCATGAACACTGATTGATTACAGGTACCAAAGTGTAGTATTTCATTGCAGAATTGCATCTAATCTTGGATGTGGAATAAACATTGGAATTCACACACTGGATGTGTGAATACCCAACCTCTGAAGAGAAGTCCAGCAGTACTCTGTTGCCATATCTGAGACACAGCCAGAGGCACATACCTGAGATTAAAACTCTTCACCTACGTTTAATCTTGAAATCTCATACCCATGCTCCAAGCACATACTTTCATTCAGTACTGATTCTTTAGTCAAATTCTCCACTTGTCTCCACCCAAAGCTTAAATATAGTCTTTCTAAAATACCACTGAAGGTGTCAGTCTTTTCGTTTACAATTAAATTCTTTTGAATCTGCATGTCTGAGAAGCAGAACTGAAGTTACATGAAATAGAAAGCATATAAAATACAATTAAATATGAAAATAAAATACATTTGAATCTGCTTTGTGTTCTAGTCTTTTTGTCATTGAGAACTCACCAGATCTTCCTGTCTTCATGTAGGATGTCCATCCTTTGTTCTTTCTGCTTTTGACTAGTTCTGCTATTAAAGCATATTGTTCTTCTTCACAATGTCTTTGTCCTTCCCTTTCCCTCCCTGCATATCTACTGTTACTGACAGTGATCCTTTGTCATCTATGGTGAGATCTCTGTCTTACTCTGGGCACTTCTCTCTACATCTTCTCTCTCATTTCAGACAAAAGGAAGAAATTTCATCTCCCAGACTGAGTAAACCCATTGCCCAAGGCAATTCACTGAGATGAGTGAACAAGTACAAATGACTACTGCTATTCCAGCCTCATAACCTGTGATGAATAGACAAATGAAAAGGCATTTTATGATGCAGCAGTGTGCCAAGTGACAATTTTAAAGCACCAACCAGAATTTGTAAATTTTAAAAGAAAATGTTTATAAAACTATCACACAAGCAAATATGAAAGTACTTAGGAGTTTTCCTAAGAGAAAACTAGAGCCTTAGTTTCTACTGCTCTTCTCATAATTTAAACAAGCATAAACACACAGTAACATAAGCTTTATAGTCAAAGATAACCTTTACCTCAGTCCTTCAGCAGACATTGCATAGGTATGAAATAAGTGAAAATTGGATAATTAGACTACAGAAATTGAATGGAATGCTGTTACTCATTTTGATTAAAACTCTGTCACCATGTCTTCCAAACACTGCAAACTACACCACAGCTGATAAAACCAAAGTGCTTAATAATTCTATTTCACATGAAGCGTCATATTAACACCGAGAAATTTACAGTCATTTTAAGTAGAAGCCTGAAAGGAATTGGAACATATATTAAGGAAGTTTGCAGATGACACAAAATTCGGAAGAACTGTTGAGTCCCTCAAAGGCAGGGAGGCCCTGCAGAGACATCTTGACAAATTAAAGGACTGGGCAGTCACCAACCATATGAACTTCAACAGGGGAAAGTACCAGATTCCGCATCTGGAATGGGGCAACCCTGGGTGTACATACAGACTGGGGAATGAAATGCTGCAAAGCAGTGTCACAGAAAGGGACCTGGGGGTCTTGGTTGACAGCAAGTTGAATATGAATCAGCAGTGCCCTGACAGCCAGGACAGTAACATCAGGGCAGGGTTAGGTTGGATATTAAAGAGAGGTTCTTCACCCAGAGGGTGGTTGAGCATTAGAACAGGCTCCCCGGGGAAGTGGTCACAGCACCAAGACTGACAGAGTTCAAGAAGCATTTAGACAACTCTCTCAAATACATGGTGTGATTTTTGGAAATGGTCCTGTACAGGACCAGGAGTTGGACTCGATGATCCTTGTGGGTCCCTCCCAACTCTGCATATTCTGTCATTCTGTGAATTACAAGCAAACTGAAAACTTACTCATGCTACCTCAACTTACATTACTTAGCAATTTAGTCATGTCATACTTAATAATCTAAGAAGTTAATTAATACAGCTGGCATGACCAAAAAAAGAAATTGTATATATTTAACTTTCAGCTTAATGATAAATTGTATCAATATTTTACTTTTGATAAATCTAATATAGAGAATTTAAAAAAAACCCCTCAGTTCAAGATAATTTTATTTTTCTCTTATCAGCTAAAGCAGTCACAGTTCAGGTTTCCGCTTTCCAGTTTTCCTAACAGTAGGAGGGAGTTTCCTCCAAGGCCTTATCAGCTTGAACCACAACCCCTGCACTGATTTCTAATTCACTGATGAATTACACTCCCTTAATCTCCATCCAGGAAAGTTTTAATGAAGACACATTCAGAAATTATACCATACATGACAATTTCTGTATGTACCCAAAGTGAAAAGCCCCAGCCTTACTTAACTGCAGACTAGACTTTGCACTGCAAGTGAAGAAATAGCTCCACTTACAACCTCTGAACTACTTTTGCCTTCACTCAGGTTAATGTGGTTTGCTTCCTCTGCTTACCTTTTTATCTACTTCTACAAGGACAAAATAAAACTGATTTTAAAAATTATATTTTATTCTCAGAACATTTTCAAAAAGGCTAGAAGAATGATTCTTAGTAAAGAGAAAAACAGAATTAGCTTAACATCTCTACTGAACACTGCACTAGTGTGAATGATGGTAGTCATTTTGCTAGCAAATCCAAACTTCTTGGCAGGAAAGACAGGTGTCATGATTGCTTAGCAGGAGACTACGCCTACAGGTGTTTGCACAGGGGCAGGTGACTGTACATCTTCTCCCACACTTCCCTGACCCTGTGCCACAGAGCTGCTACACAGGGTCTGGGTCACGGGGAGAGTGGTTGTGCTGGGAGCAGGTTGAATCTTCTCAGAGACGTTTGGCTTTCTTTAGAGGAAAAATTTAAAAAATTGGTGGTGGTGTAGCTAGTAGTGAGGAACAGAAGGAGTCACAGAGGTAAAGCAGAGCCCTGGAGAAATAAGCTGACTCAGTCACCCTGAGAAAGCACAGGACTGGCAAGTAGACTTGGTACAGTAGCTGCTGTAGGGACAGGCTTATCCCCCTTGTCCTTACAACAACAGATATTTATACCATACCCCCTACATTTCTTCTTGAGGAAGAAACACCAGTGGCCCCTTCCATAATGTCATTTTTCAAGTGCTCAGGAACAGGTAAAGTAGATAGGAGGCCTGTAATAATTTTGTACCTTCATATCATTACCCTTCTTCTAGGACAGCTGCCTACTTTCCCTGCAGCCAGACCCAAGCATATATGCGATGCTCTGTTTTTGTGAAGACATATGTCTGAACTCAAAATCAAGTCTTTTTTTTAGTATAGACATGAGAATTCAACACACATAATAAGCAATACCTGATCATTCACCCCTTACCTATGGTCCCTGGCCACCAAGAACTGGTAGTGCTGTGGTAACAGTGTTTTTGATCCATAGCCATGCATTCAGCTTCTGTGACATGCCTACTAGATAGGTCTGTCTGGCTTGCAAGTTTATGAAGCTAGTGTGCTACACAACATCCACATTTGCAAAAACATCAAAAGGAGCATCTACTTCCAGCAGTGACCTTATGTCCCATACTCTTCTCCATCACATAAGTAACATGCATCTGGCACATAACCTCACAGTGCATCAAAGGCATACACTGGATTCCAATAAGATCAAGATCTGTGAAAAGATCTGTCCTGTCTATTTTGAGGAAGACACACTCTCTATCCTAACATTTTCCTTGTTCTTTTCCTGGAAACAAAGGGTGCTGCAGTGTTATGTCTGTGGAGTCCTGAGCATACATTGATCCACAAGTTTCCTTCTTGCCACCCAGGCAACGATCTGTTGCTCCCTATCTTAGCCTTGGTGCTCTCAGCTAGACTAGAGTAAATAATTGTTCCATTGTTCGATCCTCAAAACTATTTTGAAACATGAATCCTTTTGTATTTTGTAATGGCTCCTTGGGATAGCTAGTTGCAAGGATTGCGAGATTAATAATGTCCATCTTCAGGACTTAAATTTCTACCAAATATATCTCAAGAGACTACCAGTACATAACTATTATGTGATGTTTTGCCAAGATTTGAAAAACAAAATACTTCACATATGTATCTTCTCATATAAGGCATATTTTAATTATTTATCCAGCTGCTTAAAATCACAAAAAAAAGAAGGCCTGCAGACTCGTCATTTCACAGTGTTTTGATTCCAGTTCCAACTGCACCTTCACTTCCCTCCACCAGATATTTCTTCATTGTTTTAAGACTTCCAAACATTTCTTTCTCATAATCTGCATAGCAAGTATACCTAAGTGCCATCACCATCTCATTAATGCAGAGGAAAGATGAGTAAGAATATATTTAAAAACATAGGGAGAATGGGATCCCCTCCTTTTCTAGTAAGCTTGTGGGTTTGATACAGGGGGACTTTAACTTCAATTATCAAAAATATTTTGTATTGTACTTGACAAGGTTGTACTGAAACTTGAAGTTCTTCTAGAGAGTAGTCTGATATATTCTTCCACAAGTAAAAATAACAGTGTGTGTGTCATTCTGAAGTGAATACCCACTGGGTATGTAGATACGCTTTACAACTCAAGTTTTGCTCAAATTCTTACTGAAACACTGAAAAAAGTTCAAATACAGTTTCATTGTATGTCATGGTTCATCTATGTTTACCTCACTTCAGGAAAATTCTTAAAATGACAGGGGATTTGTTACTGATTTAAAGAAACATAACAAGAATAAATAGACTTAGAAGTGGTAAAAAACCAGAAAAAATGGTGCTATAACAAATTCCAGTTATTGGATACACAGCAACTACAGTAAATACTGCCTTCTGCACATAACACAGCAGCTAAATTGCCTACCAAAACATTAATATATTTCCCAAGAGTAAAAATAAATATTAAAATGGTACTTTAGAAAATGCCTATCTCCTCAAAGGAAAAATTTTACATCAGATTTTACTGTAGAACCTTGGACACTTGTTATCATCTCGCCAGGCAGCAGTAGTATGAAGTGCTGCATTAATCAGGATAAGATTGTTTCATACTGCCAGGTGAAAACTGTTCAGGAGTCTGTCACCTTTCACAGAATATCCTGTTGATCAGCACAAGATGAAGTTGTCAATTTTCTTATGTGAAACAAGCTTGATCTTTGAAGAAGGACATAAGAAATAGCTTACTAAAAAAAAAAAAATTAATTAAATGCTTAATAGAGATTGGAATCCTTGTTACGGACCATAGCAGGTATAACAAAATTCTCATCCCAAATAAGCAAATTTTGTAATGATGATGTGTCTGTGAATACTTAATTCCTAACAGTAATGGGGCTACATATTCTACTGGCAGCTCTTCCTTTGTATGTAGCACAGTAATGTGGGACGACCATACAGGATATTTTTTTCATACATGACAGAAAAGAAATCCCTACTTGTTTGAACATTTGTCCCAAGAAAGAATAGGAAGAACGGTTAAGCTGAAGCTCACCTCAGCTTTTTAATTCAGAATCTCTATGCATCTCTTTTAACAGAACCTCTTTTCATCTTAAGCAGTGAAATGCAGAGAGGAATTAAACTACAATTTAAACTTATGTTTATGGCTCAGATCTGAGCTTGGCAGAATGGGAACCCCTGAAGCTGATCTCTTCAAAGGCCTAGAGTTTTGGATTGAACCATGCATCACCAAGTAAACTGGAAAAGGAAGTGCGTCTAATCTAGAGTTTCAAGTTTAGGTAGTTTGAGAGATTCAGAAAAGCATGTGTGAACATCTATAAATTTACATTTATGGAAAACTGACTAAATCAATCGAACACATGAAGACAAAAGAGAAAAGATAGCAAGAGGATGTTGAATAATCTAGGGGAAGAAGTTAAAATAGAAGAAATCATATACTGTTTTATAAAATTATAAATTAAAAAAAAAATCAAAACAAAACAACAAAAGTGTTCTGAATTTAAGAACTGTGTAACAGTAACAGGAAGCTCAGAGTGTTTGTAACAGTAAAACAGAGCAAGTCTTACAAAGACTTACTGAAGGCAATATTTTACTCACCTTTATTTAAGCTGGATAGCATCTGTGGATAAAAAGTTCAGAAGAAGTTAAGAATCTGACTGATCCATTATTATGAAAATCAGAGTCAGGTAAAAAAAATTAAACTGGGCAAGGTTTTTTTTGTAGTACATGCCAACTTTTCAAATCTGATTTCAACCTGTTAAGGAACTGAAAACAACACGTGTTTGGGGAATTTTCATATTCAACATTTCACATTCAATGAAAAATTATAAAATTCAAAAGATAACTTTGTTTGAAATACTACAAATAAAGAAATGCACAGAAAAAGTGGACAATCATCTTGGACAATGCAGAGTATTGTGGGACTTAGAATTAATAAGAGACTGAAGTGAACTGCCTCGTTCTTTTCCTTGTCTCTCAAGTTCCCAAGGCAGAAAGTCTAAACCAAAAGCCCCACAATTTTTATTAGGATGTAAACCAGAAGAATCAACTTTCATCAGAATAGAAAATTAAAAATTCCTAGGTAAAAATGAATAGAAGTAAAAAGGGGCCATAAAACAATCTGTGTTCTTTTGAAGCTTACCCTTTCATCCAGGTTTACTTTCAGTCAACTCAATGGCTTATTAATTTGCAAAAAACTGTTGTATCCCCTGGGGTTCCTGAGTTTTGTTCTCCATCCTTTTGGAAACACTCTGCTGCATACTCTCTCCTGTCCAATGAACCACAAGAACCACAACAAACCACAGTAAAGCAACAAACTTTACTGAATCCAGAAACCAAAACATGCTACCTCACACCAACAGCTGATTAGTTGGATTACGCATGCCTCAATTATCCATGCTGTAATGTATAACTGTGATTTTATTTTAGAAATACATTTCAGGGCATTTCAATTTCAAATATCGTTGTCAAGTAATTCTCTTTAAAAAATGCAATTTTAATGCTAAGAAAAGAATTATATTTATTGAAAGATCATCTTCTAAAAAACTGGCTCTCCCCATGTTTCCAGTCTGGTAAGTTAATGACATAGTCTCAGATAATTTTAAGTAAGACTTATTTATTTTATCATCTTGAACAACTTCTGAAGAAGTATCAACTACACTGAAGTTTGAAATTTTAATACCTAGCTGCTTTGATATGTGGCAGAAAAGCTACACAGATTTTTCATCAGAGCTAGATGTATGAATTTTCAGATCCATAATATATAGCTCTAAACTATCTCAATTAATTTTCTTGGAGACAAAACATAAGCATATTTAATTCATAGAGGGATAAAATGGGCATAATATAGGGTTTTAATGACTTTAGCATTTATTCTTTATATGAAGTAGAAACAAACACATGTTTAATTTTTCAGTACTCAGTAAATACTGTAATATTTTTTATTATAGAGGATTTTGAAATCTTTGCAAAGTTACATTTACTTTTGGTAGAATGAGACAAAGGAGGATTTTGGTCAGTGGCTAAGAATACCATGACAATTAAGCCCAGTTACTGTGGATCTGAATTCAAAATGTCTTTATCCCTGTAATACTGAGTTTACTAAGCAGTTGCACGTGCACATCTGGGCAGTGCACAGAGGCCAGCAATTGGTGTTGGACTTGCACTTTTCAGCCTAGTGGGCACTACGGCCTCTGCAACACTCAGAACCTTTTTGTGGGTGTAAAGGAAACATTTGAATTGCCAGAGGTTCTTGCCAGCTCAGTCACTGTATGATATTTGTATAGCTGGAAGGAAGAGTGATTATTTCTTCTGGCAAACAAAGTCAGTCTACATTTATTTGATTTCTTCTTTCTTTAAAAGAGGACTGTAATGGTTATTTGCTATAAAATTAATAATCTCTCTTTTTCTTCTTTCTTTGCAGTCATTCTTGCACATCTTCTGAATAAGTTGAGAACTCTAGCTAATTCAGTCTTCTCACAATTCAGCGAGTTCTTATAAAGTCTAACACTGAAAAATTTACCTCCTTATTCTGTATGCTTCACTTATGAGCAGTTATGGTATATTTTTATTTTACTTCATACAAAGCAGCTGCTGAAGGATGTAGCACATGAATCATTACATTAGGAGTAATCACATTGTCTCTATTAGATAGCTGCATACATTCCTGTGATAATCCATTTGTCTCTATTGCCAGAGCAGACATAACATCATTTACCACTTCTGAATGATAGTTGGAATAAAACAAATACACTTAGAGGCAGGGGGCTGGGAACCGAGCATTTGGCTCAGTATCACTTCACAATTCAGTTTTCTTATGCATCTCTTGTGGTGGAGAAGTCTGATCATGTGAGCTCAAACTGATGTGTTCACGTGACTGAAAGAAACACCTTATGTGGCAGCAACCCGAAAAAAGAAAAACTCTGGCAATTTAAAGGGGATATTCCAGCAACTTAGATGCCTACCAAATCCTTCTTCGAGTCACATGATATAGTCCTTGCCTTGAAGCTGTGCTTGAATTTCTTACCTGGTATTTACAGGTTGGCATCTCAAACTGTCGTATAGTTTTACATATCAGAAATAAATCGTGTCAGTTTCTTCTGTAGCTGATTTCTGACACATCTGTTGTCCCATTTTTAATGTTTTTGTTTTAACTGTATCTTCCGAAGTAGCTTTGACTCTATTTAGGATTTTTTTTTAATTCTCTGTTGTTGTCTTACAGAAGAAACACTCGTGTTGCTACACCTTTATACCGTTAATTAAATAAACACCAGTGCTTCATCCTCATTTAGAACACTGCATACCAGTATCAGCTGAGGAAATATAACAAAAATAAAGCACTTTCCAGTCCCCTGTGTCTTTCAGTTACAAAAATGAGTATCTGTTTTCTTTGGAGGAAATATTGTATTATCATTCCATGGTCCTGTCATGGTTTGAGATTTCCAAAATTCTAATTCCCTAGTCTAAGCCCCCTCCCACATCTCAACCTAATGTGAGATGGGTTTTCCAGACAAAAACACAGCCAGACTCAGAGTGGGGGAAAGGGAATATATTACAATGACTGTACAAATAAATATTATAATACATTATACACACGATCACAACTATGTCTACCATGACATATAGTATTTACAATGGATCAGATCTCTTCTCCCCTCCAAATAAAAGTCCAGGAGGGAAGAAGGACAGATCCCTTCCAGCCTCTGAACAGCAGGATCTTCTGAGGCAGCAGGTTCTCCTCATCTGTCTTCCATGCAGCAGTTGCAACTGGGTTGTTGTAGCTGGATCTCTTTTCAATACACACAAGGGGGTCTCCAAGCCCCTCGGCTCTCCTCTCCAAGCGAAGGCCTCACCTGTGGACTGCCAGCAGGGACAAGACTCGCTTCACCACAGGCATATCACGAAATGCAGGGGTATCTTCGTGAAAATCCCTTCCTCAGGGGATTCACCCCTGAGTCAGAACATTTTGGGCAGCATTCAGTTGAAAGCCTTTGCCTCAAGAGTTCTACCAGAGCTCCTGTGCTCTGTTCCAGGCTGCCAGGTTTGTCAGTAGCAGCGAGGGGGCCAAGGTCAACTCCCCCCGCATTCCTCTCCGTCCCGGTCCAGCTTCAGGACGCTTTTGAGCTTCTCAGCTCCTCTCTCTCCGGTGCTGCATGTCTAAAACTCCTCTCCTTAATAGGAGTCCATCTCCCTCTTTTTCTCAGAGGCATCTAAAAGGAGTTTGGGGGGTCTGGTTCAGTTCTTACCCCCAAAAAACTCTGCTGGCTCTCTTTTCCTCGGCTCTCCTTCCAGGAGTCTTCTCTGCGGTGCATGTCGTTTGCTGTTTGGTTGCTTCTCCGGTTCAGTTCTTATCTGTCCTGGTTCTTAGCCAGAGTCTCTGGACGCTGCATCTGCCGCTGCTGTCTCTGCTCACTCACAGTGGAGAAAACATCTCCCGGCATAACTACAGACACCTAGCCCAGCTTTATGCTGTTCCAGGTCCCCCCAGGCCCCCACTGGGGGCTGGGGACCAAAGCCCCCCTGTGGGGCTCTGAGCCCCTTCCTTGTGACTCTACAACATGGCCACTTCTTCTACAACAACCAAACTACAACTCGTCTCTTCCGGTCAGCTTGTGGAATGTTTACATTTTGCAGGAGCACCCATTGGACAAAATTTCCAGGAGTTACCACCCCTCTGGGGTTTTACCATTTTTCTTAGCCTCTGGGGGAAAACAAGGTTCAAACTACTACAGGTCCCAATCCAGCAAAATATTTAAAAATAATATTTAACACAAAATAGTCGCAGTGAAGAAATTGGGATTAATGATGTGTTTAAAGTTACAGGCATACATATGTACATTTTTGGGGGGGAATAGGATGTTTAAAGAGCTGTTTAAATAGGATGTTTAAAGCATGATAATTTCTACTGTTTCTGAGGCAAGATCAGTCTTATTTCTTAAGTGGTTTTGAATTGTCATCTTTTTCTGAAGAAATATAATGTCGAAAAATATAAAAATCCCCATGCATTAAGAAAGAAAAAAGTTTATCTGCAGTAATGCAACAAGTTTACTCTGAAAATGATCAAGTAATATTTTTATTTTGCAAAGGTTACAAAGTTGTTAATGTGATTCATAACTTCATGCTGGTAGCTTTGCAAAACAAAGAGGCTTAATACAAAAGACCCCTGAGGCTTTCAAGATGCTGGTTCTAAAATTATGATAATCTTGTCTATATTTTGATACTGGTTTGCTAGGAAAATCCCTTATGGATGATGGCTTTGGCAGAACAATGACACAATAATTTGTAGTAAGCTGCATATTTTCTATAAGACAAAATAATGCCTGCATAACAGGTAATGAGATTAAGCAAGAACAGAGATTTCCTTAAAATAAAAAATCAAAATGTCACCCTGAAGTGTCAGTGGAATTTCAGAGAGTGTAGATTTACAGTGGATTCCATGTCAAAAGCAGCTTTTAAATGCAAATAGCTTAAGGATTAATAAGGTCTGGGACAACAAGTTGTGACTATATCCATGTAGTTTATATACTGCCAGAGTTTAAGCTGACAGTAATGTCTTCGGGCTAGGGTGGGGATCTCAGCAGATACAACTAAATCATACTTGTTAAATGAGTTTATAAATCATACAACCAACACAACCAAGATGAAGTTTTCATTTACGCTTCAGTTTTTTGTGACATTCTGAAGGTGGAGAGAATGAACAACCGGCTATCTAAAAATGTAGATTTTTGCCATTTATACCAAAAGCTCTTATATTTGCATCTTTTTAGATTATAGCAGTGGAAGATTAAAGCATACGTGAATAATTTTAAAAAATACAATGTCATTAAAACAACAAATCAAGTGACAGTCATATGTATAGACAACTGATACAGCTCTGATACTCCAGTGAGTACATACATACTCACTTCCTCACAAATGAAATCAGAGGAAACAAAATATCATTCTATGTAGTGGAATAAGGGTTTTACTGTGACAGTACTTAAATCCATGAGCTGTATTTAAAAGAAAACTAATTCATGTACACTCTCCACTTTTCTGTTGATTAAATTTATTTCAGAAATACCTCAATAATGACTTATCAGAATCATCCTAAATTTAATTCCATGTGCATTATCTCTTTTTCTTCTAAAAATATTTTTTCTGAGAAAATCAATTGTTTAACCTTATGTAATGTCAGCTAATCTGTACCAAAAAAAAAATGTATGTTGAGTCTTATTTCTTTCTGTAATTTTGACTCTTATTCTTTTTTTTTTTTTTTTTTGGTGACTATTTAAGTAAAATTCCTCCAGGCATTAAAAAATGTGCCAGTGAATAAAATTTAAAATCTCAACATGCTTAGTAAAATTCTAAAGTTTAGATTTTTGACTGTCAGGAATAGTCCAAGTTACAATAATACAATATTTTTAATAAAACACTTTTTAATGCATAATGGGTTATATACAAACAAATTAAAAAGTCAGTCATCTGTCATTTTTTAATTTTTAAAGTAATTTCCTGTTGTTCACCATTCCCTAAAGATTCTTTACATATCATATCATACCAGTAGATATCCTTCTAGCCATTAGTACCTTAAATAAAAACACAAGCTTTAGGTTTGGGATATCTTGTTTATGAATGTCTTTCTTGTAGCTATATACTATTTTTGTACCTCAAAATTGATGCATGCATGTTAAAATAACACACATAACTAATAATTTCTATTAAAATATTTTTCCATCAGAAAGCAGAGTATTCAAAAACTTCATAGAAAATTTCACTGATGTTTTACATAAACAGGAAACAGCATGGAATTTTGGTTTCTTCACATCACAAAATAGATTTTAGTAATAGAACTTCCATAGTTCGGTTTCATTTAAGGGAATGTCCGTTGATTTCATTGCAGGGAATGACTAACTTATTTCAGTCCTTTCAAAAACTCTCAACCTGCAGTTACAAAATATATTCCTCAAAGTACATATTACTTGGTTATTTTACTGCTACTGATGGCAATTACCCTATTTTAAAATGCATTGTAGAAAATAGAGTAACGTAAATTTATCATTTACAATTTATCATGAGCAATACTCACTGTTTCAAAAACTCTGTGGCAGCTATACACCATGGTCTGTCAAAATTTCACTCCAGCACTGGGAGAAGGCATCACATATCTGGTTTGTCTACGCACCTGAATTACCTCCCAAGGTATAATAAGATATAAGAGAGAGGACATCCCAAGCACCCAAGTATCATCCCAATATGCAGCCTGAACAAGCCCCAGACCAGGAGGGAGAAATATTCTCAGACTATTTCTTTTAACTATATCCTTGAAATGACAAGAAATGTAACAACTATTAGCTACCTAGAAATTTTATGCTAGAAAGTTAGTCAGAAGTGTGTTGCTGCAGTAGATTGGAATTCGGGTCTTAGAAAACAAGAAAAGACAACTATCTTTTAATGTGGCAGTGCTTACTGGTTCACTTTTTTGTCTTTGCCATTGATCAGCCCATGTAGAAGTCTCAACTTTTATATCAGAGTTTTATCAACAGATGTTATATCTTAATTTTGAAAAAACCCACAAGTACTAGGAGGAAATATTTTTCCCCTCACTTATTTCAGAATTGTAACTAGAACTCTGAGGATTTTTTAAAATGGGAGGAAAAGGGCACATGTACTAAGAAGAAGCTATTGTTTATCACCCTTCTATCCACAGAATGACAAGAGGAGGAAACGTTTTCACTTCAAAGCCAATATTATTTGAGGTTTTCTAAGCTAAATGGGCATTTTCAGATTTTCAAGGGACCAGAGAAGATGAAGTAGAAGGCACCAAACATCTTGTAAATGTCATGACATTAGAGCTCAATAATTAAAAGGAAACCTAATTTCCAGAGGTAAAAAAAAGAAAAAAAATTATGGGAATCTCTAGGAAACTACTGATATTCCCCTGCTGTAACAGTCTCTAATTCTAGGCTTTGCTTGTTGTTTCAACACCTTAGGTACTTTCAGTTTTATATCTGTATTCTTCTTGAGAAATGTGAAAACTAACACTTGGAAATAAAAATACCAGATACATTTCTTTAAGTGGAATCATGGTAAAGAGACTTACAAACAGACACCTTTTCAGTCAGCTGACTCATTTGTGAAAGAACTCAATTTATAAAAGAAAAGTCAATGAACAACAAGAATATTTAGAAAAACAAAGCAGGCTGGAAATTTTCCCCCTAGAGTACTCAAAACAGGTGGCGATACACTAAGGCAAAGATGTTACCAAATTATTTGTTGGTTGAGAGGTTTGAAAAAAATCCAAATAAGTAGAAGAGGCAATATTATGACTAGTCTTTAAAAAGATAGTTGCGGCATCTCTTTCCTCATTATGGTCTATAAAACTCCAAATGTTATATCAGCTTCATCCTCAGATATAACAGACAGGAAGAGAATAAAATACACACTAGATCAAGACTTCCCATGAGGCATTCAGCCACATACAATGCTAACACTGCATCATAAATACAAACAAGCAAACAATTATTTAAATGAGTAACATATGCTGTTAGGTGATAGAAGAACAACTGCATAAAAAAATATCTCAGAAGGATGTTTTTATGAGGTTTTAATTCTTTAACCAACCAGGAAAATTAGAAAGATTACACTGAGCGAGATCTAAGAGCTCTTAATGTGAGTGACCAGCAACAAGACCTTGGCAAAGGAAGGTAGCAATAAGGTGTGGGAGCAGCCACAGATGTCTGTGGTTGATAGAGACATGGAACACGAGGAATAGAAGTATGAGGTAGTATATGTAATGTGCTTTAGTCATCCCACCACACTTGCATGAGGAATGACACATACTCAAGGCATATCTCAGGCTATTACAGGTAGCCAGTGCAAGATAAGTATTTGGATTCATTTTAAAATATAAAGGTTACAAAAAAAACTGATGTCCTGTGTTCTCTATTTTGCAACCAATGCTCTACTGTTTAATAAGAGTTTCTATAAGTTGGGGAACTTGTCACATGTCTTTCCTATGCGAGTATCTTATAAAAGACAAGCTAGCCTCACCTGTCTTTCTATTCAATTGTTTTCAAAGGGCTAACTGTGCTCAATCCTGGAGACATCTACCAAGTAGTAGAGTCTTGTGACAAATCAAGTTAGATGGTTCAAATTAGCTGAACAATGAAGTACTCTAAATATTGCAATCGTTTTAAAAAATGTTCGATATTCATGGAAATGTTGCTTTAAATACAGAAAGTATGTATGCTGAGCTGTTAACTCCTTGTTGTGACATGCCATGTGTAATAGTTTAGCTTGAAGATTCTATCACGTTGGGGTAAAAGGCTTTAAAACACTTTAAAAATTTAAAATAGATCAAATGTATAACTCTTGAAGTATACTTTCTGCATAAATATACCATCAAATGGAAATTCTTAGTATGCTTCGTAATTTGACTGTCTTGTATATCTTTCTTAAATACTGCAAGTCAAATTCTAATCAGCTTTTGAGATCAATTGTAGTGTTATGTAAGTCAGTATGACTATAAAAAAATTTGTATAATTAGGACCAGTTACACTCCAAAAATGGATCATGATGTCTATTTCTTCCTTGATAACATAAAATGGCTTGCAATCCAGATTACTTTAGCAGGTATAAAAGCAGTTAATGTCACACTCATTATTTGTGAACAGTTTGCCTTCCTGGGTGTGGGAAAAACAATATTTAGTAAGGTCTTTTGGGCAGTTTAAGGGGTGTTGATTTGTTTCTTTAATTTATTGACTGTTTAAATTTGCTAATATTTGCCATCACACTCATTTGCAGCTATAACTCAGGTGATTCTATAGAGCACCTCGAGCTTTTGAAATACCCTTTAACAAACAAACCTATGTGCATTTTCTACTTGAAACAGTAAACAACTATTTCTATCTTCTATTAATTTACAAACTGCAATTATTACATTTACAGAGAAAATATTTATTCACATGCTACTGTCATCAAGGAAAGACAATCTCAGAAGAACCTTCAAATTGTAGTGGGTTGACCCTGGCTAAATACCAGGTACCCACTAAAGCTGCTCTCTCACTCTCCCTCTGCAACTGGACAGAGGAGAGAGGAAAAAAAAAAACAGCTAAGAATTCATGAGTAGAGATAAGAGCTGGGAGAGGTCAGTGACTGATTACCTTCACAGGCAAAACAAGACTCAAAGTGGGGATGGTACTTATATTTATTACTCACAGGCTAAGAGCCAAAGAGTGAGAAATAAAACAGTCTTAAAAACACCTTCCCTCCACATCTCCTTCCTTTGATGTTCTGTCTCCTCCCCCCCAGAGGTGCAGGGGGACGGGGAATGGGGGTTGTGGTCAGTTGTTGTTTCTGCCGCTGCTCAGAGAGAGGAGTCCTTCCCCTGCTCCCGTGGGGTCCCTCCCACAGCAGACAGTCCTTGATGGACCTCTCCAACATGAGTCCATCCCTTGGGCAGCAGTTCTTCCCAAACTGTTGTCCCATGGGTCACTCCTCCATGGGGTGCAGTCCTTCATGAATGAGCTGTACCGACATGGGTCCCCCACAGGGGCCACAAGTCCTACCCGGGAAAAACCTGCTCCAGCGTGGGCTTCCCTCTCTGTGGTCTGCAGGTCTCCAGCAGGACTCCACTCAATCCTGGGCCTCCTATGGTGTCACAGCTCCTTCATGCATCCACCTGCTCCAGCATGGGCTCCTCCATGGGCTGCAGGTGGGTCTCTGCACCCCAATGGTCCTCCATGGGCTGCAGGGGCACAGCTGCTCCACCATGGTCTGCACCACGGGCTGCAGGGGCCTCAGCTCTGGCACCTGGAGCACCTCCTACCCCTCATTCTGCACTGACTTGGTGTCTACACTGTTATTCCCATGTTCTCACTCTGCTCTTTCCTGGCTGGAATTTTTCTGCACAACAATCTTCTTTTCTTAACTGTTTTGTCACAGAGGCATTACTATTACTCCTAATTGGCTCAGCCTTGACCAGCAGCAGGAAGTCCGCCCTGGAGCCAGCTGGCATTGGCTCCACGGAACAGGGTAAGCTTCTAGCAACTTCTAACAGAAGCCACCCCTGTAGACCCCCTGCTACCAAAAGCCAACCACAGAAACCCACTACACAAATGAACCTTAGATATGGACAAATAGCATCAATTTCCAATGGACATTGAGTCTCATTAAGACTCTACTGTTAAAGTATCTAAAGCTGTTACACCTCTCCAGTGACCTCAGTCTAGAAGCTGCTGCAAGAATTCCTTTATACTTTTACATGGAAACACGCTCTGGAAGGAAATTGAAGAAGAGTGAGATTATTGGTGAGTGTTATTGACTAATACTGAATAACACTACCAAGAAATTATGTCTGATTTGGCACAGATCTCTGTCATTTGTTTTTTCTGGAGTAGATCAACAGCAGACAAATCGTTACCTCTTCTAGGTTTAGAGAAAGAGGAGTTATTCTTTAAAAGTCTCATCAGTCAGTACCTCAATTTACATTTTGTATCTGCCTCAGGACTGTACCAGAGAGACCATATCCAACTTCTGATCAAGCTAGCTTTTCAAAAATAGATACTTGCATGCAATTACTTTCTGTGTTTTCCATGTGTCCATTCTTCTCTCCGTTTCTTCTGTCTCCCTGAAAAAATATTCATCTGCACACTTGGGGAGAAGAAAGTTGAAATTCTATCATGTCAGCATTAAAGAAGAATCAAAAATCAACACAGATGGACTCGAAAATTGCTGTACCACAAACGACAGGAATCCTCCCCTTATAGCATGTAGTTTCACCTGGAAAAGGTGTTTAGATCCTAATCATTAGATACGTGTGGTAGTTTATTTCTAATGTCTTTCCACACAATTGTTTCTTTTTTTCTCATTATTATTTGGAGGAGAACTTGTCTCAGCAGCATGCTGTTTCCAAAATGTTATTCTATATATCCTTTTTATGCAATAATTGTTTTATAAATCCTGTACAGCTTCCGTTTTCTCAGTCAACAGCAAAGCATTCCACAACCTAAGTGCCAGCCAAGATAAACATTTTTTTTTTATTTTATTTTTAACAGTTTTGACTTTTCCTAGTTTCAGTTAATTGAAATGGCCTTGTGAAAACACAGTAGCTCTGGTCTGAATCTCTCTTTTTTTAATATTTCTTTATCATTAGACAATTCTGTTTCTCAAAATGGAATATTGTCGAATATTTAGGTTTTGTCTGAAAGTATGCATCCCTTCTTACATGATGAAATGGAAAGCTCAATTTGCAACTGACACTTTACCTGTCTGAATATTTTCTGTCATTTCCATATGGAAAATCTTTTTCTTAAACTCACAGAGTCCATCTAAATTGACTCTGCAATTCAGTTTCAATAATTCAATTTCTTTTCTGCAGTCCTAGTCTAGACTTACTCTTGTCAGATAGAGAACCTGCCTGATTCTTTCAACCCATCTGGTTCCCTGTATGCATACACTGTCCACTTCTGATTTCACTATCATAATTAGTATAATTATTTTTGTTTCTAAGGAACCATTCCAGCTCAGGCTGTGTAATGTCTCTGTACTAGAGAAAATCATGTTCTGGGCTAGAATTTGCTTTGCAAGGATTCTCAATACCACAGTTTTCTATATTTTTACTCTGAGAGGGTGTGCAGTATCAAGGATATTCCTTCATATTGGATGTTGGTATTTTGAGCCTATTCAAACCTAAGAATTCAAAATTTCACACACAGTCAGACCTGGATACCATGCTAGTATTAGCTTCTTGGACTATAATTGGCAAAAAGGCAGACAACACTCAGTGATTTCATATAAATAAGTTCCTAAGTACATGTTTAAGTATGAAGCCAGGCAAACACCACAACATTATGAATTATGTGCTGAACAGATTGCAGAGCTTTAACTCTTTGATCATTGTTTTCCACATAATTGTGCCAATCCAAACTTCATTCTTCATTCCTGTATTATTTTTCTTTGCTTTCAGAAACACAACGGCACAATATTTCCACATATTTCTTCACGCATTCACCCAGAAGCCTGAGCATAATTTATATGACCTAATCAGGATCTGGAACTACCTGGTTAACAGTTTAATATAATATGATAGAGATCCTCTCTATTAGGATTTTCAAAATTGCTTAGGTCTACAGTTTCCATTATAATGTGTGTATCTCATGCTATCCCAAAAACCCCTTCACAATTCTAGTCAAACCTGTTTACACATCTTCACAATTCTTAACATGTTTCTCCAGTTCACTGTCAGATGTAAAGCAGAGTGTTGATTTACATCTCTGAAGAGGTGTCTCCACATATTTGCAATCTGCATTGCAAAGTTGGTTGGTTTTAGATGGTCGAAGTAAGAACTAATGGGAATATTTAGGAGCTTGCCTTGCCTTTTCCCCTCTGTTTTTTCTCCTGTTTTTCCTCTCCTTTTCCATTTTTCTTTTTCCCTTCCCTTCTGCTTACCCTTCCCCTTCTCATTCCCCCTCCCCTCTCTTCTCATTCCCTTTATTTTTTAAAAGTTACTTTCAACTATTAATTCTATCTAATTTTTGTAATATGAATGTGTACCCTCATTTTATATGTTGTGTTATCTATAATAGTAGTTTTTAATATACTGCACATAATTAGGGACAGTAATATAAAAATGGGAAATTTTTTGTTCTACTAGCACTGTGAATAAAATGGAAGAGTTGTAGAAATACAAATGTTAAAGTAATAACAAGTGTATTTTGTACTAACAAAATAATCTTTTAAATGATTGATTCAACCGTACACAGAGTTTTAGATGAAGTTAAATCAAATAGGTGGAAAAAAAAGGAAACCCATGGAGTGGGAGAATGCATTTTATTTCTATACATAAGTTGGTCTAGCTATGTTCATAGCTAGCACATGTCATTTTTCATTGGAATGGAAATATATTTTTGCCTTTACTGTACCACCATTTTTCATAAATTCCACCACTCTATTGACAAAGAATATGCCATATGAGGAAAAAATGTTAAATGAGCTTTGTTTTAAAATAACATCACTGACAAACCCCAAAGCCATTACATTTATGGAGCAGTCTATAGTACTTGTAAACATGGAGACTGATCCAAGGGACTAACTTTAGATGAAGCTTTGTTTGAGAAGGATGAGGAGAATTGGCATTTATATCCGAGGGACTATGCCATATTAGGGACTTCTTTGAATTCTGCTTAAAATTAAATTGTGATCCTTTTTCCCAGTTTAATAGTTATGAACACATTTGAGTTATTATTAAATAACTCCATAGTACACTGTGGCTCATGAACGTAATATATTTGAATTTTAAAACCTCCACAGAATGCGAAAACTGTAGTTCATTGTTCAGCTGTTTAAACAATGGGGTGTGAGCAGTCATGGTTCTGAGTCATGCATTTTCCTACCTGACTCAAACAATCTGATAGATAAGCAACTTTTCTTCTCTGGGCAACAATAAGGGTGTGGATTGTATTTAGAATAGTGGAGAAATTTTCTTGAAAACCTGCCTCCAGTTTTAATGCTTAAGCCAATACTTCTGGGTTTTATATCACTAAGTTCATGATGTAGTAGGCCACTACGTAAAGTAAGTAAATTTCTCTAGGAGTGAAGTGACTTGGTGTTTGGATTAGCTCCAGAATACTCATATACACTACTGTATTAAAAAAATAAACAAACAAAAACTAACAAACCCCCAAATCCCCCCAAAACACAAAACCCCCAAAAACCAAAAATCAAAACCAACCAAACAAGCAAACAAAAAACATACAGACACAATTAAAAAAAAAAAATAAAACAAATTCAAAAACCCAGATCATAAGAAAAAATTGTAGTCCATTTTGTTGGAATCTGTGGCTTACCAGTAAGAATGTGAAAAAAAGTCAAATTGGGGAGGAGCCTAAGAAAGATGCAACATCTGTGAACTGCTGAGTTATTGCTATGTTCATTCTCACCTCTTTTTATTTCACATAATTTGTGTGAACATTCCTATCAGTTCATTACAAGCATGGAGTAAGAGTGATGTTCCATAATAGGTTTCATACTTTAAAAGGTGCAAAATTCAGTTCTACAATAATTGTGTAAATTTTCACAGAAGAAAATGAAAGATTCTTCCTGATATGAAAAATAATGTTTCTATCTAATTTTCTCTTGTAATTGTTTAAGCATATTTTCTTGGCTCCAAAAGTCTCATTACGTTGATGTTCTGTGAATTTAGTAACACTCAAAATTTCCTCTAACATCAATCCTAAATTCATGTTTGACTGGGATTCCTGTGATAAGCAGTATTTTTTCTTCTTCATATTTCTGTCTGTGTCAATGTGTGAAAATATGATTTTTCTCACATGCATTAAAAACATTGCCTACTCATGTCCAACTAGAACCTTCTTTGACCTCCTCTTTGACCAGATCTTTGCTTCCCTTAACCTGGGAGGATATGCTTTCATATATGTTTTCTTCTGAATTCTGCTGTATGGAGCAGAATCCAACAGTTTTACAGACTGATATTAAAATTTCCTTATTGATCACACAAATATGCCTCTTAATACAGTTCTTGTTCTGCTTTGCATTATATCACAAACACTATTCACAGATATCCTGTGATGAATTAATAAATCAAGGTCTTACCTTTATAGTTTTTTAATTTAGCCTAGTTTATACTTAGTATTCTTGTAATTAATCCTTAAGTTCATGATCTATTTAGTATTATTACAGTTCATTCCAGTTATAATTTTCAGTCTCTTAGCATCATCCCATGCATGACAGGCACTGATATTCTATCATGCAGGCAATACCTTAGCAATCATGTGTCATCAGCACATTTTTATTACTTGTTCCAAGGTCATTAATGAAATGAAAATATTAAGTAAGATTGATCCCAAGAACAATCGATGAGTGATTCTCTCTAACCTTTTCAGTACCATTTATTATCTTGTCCTCACAGACAGTTTCTTAGAGTATTCTTTCCCTCTTTTTACCTATCTCATTATGTAGCACCAACAGACTTCTTTTACAAAACACCAATATTTTTTTCACCTAGAAACTGATTATCAGAAAAACCTATATATTTGTCACACTCTAGCCCAGAAAATTTTATCTCATATTTGGTTTCTGTTCAGTTCTGTTTGTCTGTATTGACTAAAGTGTGCTTTCAGTTCTTTCTCAAGTATCTGTTTTCAGCATCTACCTTTTACTCATGGTCAGGTTGTTTTCTTACACTCAGCACTCATTTTCTGCCCAGCAATTCTATGACCTTCCTAGTAAGTACTGCTGTTGAGAAAATAGCCATGAAATCTCCTCCTTGTCTCTGTTATGACTTTAAATTTCTACTTGCACTTCACAGTTGTTTCAACCATGCATTTAATCTGTATCTGTCTGTTTTATCAGTGAAGATTCCATGCTCTTAAGACTAATATTTTTATCTTTATATCTTAACCTTAGTTAAGATACTAAGTTACTACTTAACCTTAATTAAGATACTATGCTTTTAGTAGCCTTCTGCTGTTGGACTCATCAGCAGCATTTCACCATTGCCCATGACAGTCTTTTCTCCACAGTTCTCAGCTTTGATGAAGCACACAGAATATCCCCCTCCCACTTCAAAACCTTGTACAAATTTTTTTGAATTTTTTTCTGTTTGTTTGATTCATAAACCTTTTATCCTTTTTATCTTTTGTTTCTTTGTTGAACTAAGTCATCACCAGTTCAGAATATTTATCAATGACCAGGTACCTTTTTCCCAAGTGGACTCTGTGCTCTCATACACAGAAATGCTTGCCTTTCTCACATAGCTATGCTAATACTAAGTATTTCATCTTGCTTCCATTAAAAAAATAATAATAATCACTGCCAAAAAGGGCTAAGTTAAGTGAAATATCCCTGTTTTCTAATACATAAGCTAGCTTATTTATTTATTTATGACAGGAAGGAAACTCACCTGACTGATTAGCAGAAAAAGGACAAAAGTTTTTAGACATCAAATTTATAGGACTCTATCCCTATTTCGTAAATGCATGTTTAGAAGCAGAAACAGTCTTCCTCCCACTGCCAGAAATCACAAGCCTTCCCATCTTGGGAGTCACCATCCTATGTTCATTCAAAAGTATTTTCTGTCAATATCTAATCCTGTGTAATAGCTGGAAGAGAGACCTCTGAAGAATCTCTATGATGATCCTGTCGATCTGCTCTTCACTGCCTACTCACCTGCACACTAGATCTAGATCTGCACACTGCCTACTCATCTCCTTCCAAACTCCTCCATCTGGTGGCACAGTCCCTCAATCAGAGCTACAACTGCTATTGTCCCTTACCCCTGGGAACAGTGTCAGGGAAACCTGCCAGCTTGACACCTGTACTTCTACATCCTCTCTTTGGAGGTCAGTTTGGATCTCCATCTGCCCTCTGGGATGTTGCCACCAACTTTGTGTGGATCATGAAGTCCCAGACAATGTTAGTCAGAGTCCTAGAACCTTTCTGCACCCCTTCTTCCACCAGCTGTCACAATAACTGCTGAGTCGATCTCATTCACCATTCTGCTGAGAGCCATTGCTACTAAGCAAAAGTAATCTAAGGACTCTTGAGCAACATTCCCTAAACTGGAAACAGTTGAAGCTGAAGGTGTAAACTGTTCCTAATCAGGAAAGAATAAAAATGGAAGCAAAATCACAGTGTTTTTTTGTGAATAATAACAAAATATTTAATTATTGACAAGTTCAAGATACTTTACAGGAAATTTTTGATGTATCTGAATTTTTTTCAGTATAAATCTTTCTTCTTCATGTACAAAGTTCTTCTGAACTTTGATTTACATGATCTGTCTCCATACTGAGGCTTATCTGTCAGTCTAGCGTGTCATTCAAAAGTAAAGCCTACACTTGTTGTTTCCCCCTTAGAACTAAATTTTCATTATGTGAGTGTATTGTCTTATTAGTAGATAAATCATTTTCTGTTTCACATTTACTGTTTCTGTGTATCCCTGTTCCTTTTATTTCCTTACTTAAAGCTTTTCCATCTTTAACCATTTACATTTCTAAAGGAGTACTGCTAGTATATGTGCCTGGAGCTGGTCTGGCACCTCATCTAGGTATTCAGCATGGAACTATACTGTGCTGTGCCATGTTATGCTATACTATACTATGCCTACTTTTCCCTAGAAATGCAATCTCATAAAATATGGTCTTAAATCTTATGTTAGACAGCAAATTTGTCTAGGTCAATGGCTCTTACCCATCCAGGAACACTAAGTTACTCATTCTTCTTGCTCTCATTTCAGTGTTCAGAGGATGTCCATAACAAACTGCTATGAAAACAGGGATAGATAAACCACAAAACTGGGAGCTAGTCAGTGCTGTTCTTGAATAAATGACTGATTTCTAGGATGAATAATTTGACTTCTCTGAACATTCATTAATCATCAATAAGTTGGGAAAGTACTCCTCTTTCAGGCAAATTATGCACTGAAATATATTGTGCGTCTAAATTGTCTAAAACTACCACATCTGCACTCACAAAAAAACATAAAAGGACAAACTCAGGAAACAGTGATTAATTTCCTAACATTTATAATTTAGGAAATTGCAAATAAAAAAATAATAAAAAAACCCCAACAAGGACAAGTTTTACATGAAAAAAAAAAGCAATGAGGTAAATTTTTACATGAAAAAAGGAAGCAGGCAATGGGGTATACAGTACCTTTTGTATCATCTAAAATGTTGAGGAGAAGATGCAGAGTCATTCACAGAAGTACAGTCTGGGAGAAGAAGTAGGAAACTCTGAGTAGACAAGCTGAAAAAAACTCCTAGGGGTCATAGGATCTTTGGTTTGTTGCCACCTTCTTTAAACCACTCTTTGGGTTCTTATTTCAAGTAGTATACAAGCATCTGTAGGGCTCATCCAGTTCTTAATAACATATCATTATATAATGAAAAAAGTCAACTGTCTAGAATACTTGGTCCTACTTAAAAAATCAATTTTATGTATATACACAGAGAGAGAGAGAGAGAAGGAAAAATAAATAAGTAAATACATAGGCAAAGAAAAAAGATCAGTGAAAATAATTTGTGGAATAAGTAGTTCTACACATGACCAAAAAAGTGTTGACAGTAAGGGTAGACTATAAAACCAAAAATATATCCATATTAAAATATTCTTAAATTTTAAATTATAAATACTTATGAATACTTGAAAATACTCAACACCTCTTTTACTTTTATACTGAAAATTGACATCCTTGTTTTCACTTTTAAAAAAATCATGAAACAAAAACAAACAAAAAAACAAGCAAAATTTTTTAGAGCAATATTTTTTCTAAAGAATCTTTCTCCATTACAAAGTTTCCAGCACTATGTTGACCTGGTTTTGGTTGAGATAGAGTTCATTTTCTTTACAGTAGCTGGTATGTGGCTGAGTTTTATATTTGTGCTGGAAACTATCAGTAATTCAAGGAAGTTTTAGCTGTTGCTGAGAAACCTTTGTACAGAGTCAGGGCCTTTTCTGCCTCTTACCTCACCTCACCAGTGAGCAGGCTGGGGGTGCACAAGGAGTTGGGAGGGGACACAGCTGGTACAGCTGATCCCATTCAACCATAGGGATATTCCATAACATATGGGTTATGCTTGGCCCCACAAAAACTGTTGAGAAGAAGAAGGAAGGAGGTAATGTTCAGTCACCATTACATGTGATGCAGTCTGGCTTTCCTGGGAATGGCTGAACACCTGCCTGTCCATGGGAAGTGGTGAATTAATTCCTTGTTTTTCTTTGCTTGCGTGCACAGCTTTTGTTTTGCCCATAGGTAAACTGTCTTTATCTCAACCCACTAATTTTCTCAATTTTACTCTTCCGATTCTCTCCACCATCCCACCCTAGAGGAGTGAGTGAGTGGCTGTGAGGGGCTTAGCTGCCAACTGGGGCTAAACTGTGACACATTTGAACATTTTCCTGTGCCAATACACAGATAGCATGGTCAAGCCCTCTGAAATTTCTTCCTTCCAATTTCAAATAAGTGCTAGGAGAAAGCAGTCTTCAGGTTTGGAAATTCTTGCAAATTCACTAGCTAAAACCATGAAGATGTTAGAAGCATAATATGGTGGTATTTTTGTTTGTTTATTTAATTCAAGGAAAAATAAAACAACAATAATAAAGATAACAATAAAAATGAAATAATAATTAATGAAAAAAAAAAGATATTTCAGTGTCAAGCAACCTTAACTAGAGTCCAGAACAGATGTGGCTTCATATATTGAGAGAACCACGAAGTTGTGTTAATGCAATGCCCAAGCAGTAAAAGCTGGGGATATACAGGTGAGCAGAACTAAGAAAACCTTTATTCTGAAGGATTGGTTTCTTCCCTCTTCCATGTATTTTTACTATCTAGCAATTTTTGGAGCTAAGTGCTAGATGTGAAACAGGAACAATCTGCATAATTTGTGTGAGAAAGCAGCATAACATCATTTTTATGAAACTTTGAGAACCAGAGGGAAAAAATAAGGGTATAAAACACACACAAAATATGGACTATAGGTCACATTTTTTCACTTAATGTTTCAGTCTTTGACTATGCCTCATACTTTTGACAGAACAATTTATCCCAGTACAAAACTCTGTAAACCCACTTAACCATAATTTTCATTTCAGTCTATCATAGTTTGCAATGAGAGAGTAACAACTAGCCTATCACTTCTCTACTAAGTTGCTAATTAAAAGAAATTTCCAGATACAAAGAACAGTATATACTAAAATTTAGACTAGCCATCGTGACCTGGTCATAGTCATGACTAGCCATCATGACCATATCAAAACTCCTTGCAAGATGTTTCCTTTTTATTACCTATAACATCCACATATGCAACTACTGACTAAGCTGACAAATAAGTATTTTTAATTCTCAAAGCCTTTAGATTCCAGTTTTATTAAGAATATCTTTGTAACCCAAAATGATGAGTCGGTTCCTTTGTAACTAAACTTCTATATATGCAAATACAGATTCAACTGTATGTCCTTTGTAAAAACTAGTATTTTAAACCAAACCTCACATAACTGTTTTCAGTTCTTGAAAAACAGAAGTTATAAACCCAGATGTATCAGAAGACTGGTATCATATATAAGAGACACTGATAAGTTCTCTGTTCATCCAGAAAACCCTATAATTTTAGCCTTAAATTAAGTCTAAACAAAACAGAGAAAGACAAAAATACTGGAAATATCAAGAGAGTAAATGTTTTATTTGAAGAACCAAAATCCATAATGATAAAATATTTCTTTTCTATCCATCTACTGATTTTACTGAGTTTACTACAGCATTTGCTGAGTAGTAAATACTACTACACGAAGAATAAATGGAGAGGGATATATTTTATTCCAGAGAGTCCATAATGTCTATATTTTTACTTCAATGAAATATGCTACAACAGCTGGAATCAAAACCTAAATAAAGATAGCTCTTCATCATGTCTGCCCATATATCCATTTACTTCTTTTAGCTGTTAGAATCATGCATATATTACTTGGATTAGACCTGTAAAGGCAATGAAAAAGTAGTATGGACACAGAAGATCAAAGTTCAAAGTATACATGGTTGAATTTCCTGGTAAAATGAGTTAAACTTTACTTTCAGCTACTTTTAAAGACTGAAAAGCAGCGCAACTGCAATACTAGTATATTGCAGTGCTTTCATATTGTGCAACCAGTTATCTGTGTCCAAAATGGTGATTTTAGTCATGAAGCATGCTTGCAAATACCTCAATTGAAGGTAACTCCAATTTTGCCTTAAATACACATTTGCAGGGAAAATGTTCCAAGGTTTTTCAAACAGTTGATAATTTTACTAAAGGGAGATTGAGGAAAAAAGATGCTTTTGAGAAGAGTTGACTTTTACAGCTAATTCATAGTGCAGGGAGGATGTTGGTTTCTTTGAGGAGGAAAGATTTAAGAAGGTGTGATAGGAATTCTTAGAGGAAAAGTGGCTTTCTGAAACTTTCTGAGAGAGAAGAGGTCTTTAAAGCTACAGATTATAAATGAACTGCAGTTCTTCGGTTATCCAAAAAAGTCAGTGACTAGTCATTATTCATCTTTGGTATAGTACTTTTATTACTTTCCACAAATTGCTATTTATTTTTTAATTCTCATTTTCAGTTGCTTAATAGCTGAAGGATGAGTAACAATATGAGTTTCATGTAAAAATTCTTATGCAAGTCTTTAATTTTTACAGCTATTTCATAAAATGTCCGTAAATATAATTCCAGAGAAGGTTTATATATATAATTTATATATATATATAATATATATATAATATATATACTATATGTATATATAATTTATATTTATAATTTCAGTAAGTCATACACAAAAAACCACCAGTCAAACTAAAGGAATAATAGTTCAAGCATTTATGAGATACCACCCATAATTAGAGGTAAGAATGTGTAAAGAACATGAAAGCAAATGTTTGTCTACAACAAGACTAATTTTATCTCATGTCCCAAGAAACCCTTTAAGTGCAATTTGGCAGCCCCATGAGATGATGCTGTAACTGTGCAACTGCCTTAAAATATTTCTTTAGCAGTTCACTTGCTGTTCAAGGAAGTTGCACTCTCTGACTGAATAACCTGGAAATAATATGAGATCGTTCACTTTTCCTACCTTTCAAAATTAGATTATTTACCTAAACAAAGCAAAATTGAAAAAAACAGACTACAACCATAAAATTCATACTGGAACTAAATCCAGTACTATTTATTATTGAACACTAAAATTATGATAGATTCATAAGCTGCAGGGCAGCTGAGCAGGGAGAAGTATATTTTGTTATATGTTTTAGGTGTTTATTTACTTTTTTTTCAATAATGAAGGCTCCTCATAAGAAAGCTTTTATTTTTTCTCTCTTTACAGAATCCTGAAAGCCAACTGATTTGATTTGTTCCACCAAAATTTGATTCAAACTATTCAAGAAACATGACATATCCAAATTTAGATGGAGATTGCAGACTTCAGCCTCAGATGGATATTCTCTATTCAACTTTGGCTCCTTCTGCTTTTCTTTTCCCCCCTTACAAATCTTTTCCAAATTTCTTTTTTCCTACATGAAGTAAGGAGAAAAAAAAGAAATCTTCAACTAGATGAGTTGATGCTGTTTTGTTACCTTCATGTGGTTTATAGCTTAAGTGAGTACTGAAAAGAGTTTAATAGCCATTTCTGATGATTTGGGACAAGTTTCATCCATATTTTTTTTCTAAGGAGTTTATAGTTCAATGTCCAAATGTTGCGAGGTTGGGTTGGGTTGGGTTGGGTTGGTTTTCCTCCCTTGAGAAACTAGCACTTCTCATCTCTTCAATAAGTATCCCAGCTAGCAGGAGGACATTGGTTTTTGACCAGTCCTAAAAGAGGAATTATGTCTGGTGAGGGTGGCAGGGGTAGAAATGAAAAATATTCAGATAATAATGAACAAAGAAAAACCTATAAACAATATAAAAATAGAAATTGCTACCAAAAAGGAATTCTTCCCTAGAAGCTTCTTTCCGCAAAATCAGCAGTATTTCAGTGATGCTGTTGCTAATTCAATTTCTCTCTTTCTTAGTGCTAAAGGAGGAGGAGGTTTTCCAAAAATAAAATTAGAAAACTAATTTTGCATTTTCTTCCCTGTAGAAACTGAAAAAATGTCCATTCTTCTCTTGAGCTTACTATGTCAAACTTTTTTCTTTGAAGAATAGACACTGTTGCTGAGCGTCCTGACCATTAATAAAGTCTCATTAATAGCTTGTTATTCTTTCTCTTCATGGCTAGGAAAAAGCAGTTCTCTGGACTCCTCTGTCTATCTTTCAGATCAGACAGAGTTAATAGCAATAACATGTGCTTTCTCACTGGGATAAAAAGGGAGTGATATGTGATGTGTTGCCCTTAATAAGGTCCATTATTTTTCCTAATGACAACAAAATACGTAAATGATGGTTTGGAAACTTAGAACATGATTGGAAATATAAAGAAGAGTAATGCAATCCCACACTAAGGATTCAATGTCAGCGTTTGGAGGTGAAGATATTTAAAATTCCAAATTAAAGAAATAACTTCGGAATTTCGTTTCAGGTTTTCAGACATCAAGGCTAGTTTTCATAGACTGAAAACTTAAATAAAAAGATGCACGCAAGACTGAAGTTTCTGGGGCTTATGAACCACCTAATTAAGATGTTCATGACAAGTCTAAAACTGTGGTAGTATTTAATATAGAGCTGACAAACTTATTCCAGTAGGTGTGGGGGCATTTCAAAGCCATTACAGAGATAAAAAGGGAATATATCATCAATAGGGTCTTCCTTAAAGATGCACAAATATTCCTGAACGCCAGTGACGTGGCAAGGTTATAGAAATGAAAGGTGAAAAGAAATTTTTCCACTATACGAAAAAAAATCTTGTGATTTAAGAATAAGATTTCTTTCAGAAGAAGAATCATTTATTTTCATAACACTGTCATTAGTACAATCATTCCAGTCCACTCAATCCAGAAGTAGGACTACCACCATATAACCAACTAGATAGATTAAAGTAGGTGTCCTAACATTATCCTAGTAGTGATGCCCTCTTTCCTGGGTATTCAGAATGCAGAAAATCGCTTCCAGTGAGGTATCATCAGGCAGGCTTCACACTCTGGTGAGTGACCAATGCACATAGAGTTATGTGTGTGTATATATACATAAGTGTGTGCACATAAATGAGGAGGGTGAATTTTGCTTAGGTATCTGTAGCACTATAATAACAAAGACAAATTATGACAAATGGATTTGTTGCATTTTTATCATAGACTGACTGATACTTTTTTAGTTGTATAGCCTGTCACTCCAAGTCCACCCTTTACTCTCCCTTGAACCGTTATTCTCTTTTGAATATATCTTATACTGTTTTCTCTAAATGGTTTTGCTGTTGACATATACATGCTTTCACTGTGTTATTTTATTATTGAAAAATCCATTTATTCCTGAAAATAGAATCCTTAACCATGAATATTATCCCCTAATTGAAACCAATCACATCCAATGTGTCAGCTGGTGTATATGACCCTTCTTAGATTCACCAAAGCCAGTAGACTTGAAATTTAAATTTTCAGTGCCATCCATTCATGTCACTGGAATTCACTCTTTTGGGGCCTAAAGTTTTTCAGAAAAACTTCCTCTAATTTTGCTAATCCTAGAATCAATTCTTATGTCCAATATGATGATTATAGTTCAATCTTTCACTGAAGGAAGACTCCAACTGCCTTCTGTTCTAACATCAAGCAGGACTCTCAATTGCATGTAGGTGAGAGGAAGGTCACACTGAAGTGTAAAAAGGATTTGTTCGGGGGTTTTTTGTCCTAAATCATAGCATAGCACCTAGCCCCTTTTTATTTTGTTTGTTTGGGGTTTTTTGTGTTTGTTGTTTTTTTGTTTTTTAACTCTACTCCTGAAACATCAGTTGAATAGATGACTTCATAGGTTAGAAAACCCCATAATGAAAGTTGAACTGAACTGAGTGGTGTATTGCAGTTTAAAGGAGAGCTGGGAGAAAAAACTTATAAAAAATAACAGTTCTCCTACACACACAACCTGCACAGTGTTTCTGCCTAGGAAAATCATTCAGGTGGTAGTCTAATCCTTCTTTACAGAACCAGGTTTTATTATTTTCTTGGGGAACATGCCATATATATATATATGGAGGGGAGAGGAAGGGAGGGAAGGGAGGGAGTGGAGGGGAGGGAAAGGAAACTGTTTATTAAACAGTATATGATATTGAACAGTGTGATATGAAAGCATACATGCTCCAAAGGGCACATAGTATGAGGTAGAAAATTAGGAAAGATCAGTCTTTTCTGATAAGTTCTCTGTAGTGTGGCTGCTAGAAAAAAAGACTTAAAAAAACCCAATAAAAATTACTAGCATCTATCACAGTCAGAATAAAAAGTAACAAAAGCCTGTAAAAGCTGTCAGAAAGAACAAACAATTTTTGATCCATGGTAGTTAAAAGAAGTCCGTAAACAAAGCAGGTCTTATTTTCATTTCAAACAGTCCTGTGATCAGACTGAAGTGAGATAGCAGCTGCTTAAATAAAGTTAACAAGCCAGATACTTCAAACTCAATAAAATGCTACTGTATGGTATGGTGTGGCAGTTTCTTTTAATGAAAGTCAGCTTTCTGGCTACAAGTAATAAGTGTTATCAGAACTTCCATAACAACACTAGAAATTTCACAAAGAAGGAATTGTTAACACTGATGGTGGGTAAGCAACATATTTGAGGTTAAAACTTTGGGGTTTAAGTAGGCTATAAGCTTACTTTGCCTGGTGATTCTTCAGTCAACAATATTTTCAAATGACAGTACTTGTTTTTATTTGAAAGTTGCTAAAAATGGGTGCCAAACTACTGAAGTTTTGTGAATAAATATATAAGGATTTTTACAAATTACAATTGTTTTCATCCAATCAGAATTAAGGTTTCCTATCTGTTACTAAGTTATCATACAGGAAAAAATCATCCTCTACCTTTCCACTGGCCAAGTAACATTTATCAGTTTATAACCAGAGACTGAAGTATGAACTACACATACATGAGAAATTTCACCTTTTTAATCTCCAGTTTCAATGGTACAACAAGAGATATCCCTTTAAGAAGTTGCATTTTCAGACTGGAAGAAATAATTCCATTTTGGAGAAATGTGCCATCTAGGAAGAAGAGAGCTAAAAATAATAAGCTAGGCAGAATGACATGAAGATCATGACTTTGCTTCATATGCCAGGCTTATCACTTTAAATTTTGCTTCTAAGTTTCACTAGCACTCTACCCATTAGTCCATTACACTATATTGCATCTAATAAATATTGAAGTAAAAACCTGTAATATTAGTTTAACAAAAAATGAAAAGTGTCAAAGAAATTCTTCTTCCCCTTCAGACAATTTCTTTCCTTTCCTCTTTTTCACAGACTTCTCCCAGATTCCCACCAGAAGGTAAGACGAGGACCTTGGACTACTGAGGGTTCATCATTTAACTACCACTAAGTGTTACACGGCACCAGTAAAATAACTATTTCAAGTTCTTTAAAGATTAAATGTGTTACCCTCATCACAGTACTTTTTTTTTCTTTGCCTTGCACTACTCTTTATCATGAATATTTGTCTTCATCATGACCATTTGTGGGCTACTGTAATATGTTCAGGCATTATCAGTACCATAGAAGACTGTGAGTTAATCAATGAATCAGTGTTGAGAATAGCTTCAGTAGAATACAATAGGTGAGATGTTTTAATAACTGAACTAAGAGCATAAGCTGCTGGAGAACACTCATGGAAGTGAAAGAGGCAATCCTGTACTAGGCATGGTGCAAGTTTGTTTGTTTTGGTTTTTTTTTTTTTTAAGGAAGGAAAGAAGTTAAGCTAGCAAGTTTAATTCTGGCGTTCCCTAATTTTTGGTAGCTTAACTTTGCAGCCCTCACAATGAGCTTCAATACAGCATTTTGAGTGCAGCATATAATGTCTTTTGACATGTATAAACATTCTTATGATTAGTAGTCACAGGGTTTATTTATTGTCATGAATTGTGTCCAATCCAATTTGATTTCATATTGTCCAATTTCCAAGTATCTTTCACTGCAAAGAGAATTTTGGAAATCTATAAATGTTAGGGGCTCAGTTGTAATACTCTGCCTTGGCAAACTCACTGAAACATATCTGTCAAGCACAGCAAAAGCCTTGTAAAATGCTCCACTGCTGTAGGCCACAGAAAGGAGCTATAATAAACTCTGACCCATAAAAAGTCATGTAAACATTATAACCTGTTTTTACTAGCCTTTTAAAGTGCCAGGAGCAATTGATCTTATATGGCTTAGGTCTTTCCAGCTTCCAAGTTTCTTTGAGCACCTAGGATCCTACATGGGTGTTCAAATGCCTCTGGCTTTGGAAGCCTAAAATAGGAACAGATACCATGCTATCAACTATTTAGTTATTCACTTCAGACAGATGTTTGATATTTCCAACAGAAAACATTTAAAAATGAAGTACCTATGGAAATCAACTGACTGTTTCTCTATTGTTAATCAAAATTAAAGTCCATGCAATCTTGAGCTGTTTCCCTAAATTGCTGCATCTGTCACACTGAAAAGAATGACAGGGGGGAAAAAAGGGAAAAAGAAAAGAAAAAGAAAAATGTTTCAAATTTAGAGTAACTGTGTCCTTGCCTTAGGGCTCTCTGATCATGACAGCTTCCCTAAGGTTCAACGTTGTTACTTGTTTGGAGAAAAATGCTGCAAACCTTAGTCCTCAGGGGAAACTGAAGTTCACTTCAATGCAATTCAGTGGGATTTTTTCCTGAATAATAGCAGAAGGATTTAACCCACTGCTAACTTCATGAACAAACAACGTGAATTTTACAGCTTTTGATTTCTGCCAAATACTTTCCCCATTAAATTGCTGTGGGAAATCAGCCATACAATTAAAACCTATTTTATGCTTTCAATAACATTAATGAAGCAATTGTGGCTTTCAGAATTTTATATATGTGTGTGTGTATATATGGTTGTATTTTGCCATCACTGCAGCAGCTGCTGTTGGCCTTAAACATCTCCTAAATACATAGACTTAGTAATGGAGGTGTACGTGACTGTTGGTTATTTAACCTCATTAAAAAAGCCCGAAATCTCTCCCCTATACACACAGTTGCCATAACACGCAGAAATTTGCTACTTATTAATATATGTACTCTATTCCTTCTTTTCTGGTTAAAGAAAATTAAAATATAGATGTAATAAAGAGGTAGTGTTTGGAATTTAAAGTTAGTTTCCATACAGCTTACTTTTCCCAGTAGAGTTTTGATGCCACATCTGAATGTAGTGTCTGAACCTGGATCTAAATGTAAAAACTCAGATCTATCGTTTGTTTCACCACATTTTTCACTTCTGAATACTTACACCAGAAATCCCTTTGGATGAGAAATAGTTTCTTACTTCAATAGAAACTCTTATGTGGAGAATTGGTGTATCAGGTCTGCCTGAGATGGAGTTCATTTCCCCATAGCAGCCTTCACAGTGCTGTGCTTTGCATTGTTAGCAAGGTTTTGATAAAACACCAGTGTTTTTGCTACTGCTGAGCACCTCTGGCACAGCATCTGCGTTGTCTCTTAACATTCCTCCCCTGCACTGAGGGCAAGATCCTGGGAGGGGACACAACCAGGCCAGCTGAGCCAAATTAACAAAAGGGATATTCCATACCATATGACATCAGCTCAGGTATAAAAGCTAAGAGAAGAAGTAGGAAGGGGGGACATTTGTTATTTACAATTTTTGCCTTCTGGAGCAACTTCCACGCATTGCTGAAGCCGTGCTTCCCAGGAAGTGGCTGGACATCGCTTGCTAATGAGAAGTAGAGAATAAGCCTTGTTATTTTCCTCTTCGCTTATGTGCGTGCAAACTTTCACTTTTGCTTTAGTAAACTGCTTTATCTCAACTTACAAGTTATTTTCCACCTTATTCTCTCTCCCCTGTCTGGCTGGAAAGGGGAGTGATAGAGCAGCTTAGTGGGCACCTGACGTCCAGGCAAGTTCAACCCACCACTGGTGAAAAGATATTCTCCAAAATGAAATTGCTGTCTTGCTGTAAAAATATATGTCATAAGGGGAAACTGTTCTAAATTCTAGTTTTGATTCTTCACAGAACGACATAGTCAAGATTTTGGTTTAAGATTTTGATTCTGAGAAGCAACAGTTGCAAAACTCAGAATTCTGTTCAGGGACATAATACTCACTTTTCTTTGTATTTACCTTGGAGATCCAAGTTCAGAAAGAATGGCCTGAACTTCTGAAGAGCAGAATATGCTTCCCTCTCTAAAGCCAGTGACCACCTCAGGGTAAAAATACCCCCATCTCTGGAACATTTACACTTTCTGTGCTCTACCAATCAAAGGGGATCACAATCCTGAGCTGAGTGACCAGGGCCTATGAGGGAAAGTGCAAGGACATTTGGATGCCTCAGATGGGAATTTGCAGTAAGTGTCTTCTTGAACACAGAATTTTATAAGTAGGCAAAGAAAAGATATATGAACAAGGAATTACCTACAGAAGAAAAATGGGATATAAAATTTTCTCATAAGGAAAGGAAGATCTTCCAAATGTAATGATCAGGCAAGCATCACTCTTACGTAAAAAAACCCTGGCACTACTCCTGATCACATTTTGTAAGAGTTAAAATTTGTTCTTAACCCAACTCCTAAGTCAGTTGACCCCTCCTCGGGTATTTTGTGTAGAAGAATCATCACTTAGACCATTTCAAAAGGCACTGAACTTTCCAGCACTCCTGGTACTTCAGTGATGTATGTGCATTAAATTAACAACTGGAAATTTAGGAACAAGGGTCAGTGGTATATAAAAATATTTGAAGTAAAAGGAAACCTTCATCCATGAAAGCCTTTCTCTCCAGTATCTAACTTAAGTTTTAAAGTTCTAAAACTTTATTTTGCATTCAGGAGCTCCCAGTTCCATATTTCTATTAGGTATAGGTTGGGGGGTTCTCTCATTGCCTTTTTACAGAAGTGCAATTCTACAATACTACTCGCATTTGGGAAGTATCAACACCGCAAAATAAAGTTGTTATTCATCTTTTAGTTTCCTCCTTTTTAACCAGCTCATGTACTATTTGCAGACCCAAATAGTCTGAATAATTTTCTTCTCAGAGAGCATGTACAAAGTTGCTGTGTTTTCACTTTCTGGAAATTGTTTCCCTGGTGCAGATACAGAAGTGCTAGTACACTCCTGTTTGTATTTAGCTGTTCCTAAAAACAGAGCTTGATATTTAAATCCAAACAGTATGCTATCATTTTGTGCTGGCTGGTTTGAAATTTCATTTGTGCTGTTAAGCCTCAGAAGCTTAGAGAAAACTTGAGATGAACCATAACCATTAAACTCCAGTTTTACAATATCCTTCAGAAACGAAATAGTGACTCAGCCCCATGGACCCAATGTTCCTTCAAGGACCACAAATCTGTGTACTCTACCTGAATACTGGATTTGGCCTTTGGATTTTTTTTCATTGCTCGCAGAAAGGGGTTGGAACTAGATGACCTTTAAGGTCCCTTTTAACCCAAACCATTCTATAATTCTATGATTTTTATTGCTAACCCTTCCAACGTACAGACACAGTGTTTAGCAACAGAACAGAGCAGCAGAACTCTATCTTGGCCTCAGCAGTTATATTTAGAAACTTCCAAACTTATTTTTTTTCTACAAACCTCTTTTCTGTAACATAAAAGAACACCACAAACTTTTCTTTTTCTTCTCATATTTCTTCAGAATTGTCCTCTACTTATATTCATAAAGTTGCCCTAAATAAACACTTTCCCCACAACAAACACTTGTAAAAATATTAATAAATACATACATTCAAGAAAACAGTTCTCAAGAGGCATTCATAATGTCAAACAAGTTTGAACTAATTAAAACTTAACTTCTAAACAGAGGCCCAGTCAAGTACCTCTGAAGAAATTAGCACCAGAGGGAAGAATGGCATTCCACCAGTTTTTGCCAAAAGATCTCTATGCCAGCACTTGTGAACAGATCAGTTTTTTGTTCCTTTGTGCTAGCTCAGGGCAGCTCTCCTACGTGCCCTCAGCTTCAGAACATCAGAGAATTTGTAGAGCCAAAATAAACACATTTTTGCTGTCAACACACTTCACATTTCCCCCTCTCAGTAGCAATGTAGTAACTTTCAACTCAAAGATTATGAAGTCCTGTGTGGGTGAACTGAAAAGCAAGTTCATCATATCAAGAAATAAAGTCACTGTGGAAACTCCTGGGATTTTTTTTCCTTATATTCCTCAGTATTCAGTTAACATTAGTCACCCCCAGCTGCTTAATTCAAATCAATAGTTCAGGGTCTGTAAAAAGCCTTTCCTTCCCTAGCTGTGTTAGCTGCATATACATTATATTCTTACATTTGAATAAAGGAGTTAACCTGAATGCCCTGAAAAATTTTGAAAAAAGCAACATGATGTTGAACACTGATTTCTGTTACGGAATCAGTTCACCTGCCAGACAGAAGACTGAATGGTTGTGACAAAACAACAAGGTTACTGGCAGTGTGACTAGACAGTATTGCCAGGAGGTCAAACAGTATCAGCCTATTCCAGCTGAGAACAACAATTTAGGAATGTGATGTGGCAATATAGAGCTTTGTTTCCTACCCACACAGAAGCACAGTATCCTATCTTATTTCAACCAGACTATTTCCCCAATAGCTAATCATTATATTCATAATTATATTCATTCATTTTAGAAATATCACACTGTTTCAGGCTTTGATTTACAAATTACACTAGTCAGAACCACAGATGTTGATACTTCTTTGTTGTTTGGATGCACCATATTTTCCTTATTTCTATGTTCTTTGCTCTATATACTCCTCTTCAAACTTATACAACAGGATATGCCTCTATCCTTACATTCTATGCCATATATAAAATTTAATTTACACAAATTGCACTTCTGCAAAATTTCTTGTGCTCCTTGGACAGCCGGTGATGAACATTGTATTCAGAATTCTCGCTTTCCCCAGATTTTCTCCATTTTCTCCTAAAGCAAACATCTTTCTTTAGAGCTGGGAATCTGCGTTGAAATTTCTTCTAGAATACTCCTCCTGTCCTTGATCCTACTTGCTTCTCCAGTATAAAAATGTTCTAAGCAATTGTTTACACTAAAGGTATTTGTAGTAATGTAAACTACAATGCCTATACACTTCTTAAGACAGATTGGTTCCTATGCCTTTTTAATAATGTTAGTACCTTTAATTTTGATTTTTGATTACTATCAGAAGAGTTTAAAGATTTTATTCATTTATCATATTCAATTTAAATTTTTAATACTGATAAAATGTCACTAGTCAGCTTTAGAAAGTTGTTGCCACAGCCTTTGTGCAGTAAGTAAAACCTTTAAATTGTTAAGGAAAAAATCTGAGATTTCAAAGCAGGGTAAGATTCAGTCTAACAAGATTAATAAAACCTTCCTAGTCTGACTGTGGAGGTGAGTCAGCAGAAATAACATTTCGTCTCTTGGAATGGTCCCAGTACTTGGTAACTCCTCACAGATATGTTAATGAATGGTCAACTATAACAATCTTATTACTGGCAACACATATGGAAATAACTTATTTTTGCTTCTGACTGCAGTTATATCACTTTCCAATACATTTTTAAGCAATAAAAGCCCTCAGGCAAATGACTTGATTTGGGTTCCTGTTAGCTTTCAGCCATCCTTAAGCATGTGAAAAATCTGCATTAAATTTGATGGGAGTTATGGTTCTCCAGGTAGAGAAGAATATTTTTCTTTAGAGCGCACCTATAATTAGTGTTTATGGTAAGTAACAGCGAAGTAAGAGATGCTTTGTAAGCAAATTACTGTTTCCTTTAGTACAAAAATAGTGATTATGATGGTCTAATTGGGTACCACACTTTGCCCTCTGATCTGATTCTTATTCTGAAATTTTCATTTCAAAACATATCATGTTATTTGTCTCTGTGGTTTCTTCTCACAGATAATTCTCAACAACTCTCCATAAAGAGGTGCCCTGTAGAGTCTTTCCTTTGCTTGAAGTGTCTTTATAGTTTTAAATTCTGCCCTTCTCTTTTAGTTTATTATAAACAAAGCAAAACAAAACAAAAACTAGAACATCTTGCGGCAGAGCTATTTTGAACTAAGTGAAACTAATTCACATTGTAACCAAGACACAATATGGTCAGTGTCAAACAGTTCAAACATACACCTCACTTCAAAAAAAACAGAGGAAACTTTTAGTTTTTAATATAATTGCCTTAATTTTTTTAATAATATGAATACCTTCTTCATAGTTCCCATTTGTACTTCCTCATTTCCCTCTCTGTGTTTTTGAACAAGCTGTCTATGTAAGTGTGCTGGGTAGATCTACATTATAGGTCTAACTGCAGTCTGTTACTTATGTATGGCTTACAGATGTGTATTTACAAAATTAAGTTTTGTTTATGTTACCAATACTACTTTTGTGCAAGCAAATGCTACATATATATATATATACATATATAAAAACATATTGTAGTAATATTAAATATACTGTAATAATATTAAATATACTGATCTGTCAAACAAATACCTGCAGAGGATATATATGTATACATATACCTGTATCTATGTATACTTCTACTATATACCTGTATATACAATTTAAGTGCACAGGCTTAAACTATTTCAAAGCCAAAAACTTCTTATATTTTATAGGACAATACTTTTCCCTTTTAATAAATTTTGTAATCAGACACAGTAGTTGCATGTGGCCTGAAAAAGCCCCATATAGAGCAATGTTTGAAAATAATTTGAATTATATTTCTGCTTACATATATTTTCACCTGAGGCTAGCTGAAGCATAAAAGCATTAATTAATGATTAATCTATATTTTTTTGCAACAAATTCAATTTTGCATCATTGATCAGTCTCGTACAGTACAAAAACATAGGATTCAGTTTTCAAGATTATGAATACCTTCCACATCATGTTAAGGAAAAGAAGTTGTGAAAATTTAACAAGTGGCAGCAGTTTTGCATCTGGAATTAGGTTGTTCTTATTCAAGCCTGAATATATATGTTTCATTTATATGCTTAATGATTCATAATCTGCTTTCATTTTAAAGATATAAAAAAGTGTAAACCTAAATCACTTCTTTTAAGGTATGTTCTAAAACTAGTATTCTTTTTTTTTATCTGATACCTTATTCCCAAGGAGTTGTACTATTGTTAAGGATTCATATGTTAATACGACACTTTAATGCACTTGGTCTTAGAGTTTAAGGTAATCAGTTATTTAATGTAGGATCTAAAATGAGTTGCTTGAATACTGATGATGCTGAGAACAGCATAATATGCTTAACTTCAGATAAAGTTCTATGCTGTAAGATTTGTACTTTTTTTTCCCTTAAAGACAGTGGATATTAAATTTTCAATATAGTTTTTGACTGTTTTGATAACTGACTTATCTAAAGAACAGACTTATTATGTGGGGATACGAGAACACATGAGAGCTTAATTCACTTCCTGTTTAGTTCAATTAAGGAAGTTTTATTAATTTCAAAGTTGTAGAATCAACCCACAGACAAACAGCAACACTAAAGCAAGTCTTGAAAGAGCAGTAAGCCAGTTTACTCAGTACTGACAGTATTCTGTCTTCAAAACTTCTTTGGAAACAGCTCACTCGAAAATTGACCTGAAAGGAACAATGTTCCTCTTTTCTTCTTACCCTCAAACTTAACTGCAGGTGTTCAGTGGAGCCCATAACTAAAAGTGGTCATTGCAGGACTTATCATACTGACTGGCACAAAGGTATGTCCCTCTAAGAGTCATTTTTATTAGAAGATAATCAAAAACTCCCACTCTCAAAGTAAGAAGCATTGCCTCCACTTCCTGGTCATAGCAATGCAGGAATCTTTCTCGTAAGACAAACTGCAGGCTGACTAAATATGTTAGAGATAGTCATAAGATGCTACAGCATGATTCCAGTTTACAGAAACAAGTCAAGGAACGTCATTTAGATTCGGCCTTAAAACTGTACCTAGTATTTCTAGCCCCCCTCAGAAGTATGAGGCTCTTGTTTCTAGAGTGCAAGCTGTATTCTTCCTAATCCTCTTTTTTCAGTCTCTTTTCCTACCAGCTCCATTACTCTGCCACCATTTTCTTCTTGCTTTAACACAGCAGTGAAACCGTCATATTTTAAGGGCATAACGGTGGTACAGAGTATTTACTACCTTCTGAATGTTCTGCTTCATTCAGGCTTTTCTTTTAACACAGCTGCCTCATTTACAGTCTACTAACAAATATTTGTGAGTGGTAGTGAACTACAACCACTTATAGGAATAGTCTTAGTTTTGGTTTGCATTCACTACTGGAAACAAACTTAACAATCAATTGCCAGACCGGATTTTTAATACTTCAGTCCTCACGCCTCAGCTCTCCAGTTCTCATGTCTGATGCCATCTACATTTCTGTTATGCTGTCCTGGATACAGCATTACCAGATACTTGCTTCTAGTTTTGAAGGAAGACTTAACTGGGAATCATCATCTTGGTAGTTATTTCTCGAGGAAAAAAAAAAAAAGTCTATGGAAAAGTAGGGAATTAATTTTCATGGATAAAAAGTTAAAAAAATTTAAGAGTTTTTATTTAGTCTGCATTGAGGTTAAACCTTGAAAGCATGAAATACAAAGCCATTAAAGTCATACTGCTCTTATTCACTTTAAAATGACCCATAGCAAAGGGCATTTGGCTGGTGTGTGGGCAACAGGTCTTCCTTCTTTGTATTAATCTGGGGCAGAGAGCTGAACAAGGATCCTTTGTATCTCAGATGACATCTCTCACAGATTGGCTGTTGAAGGGAGATCCCCCTCAATTCTTCTTGGGGGAACTATTTCACTGTGTAGAACTTTGTCTGGTCAAGCAGAGTGATTGCTAGGGAAGTTACTGAAACATTTAAACTGCGGGTTTGAATCAGGCACCACAGCTGTGAAGAAGTACCCTCCCTGCACACATGGAGTATGTGAGTGCTTATTTTTCTTACACCAAAGAATCTATTCTTCTCAAAACCGATAGGTTCCTTTGAGAATGTTCACATCAGCTGATTTTTCTTTTCTATTTTTTTTTCCTTCCTCTGGAGGAAAAAGAAATGCGTATTTGGCCATAAAGAGTGCAATCATTTTCAATAATAGGTGTTAATCTCATCAGTGCATGCCATTTAGAGAAACCTAATCACAAGTACCAGTCCATCATTTATATGAGTCATTATACATCTTGCATCAGAAAAGTTAGTCTCAAGTGTCTGGTATATCTACGCTCAAGTTCTGAATGCTATTTTATAATGAATCACAGCACACAACTGTAGAGTCAATTCCATCATTCTTTTTTGGCCTGGAATGTTTAATTCCAAGTGTTGCTTTAATTCAAGCAGTAGAGACTGAATTTTACCTACAACTGATCCCTACTGATGACCCTGTGAGCCGGGTGTAAATAGCATTGATTTGTTACACTTGGCCTCTGACTAAAGGTGAAATTTTTGAAATTTCTAAAGAGAACCCCTTGAGCCATATTTTAATTATGTTCACATGGATGGGAAAAAGTATAGACATTAAAATAAAAGTATAATATATAAAAGGAGCTACCTCTTTAAAATCAAAAACCTCCACAAACTGTGCTGAAATACAGTTTTTAAAAGAAGCTTTGAAGATTTCACTTGCTCATGACCTCCAATGAATATCAATGGCATAAGTTTTATGGCAAAAAAACCACAAAGTACAAGTGTACTTCTAAAGGTGTATGTATTAATTACACATTTTTAACATCCCATTTTTCAGTGACAAATAAAAACTGGTTATGAGAACTGCATAGACAGACAGTGTCAGGGAAATAACTTGTTGCAGACCCTTCATCACCACCTGATCCAGAGCAATATTATACGGAAGTATGACCTTTTTACTCCTCCTAAAAATAAAAGGAGTGCAGATCCTTCTATTTTTAATCACTAAACATGAATTTTAAAAATTATTAATACAATATATAAGAATTGATCACTGATAATATCCTTATCTCAGCTCTGTAAAGTTGAGATCCTCCCTTCTATTTCACAGACATTGAATGTGTCTGAAAAAAATCACGAGGGGGTTAAATCAGTTATCTTAATTTAGACATTTGAATCACCAGTAAAACAATCTTTCAACTTCCCTGTAAAGGCAATGGAGAGAGATTAAGTGATTTTAAGACATGAAAATCTTATCTTCTTATATTTAGATATATACATGAGATGTTTAGTTCTTCTAAGGATCCTCCTTCTCACTGATAACTTCATAAACTAAATACTTGCTGAGGACACATTCACTAGTCTTTTGGTTAGATGCCTGCAAGCCCAGCTGATGTTGCCACTGTTTATTGCATGCCAAGGTACCTACTGTCCACCTGACATAGTGGAGAGGGGGCATACATACTGCCTTTGAGGACTTTAGTTTCATTTTGGTTTATGATTCAGTTTTTGGTTTTTTCCCCTACAAAGACTCCAGACGTTTATGAATTTGCCTCAAACTTAAGAAATCAGTTTCAACAGCCAAAAAGGAAGATGAGAATTACTGCTTGTTAGAGGGCAACGACCTTAAACTTTGACTAGGAGAACTTTGTCAAAAGAACTTTGTGGAGGCTGAAAATTTGTCTTCAAGAGATCATTGTAAAAGTTCATGTCAGAAAAATTAATGAACATTTTGGAACTACTAAATTTCTAAGTCAAAGTTTCATTGTGTAGGCAAGTGTTAAGGACTTCCAGATTATTGAAAAAGTATCCATTGGGTTCTTGCTCTGTATATGACTTGCCCCTAAGGATCCACTTTTGGAGAACGGATGCTACAATGTTTTGTGATCCTTATAATACTGTATACTCGTTAGCATTTTTCAGAGTTTAGTTTCCCTAAATACCAAAGTATTGTGCTGCGCTGATGTTGCTTTACCAAGGTCAATAATAACTTTTTGAATGAAACTTTTGTATCTGGTGTAGCTGTGGTCCTCACTCATCTCCAGAGTAGTCCTGTATGCTTTTCCATAGAAGTATTATTTCGGAAGCATAACATTATTCTCTTCCTACAGTTAAAAAAAAAAAAAAAAAAAAAAAAAACCTGTCGGTCCTGTACTCATTTCTGAGGAGCTGTTTCTCACAGAGCACTATAAATCCTGTCCATGGTACACATGGATACTGTACTTGTATATTCTACCATAAAAACCGAACCAACAAATAAACAAATAAATAAATAAATGAAAAACCACAAAACCCAAACAAAAACAAAATTGAAAACAAAACAAAACAAACAAAACAAACCCAAACCCAAAACAAACCTGCAGGAAATACTGTTTCTAGAAAGGAAGAATAAAAATTGAAAGGAAAATGAAACCTAATAAGATATTTCCATATGCATGTATGAAAGACTTACACCTTCCTATTTCTGTAACCTTCATCGTTTTTCTAAGATTTACCTAAAGATTTTTGGCTAAAAAAGGCAATTTCTATTTACAGGAGTTGCTGAAGTAATTTAAATAAGTTAGGCTTAAAATAAATATGTGAGATTTCATATATCTCACTAGAACACATGTTAAAATTCATCCTTTAAAGACTGAGATATGAAGAACTTGCTTTAAAATTAATCCAAAATTAAGGAGTTTCTTCATTTGACAGGTGTAGATTTTAAATGTTAAAGGTCTAAACCTGCATCACTTGCATGCTCAAAGCTTCCCATGACCTCTGAGTATGCTGTAACAATGATTTACTCCATTTTTCTTGGTTACTTCATGTTACCAAAGGATTTTATAATTACTGCCCTATTTACTGGGAGGCAAATTGAGTCATGAACAAATTCAGGACAAATCCAGACCTTTCTATATGATCCTACCTCCTTTTCAATAGGAAACCTCTAAATAACTGAAAGACTAGATCTCTTGGAAGCCACTTTACATTATACAATCTGTTAATAAAATTACACTCTTGGTGTTTTCCAAATATATCAATGCATCAAAGCAACATAGTCTTTTTGCTGTGATATGAAAGCTACCCTCAGACTGACAAAATCCCTGCTCTTCGTATACATTTGGAAACAACTGCAACCAGAATAAATGTTACTCAAACGACTACTTTAAGGAACCAGGGCACATTTAATGTCACCTTTTTACAAATAATTCATTATCAATCCTAGCAATATCAATCTTTTATTTATATTTCTCACTCAATTCATGGTTGACTAATAGATTCAAATGAGGCTGAATTTTAAATTCATCTGACACTGTCTGTGTTTTATATGTAAGTCTCTCTCCAACACTTATTATACAATTATATGTGCTTAGTTCTGAGAAACACTGAAAAGTATTTGTGATTCCCAAAGTACAGCTACAGAGAATGTGTAGGAGTGTTAATCGTGTGACATGAAGGGGAAAATTACGTAAATTCATGAAGTGCTCTGTTTTGCACAGCTCACACATTGAAGTCAAGGCAGATACACAAACATGAACAAGTCCAGCACTTGCTGGAAGAGTGCCAGCCAACTCTCACACATAGGAGCAGTTCATGTATCAGTAATGGCTGAATCAACAAGTGACAGATTTCTTTTTACATCTAGAGAAAGGGTGGTTTCACTGCAAAGAGTACATTTACATTCACCTTGTGTTCCACCATGATACCTAAAACCAAAGTGTGTTGAACTTGGAAGGAAAAAAAGGAACAATTTTATGGCCACCAAGATCTGTTTAGTATTCTAGAAGTTCTATTTGTTCTGTCTTGCTGAGCTTGAAGGCATTTTCCCAATGTCCAAAATACTATTTTCTGAAATGAAAGAGGAGAAAACATTTTTTAAAAAATAAAATCAAAAATGTGCTAGTGCAATGTCAGAAGCTTGTTTTAAATAGTACATGAGTTGCATTGCACCTAACAGTTAAAAACCTACTTACTTGGGGGATCATGCAGTCTAGGGACAAGCTAACCTACATATCATAGGACAGGAGGAATAGATTGGATATACTCAATTTTGAGAGGAAAAAATTTATTAAATTAATAGGTAGATTTATCTTTAATCCAGTAAAGTTTCAACCACAAAACAGTTTGTTCATGATTTACTGCTGTTGAGGATATCATGTGCTGTGTTTAATAACAAGAACTTTCTTGTGTGCTCATTCAAATTTACAAATACCGATTCCATGTTTTGCTGTACTGGTTTCAAAGCTTGCATTTGCTTGAAAAGCTGTGTCACATGCTTTACATAAAATGCACCACAAAGCCCTCATGGCGAATATCCTCCTATTCTACCTTTTCTCTTTATCGGCGAGAGCTCAACCTGGACACCTTTGTTAAGCAATTTCCAACAGAATCATGATAATGTACCTGTATGATACTGAAGTGATAAGACACAGTAAGCGTTCATAGTACTCAAAATCTAAGTACTGTGAAAGCTTTCAATTTGGACATGCTTTTATGGCTAACATTTATAGCTATGTCTGGTCCTCTTTTATTTTTTCTGCTGTAATGAACTCCCTTGTTAAAGAAAATAACTCCAGATTTGATGCAGGTGGAGATAGTTAACAAGATGTTGACCTAGTCATCCATATGAGTCAAAGCAACACAAAGGCAGGAAAATGTTCTCCTAATCAAAACATTATCAATAGCTAAGGGTTATTTTAGCCAAGGTAGTTAATATCCTGAATTGTTTGTATAATCCTAATATTTCCTTTGTAATATAGACCATTTTGTCTTCTGATTAGCCTGTGCAGTTATAATAAAAATGGATGGTCTTTCACTCCTTTTTAAGTGTCTGTATTCTCTTTGGCTTCTGAGTGTGACTAAAATAACATATAACATTGAGGGTTCAGGTAGGCACGTTTATTAAACAAAAATAGGGAAAAACTCAATTCATCTACACCTAGCATAATGAACTACTGATATACAATTAATTGTATAACATAAAATAAAATGACACAGATGCTCTGATAGAGAGAAGGTGCTTCTAGGCTATTATACAACTATTAGGCTGTATTATCTAAATCTGCTAACTTTCCTCATGGACTTTTCTTTATGAAGTTTTGATCCTCTGTGAGGATACCATTGTATACCTCAATATTTCAGTCATCAAGCTTTCTTTAGGACAGGTATTCATAGATACAGATAACCTTACTGTGTTAAGGTCTCTAAGATCATCAACAGTTAAAAGAGGCTTCATAAAAGGTTTCAAAGGCAGATGAAGAGAATTTATTCCTACTTGTACTAAAATAAATAGTTAGTCATCAAGACTCTACTACTACAGCAGTTGTCAGCGTTTTTTATTTATTTAGGACTCAAAGATTAAATTAAGGAAAAGCATGTCCTATATGAATTAAGGAAACTCAAGGAGCTGACACATGTAAAGAATAACTGTCGCAAAGTAACTTATACTTGAAACACGATTTAATCAATTATTATCCATATTAAAAGGCTTTGTAACACTTCCAACACAAAATTTAGACTAAATACCCACCACGATCCAGATGAAAAGATTTCTAGGAAAGAATGTTTATTTTTTTTTCTCTCCTGCAGCCTACCCTTTCCCTTGGATGCTCCAATCCCAACTTCAGTTCTTCTGATTGTCTCTCTCCCATATCCATCATAATTTCATTCACAAATGTTGGATACAGATGACCCTCCTCCAAGGACTTCACCTTTGGTCTCATTGCCTATCATTGCCTAAGGACTCCCAGGCATGGTCGAGATTAAAAGTTCTTTGGGAAGAAACCTATCTTCAGTGTAACTATCCCCATCTGCTTCTTTGACACCCACCTCCCACTGAAGGTCAAAGTTTTTGTCTTTAACCATATTCCCAGATTTAATCTTGGCCTTGAGTTGAGTTTGAGCTAAGGCCTCCCTGCTAGTGTACAGTCTTCAGGTGAGAAATCTTTTTGTTACCTTTCCTTGCTTTAACAGCTTCTTGACAGCATAAATAAAGCTGCAGCACACCCTAGGTATTAACATATATTCTGATTCAATCTTTGCCAAGGACCTGCAGACATGGCCCAGACTACAATGTGGCCCAGAAAAAAAATCTTCTTCCAGATCACCCCTTCCTTTGGTTCTCCCTTTACAACTGCATGTTCATGCTTTGTCTCTCCCCTGTGTCTAGCCTGAACTGTAACTCCTACTGCAAACTGGGGCTGAGCTAAAGACCTGCAGCCATGACCCAAATCAGCAGCTTCCCTTTAAATGATCTTTTCAATTGCTTATGGGTTCAGACAAAACAGGGACTGCTTCTACCTTGGCAGAAAAGGAACTTTTCCTCAGAAAGATTTCCATTAATTTGCCCAAGGAAACCTATTTTCAAACTGAGCTCAATTTAGAATGAAAAGTTCTTTTCCATCATAAGGAAACTAAATCCCTCTCTGGAATGTACCCCTAGTCAAAGGTAGGGTAAATGGATTATTTTTGTAATGATCCAAGAATCATTGAAACATACACATGGATGACTGAACATCAGACACACGTCTGAAAAAGGTGTCTTTAATTTTGCAGTAAAAAAGTATCTTTCTCCAAACATACTACAGAATGTGCTTGCTCCTCTTTTTCAGTATAAAAACAGTAAGAAAAGGCTTCTATTCTTTTTGTTTCTTTTTTTTTTTTTTGAATTGTCAGTAAAGACATGTTAAGACCCTGAGGATTGTGAGGACCTTCCTGTCCCTGCCTAGTCACCCACCCCAGGGTCCTTCCCTACCCTGATCGTTGTCCAAGGCTCCATTTCAAACTGGGGTCATCAGTCACTGCTTTGGCAACACCATAGTAGTGCCGGTCTCCAGTCCCATGTCTGTCTCTTCCTGAAAGGTTCTTGCTGCATGGACCCAGCCCTGGCTTGTTGCTCTCCAAAAGTGTCAGGGCTGTTGATGAACCCTGCTGCTGGCCCTTAGCTCTGTCCACTGTGCTCAGACCTCACAGGATGGTGGCTGTCAGGGTGGGCACGACCAGCCATGGTGTCCTCCTGGCACCCAGCCCCCAGCCACAGGGGGCAGCTGGCTCTCACTGCTCCTTTGCAAGAGACATGAGGATGATTTTGTTGGAAGTAGGATGTTTCCTTTCTATATAATCCTTACAGTGTTCACAAGCACTTTGTGCAGTATTGGGTATCCTTATTTGAAAGGAATTTTAGATAGGCTGTGAAGCAAGAATCAAATCCTTTTTATGTAAGGTGCACATTCCTCTCGTTAGGTAACTATAGATAGTTAGTAAATCAGTCTATGTAGGGAAGTGCAAGATAAACACACCAGTACAATAAATTATGAAATTGCATACGCTTTGTTCAATAGGTTGCTACTTTCTGCCTTACAGCTGAACTTCCACATAATAAATATGAGAATTGACCAAACATATAGCTGTTTGTATAGCTCAAAGGAAAACATGGTATGACTTCATTTGCAATAAAGGGTCATGAAAGAAAAGATCAGAAACATCAAAGCACATCAAAACGGTTCAACAATTCAACCAATTCCGTGGTTCTGCCACAGAAACGTGGTGTTACCATCTACCAAAATAGGCAGACACACCTACTTGCAATGATAATTAAGTCTACAAAGTAATTATAACAGTTAATTAAAGAAAAAAAACAACAAACGACTAAACCAACAAACTAAAGTCTTTGTTCATTTTGAAGTCTTAAATTTTATAAAATCTTCAAAAATAAAGAGCAATGTAATTTCACGCAAGCGTTTAACATGGAAGTGTATGCAAAGGTACATCAACTCTATAATTAGTATCTTAAACTGGATTTTAGTATCACTTCTCCAAATAATTGCATGTATGCTCATCTGCCTCTATCCTGGAAGGGACAGAACACTTCTGTTTTGATCAGTGAATTAGTGTGTTCAAAACTGTATGTATACACTGTATGTATGCACTCCAGCAGCATCTTTTCCAACCACTCTGTCACTGATTTAATAGAAGATATGGGAAGTTAAGAGTGCTGCAACCCCTGCTCTTGTGCTGTGCGTGATTGATGTAACTTTTTAGTTCAGACCTGTGCCCAACTTAGGGGTTGATTTCAAAGTCAGGAACAGAGTCTATAAGTAGATGAAAAAAAAAAAAACTGCAGAAAATCCATGATAAGAAGTGAAAATCAATCTCTAGAGCATCATGGAACTATCAGGCTTTTTCCCATTCTGCTAGTCATTCAAGTTTGTACACCTTTATCTTCATTAGAAAGAACAGGAAAATAGTTAATCATTGTTCCTAAGTATTAAAGGGTAAACATCTTAAAGTCTTGATATCCCCAAAACTTTCTCCCATTTAACATCACTAACCATGAACTATGTCCAAATAAATCAGTGAAAATATTCAATATGTTTTAGTGTCTGAAAACTAATTCCGATTTAAACAGAAAATAAATATGGTGAATAGAGAGAATGTTTCCATCTCAGTGAAGGTGTTTCCGTGCCTGGAACAAGGCCACATTGAAGATAACCAGGGAACAAGAAGTTCTGTAGAAGGACATTTAAATAAAAACATTTACTGCCCACAATAATAAATTCGATTTTACAAATGTGTTTTCCTTCCACTTCCTGAAAAACATTTCTAGAAACCAGGTTGCTGAACAGCAATACAGGAGCAGGCAGCTGCAATTTTTCATCTTGATAGAGTCTGCATTTCAATATGATCATTTCCTGATGATGTGATTTCTACACGCGCTAACTACCAGAAATTGCAGTCACATGACAGCATGAGCTTTATTATCCAACCCTTTCTTGAATTCCCCAAGGTGTCCTAAGAGATAAGAGAGTTGCCTTACAGGCTCAGCAGAGACACTCAAATGTTGCCAACCAGAAACAGGCCCTGCACACAGCTTCCTGCATCTGTAGTCTACAAGAGTTTAAGGACTGTAGATTCTACAGATTTGAAAAAAGGTAAGCTCAACTTTCCAAAACCACTCTCTAACCACTATCTTATCTCTAAGATAATATATATCTTAATCTCCACAATAGAAAAAATCAGCAAAACCAACATTTCTTTTGGTTTCAAAAGTTTAGGTGGGTAGAACTTCCTAAATTTACTGCAGTATCCAGAAAATAAGTTTCAGGTGGCAATAGATGCTGCAGAATCTGTTTTATCCTCTTTGAAAGCCTCTAATTTTTTTTCTCTCTCATAACTTTTCCTTAATTCTAAAATGAGGCTTGCCCCATCCCTGCTAGAGTAGGTGGTAGGACTAACCTTATTAGTTTCCTCACAACTGCCAGAGAGATATTACATGGAAACCTGTACCACACTTTACAGCAAGGGAGAAAAACTCCAATGCATTTCCTGTTGACAAATTTTAAAATTATGTTTTACCTTTTTTCCTAACTTTCAAAAGTTGCAAATGATACCTTACACAGATGTGATCGGTCAATGTGAGTGAATAGTGCTATTTGATGAAACATTTCAGATAACTTTTACAAATACATTTGAATTTTGCATTTTTGACTTCTTTTGATTTCATAGACTTCTGTAATGCCTCTTGTAATGCATTCTAGTGTGACATAAAGAAATTTTAATAATAACTTTGAGGATGGAAAGCAGAGCTCTGAGAACTGCTACCTTCAAAGTACTGCTAACACATCCTGCTATCTTCAATGAGTAGAAAATACAAGCTTGTTCACTTTGCAGGCTTGAATATTCTGAATCAAAAAATGGTGAATATAAGTCTCACGTTCCCTAAGAATAAAAAATTTTCTAAGCTAGTTGATAGGGTAGATTATGCATCTCATGTTACGTTTGTGCTGGCCAACAGTCCCCTTTTTCCATTTACTCTGCAGATCTCCCATAGTTTATGACATGAATTTGAAAACTGGAAGAACAATTCTTTTGCTTTTCCTGTGGTGCATCCATATTTGCATGTACTTGGTAGAGGGTATCACATTGAGAGACTTGGAAGTCCTGCTGTCAGTCTTCATCAATTTACATTTCTAAGTGTTTATGTATGTCATCTTATAAAAAAACAAACAAACAAGCAACTCAAAAGTTATGATTTCCAAAGAATAGTAGCAAATTAGGCATTTAAACAACCATCTCTTTCTACTCCTTGTATCGTAACTATCCACAAGGATTGAGATTTCTTTGTTCTAGAAATACCAAAGCCCACAAACTACACAGCTTGATATTTATTTTGGCAACCTGTGGTAAAACATCAGCATAACCAGCTTTTGACTGACAGGTAGAATGTCATTATACCAGTGTCTTTTCATGCTTTAACCATCTTCAAACATTCTCAGTTACAGTGTGTAGACCGCTTAACTGGAATTAATCCACTTTCCTTTGTAAACTACATTTCTACTTCCTCCACTGTAAATTTATCCTGGCGCCTTTAATCAATAGAGTAATTCCACAATGTAGAGTCATAGCTTCCTTGATGTAAGAGCCCTTGCGCTTTGTTCTGAAGAACAAAAAGCATAAGAAAAGGTATCTCACTCTCACAGCTTTGTGTTTACATATGAAAAGGAAAGGCAGCTGGCCAAATACACTTGCAAAATGTTTAATTTTAAGAACTCTGGTCCAAAAAGTAGTGTTGTTATGAGATGTGAAGAAACAAAGTGACATCCTAAAAAAAAAAAAGTGCCATGCTATAATTGAAATCAAATCTAACCAAAAGTGAAATCCAGAAACAGTCATTGGAATGTTGGAAATATGAGATATAATGAGAAATATTGAAACCTATTTTTGGTGCTAAAACAGTGTGCAGCATACTGGTAACCTTTCTTCTGCTGTATTTTAAGTCAATGTACTTTAGTTAGAGAACGATTTATCCTGAAATCATTAATTACTCCATAGATTAAACATTTATTAACTCGACCCTTCTACTGTGCAAGTCAGCTGAGCAATCTTTGAGCTCCACTTTTATGTTCTTCTCAACAATAATTTTATAGTCAAGGCAAAACTGAGGCAGCAGTTTGTTCTATAGTCTGCTGAAAGCAAAGAACAGAAAACATATCTTTGTTTAAATTTATAACAAGCTTTAATATCAAAAGTGTACTCATACAAGGAAAAAAGCACTCTTTTATGGATGAGATCAGAGAAGACTGTCTATGGCTTTTTTGTTATAGTGTGAGCCAAAGTAAACACAGAACAAAGCATACACACTCCTGGAAAATGGAAAATGTTGTAAACCATGTATTTAGTGGTTCACGGATTCAAACACATTTCACCAATTAACATATGCAAAGTTACCTGAAACCTTAAGTATTCCCTTACATCCTCAGGCACTTAACCAAATGATCTTTATTCTAATGGCTAATGAGTGGTATATAACTAATAAGTGGTATGTAACTTAAAACCACATTTACTTATTTCACTATAATCATAGGTTAGGGAAATTTTTCACTGAAATTGCAAAAGATTTGGATATTATTATTCATAAGTTCTGGAGTGAATTTGATTCCTAGGGATTTTTGCCTATCAGTGTTAGGTTTTGACTACACAAGGGGAAAATGTTCAAAGTTCTATTGGGTGTTCTTACATATTAGGGCAGAAGTTACAATTTATAACAGTTCTCTGAACAATTTTTCCTGTGTTAGGAAAACTTTTAACTGGAATTGATTATTTGACAATGCTGATTTAAAAAAAAAACCCACCAAATATTTCCTGGAAAGGGTTTGGTTTTGATTTATTAGTTTTCACTTTTTTTTTAAAATAAGCCACTAAAAATGTTCATGAGTTTTCTATAAATGCTTTCTAAATGAAATAAAAATAAATCTTTCATGTCCTTCTTGTGTAAGCTTATTTTTGAAGTCAAATCAAGCTAAGTTATATTAAAAACAAAACAAAACAAACAAAAAACTATAGTAATATGAAAATGTGTAATTTCAAAGCCTCACAGTTTTCTTTTACACATAACTTATACATGTTTTCAACATAGCAGAAATTGTTGATAACTTGAAAATTTTATTAAACAGAAAAAAAACTCCTGTTATCAACTCTACTTTTAAGCTTTTATACCTATTCCAAGCATCTGGATAAGCATAGGAAATACCTGCTCTTCAGTGTTTCAGACATCTCTGAAACCTGAAGTTGTTTTTTTAAGTAGCCCTTCCTCATTTGTCTCCAGAAGGTTAGAAGTTACTGTGTGTTACCATTCCCTACTGTTATTAGTGACACCAATGTTAGAAAATAAGAAAAATGCAGGTTTCTTCTCTACTGAAGTCAAATGTAAAACTAAAAGGAAGTCTTGACTTGTGAGGGTTTTACCTTCTTTATTTTCATCCCCTTCTTCTTAGCCAGACCAAATTACCTACCGTGATGACTTCTTCAATCTTTTTTTTCATTGCACATTATAAGTGATATATCTACTTTTTACTTGTAAATTGTGTGCTAATTAGAGTAGACTGAGCTTACCAAGGCAGAAAACTTGCTCAGGTGTCATTAACTTTTCTAAGGATGCTAGAAATTTAGGCTTCTTTTTATTCAGGATTATTTATAGAGAGGTCATTGGCTAGAGCTAAGCATGAAGATGTAGGAAATCTGTCCAAGTGTTAATTTACAAAACCAGTAGCAGCAGATGTGGTGTTCAGAGTTGCAGACCTTGAGAGGGGCTAAAGAGACAGGAGAAGCAAAAGGGAAGGAAATGAAAAAAAAAAAAGGGAAAATATTTCCTCTACCCCAATAAATAAAGCCCTCTCCTAGCTTCCAGCTTAAAGGTGAAGTTTCATCGTAAGAAACTGAAGTGGTGACAAGTCAGTAAGTGAGCTCACTGCATGGGTAATAGACTGACACACTTTTTCTTCACATTGCATTTACTGAGCAGCTCTGGCAGCAGATCTAGAGGAAGATACTTACATTGCCCTCCCAGCTGGTGGCCATCTGCCTCAGTGACAACTGCCAGATGGAGGAAAAGTGCATGAAATCAGGGATCAAACACTAAATAAAAGAAAATTACTTTGAAAGCAACTTTGTCATGTTATAAATAGACTGTTTCAAAATGTCTCACATGTTTTAATTAGAAGGGGAAAAGGGAGGTAATGAGGTATATATAAACCTGCAAGAGAAAGACAGTACAGCAATTTGCAGACTGCGTTGCTCTCCTCTGAATGTGGATGACACTAATTTAGAGATACATTTTTATGTTCTTACATCAAAAAGTACCCATTATATGAATGCAGGAATTACCAAGTAGAGTTCCTTTTCCCTCGTAGTTAGTGTGGTGGGAGCCTCCCACAAATGCATTCCAGTTCCCGACAGTGCTTCTCTCGAGCAACTTGCTCTGACCCTCTGCACTGACTAACCTTCTTCTGAAACCAAACTCAGAGCAGGGTTGGTGAAGACAAGTGTCACCAGACTGAAGTGTCATCAGCCCCCTGCAATGATGAATCAGCAACTACAGCCAGAAGAAGGAGGAACAAGGAAACTGATGGTTCCCTTGTGCCCCTATACACAAGCTGAATTATGTAAAGGATAAACAAAACCTTCTTAAGTCATTCAGGGATTTAAAACAGGCCAAAAAGCTGATACAAAAAAGTAAATGGCCAAAAAAAAAGTTTAAAACCTCAAAAACCTTGTTTTTTCATAGATAATTCATAGACTCCTGGGAAAGTAGGGTTAAACAACTTCTCCCACATACTGCTAAACAAACCAGAAAAAGAGGATGTTGTGCATAGTTAGAAGGACAATGCAAAGTACAGAGGCAGAGAGATTTACTGGGTGTGGAAGTTTATTGGTATCACATTACCACAGTCAAATGTTGCACTAGTGAGCACTGGAAAACTCAGTGCTTCCATTTATAAATGTTAACATCTTTCATGCTGTTTCTAGTTCTAAAAAATTTGAAGGAAAATACTTTTGTTCTTACCTGAATATAAAGGTAAAAAAAAAAATATGTATTTTTCTTATTAATAAAATATAGGGCAGAGACTTCTGAACAATAGCATAGCTGATTTACTTTGGTAAAGAGTTTTGATTTGACAAAGTAATAGCTATTTGCAGAGGGCAAAGTGTTTTCTTCCCTAGAAATTGGTTTTGAGGTGACCTATTTAGAAGGCTCAGTTCATCGCCTTTTCATAGTACTTCTAGAAGTGTACGTGGTAGTCAACATTTGCCTAAGACCAAGACCATTAGCTGTCAAGTGTAACCATCTCATGTCATCCTGCACTCTGTGCAGAGGGGGGCATATGGCACTTACTACAATAGTAAGTATTGGAGTTGTTAACATGTATGTGGCAGTACGCTGTTACAAATAGTCAGAAGTACACAGTGCCAGGAAATTCTCCTTTACATCTCCTACATTTCCTTAGGGAAATAGTATTCATTTTGCAAACCATGAAGAGTGCCATCAGGAAGCTTGGTCTCACCTTTAGAGATTGTACTTTCCTTAAGGTGTCTTAATCTAATTTTGCGTAATTTTATGTGTAACAGCAGTGTTCTTATGAACTGCCTTACATATTTACTTGGTAGAATAAGATCATTGTCTGGGAAAAGAATCAGTGGGCTTTTTTTGTGACAAATGTAAAAAATTCAAATTGTGTGGATTGTGGAAGAATTTTTGAACTGTGGTGCAAATATAACTTTGTACTGGAAATGAAGCAGTCATCTTTGAACATATCAGAGAAAGAAACATGTAAATCCCTGCCAGGTCACACAGTACCAACAGACTTACCCTGGAGGTCTTCAGAGGTAGTACTTTCAACTGTTTAATAACAAGAAGATTATATATGGCTTACGTATTTTTGTTACCCTCAAAGTTAGTCACCAGAGCAGTGCTGATAGCTCAAAAGTGACTATCAGTTCTGCTTAGTACTTGAATCAGGATTCCTGAGATATTTGGGAAACAGCAGGAGTAACATACATTGGTCTTATTGAGTTCTCACCACCACAGAATACATGCACTCTGTATCACATAAGTGCACAGAGAAGCACAAGCACTTTCTTTAGCAATGCAACTATGTTTTCTATGTCAAACTTTACTATTTTAATATTTTATTTTTCCTGCATATTCAATGATTTGACAATGTATTATATAAAAAACAATTTAACAACAAACATCTACCTTGAAGGAATTGTCAGTCAGACATAGACACACTGTTCTATCACTGAAATGATAATGTTTATATGCCTCGTAGTAGAATTATTCCCCTTTATTCATAGTTGTGATTGAAGGTCTTGGAGATTCATCATAGAGATTCCTTCCAGTACCTGAAGGGAGCCTACAAGAAAAATGGAGTGGAAATTTTTACAAGGACATGTAGTGACAGGACAAGGGGGAATGGCTTCAAAAAGAAAGAAAGTAGGTTTAGATTAGATGCTGGGAAGAAATTCTTTAATGTGAAGGTGGTGAGACATTGGAATATGCTCCCCAGAGAACTTGTGGATGTCCCATCTCTGTCAGTGTTCTAGAACATGTTGGATGGGACTCTGAGTAATATGGTCTTGTAAAAGGTGTTCCTTCAGATGGCAGAGGGGTTGGTGATCTTTAAGGTCCCTTCCAACCCAAGCCATTCTATGATTCTATGATTCCATAATTCTTTTCTGACCACCTAGGCAAGCTGTGTGTATTTCAGAGTAAGCAAACTGCACAGCAGGAGGATAGAGAGCAAGGAAACTAAGAAGCTTTTGATGGGGGTGGACTGTAGTTTTTTTGTGGCCACACAACTGTGCCATGTGCCTTACAGGAAAAGGACTCTCAGGCCCTAACAGTGAAGGAAAAAGAAGAGATTACACAATGAGATAACGTTTCTATTCAAAGACCAACATCATGGAACATTTCTATTTTTATGCATAAATAAAGATTTTCATTTTCCATGATGTTTCTAGATCACTATTTATACAGAAGTTGAATAAAGCATAATGAAGAGGACCAGAAGTTACATTCAAAAATGCTTCAAAAATTATTATAGGTGTGCTCATGCAAATTTTACAGTTACATACATACCTCCCCTGCTTCTCCTTGAAGATAACAACGTCTTAAAGATACAACTCCATTTGCAACTCTAATTTCCTGATACCATGTGAATTGGAGTTTGGTTCTAGCTGTCAAGTCATAGAGGTTCACATCTTTGGGTAACTACTGAATGATCTGAAAAGATATAATCAAAATTTTAGTCTTGTACCTTTCCCTTGTTCTGCCTCCTTCTCCCACTGTGTCCATATTGTGCAGTTAAGGAAAAAAGAGTGAAACAGAGTAATGCAGAAATACAATGGGCCAGTCTGAACCACCATCAAATTCCTATTTTTTCCCCTGTAGCATGATTATAGGCAGCACAACAATGTAAAATTTGTATGTTGCTTCTTACAACACCCTGTATTGTGAAATCTGGAACCTACCCAAGCATATATAGATTACCAAAATACCTGGTGAACCAGATGTACAGAGCCTCAAAGCACCCTCTGTGCAGCTAAGAGCTCAGAGCATACCCTGAAGAGAGCAATACCTTGGAGCAATAAGACAGTTGAAAAGAAGTTGAAATATTTTGCAGGTGAAAATGCAACTTCCACAGGTTCCAGGCTTCCTCTCTCTTTGACATCTTGCATTTTTAGAAAGTGTAAAATGGTTATAGTAATTATAAGAATGCATGAGCACAGAAGAACTTCCTGTGACTCCTGAGACAGAGATCACTGGTAGCTTGTAATTAAATGTATCTCCTCTCCACTCTGTAATTCTGTGCTGGGAAACAAATGGCAATCTAAGTATTTCAAATGAGGAAAAAAAAAATCATGGCCACCTATGTCTTTTTCTTTCTCTTGTCTGCTATAAAAATTCATTTTTGACTAAAACTATAAACGGTATTAAAGTATTATTATATATTATCTTAAAATATTTGGAGAGAGATTTTCCCAATTTTTGACAGATGAGTGACAATTATAGGCCTTTCCCTCAATAAAAGCATACTCACTAAATGTCCATTACAGCACAAGCATCTCACAGGAAGAAACAGAACAATATCTCCAAAATTACCAAGACCTCCTCAGCATACTCACTTGTGTCCTACAACTTCATTCTCTTGAATCTGATTGCTGTAAAAGTAGGAGAAGCAGAGTTGATGACTGAATGCTAAAAAGGGAGGGCGTGTAATACCTTATTAGGCATTCTGCAGACTACTGAAGAGGGGTTTATTTCCTCTAAGAATTTCGATGAGCTGTTAAAGAAGAGGAAGATGCTGAAGCTTCCATGAGAAAGCAGCTAAAGATGTAATTTTCAGCTGGTCAACAGGTAAGAGACAATTTTCATCCTATTATGATGTGTTCTGCAGGAGACAAATTGGGCTAGTGTGCAAGAAAATGCTTCCCCAGCAATTTACAGAAGATCCATCAGTGTCTAGAATTCAGTATTTTCTCTGAAAAGCTAAAAAGGACCTCTGCAGTTGAGATAATGGGGATAGGAGGTAACTTAAACAGAGTTGTGTTGACTGCCCAAGTCAGCAAATTTTAAAAAATAATGCTTTAAATAAGATATAAATCAAGTATGTTCACCATGTGTGTTGACTCTCCAAAAAAAATGTATGTTCTTGATAGTCAGGACTAGATGATCTATACACATACTTTGTATAAATAGCTATACCAGTCAAGTATCAAAGATAATATTCTGATCTATTATAAATCAGTGATACCTTGCAAACATTTCCTCCTTCATCCTGCAAAATAAAGTCTAGTTTTTGTTAATGAAATTTTTTCTCATGCACACATATGTATGCTTAAACATAGCTTTCTTTTTCCTGTGTTCAGAGTCCACCAAAGAGAATAAGGAGAGATAATAAAGAAACTGGTCCTTCCTTTCAATGGGAGGAAAATTATGTCCTGGAGAGCTGTGTCTCTTACTAGATACCCACATTGATTGAAAGATGATAGCTCTGATTAACAGTGATGAGGGGCTGCTGGCTCTAACAGCGATAAAGAGTTCTGACTCAAGATTGCCCATACAGCATGTAGATAATTCTTGGTATTTTATCTACTGATTTTGAAAGTATTTTTATTGGAGAGCACTCTACAGAGAGTTTCCACCAATTTACTCCATGGCAATTTTTTTCTTCTTTTCCTTGTTATTTTGTTTTTAACTTCTAGAAACAGTTTATATTGTTTTCTTCTGCACTTCCCTGTTCTAACCTACAATTGCTTTCCTTTATAGTGCTAATCTTCATCCTATTATTGTATTGCTTCTTGTCTCCTGAGGTAAAGCTCTCCTATGTCAGTGGTTTTCCTTGCTGTTTTACCATTTAGGAAAGCTTCAGCATAGTTTGTAGGGATACATTAAGTGTGTGTCACTTGATAGCTCCTGTGGGACTGGCCATCTATTTTTACAAGGTTGAACCAAGAACAATGGAAGTAGGAAAAAAATCAGGAACTCACAACTTGCTCCTCCAACTTCCAACCAGTGAGCTGACTGTGAGCAGTACTTCAACTCACACTGAATGTGAGCAGTCCTCCAGTCTGAGCCCATTTGGTGTTGTGAAGAGACAGGGAAGACGGACAGTAAGCTCCTATTCTTTTAGGGAACATGTGCATGGCCAGCAAAAATGAAGATCCTTCCCTGTTCTGACCTGGAATTTTGGTCTCTTTCCACACACATCAGTTCCCAGGTGACAGAACTACTGAAATGCTGATCTCCTGGAGCAAGGATGCTGCGTGGCAGCCCAGAGACCAGACTTCAACTGGCAGGACAATTAATGCAAATTACAGCCCAGCTTTTTTCATTTTTCAGATAAAAACAAGGAGCAAAACAAAGCCAAGTATGATCTTTATAATATTGAAAAGTGTAATGTCTGTTTCTGAGGAGGAACATACCCTATCATCTGAACTATTTGTTAAGCATCCCCTTTCACAAAGATAACATGTATGTATGTATACAGGTGTTGGAGTCAGGATGATGCAATCTGAGATGACTGTGCCTTTCACTATGTTCATATGTCACCTGATGAGATAATAGCTTCAGTTTCATTTTAAAAGGATGCTTATTAACACTCATATGTTTGTGATCAGCCTGCACTGGGTATATTAACATGTGTTCTCACCATATTATAGGGAATGCCTGAGTTTGTGCCTGTGGTGAATCCAGGCAGAGACAATTATACCTAACTGAGAAGGGCCTCTAGTGTCTACCCAAAAAACCTCGGGGTGATCCATCCAGGGGCAGTCAAGTGTTGGAAAACATGAGAGAAAAATGCAACTCCTGACTTCCCACTCCCACTACACTGACAGCTCACCATGAACCAGGGAACCCTGCCTTTCACATGAATGATATCTGTCAATGGCAGCCACAGGGGAAAACAGTCAATTCAATTGGTTCTAGGTACCCTGAAAGGCTCCTGTAAACAAAAATTTTTGATTTTACCACAATATGACTGTCAGATACTACTAATTAAAAAATAAACTTGAAAATACTTCTATAAGTACCATCCAGTAATCTCAATGTTTATATTATGACTGTCATAGAAAAGAATTCCTTTACTATTTTCATCTGCATTCCTAAATCTCACCTGCATTTTTTGCTCTGTAAATATTGTATTACATTATTTTTGAAAGAAACCTCAAGCTTTAAACATGTGTATAAACCATCCACTTACATTTCTAAAGTGAAAGAGACACTATTTGAATGGTTTAGCACAGAAGAGTGAGTTCATTGGACAGATCTGTTCTTGACGTTTTGCAGGGGGTTACCAGGGCCAGCTGTGTTCCAAATAAATTTGCTGACCTAAGTGAACTTCCTATCAACAAAATTCTCTCAGGCTCCCATTATTTTCTTTCAACAATTAATCAACAGCTGCTGAAAAGTTGTGAGTGTGCTTGTAATCTTCAGTAAAATTAATGGAACTCCTATCTTCTGATATGTAGAAGGAGGTTTTATTCCTAACCCTGGTGTAAATTTTCTGATTTATTTTTTAAATCAATTACCCTTCTGTACTCGCGTGTGTCCTCTCCTTGGCAGAAAGGATCCCAGGGTCTACCAGGACAGGGATGAATAGCTTTCACTGATGCCTATAAATTCAGTCTTCTAAGGCAGTGACCTCTGCTGTAGAAAGATGCAGGTATTTGTCAGAATTTTGTCATGATGTAGTTACTCCTTTTGAATTTATGTAAACATTTAGGTTTTCTGTTAGGATTCAGTATTATTTGGGGTTTTTACTGCTGGCAGTCAGCGATAGAGTCCTGTTTGTGTAACACCCCTAACTCGAAGCAATGCTTTGAGGATCTTTGTTCTACTACAAGGGTATGTTGGGCACAGCTCAGTGACAAATGTATAGTCACCCTCACTGGACTCCCATTGAAAGCCAGTGCTGGGGGCTCGATTCTATTGTTTTTTCTCTTCCTTCACTCATAGGAAGTTATTGTTTCATCCTCAAGGGTCAAACACATCCAAATTACACACAAAAATGATACCATATCAAAGTATGCTGAAGACCTGATGGCAATATTCATGAAACCATTTTTAGAACTTTGAAGCTTTGATGTTCAGGATATTGCACCTTTTTTATGTCGGTTCAAAGTGCTAGTTTTTGAACAACTGAAGCAGGAAAAAAAACATGCAGCAAGGAAATCACTGAAACACTCCACACATTTTGGACCACAAATTCTGGTCTAGTTTTTGAAGGAGAAGTAAGTTATTCTAGAGTTTAATGTGTGGAAGAAAAAGAGGAGTAATCCCACTAAGTTAGTGTGAATTCACCCACAAACGATATCTCAATTGCCCAAACATGTGCAGGATCAGGCCCTGTGCAGTGCTCTCCATGCCTGAGGATTACGTCATGTTCTTTTGACTTTCCTTCTGTTCAAATAACGTAAAACACAATGCATTTTTTATGAGTCAGGTCACCTTTTGTTTTCCCACAGAGCACAAAAAAAACATTCAACAAATTTGACTGATAAAAGATTTTTATCTTACATGGGAAAGCAAGGCTGTTTCTCTAGAGCCGTATGTAATGTATTAGTAATAATCGTATTCCACTTCAAACAAATTACAAACTAATGTTAGTCTTCTTAACAATGTTATACTAAATAATAACTCCCCACAGGCCAATTTGCATACAAAATGTAACATTTAAAGCCAAGTTACAATTAGCACATTGTTATGGAAGTCTGTGGATTGCAATTTACTAAAACAAAGTTATACTTCCTGCAAGGAATTTTAATTTATGAAAAATCACCCATTTAGAATTGCTGTCACAGTGGACCAACTTACATTAAAATGATGGGTACCTAATAAATACATCTATTATTAATGCAATGAATGACAAAAATGAAACAAAGTAAATGTAGGATTAATGATTCTGCTGCTTTGTAAATAAAAGATGCAAGCTGACAACTCTTTCCCTCTTTACTGATGACGGCATGTGGAGCACTATGCGTGTGAGAGAAGAAGTGAAAGAGAGGGGTCTGAGAGAAAATTAATATAGTGAAGGGAAAGAGTAAAAGCAAGGAGGAGTACATAGACTGGAAAGAACACAAAAATACACAGGATGTTAATGAATTGAAAAATAGTGTAAGAGTGAACTTGAAAGATCTAGCTCAGCAAAGATGAATCACACTCATTTCCCTTGGGTAAGTGCTATAAATCACCTGATAATGACAATGAAAATTTTCTCAATGCCCAAGACTTTATTTGAAGGGAAAGAACAATATCTCATGTGAATATTTACAAAATTGCAACATGTAAATACAGTCATTCTGATGTTAAAAAATTATTTTGTTCATTTACTCTCCTGAATTCATGCTTAAAAACTTAAGGTTTGTTATTCATTTTAATTAGAGGAGGTTTGGACCTCAGGAGTATCTGATTCCATTAAAAAATAGGTTATAAGAGTACCTAAAATGTCAATCTGTTTGGCAAATACTGCTAAATATATTCTGCAAATACCAGCTGAATTTTTTAAAGGATTTCCTTTCATTTATACACACATACTTTTGTACTCCCTTCACAAACATCAGGCCTTTGTACTTTAGCAGAACCCAGGTCCCCATGTGCTGCAGCATATCACTAGAGCAGGCATTTGGTCTTTGTCAGCCAGACCTGGGCTGAACATGCATCTGTGTGTTGGCTTCACATGACTAACTATAGAAGTGTCATCACATTTACAAGCAGGGAGAGGCCTTGCTGACCAAGCCAGTGGCTAACCAAGCCAGCTCCAGCTCTCCACACTACCTGCAGTGCCACTACTGAGGATGGGAAGGAGGTGGCAGAGGCCAAACATGCAAATCTTACACAGGCTACAAGAGGCCACTACAGGTCCAGGATATTGACGTGGTGGACACTTCGAGGGAAGATGTTTCAAAACCCCTTGAGTAATCTGGTCTCTTCAGGGAACAGAGACATTCCCACATAATTTATGAGACTAACCATGATGACTACATGACTTCAGCCCTTTCTCATCTGAAGAAACATCACTGGGAACTCCACATGAGACAGTTTACAGAGCTAAAAATAATGCTGATATCCTGTGAGAAAATAAAAGAGTCTAAACTTAAATATTTTTTCAAGGTTATTTACTCACCTCTAGTTAAATCTGATAGATATCTTAAGCCATAAAAAACAAATCTTGACACTGTAAACTCAAATTAGGTCATGGCTTGCCTTTGGTAGGATGATACTTAGGCAACATTGGGCAGCACTGGTTGATTGAAGAATTAAGAATGTGGTAAACACCCAGTATGCAACGTAAATTCAGTCACATGTGAAAATAAAACCCCACACATACACATTTCACACACTTGGCACATGTCCATTTTGATAGAGACCACGGTGAATGGTGACCTCAAAACTGTATCATATTACAAGAAGAGCTTGGAGTACCAAACTGAGCCTGGGAGTAAGCAGTCACCACTCCATTGTTCTTTGTGGTTTTACACCCACAGGCACCAGCACAAAGCTTTGCTTCGGCTCTATGAATATCTTTCTCCTAAGAATTGTTTCTTTCTTTTCCTTAGACATTATATCATTATACGCTTCTACAAAACAACAATGACATATTCCTATGATCAAGATTCTTCTAGTAAGGCTTCAAATATTCTAATAATAGAACAAAATATTTTAAAAATAACTGGGAGGGACGTGGAAAAAAAAACCCACACAAAATAGACCATATTTGCAAAACACTTCTCTTTATTTTTAGCTTGGTTTGCCTCTTTGTAAACAGACTTGTTGCTTTATGGCAGTGTATTAACTCACACAATTCAGATTCTGGATCCAGCCTAGTATGACTCCCTGTTTTCCTTTATGTGTAGTGTATGTTCTCATGGAACTGGTTGAAGCTGTTCACTAGAATATAAATTTAAACATTGGGTTAAATCTTCCTGTCAGATGAATCAAAAACTCTTACTAAGGTATAAAAAGCAAAACTATAGAGAGGTGTATCCATGCAGTACATAATGCTAGAAGATAATTCACAAAAAATATGTCTATTATTGTATTTTTCCTCATTTTGATTTAAAGAATTGTCAGTATGCTCAAAACTGCCCATCTTGGTAGTCAAACATAAGTACTATGTTCCAGGGACATGATTTTGCTTTAAAGTTTTTCTAGTTTTGAAGATAATTTTAACAAACACTGGTTCTGCACCCTCAATCTGGAAACTGACAGATAAGGGGAGTTTTTTCTGCTCTGCCTGAAAACACCATCAATTCATGTTCTGTTGGTCAAATGCTTTAGCTTCACCTGTTCTCAGTCTTCTTTTCTCTTTTCATGCTTGATGTGACACTGCCATTATTTGATCTCTCATGAATTCCACTGAATCCTATTTTCAAGTAGTTTCCAAGAGATTTATTTTAGTTGCAATCAGCAAAAAAAAATTAAATAAATCAACATAGAAATCTGATCTGTAGAACTTAATGAAGAAGCCTATCCTTCTTTCCTATGAATTCTCTATTTCCATTTCATTTGAAATGTCTTATTTTTCTTTTCTAAAAAATGGGGTAAAATGAGGTGAAACTTCCTTTTGAAAATAAAAATGTGTTTTCCCAGTTCACCATTATAACCAGTCACTGTCAGGATGAGTTCAGAAGAACTATCAAGAAATTACAGTGGTGGCATCCCTTTCTGATGGCTAGTGCTTTATACCCAAGAGATTTTATTGAACTTATAGCACTGTATGATCTAATATCAAATGGCCATAGCTATAAATAGTTAGGAATGCTCTCTTCACTGATCAAATCAATTTTCTCCAGCTTCACCCCTGAAACCAATATGAAACTAATAGACAAAAATTTCTTGCAATTTCTGGAAAATAAAGTTGTGGTTCAGGTCCCTGCTAGAAAGACTAAAAAGCAGGGGTGATGCCTACATGAGGCTACCTGGTAATTTTTGAGGGGTACTATTCAATAAACACATACTGCCCCTTTACCTAGCAAGGATTGTACATTGATTATTTTATTCTCATTCTCCAAAAGCCAGGAAGATTAAAGAAAATTAATAAAGTCTCATCTCAGCATTTCGTCTGATGTGAATCAATGCAAGTGACTTTTACAAACCAGTGCTCGCTTGAGCCGGCTGTATATAGAATAATTTCATCAAATGGAAATGCTGTGATAGAATTTAATGAAACACATTGAAACGAGATGTTTTCACAGAGTACAAACAATAATAAAAGCTTTTAATTCAAAATAACAAAAAGGATCATTTAACAGCACAGTTAATTGAGACCCCACTACCTAGAGCTATTTATCCCGGTTTTAAATCCAAAATCAATTATTATGGCTACCTTGGAACTGAAAAGGAGATGACAATTCTAGATAGAATGGATAAAGAGCATTAATTTTAGTCAAAAATAATTCAGTGGCATATGTTAAAATCCAAATTATAGAATAGTAACTTACACTTGACTGATAGAAATGGTGAACTCATAGCTTGCTTCAAATGGATAAAACATATCCAAACTACAACTTTCCTTGTCAATACAATGATGATAGTAGATGTAAACTAATATAATTTGAAAAAGTATTCATTCTGAATCTTCATGTGACAGCAAGAGTGAAACATTGAAGACTTTTAAGGCCACGTGCTATATTAATATACTCATGTAAGTCATAGAAAACATTGATGTTTCCTAGTTGAAAATTATGCATTCTTTCCTTTCAATAGTTTTAGTATGCATATAATTCAACTTTATTTATAAACAAAATGGTTTTAATGGGCATATGTATACACTCAGAATACGTCAAGGGTTGCTCTTTTGCAGCTGTGATTGATGATTTCCTTCCCTTTGTTAGTTTATGAAGTTTCTAAGAGAATGATATTTTTCTCACAGCCACAGATGTTACACCACAAAAAGGGAATTATATTCCTATTATAAATAGTTCAGGTGTAAAGAAAAATTTCAGAAAGAAATTTCCTGTTTATATACATTTATCTTCAGTAATTATCTTTAAAGAGAAACCTGTAGAAAAAAAAGGGCTGCACATATAGGTAATACTGACATGTTTTAGTCATTTGTTTTTAAATGTTTGACCAATACAAAAACTAATCTTTAACTTAGTGTTACCTTTCTCCTCCCTATTCCATTAGATGTACATATCTACTTTTGAAACAGACATTAATCTTTTCTGTTTAGACTAAACATCCATCTCATATTGTAAGTATGTGCAGTGGTGATCAAACACATATACTAAAGGAATATTTTCAATAACTAACTTCTTTTATCAAGAGGTAGTAACTGGTATATCTTCCTGATACAAGACATTGTTAACTATTGCAAAATTTTATAGAATCTTAATTGGAAAAGAGGTATAAGATCATCGAGTCCACCCATTAACTGAGAACTGCCAAGTCCATCACTAAAATGTTTCCCCAGGTGATAAATATATGTCTTTTAAGTACCTGCACGGATGATAACTCAATCACTTCCCTGGGCAGCTTGTTCCAAGGCCTAACAAGTAGTTCCATGAAGAAACTTTTCCTAATATCCAATCTAAACCTCCTGCAGTGCAACTTGAAGGTATTTCCTCCTGTCCTGTAACTTGTTACCTGGGAGAAGAGGCCAACACCACCTCGCTACAACCTCCTTTCAGGTACTTGTAGGGTGTGACAAGATTCTCCTTGAGCCTCTTTTTCTCCAGGATAAACAACCCCGGTTCTCTCAGTTGCTCCTCATAAGACTTGTGCCCCAGAACCTTCATCAGCTTAATTGCCCTTTTCTAGACCTGCTTGAGCACCTTAATGTCCTTCCTAAACTGAGGGGCCCAGAACTGGACAAAGAAATTGAGACGTGGCCTTGCCAGTGCTGAGTACAGGAGGACAATCACCGCCCTGGTCCTACTGGTCACACTATTTTTGATACAAGCCAGGATGCCATTGGTCTTCTCAGCGATAAAAGGACATCATGTTGGTCAAGCAGGACCAGCCTTTTGTAAAACTGTGCTTGCTGGGCCCAATCCCCTGGTTGTTCTGCTCATGCCCATGATGGCACTCAAGAAGATCTGCTCCATCATATTCTCTGGCCCTGAGGTCAGAGTGACAAGCCTGTAGCTCCACAGGTCCTCCTTCTGGCCCTTCTTATATATAGGCATCAGATTAACTGATTTCCAGGCGATGGGAACCACCCTGGTCAGCCAGGAGTGAAGATAAATGATGAAAAATGGCTCAGTGAGCACTTCTGCCTACATCCTCAGTATCCTTGGGTGGATCCCATCTGGCCCCATAGACTTGTGTGGGTTTAAGTGGTATAGCAGGTCACGGACCATTTTGCCATGGATTGTAGGGGCTTCATTCTGCTCCCTGTCCCTGTCTTCCAGTTTAGTGGGATGGGTGGCCAGTGAATGACTGGTCTAGTTATTACAGACCAAGACAGAGAAGGCAATAAATACCTCAGTCCTTTCCTCATACTCTGTCTGAGCCTTCTTCTCCTGGCTACTTAAAGAATGTTTTGTCTGCCTCTTCAGATAAGACAAGAATTGTATGTCTAAGTATTAAAATATCCAACAGATTAAGTATATACTTCCCAAGGAGGAGTACAATGCCTCCAAGGATACAACTAATTATCAATTAAGGAAGGAAACTATCAAAAATACCAACTAATAGATTATTAGTACCATTACATTTTGTTATGTACTTAATTCAGCTGCCCTTAAACCATGCCTTTGAGATGGTACAGTAGTGAACAGGGACAAAATTATTAAAAGTAGTGGGAGATCAAGGAGAAGAGGTCAAATTCTCAAAATAAAATCTTTTTAACACTCCAATGGTAAAAGAACTTTGGCTTTGCTTATCTTTTCTGTTAGAATAGTAGTCTTCCAGGATGAACACTTGGCATAATATCTTTTTCTTTTTTTTTTTTTAATCAAGTCTACTATAACAATTATATAAGGTACTCTCTGTAAAGGAAATGTAGTCTTTAAATGTTTTGGAGGTATTTCTTAATTCTGACAGAAATTTAGCTATTTTTTTTTCCTTGCTCTTCCTGTTTTAAAAATGATTTCATATCTATAAATCTCAGGTACTGTCAAAAATTCAAATAATATTAAAAAAAATTAAATATTAACTCTGAATAAAGGTCCTAATTTCAGAGGAATAATTTAAAAATAAAGGAAAATATTCATGGTGCAAGCAAAGAAGTGTTTCTGTTTCTACATTTTAAGTATTTTTAAATACTGAGAATCCAAGGAGTAGTTTTTTTGAACTAAATTTCTAAAGATTACACAGGAAAAATATAGATAACTGTAATATTTGATGCATGTAATAAAGTATCACATGGTGTAATTTCCTTGGTAAGCAGAATAAGCCTAATGTGCATTTTTAGCTTTAGTACTGTGAGAATCCATTTCTCTGTTTTGGGTGCTACACCTCGTGGGAATGAAAACAATTGTATATGTCTGTGTTTGTAGGTTTTTGCACTCCTTTGCCTGACTCACATCGTTATGAAGAGTATTCACCATAGCACTTAATGAGCCACAAAGGTACGGGTTCTCTCTTTCTTGCTGATATTGAGCCTGAGATGCTTTCTTCAATTTTGCATAACAGAACAGGCCATTAGTTATTTTAGATGTAATTGAAGCACTTTAGAAACTGTTGTCTGTTTATCTGCTCACTTAGAAATTACAGGTGACCATCAGTAGTTATGCATGTTAAAGATCAAGGAGGGAAAATGAGAAAGCATTAAAACAAAAATTTTAAAAAAATACATGAAAGTAGTGTCGTTGATTCAACATGCCATTGACAAAGCTTGTCTGTGACAGTGGAGTTTCTACGGAAAACTGTCACAGATAAATCCTAATGACTTTTCATAACCTCCTTCCCTAATAATGACACTTTACATTACAAAGTCTGAGCTGCTCATAAGTGACCAAACAGACCAGGCCTGTTTCAGTGGCTAAAACATATCATGTCTTTTTGTTCAAGTATCACAATTTAATGAATTTCCTTTAATATAAGGGAGCAAGCCATTAAGGAAGCTAGCCAAGGTAAAAAACAAACAAACAAAACAAAAACCAAAAACAAAACAAAAAAATAGAAACAGAAAACCCCCACCCAAACATAAAAATTGTTTCCAAATTTGTGCTCTAATGGAACTTTTGAAAGAAAATGAGCATTTGTCTCAGAGAAACACTTTCAGCAACTGAAGAAGTTGTTCTTGAATTTTATCCCACCTGTACCTGTCAAGAAACCCACAATGATTTCTTTTTAGGAAAACCCATCAGCAGCAGCTACAGATGTCTATATTTGCCATTCATAATATGCATTATGCTCTCAGCCTTCTTAGATGGAGGGGACAGCAATGTAGTGAAAAAAAATCTTGATATTTCTTGAACAAAACATTATGTATGAATGTAATAGGACAGATGATGCCAGGAACAAGGAACTGTTACTGTTACTATTGATGAGAACAGTAATTGTATGATGTTAAAATAAGGAAAAGTAACAAAAGCATCATCAGTTTAACCCCATTTTTACACTAAAACACCCAAATATCATACTAGAAAATGCTTAATAATTTTTAGAGGAATTGTTAATGATATAAATACAAGCAGTAAATAAATTTCATCAGAAAACAGGAACATAACTGTGGGAAAAGCACCCGAATCAAAATTTATGAAGAGTGATATTTAGAAACTGAAAAAACTAAGGAGGAATAATGGAAATTTTAAAAATGTGGCAAAATATGAGGTTCAACATGTCCGATGAATGAAGAAAGAACAGGAAATCTTTGAAAGAATATAGAGGACACTTAGTAAGTGTAAGTGTCACTAGTGGAGCTGTATTCTTGCTTGACCAGCAAACTTAACAACAGACATATATAAAATCTAAATCATCTGGACTTTAATTTCAATAGCAGTGTGGATGCTACTCCTGTCCAGAGAATTTGGAGATGTCTGTCTGTTAAGACTGAATCTAATTACACATTGGGCTCATATAGAAGGTTTCTGTGGTCAGCTCCTTGGGGAATTAAACAAAGAAGAGAATATACCTCATCAAATTATATATATCATTATTATTATGTAAGATAAAGAGCCTAAAACTGTTATTCGGCAATATAAGACAGACCTTTATTAGAGAATGACTGACAAAAAGCAGTCTTCAGAGAAGGCTCTACAAATTCACAGACTAAAGAAACTGTCAGGGGAGCACATTACACAATTGAACAAATTATATGCAAAGAAAGACATTTCCCACAGCTGGCCATATATAATCATCATATTAGCTTTTTTGTCTTAACCGAAGTGCACATCTCTTTAGTCTGCCTTCAATAGACACCTCTACTCTGAACAAGGAACAAAATTTTTAAATTAGATAATTTGATAGGAACATTCTGTTAGAAAAACTGAAAGTGTTATTATTCTACCTAACTCCTCCTATTCCTCAGCTTCTTGACAATTTCTTAGATATGACAAACCAAATTGGAAACTGTTCTTAAAGTCCTCAGGACTAAAATCAGAAAAGACACTCTCAATGGTTAAGTGTTATTAAATTAAATAAAGAAAAACCCACTAAAAAAAAAAAAAAAAAAAAAAAAAACACCAAAACAAAACAAACAAAAAAAACCTTGAAAAAGCTGAAAAAAAATGCCCCCAGTTTTTCATGCACCATATCATTCCATAACAGTAGTAGAAGATGCATCTCTTGCAATCTCCCTCAGAAACCTATTGCTTTCCTTCCAGAAGTCTTACAGAAACTGATCTGTGTTAAACTCCCCTGAGAAGGGCAGCCATAAAAATGCCTCAGGTCTGCCAATACCTCAGCATGCATTTCTTCAGCTTGTATTTTGAAAACAGAAATGTACCATAAGTTCACAGCAGCATTTATTTGGTTCAGAGACACTTGGTGACTGCTTACTTGTGGCTACATTTTTCAGTTATTTCATATCTTCCCCCCCCATGTTGTCTGATGTGCTTTTTTTTTATATTGAATATATATGAAAATCAGCAGACACTCTATATAGTACCAACTAAGCAGCTAAGCAGATACCAACATAAGAACAAGTTTCACAGAAAAATGTTGAAGTCCACGTAAACCTTTTTCTGGCATTGTTCCTGATATCTGTCAGTCACCTTCTGTAAATTATAAATGAACAGGTAAAGAACAGCTAATGCCAGAAACCCATTCAATGCTTCCAAAGGCGGGGCAGAGGAAGCCATTTTACAAGGCTGCAACCACACTGGCAGTTCCCTAATGGCCTATTTCTGAAAAGAGAGAGCATCTTGAACTTCAAAATAAGTTGTTGTGAAAATTCTGTGAGGGACCCTAGTGCATAAAAAGTTTATTTAAAAAAAAAAATAGTTGTCAGCATCATACCTACTTAACTAGCCAAGTTTCCTTACAGAACTTGGCAGTATATAGAAAGCTACCCACTTTCTCTGGAAAAGATATAAATGCTGCAGGAGTTGTGATCAAATGTACAAACTGACGTTGTGAACCTCTAAGCATTTTTTTTTCTCACTACAACCAATAACTGGAGATGCACAGGTTCAAGCAAGGATTTATCTTGAGATGGTCCTTTAATGCAGATCATCTGAACCCCCTTCGTTAGGTATATATTTTTCTCTGATGATATAAGCACTATATGATTGACTCAAATTTAGGTAATTGTCTTCTTCAGTTATAAAGACATGAATTTGACTCCACTTTATATTTTCAGATGTCCTGACATAGTCTGGAAAGCAAATTGGAAACTGGTATTTATAATTGTGATGGATTGTCTAAAGTAAAATTATAAGAATCTATTTATATTCATTTTAAAAAATGTAACATTTGATTTTTATATACATTTTAATACTTTAGTATTAAAAAGGAAAAAAGATGGAAGAAAGAAAGGATGAAGTATTCCCAGGTTTTTCCAACTCTGTAAATGTGTATGCCACAGACAGAATGGAGTAGGGGTTGGTTTTCAAAACTGAAAAAGACCCTAACTTTGGGGTATTATATATAGCCTTCAAAAATCACACTACCCACTGTGCAGACAACCATCCAGTCCAATATTTTCTTATTGTAAGAATGTTACTGAAATCCAAATAACAGTTTAATAAGTTAAATGTAAATTTATATTGGACTTTGAAAATTATTTGCAATTATGCTGCTTATCTCACAAGCACATAAATATTTTATACACTTTGGATTATAAATATTAGCACAGAAGTATAATAGAACACAAAAATGTTATATTACTATAAAGATTCAAATTACACTCCAACACTTTGCTTATAAGCTTTCTTTGCATTGTGAATTACCTTCAAATTTTAAATATAAATATAAAATTATATTTTCAATTAATGTTTAGAGCAGTGAAGTGTACATGTAGAATTCAAGAAATATTATATCCAAAGTTATACAGATTCTCTTTTACTCTCTTTATTTTTCAGTGGTTTAAGTGCTAAACCATTTGGTTTACTCTTAGACAATTAAGTATACATACAGTATATCAATAATATATCACAGGAAAGAGATAATCCAGTATAGAGAGGTAGCTTTTCATCTTATCTTTACTTAAGGTATTTTAAGCTAGTGAAACAATATTTAAATTCAGACTATTTTGCCGTAGTAACACTTAGAATAAATGGAGACCAAATGACCAATCTTACAATTTTCACTTTCCTAGTTAGTGTACGTGGTCTGTGTGAATTATGATTGACAGAAAATTCAATGTTGTTTTCAAAATGTTTTCCCAAGGTGTTAGTGGTGAGTCATACAGAGCTGCAGCATGTCACCACTATCTCTCATCTCGTATAAGCTGCTAAAGACTTTTGCAGAGCAGAATGAAAGGAAAGGAAGGTCCTTGTCTCCATAATGCTTCTTTGAAGTGAATAGCTACTGCTCATGTATTTTTGTAGCTGGGAGGAGTGATCTGAAGCAGTGCAGATCTCCTCAGCATCCTGTCTTTTCCAGCAAGGGTGGCTTGTGCTTCTCACTGTCAGATGAGATCTAAAGAGAGCACATTCAGTGTTAGACACAGAATAGTTACACTGTTAGTAATAACAATTTTATTCTATTTTTTTTCCAGATATTTATTGAAATAGGGCAGGAACATCACTCTTTGCCATATATTTGCAAAAATCAAAGAGTCATGGAGTTTTTTCTGGAAAATGACTAAGCTCCTGATTTCCATGCTGAAATTGAGCATAACACTAAGCAGAGGAGTAGAGTCTCTACACAATAGAAGGCTCCCTCATCCTTCCTTTAAATATAGAAAATTTTCATTAGACAGAAGACTTAGATTAAAACCTGTCAGTCAGCCCATGAAGGGGCTGATGCCTGATATCTTTGGAGCAGAAAGTTGAGCTCCCCCGTTGTATTAGATAAATACTTGGAAATTATTTGCTAAGCTGATCTATCTATCAACTAATCAACCAATTAAGCAATGAATCCCTGCTCTTTTAAGTGAAGGATGCAAGTGTGTCAGCTGTGGAGCAGCTTGGGTGGTCTGAGGACAGTGACAGCTGTGTGAGAGGTGAGTGAGGCAAGCAGACACATAGCAGCCAGGTAAATAGGGAACTCAGTGAAACACTGACGTGTATAGAACAACTAAAGGAGTTTGAGAAGCACCGGAGTGTGAAGAAATAGCTATTTATGCTGTATCAAGGGAATAGAGACCAGGAAGGAGATTTTCTTTTCAACACTCCAAACAGCTGTGCAATCTAATGGCCATCTAGTGAATATAGCTAGGCCTAACAACATGGATCTCATGCAGTTCATTGTACAACTTGAAATAAAGTATCTCCTTGGACAGTACAGCAAAAAATTATGTGTTGGACTTCTCTACTTCCATCTGGATCATAAGACACCTTGGTCCCCTCATGCCTAAATACCTCCTCCCGAGCATCAGGCTCTTCAGGATCGCAGAGTGAAGCTAGGCTCCTATGAAGATGTTGTGTCACCTCCCTTAGTGGCTCTTAGGAGAAGTGTATTAACAGTGTTTGTGTTGCAGTTCTTAAGAGTGTGAATGGCTGTCTCCACTCACACGTTGTATGCAGCAGTGCAAGCTTGCTGCACTTCATCACATACTTTGTTATCTTACTAGCCCTCTTTTTCATGCTGAGAATAGAGGACTGTAAGTATATTTGTAACTAGGGAAACTTTCCTTCCTTTCTTTTTACTTTCTGAGTCACATCTTATATTAGATCTGTGTTATTCTTGGTGTTGTTTAGATAAGGAGTGAAAAACATGATTGCGATGGAGCTCCTCCCTTTAATTATTTTGCTAGTGGCACAATTTCTGACTGAAAAATACAGAGAACTGCTCACAGTATGAAAAACATTGGATTTCCTTTCTTTGAAGTCCCAGGGACTTAATAACCACTTGTCGTTTTCTTCTTTCTCCCTTTCTACCTAGAATTCCTCCCAACCAAGGGCTCCATCGATCCTCCATGAATTCTTCAATGGAAGAGTACCACACATGGCCACGGTAAGGGTGAGGTAAAACACTGACAAATAACTGTACAAGTACTGGAGCCCTCTGGCTCAAGAGGCTGCAGGTTGTTTCAGCCATAAGTGTAAGTTACCAGTGATTATGAGGGGAGGGAGGGAGAGAGATGGATGGAAGAGAAGGGGAAAAGACAGCAAGCCAGGAATCAAAGTGCCCAAAATTGCTCACTAAAGTTCTTGGTATGGATACAAGCTTTCCATTTTTTTTTTCTAACTGCTGTTTCACAGGCCTTAAATGAGTGAAGTGTATACACATTTGAAACGTATACACAATATTATGAAATATTTAAATATATACATATGAAATATATATATATACATGCAGTTATATAGCTATGAATATGTATAGCTACATGTTCTCTTGAATTATTCTTACCAGTTTCCTTTTTTCTGCTTTAGTTTTTTCCTCGTTTGAGATGTAGGCAGAAGATCCAGGGAAGACAATTATTTAAAATAAATGAACTAGTAAAGTGGTACTTTATGCTTTCTTATGTCTGATAAAATAAGTTAATCCAAATCTTCTAGGAGTTTCTAGGTTACTGAAAACATATGAACAGTAGTTGGTACACATTTTTATCCAGCTTGGAGCAGAAAAGGCTAGATTTGGGCTGATAAGAAAATGGATTTCCTTTCCCAGGAAAATTCAAAACTTGGCAGGGATGGAAGGGTGTTTGTTTGTTTTCTCTTCAATGTTTTGATGAACTCAAGACCTATCAATTTGAATTATTTTTTTTAGCTTATTTATCACATATGAAAATAATTAAAAGAAAACATTCTAATCCCCAAAGACCCTGATGTTTTTGTTACTTAGAGTCAAATCTTAACTCTGTAAATTAGAAAACAGAATGGACATGGACCATCTATTTCAAGACGGAGGAAAAAATAAAAAGTCTTAAATTCTGCTCTACTTAAAAGGGGAAAATGGTGCCCCTTCCAAGATGTAACTTGACAGAAAGTGCTACCAACTTGCCAAAAGATTTCTTAACAACAGTTTCATTTGATTGTTTGTTCAGTTTTATCAAAGCTCATATGTTTCCATGTAAATTTGTTTCTACTAAATTATCAGTTCTGAAAGGAAAGTGAAAAAAAAAAAGGAAACTTCCAATCAGCACGGGCCTACGAGAAAGTAAATAAAATATAATTTGAAAGAGCATCTCACTGTTTTGGTGTTTAAATGAATCTCTTAGCCTTTTGAGACATACTTCTCAGTAAGCAAAAGGCTGTCACTAGTTAAAAGAAAAAGTAAACAAAAAGTTATTAAGAAAAACACAACTGGATTCTCATAGGGTACTTTTCCCCTAAACTAAAAGTTCTTTAATTTGTGACTTGCATTAATTTTGATAGCAAATGAGAACACTTTCCAAAAAATGTAAATTAAACACAGTAACATTGCAAAAAATCCCCTAAAGAATTACATTTAAGGCACAGTTTGATATAATCAATGCCAAAAATAAAAATCCTGCTAACTCTGACATTTTATGTTTCAATTTCTAACCACACTGCCTTTTTCTGCCTAAGCTTTTGAGCTCCCTTTCTTTGTTATAGATAAAAATATATGAATGGAATGAAGGATAATATGAGGAAAAAAACAGCCCCTATTAATATGAGCAGAGCTTACAAAAACTTTCAAATTTGATTGTCAGAAGTTAGGTTTCTAAAATCAAGATCAATTGCTTGAAGTGTTAAGCACTTGCAATCCCCCATTGGCTTCATTTTTAGAATTTGAATCACTTTTATCGACATAGTTAAATAAGGGTTTAGGAGCAAGGTTTTAAAGAAAGCACTACTGTTTTGCTCTTTTCTGGGTTCTTAATTTCCTCTTTTTCTCTCTTTGTGACTCTGTTCTTTTCCCGAACACACACACACACAAATATGCAATAATATTTACATACAAGGTTTAAAACTAAGTAACAGTTCCAGTATGATCCAGCACTTTGTCCAACACTGTGAATTTCCTGTAGGATAGGTAGACCTAACTATCATTAGAATGACGTTCAAATTAACAAAAGATAGAATAAATATTATGCTAGATGGACAATAGAATAAAGCTTAATTATCATTGATATTCATTCCTAACACTGTTTCTTTCCTATCTATCTATTCTACTAAATGAATGATACAGTTTTTAACAATGTCTGCCTGCTCACTCTCTGAATGATGCAGAGGAAGTCACAGCTTAATCAGCAAGAGAGAATTCCTTAATAAAAATAGTGCAGTCTTTGTACTACAGTTTGCAAGACAGAGCCGGTAGGCTGCCATTTTATGCCTGCTGTCTGCACAACAATTAGCAACACCACAGAATAAAAACTAGTGTGAAAATCCAGTTTCTTTTCAGTACCGGCTGTTTAAAGTACATTACTGATAGATAGTAGATAAGAATGGTTATAAAGATAAGAAAAGCAAAAGAGTGAGGTTTAGTTTACAGATTAAAGTTACAAGAAAAAATTGTGCCTTGGACATAATATGTAACCAAAGCTTGCTTATGTTCGCCTACCCTTCACTGAAAAGAAGCCATTCAGGGAAGTTCGAGCATTTTCTGCTGAACACTCACCTAATTTAATTCAGTAGAAAAACTCCAATTAACCTCAGGGCAACCTCATCTGACCTTTTGGCTGGCCACTATGCTGAGCTTGTTTGTTTATTAATCTGGCAGATTTAAGATATTTCTGAGTCCATTATATTAAGATAATTGTAATAGTCACTTATATTAGAGAAAGACAATTATACCTTATTTGATGGATTTCCCCATCCTTTCAGGCATTAGTAAGGAAGATTAAGCTGCTTCCTGTACAGCTATTTGCATGGCTACCTGAGCACGGTACTTCTATTGTGTGCATATTACACTTAAGCTGTTCATTACTTTTCCTAAGTACAAATTCATTTAAAATGCACCTATCAATATCAATAAATGAAAGTAAGCAGATGTTTGACGTGTCTCTCATTGCACTGACAAGCGCAACACAGTGCTCAGACCCCTACTGCTTTCTCTAGGAGCCCAGCTTTTGGGTGTCAATAAACATGGTTTGATGGAAGACCGTACAAAAGACTGGCATGGCCTTTGGCCTTTTCCTAACAGGGTGCTTTTGGAAGGCTTTGTCTGACATAAGCCATTGTACAACAGTCTCTTGAGTTAACTGGCATAAGTCTAATTTTCCTGACATCAGTACAGACTTCAGATAAATCTCTTCCAGTTAGGATAAATGAAATAGAATATTATTAAGAAGAGGATTTGGGATTTGGGTGCTTTTTTGTTTGTTTATCTATGTATAGATATACATATCAAAACAAGGCATCTCAAACAGATTCACATTATACCAACTAGACATTATAAGTTACCAACTAGAAATAGATTTGGAAGTTCTTTCTATAGATAGATGCACTTAGCGAGACTTGTTTTAAAAATAATAATTCCTAAGCATATATTTCTTAAATGTATATTCTGAAAAAAAGATATTTCCTAAATACTGCCTCCATAATACTTCCTGAATTGTAATAGCATACTACTTTTTTCTCCTTCTCTCCCTTACTTAGTAAATAAATGCAACCATGCTGTGACAGGCTAAGGATCATCTAACTCAATGTTTTCTCTAGCAATGGCTATGAGCAAATACCTAAGGTGAAATATGAATGAAACAGGCATATATGATACTTCCAGAATTCTCTCAGCCTCCAAACATTTTCAGTTCAATGAATTTGCTGAACTGCCTCTGGTTTCTATATAATTAGTAACTTTAAATGACTTTCTCTTCCTCAAACTTTTTTCATCTCAAGTCTATATAAGCTTTTACTTTCAAGGACATCATCTGACAACACATTTCACAAGTCTCCAGTTTTTTCTTCTTTTTGAGTCCAGGGACTGCTAACTTCATCAAAAGTTAATTCTTCTTTTTTTTTTTTTTTTGAAAGAGTGAAAGAAATAACCTACCTTCTCCTTAAGGTTCATGATCTTGTAACTTCTTTTGTATTTCCCCTAAGTCATTTCTTTTCTGGGCTTGATAACCACTAGTTTGTTTATTCATTTCTCATATGAATACAAGTCTATATGTAAGATAATTTTACCTCCTTTTTTTTAAATTTCCCTCCAACTCTTTTCTGTAAGTCTTCCTGTTCAATTCCTCTCTTGCTACAATGACTCATGTTTCCATAAACCTCATATTACACTTTCACTCCATATCTTTTCAGCTACCATTCTAAATAAAACATACATTTCCCTACTCTAGTTTTTGTTCACCTCTTTCTTTTCACAAGGACTCCCACTTTTCAGATTTTCTCCCATTACACTGTTGCCACACCCCTTCATCAGATATTCATCCCACACTCCTACAAGCTGCCAGTGCACTTCTTCCTACCTGCTGCTTCTAACATTTCTCCACCCTCCAGGGAAGGAGGGATAGGGAATGGAAAGCTCTGTGAAACTCAGAAACTTCTCGATTGGAGCTGTAGGAGCTGCATCTGCTGATACTTCTTCCTGCCATAAATTTGAAAAGAATGCAGCTAGGATAAAAACATAAATGGTAGGATTAATTTCATCAGAAACTGGCCTTCCATGCAGACATCTACTACACAGTAGTTATCTGGACTGTTTTTTTATAACCACTGCAGGGAAAATATAGGTAGTCTACATAAACATCTCTCTTGTAGACAGTTTTCTGTAAGATACATCCCACAGCACATTAAAGGAAAGAGATCCTAATTGCCCCCAGTTTCTCTATCACATCAGAAAAATTTAAAGGTGCTACAAGAGACAAAATTAAAACTTTTTCTTACCTTGCTCTGGTAGGTTTCTGCACATAAGAAATAGCTTGTGTTTCAGTGTCTGGGTTTCCTTGCTTGTCAGCCCTGACTGTACACGTGCTATGTACAGTCTATGTACATAGTCTATGACAAGCAATTTCCATCTTCTTGCATGCTTGCCTTGGTAGTTATTAGTTTCTGTTATTAGAAACAGCAGGAGCAATAAAAAAAAAAAGCCATGAGTTTTTCCAGTTGAGGAAGTACGGAACTTGCACAGAGATTATCACAATTATTTATCACGAGAGTAAAATTTGCTTTGTTATCCAGTGACAACTTTTCTCTTTGCTTCCATGATCTTTCATCACTAATTCATCACCCTTGAAATTTTCAGTTATTTATTTCCCAGATGACACATAAGAAAATATTAAGGAGTTTCTAAGGAATTATACTGAAATTATGTTTTACTGTTTTATCATTTGTTTGATTTTTGGTTTTGGTTTTGTTTTTTATTATATTATTAGAAGAGTGGCTTTGTGCTTTGAGAGTTCGGAATCCTTTAAGTAAGTAGTAGAAGTAGGTAGAATAAGACAGGTAATTCTCTAAGTGGGCTGAAATGACACTTTATCTCCTATAACATTAAGATAATTAGTGGGTAATTGTGATATTTCTTTCTACTGAAGCAAATGAAGCAATGGTTCAAGTAGAACAGAGAAAGCAATTCCACAGTTCAAAGGATGTTGCTGTGTATTTCTGTAGTAAAAATTCATTATCCGTTCTTGTTAAAATGTTATTGTTTCATTAGCAGAAAAACCTTGAAGTGTACAAATAATGATGCTTTTGAAATATGCATGCTCAAAAACAGTTGCAATTAACTGGAACATGCAATCTGTCCAGTTATACGATTATTTCTGAATATCTAGCTAATATTATGTACGCTGTTACAAACAGACATTAATTTTAGGAATTTAAATTCATATTTTTTAGGAATGTGACTATGTGGTAATGGTGTTAAGATAGCTATGGGAATCTTAACTGATGAAGGGCTTTGCATGCCCTAAGATTTTTTATGTTTTCTAACATTATCAGTTGATCTATTAAAAAATATTCTCTTTCCCCTAAGACCTTCTCCTTATGACTGTCCCTAATATGCTGAACTTCAAAAAGAGATTTTAGCTTATGCTGTCTAAATTCACAGTAACATAATACCAAGGAGGTACATGATCCACCTGAGAGAAGAGTATATTGCTGACATATAAAATTAGAATATTTCCCTCCAGTTATAGATGTTTAGAATTTTGCAGTAGTCCTTTCCCGGAACTAAAAGGCGGTCATGATAGCTGTCATATCAAACATTTTCTGCCTCTCAAAAAAAACCAACAACAAAAACCAAAACAACAACAAAAACAAAACAAAACAAAAAAACCAACAAAAACAAACAAAAAACCCAAACAAACAAAAACAACAACAAAAACCAAAACAAACCAACTTTAAAAACCAGCGTCTACCTTGTGGAAAACTCCACAGCTATGAATTTCTTCTACTCAGTAATCACTGACAGCTCTGCTGAGATGCTGGAAGGAAAACCGTGTCCTGTGCCCACATCAAGATACAACTGAGGTACTACTCTGTGTGGGAATGAAGGTGGAAAGAAAGAAAACAGAAATGTCAGTGAAGAGATAAGGTGGAAAAGCCCTGCTGAGAAGCATGCTATGACAAACAAATGGAGGCAGACTGTGGAAAAAAAAAGAACAGAAAAGCATACACCCTGCATTGTTCAGTGGAGCTACATTTCAGAAAGTCACAAAGTTATAACTGCTTTCTCACCTAACAAAAACTTTCTGAAAGGCTAAGTAACTTATTTTCTCTGACCTGTCTTCTCTGTCCAGAAGACTACCAGAGGATACTTAAATTGAAGCTAAGTCAGATAACAAAAAATTCAGCCCACAACCAATTGAAATGAATGCATAAATCCAAGTTTATCACACCTCATTACTACTGTAACTTATATATTTATCTCCATAGTTCTTTCTTCTTGTATTTTTTCTGTTGTACTATGTGGATTTTATGCTCCTCATCCAGGAACTGGATTTTTAAAAATCTAAATCACCTAAAGTGTTTTGGCTATCTCAACCGTTGTTTCCAAATGTGTTACCCTAAACCTATCAAGAATACAATGTCTATAATGCAAAAGTCTTAAAGGCTTTTAGTTTTCAAACTGGAGATTCACAGTGAATATTCACGCACTTAAGCAAATTGTCTCAGTACCTTTCATAGTCAGTGGAGAGAAACAGAAATCTCTAATGTACTGACCACTAGGCCTTTTTAGAGTTGTATGCAAAGGTGAGATTATTACACTGCATTTAATTAAAGGAAACATAGCTGATTAGCCTTGCATGTAGACATCTACAGAAATCAAAAATTAGGTAGTATAAACCTACATCTTATACTTTACCATACAAGAATACAAATATGCTACAGCCTCATGTGACAGAGAGTAGGCAACAGCATTAGGGGGCAGCCAGGAATATCCCTTTTGTTGGGACTGCTTTGAAGGCAGTGTAACTCCTCCTGGCCACAGATAACAAGGTCTGCATAATCACGTGCTGTAGCTGGAGAGTAAGTCACACACAGGAGATCCACTTACCCACAGACATCTAGAAACTATCTTAACCATCAGTCCAACCAAAACTCTTTGGATGGCATGTAAACTTAAAATTGATGAAACTTCTTTCTATTTAAGTCAGTTAATGTATTTCTCTTAAATTCACTCTTTACAGATTTTCGTTTCATTCCCTTTTTGTCTCACACATTTATGCCTTTCATTGATTGATGTTTCACTGCTCTCATTATACCAATGTTCTGAGGTTGGCAACAATAAGAATAAACTCTCACTATCACAATAGGAAATATATGTCAGTAAAGTATGGCAGTTAATTGCTGTTTGAAATCTCAAACATCTGTTTTCTTCCAATTGTTTTACAATACCATATGGGAACAGAAACCATGAGGGGGAAATTACTTATCCAAAATGGCAGGTGAAGTTGCAGAATAGGGAGGCATGTAAAATACTTTTATTTTAAATGGAGGTAGGTCACTGTCATGAAATCAGACAGAAAAAAGCTTTTAGGATCAAATACCACAATTGGCTATGCATTCATGGCCCTAAGGACCCACATAGGCTGAACTGTGGGAACAGGGTCTGAGGTCTTGTAATGCTCTAATACACCAGTTTTACACATATACAAAAAATAACCAAAGCAAACAATTTGCAACATTGCATAGCTATGAAACATTTCTAAGACAAAAGAGGTTGAAAGATAAGACTTCAGGGATGTGCAAATACCAGCAATAAATTGCTAAAATAGCTACCGTTAGACTGAACGTAGATTAAGAATAGCTTCCATTCTGTTAGGACCATCTGAACCATTTAATGCTGGATAGATTCAAGAAGCTTTCTATTTAGATGAAGCCTTTGCAAGGTACATCAAAGCTTCTTACTGCCCTTAGTAATTTTCCTAAACAAATAACTGTAAATGTAATCTACCAGTACCTATTATAAGCTTTGTCTATATCATCAAACCATAGAGGAAAATATGGGCAGCAGGAATCCAGAATGGAGTATCTATTACACATATCTAGTGGAACCATTTTTCAAGAAAAAGGAGGAATATATACTTTTAAATATACATTTAAGTAATGCAATTCATTTATGATGCCTATTTTTTATTAAATCAAGCAACCCTAGAAGCATAGTTCTGATTTTAAGTATCTTTTTTACTTGATCCTGTGTAATAGACATATGTTAAAGCATATGTAACTGCATACGTGTCTTTAAAACCTGTCTATGCCAAATTTGCAAGCACTGACTTTGCGACGTATAATAATAATCTAAATTTTTCTACTTTTACCGCACTTCCAAGGCAGACCCAATAAGAATTCTCATTGTTGGGTGGACATCCAGCCACAAATCACAAAATCTGCTTAGAATAACGAGCTCGTAATGCCATACATCAATACACATTCATCCCTTTTGAGAACTTGGTGTGTAGGTTAAGTAAGGAGAATACTTGGGGGCCAGGGGGAATGGTTGTTTTATAAAAGTGGTTTGCTTTGGACACTAGAGACTGTTCTCTTATATACCTGGAGTAACACTAAGTCACTACATACTCGTGACTTTGTAAGATGGCAAGGACACTGCCAGTCAGTAGCAGTTAATATTCTCACTTGGAAGGACTATACTACAATTTTTCATTAAAAATAAGAAAAAATAGCAGCTGAACAGACTTACCATGCTGTGTCTCAATTGTGGAAGTGAGGAGTAAGATGAATAAAGTTAAATTGAACTTTGACTGCCACAAACGACAACATAATGTTATCTAATAGTAATCACCTAATCTTGTCTATTTTTGGACTGCCTAATTGTTTCAAGTTTTATTATAAACCGAATAAAGTTGATTTCTGTTAGGTCAAATGAACCTTGAATGAACCTCTGCAGGTTAGAATCTCACCCTGTACATCCAGATGATCCTGCCATATCTGCTAGAGCCACAGAAGGGAAAAAATTTCATCTGAAAGCATTAACTGTGTGAAGTCCAGTAGTCAGCCTAATGGAACTGAAGGGGCGGAAGGAGTTTGTTAGGACCAATATGCAATAACTCTATTTAACGAAAGTACATGGTAAATTTCAGCCTTTGTTTAAGAAAAAAAAAAAGTAGAAAATAAAAAATAAGCAAAAGAAACAAACATTACTTTTTGGTCGAATAAAAGCAAATATTCAAAATGCCCTGACTTTAGACTAGTTCTATAAAAACAAGTAGCCCCACAGCAGTTACTCTTTACTACTGTGATTATTAAAATGCCTAGTTCTCTGCAAGGGAAGGAGAAAGCAGACAACAATTTCTTGCACAGATGGAAAGAGCCATTGGACACAGATTGGTATTACTTTTCTTGTTTATCTTATATCTAATCTGAGACAGCTCTTCCAGCTTCCTCAATGGAAGAAGACAAATCAACCTCTGAAAGGATCTATATCTTCCCATTTACTGTATGAGGTACCTCTTCAGTTAGCTCAGATTTGACACATAAACATTTCAGATGCCTAAAGTTAGAAGATTTCATTGATCTGTGGGTTGACCTGTTGGTCTTTGCTTTCCATAGTCAGCTGGGTATCTGGGCTGCTAACATATAAATTGGCATCATATTCCAGAGCCTTGGGGAAGAGGGATTGGTAATGGGAACAGCTCACAGTGAGAAAGATATATGGGAACTGGCAGGGAGAAGTAGGATTATTTTTAAAAAAGAAACAGCAGGAGTAAAGCAAAAAGAAACTTTTAGAAAAGCAGAATGTTTAGTGTGTTAGAAATAGATATGGCTGCAACAAGGAGGCAAAGCTGTGCATCAAGTCTTCCCTCAGCACATCAAGTGTATGCTGAGAAATGCTAATGTGCAAAAGTTATATTCCTCCAGCTTTCTAGTAAAAAGCTCTATATGGTCATTTTTTATTATTTTGATTGCTTCCTGGGTCCCTTGGTTGTATTTTAATTACAAATTCCATGAGAACTGGAGAGAGTTTCCTCTCTGTAGTCACTGACTAAAGACCTCAGAATTTACCTTGCAACATCATAGCAATATTGTCCTCTTGTGAGGAAAGGAGTTCCCATTCAATAAAAAAAAGGAACTTTTTCAACTCTTTTCAGATACTTCTTCCTTTCATTTGTAAAGTTACATTCATGCAAGGAGCTGAGTGGATAATAAATATTTTACATGAATGCTCCAAGCAAGGAAGATGACACAAACATGGGATAAATGACTTTTCTGAACTCATTAGTGACAGAGAAGCAAGCCTTTAGGCTTTATCCTCCTCTGTCAGAAATAATACAGCTTTCACTGCAGAGAGAGAATCCTCTCTCCTCAGAGAGGATTTCTAGAAAAGCCAGAATCAGCTATACAAATCATGATAGGACATGATAAACATATAATAGTAGACGTGAGCTGTAGTTCAGCCATAGCATTATAACAGCAAACAGAAATGCATAAAATTTAAATCAAATCCAGGGTAGAATTAGATCATGCCCTATTTTTTTCCCATTTCCCTTGCAATTACACTTTTTACACTACAGAAATACAAAGGTCTCTAAATTCTCCAAAGAACCTCTCAAGCTTGAGGCATGAATCCACAAAGGTCTTCCTCCTGCTCTCCCTACTTTCTTGATGTTCTGGTAGAATATCTTGACCAGGACTGTTCTTGAGCCACTATGCAAAACTGAAATACCCGCACATGATACTTTAGATTTTCTGATGTCATATTTATTGACATCAGAGAAAGATCAGTAACAAAAGATGAGTTCTAGGAAAACTGGAATTGTTTCAAAATATCTTTCCTTTTTAAAAAAAGAAAGATCGTGGTCACAATCCGTGGCAGTGCTAATGACAATAGTGGCAGGGCTGGCAGCAATAATTTAGGCAGGTGGAGGATTAGCACTGCTGGAAGGTGAAAGTGATCTTGGCGGATGGAGATTTGGTGAGACCACATACCTTGGATACAATTCTACATGATTGCTGTGGCCAGTCAGTGTGTGACAAATTGATCATTATCAGTGATACTGGCAGCTCCAAAGTGCACAGTACACACAACCTGTTGAAACAATGTCTCTAAGTGTGACACAAGGCCCTGAGCATATACCGAATAAACTATGTGGCCATTTAGGAGTGCCTTTTTTTTTTTCATTGTCTCCTGATATGTATTTTATACCTATTATAACACCAAAACCCTCTTCTTTCACAGACAGTCATCTTGAGATTTTGAAAGAGGAGTTCAGCAGATTAATAAAATGTAATAAAACAAGAAGTTTATGTGACACCAGTCCACAGTGTGAGGTTTCCTACACATTGGTAGCACTAGTACTTACTCATCGCCATTACATAATATGTTCAGTTGTATCAATTACACAGTGGCTAGCAAAAAAATCTAACTCACCTCAAATTCCTCCAGAGTGACTACAAGCTGCATTTTTAACTATTATTAGGCCTAAAATACAGATGGAGTGTGCAATGAAAATGAACCAAATTTTATGGCACATCAGGGCACTACCTAGGAGGAAAGATCTGGACTTCCGGGGCTTTCCCCCATGACTGTTTGGATATTTCATACCTCTTAAGTTAAAACACATTGTCAAGAATAGAATTTTGAAATGGTCTTATATTCTGCTGAAGTCCTATCTACAATACTAAGCTGCATTGCTGCTTTTAATCTGCTGCTTTTAATACACAATCACTACAGTGTATAGAAGGCCAGGTTGGATAGGGCCCTGGGCAACCTGATCTAGCAGGTAACATATCTGCCCATGGCAGAGGGATTGGAACAAAACGATTTTAAGGTGCCTTCCCACTCAGACCTTTCCATAATTCTCTGATAAAAATTCTTGACTTATTGGAATAACACACAAAGCATGTAATTTTTGTCCTGCTGGTCTGGTGTTTGATATCTCCTTGGCAGTTACTACAGATCAGAAAATAAAAAAAATAAAAAAAGAAAGAAAGAAAGTTTGCCTTTTCTCATTTAGTCAGGCTTTTAAGACCTCTAAGATACCTATCCAACTTCAACTGAAGTGCTATTCTGACCTGGGGTGGAGAACCATGTCAAACTTTCCCCATCTTTTCTGCCATAAAAGAAAATATGACTACCTCCATCTTGCATTCCTTCACAACTACAAAACAAACATTAACAATATGAACTGATTTAGTGGTGGTATTGTGGTTGGACACTTTTACCATCGAAATATTACAGTATTTTAAAATATCAGTTATATAGGAGTAGTTTTTTAGGAGTCTCAGACTTAATATGTTGATTTAATATTGCTAAATTAGGGTCAAAACTGCTTTAAGGGAGTTTTTTAGTATCGCATTTGCTCACTTCATAAATATAACATAATACAAAAAGACTTTAGAGAAAAAAATGTGAATGACATAAAAAGGAGTAATTTAATATCATGTTAACTCCTTCTATATGATACCAGTTAATACTGCATCATGACAAAAACATGGTGTAAAGTATTCCCATATGATTTTATAACCATTAATACAAGAATTCCATATTTTATAACATCAACAAACCAGATGAACCTCATCTACTCAAAGTATGGAACAGTGAAAAGAACAAATGTCTTGTGAGGAGTGGAAATAAGAACAATGTGTCTGAGTTTAAACAGTGGAAATAAGTTGTGGACATTGTGCATGAAATAATTATTTCTGCAATGAGGCTCTGCTGTTCCTGCATTTAGTCTATATGCATGTAAGGGCACACAATTCAGACATTTCAGAAAAAAATGTCCAATTTATTTGACATGTAGAGAAAGTCAGATTTGAACACAAAGAATCCTTTTTAAAAAAAAACCTTTTGAAATGGAGGATTTATTAGGAGAATAAAAGAGAGAAACATATTTCACTTAAAATATATAGTGTTTCCAGTCTGAAAGTATTCTGCCTGTGAACCTCAGATGGCTTTTCCTAAAGAATGTGATATCTGAAACACAGTCAAGGGTTTACCAAATCTTTTGAGGACAAATAATCATGCCAATATACCAAATATTCTCCACATGTCAATGATTTTTTTTTTCCCACATGAATATCTAACTAAAATTGGCATTTGAACAGAAAGACAAAAAGCTACTCAGCATATGTTGGGATGGAAATGAAAATAAATAAGCCCATACTAAATAAGAGCACAAGTAGCCAAATGCAAACATGCTTGTACCAAAGGCAGAAATCAAGACCCTTATAAAAGCACCAGGAATACTGCAGGCATATTCAGAGATCCAGAGCTCACATTGTGATCCAGAGCCTGTTCTTTTTTTAAACCTCAATCAAGGTTTAACTAAAGTTCAAAGAAAAATTAGTTAAGGGGGCTGAATGTAACCCCAAAAAAAGAGGAAATATGTCTCTCTAATTAGCTAAAATTCAAAGCTAATGACACTAGTTTGATGACATCTAAAATTTTGGAATCTTTTATCGGTTTATGTGCCATTCTCTTTGACACACCTTATTCTGTGTCTTGTCCTGAGATTTGGATCAAATGTCTCAATCTTTATCAAAACAAATGGACTCAGGTACCTAAGACAGGACACTGATAAACTGCTATTAGTTTCCCACTCTCATTCCTTTCTGCACTACATCTTGTGAGTTGTCTCAAGATATATGCTACAAAGCACTGCACTGTTTGATTTTAGAGTTTCACAGTTCTCTCCAGCCCTGTTTCTACCCTTTTGAGTCGGCCTGAAGCTCCTGTCACAAGCTTATCAAGATCAAGATAGTAGGTATTCCTCTCCCTAAATTTCCTGTAAGCTGTTAGCCTAAATGAGAAATTCCCAGACTAAATCCAACACAAATATATAGGAACTAACTGCAAAATGAATCCAATTTCTGAGGCTAATTTACTTATGAAGCAAGGCCTGAGAAGCCTCTTACCTTATACTTAGAAACCTTATTAAGAAAATCTAATATTTAGTACCCTCTCTATCATATGTTCATTTTACATCAAACGGTCTTTGGATGAAAGAGGGAAGCAATTTACAGTGCAGTCACCAGAGTCTGTTGTGCAGCAGACTGATATTTTTCTTGTTCTTCTTTCACTTAAACAGCACACATTCAACATGAAATTTTGATAGTGTGTCCTTCTTGATGACTGTCCAGGTATTTTAACCTACACTGGTGATGAGGGCACTCAGCTAGGGTTGGGAGGACAGGTACAGTTTTCTGGATGACCACATCACATAACATAACAATCACACTCCTTGATTCTGTGAAGATTAAGTGGATCTCCTTGAAGCTCTGGGTTACAAGCCACTGAAAGTTACTGAATGTTTAAAAATTACCTCTGGATCAGTAAGTCTCTGAGACAGAAATATTTGGATGCTTGTACAGAATAGACTGAAAATATCACTGATTGATTCTTGTGCTTTCCCCTAAGTTAACTTTTGGTCAGCATCAGATGCAGAATATAATGTCAGTTGGATGATTTGTTTGGTTTTTCCAGTAGTATGACACAATGTAGGCAAAAGAGACAACAGAGTTCTCCCACAAACTAATTCATGGGTCGAAGACAACAGACTGCTCATTCTTGTGCTCTTGGAGTGGGGCTGGATTGTCTTTAAGCTCTCATAAAAGTCGTGTTGTGTTTTCCCCATTACCTCTTGTAGCCATGGTCAGTAGCTGGAGATGTATCCAGGTTTATCATGGTACTGCTCTTGGGCAGCTTGCAAAGCGTAGTCAACCCTGCACTGGCTCAAATATACAGCTGGTGGCAGCACTACCATCAAACATTCATTAACAGGAGAGCTCCAATTATTCCTTGAAAAGCATAAATGGAGTTGTGTAACGTGGAAGGAAGGATAGTAGGGCATAAGCTTCAGACATGTTTGCCCTACACTAACTTCAGTTGTGGTTCAAACTGCACATAGCTTCACCAAGACTGCTAAGATGCCCTTATGAATGTTAGAGGCATTGGCATCAAGCACGCTTTGCTCTGAATTCCACCTGAGTGCCTAACAGACACAGGTGGGTATTTTGACACCCCAAATTTAGGTACTAGTGTTCTTTGTGATAATACATCTTTTTGCAAAACTGAGACCTGCAAGTCAAGATTTCAGTAACACTTCTTTCCCTGAGTTCATCAGGCACTCTGTAAAATTAAAGGGCTTAAAAGGCAACAATCCAGGATAAATAGGCAGTCTCACAATGAAGGCTTGCATGAACAGGACCTTACTAGAACACACTGAATTAGTGGTGATATAGTACCGAATTCACTTTGGTTTGACGAACACACAGTTAACCAGCCTTTATAAGGAGTTCTGCTATACTGAATCTGGATTTCTCTACACTCTGTTCTCCTGTTCCCAAGGACCATGTCAATTGCACTTTGGTGACTTGAATGGCAGGGACATAATTTCTAGAAAACCATTCATACTATAAAGAAGCAAAATAATCTCATTCTGAAATGTATCTTTCATATAGGTATACAGAAGAACAGGACGTGAATACATGTATTTCAGGGATATTTAGATAGAAACCTAAGTTTTGACACAGTTCAAATTAAAATAGGATTAATGCTTGCAGAAACATTACCGTCCAAATCACTACCTGGAGTTGATGAGTGCATGGACTGGAACTGACAGGTTTCAGAGCTTTTTTTTTATTATTACTAATATAATTATTTACTGTCCATAACAGTCTTTCAGAAAAAGAAAGAACTTTGTTCACTCCCCTTCACCATTTCAGAGTTTCAAACTCAAGGATCTCTCTCTCTCTAACTGCCAGGTTATATTCCCCAACAGAATATTAATTTCCTTTTTCTTCTTTCTGAAACCAAAGTGAGCAAAATTTGTGGGCTTACCTAAAGAACATGTATCTGGAGGTCAGCAGATTGTTAGGAGGTTTGCTTCCTCACAGCTATAAGGGAGCAAAGATGACCAAAGATCTCTTGGTTAGAGTCCAAGACCAGCCAAGATATTTTCTATTAACCAGCACTAAAATAAATAAATAAATAAATATAATGACAATAATGATAGTAACCACAAAAACCACCAAACGAACAAACAAACAAACCCAAAAAGAAACCAAGAAGTCTATAAAACAGGGACTAGTATTCCTAAACAATGAGAAGCTTTCAAGGAACTGTAAAGGGGACTTAACATTCAGATGAGTGCATTACTTGACAGCAGCTCATTTATTAGTTTTTTGTATCACCGTTTCAGCTTAAAGCATGTATATTCTCCCCAGGTCCTTCCTTTTGGAAGACAAGTCCTTTATTTCTTCAACACTACTTTTGCTATGTCTTGTATTGCAGTTAACTAAACTAAATATGTTGCAGTTGAGAAAACATCTTTCAAATATTGTCAGCAACAATCCAAATTATATCAACCTGCTGCATTAAGAAGCTTCAAATACATTGGAGTGGAACCTAAAACATGTTAGTGCAATTTGAGGGGCTCTGTGTGTAGCATTGGTCCTTTTGAAGATGTCACCTTTCTTTGAATGTGAAAGCATGACCATGGTATTCCCCACTTTACACCCGCAAATAGGTGTGACTTTTTCTCTTTGCTTGCCTTGGGACATATTGCTAAGTTCCTTATCCAAATACTTGTCAATTTTTGCAGCCTTTGAGAGGCTCATCCAGTTCTGAATTAACCTCCAGTTCCCACAGCAATGGAAGACTTTTTCCTCAGAAGCTTTACACTTCTATTTCTCAAGATCCTTTAATCTCCATACTTCTCTTCCTAACCCCAGACCCTGGCAGCCAGCTCTAATTGTCTTACCCGAATACGAGTGAATTTCCCACTTCCCACTACACTATAACTGAGCTTTGTGCTATAACTGGTTGCATACATCTGGATTTTTGATTAGGCTTTCCCACAGTAAAGAAAATTCTTGCCAGTCAGGTCAAACTAGTTGATGACTAAACATCTTGAGTTACTGACCTGACCTGATGCTAACTTTCAGAAAAAAAAAACAAACACTTTTCTTCTCATTCTCAGAAACCCCAATAAAGGTGTAGATTTTTTACTTAAAGTGATAATTAAATGTATGAGTTAACTTCATCAATCTTGTATTCATCTTTTGCAGTCTTCTAGTACATTATGAAGAAAGTAGCAATAAAAGTTTTCACACTAGAAAGAAATAGTAATTTAATGTGTCTTCTACACAAATAAACAAATGTTAGGGCCTGCTTGTTAAAATAGACACTTGGCCTTTTAGCTGTGATGTTTACTAAAGAAAAAATATAATACAACACTGAATTCAGGATATGGCGCCAAGGGTTTTGTATAGCTTTAACTTTAGTTTCTTCTTTTTTAGCATGTTTGTGAATTGCTTTAGACAAACATATAGTCCCAGTAGGCTTCAGAGCTATATATATTTAATAAATAATATAAAACTACATAAATATATATAGTTTGACTATTATAAAGAAGAATTCTCTGTATAAGATGGGGAAAGGATTTTTCTGACTGAGTCTAGTAATAAAACTATACATACAGTAATATCCATATTTTTCCCATAGAAAACATTAGATCTGTTAGCCAAACCAATTTTTAAAGAGAAAGACAAAAATATGTTCTTCAATTTGTTGTATGCTACATTTAAGCTATTTTTTGTTACTGATAAAGTGCAAATTTTGAATAATATATATAAATCAGATATTTATGACTAACCAGTAGTCTTTTTCCAGCATTTCACTATTCATCTGGGGACTGAGGGATTTCTTTCCAAGACAACCATTACACAAGCATTCTGTTTTTTCAACTTGAAGTACAATATACTGTTTTGCTTTCATAAGACAAGTTAACACACTCCTGAAAAAAAAATAAAGCACATGATATAACAAGCTTCAATATTTCCTCTTGGGAAATAAAATATTTCATTTTGTAATGATTAGAATAACAAGCAGACAGTTGGCTGATGGTACAAACATACCATTTTCCATTGTTCATATCAGAGTTCTCATTTAGTGTGAGTTTTAATATCATTTAAACATTAAAGTGCTACAGATCCCAAGGTCAGAGGGTCCATGAGGTGAATTGCTCTAGCCTCCTCTGTATGGCAAAACATTTAACACAACTAAAGTGTTCTGCACTGATACCTAAAAATGAAAACATTACAATCATGAGAAAACAAAGCTTTTGTCTTACTCTCAATTTAATTCCACTGACTACTTTTGTGTTAATTGCTGGTATGTTCCATAGTCTTAAGAATACCAAAAGTTGTAAAACATCCCATTAGTGAACAGTAATACAGAAAAGTCTTCTTTCAATTATTGATTTAGTATTTCAGTCATAGGATTTCACTTTGAACAACCTGTATGTGCTTTTGAAGTAGATATGACACAGCTTCTCATAAAAGACAAAGGCAAACTGCCACAGCGTGACTTCTGTGAGAGCACCCATTCTGTAATAGCCTGCAGTGCAGATATCTCACTAGGTTTTGCAATGAAAATGTTCCATACCTCTATTTGCCCAAGCTACTAGGTTATAGGCTATTCCAGCCACAGACATTCCTCTGAACCACTGTGCTGGTACACACTCAGGATTCATGGATCTGCTGAGAAGGACCGCAAAAGAGTGAGCATGTCTGTACAGTTAAGGATACTTAGGAAATGTGGTTTAAATCCACAGACCCAGGGGAGGGCTTCGCACTTCATCTGTAACTACTTTGATCAGCAGTAAATCTTTCTTTTTAAAGGGTACTCATTACACATCCAATTTCTCAAGTAAGTTTGCAAATGTCTACCTTCACAATAGGATTTTAGTCTGTAAAATCATGCTGAACAAAGGTATAAAAGATGACCTGGAAGTGGCTGGGAAGTGGTTCAACAAAGGCATTTAGCCCTTTGTATATAAGGCTTATTATAGGCTCTTCTTGGAGCCTACCTTTGAAGGTAAATCAAATACAGTGATGAATTGAGAAAAGTAACTAAAATTTGAATGAAACTTCAGATTGAGAAAGACCACTCCACTGTCCAACACAAATGGTTCTTACCTGGAAATCTCTGAACACCTTACAAATAATAACTCTAACTTGTTGATCTTTTTTTCTACAAGAATCCTCCCCATTCAGAGCTTGTGAAGAGATTAAATAATGTTATATTGGAGCATTGTACCTATATTACCAGATCAGAAGTACACCTGAGTTCTTAGATCAGGTTGTAAATCATGTACTGAGACATAGCTGGCCAACATGAAATCAGTTCCTTTATGAATTTCTCATCCTCTGACCTGTTTTCACTATTTCTTTTTTTCCATCTTTACATTCAGCAGAGGGAACATAGATATCTACATGAGACATCTACATGTTATATCTATTTGATACATGTATATATATATACATAATACACCTGCTTTGCAGATGCTGCTGAGCTCTTTGGTCTGGAGGTCAGCTTAAAGAAGACAGAGGTCCTCCATCAGCCTGCACCTCAGGATGTCCCCCATCATCCCCACATCACCATTGGTCAATCAGAGCTCAAATCAGTCCCACAGTTTAATTACCTCGGTAGCCTCATCTCCTCAGATGGTAAGATTGACGGAGAGATAGACAACAGATTAGCAAAGGCATATAGTGCTTTTGGAAAACTCCATAAAAGAGTATGGCGTAATAAACACGTGAAGAAAAGCACCAAGATCAGTGTTTACAAAGCCATAGTGTTGTCTACTCTCTTATATGGATCTGAATCATGGGTCATCTACCGCCACCACCTGCGTCTCTTAGAACGCTTCCATCAACGCTGCCTCCGTACAATTCTAAACATCCACTGGTCAGATTATGTGACCAATACATCTGTTCTAGAGCAAGCAGCTATCACAAGTATCGAGGCCATGCTGATGAGAACACAGCTGCGTTGGGCAGGGCACGTCTCCAGGATGAAGGACCACCGCCTTCCCAAGATCTTGCTTTACGGTGAACTTGCCACTGGCTGCCGCATGAGAGGAGCCCCGAAGAAAAGATACAAGGACTCCCTGAAACAACA